>NW_027555625.1:301370203-302570203 GCF_003287225.1 Phascolarctos cinereus | reverse complement strand
GGGAAAGTGGTTAGGCCATCCACTCAATCAGACTGTGTTTTTTAAGCACCTCCTAGGTCTAGGCCAATGGTGTCAAACTCAGATAGAAACAGATTTCTACAGGTCACATGTTGACTTAGAAAACTACAAATTAACAGTATCTCTGCTGTATCGTATTTTTACTTTGATAAATATTTCCCAATTACATTTTAATCAGGTTCAGACACATGTGAGTTTGACACCTCTGGTCTAGGTACTGTGCTTGGTGCTGAAATACAAAGACAAAAAGAAAACAATTCTTGCCCTCAAGAAGCTTACATTCCACAGGGGGAGACAATACACATATATATCTAAAACATATACACCATAAATATAAGATAAATTTTGGGGAGAAAGAGAGCATTAGTGGCTCAGTTAGGGGATCATGGGGCATTGGGAAAGGAGTCTCTGCCAAGGATGGGGCAGAGGGTTGTTAGGATTAAGTTGTGAGAAGGATTGGGAAGTATTTCTCCAATTAGCTCATGTTCTTGCTCCACTGAATATTAACCTAGGCCTAGGGGGTGGGGTGGAGGTGGAGGAAGGTTCTAGTTGGAGCTCTTGACAGACCTAGTTTCTGAAAGGGTGAGGAATGTGGCCCCATCCCAAGGGTGGGGCAGCCTGGGTCTTGCCATACAGCCCAGGGTACTGAGCTTATGGTAAGGGGGTAAGTGGATAGGTGTGGCTGTAATGGTGGGGAGAAAGGGAGAACACAGACAATTCTTTAGCAGCAAAGACCCTCCCTCAAGTCACATTTCTGAAGGGGGGGGTGCCTAGTGAGGGGAAATGTCCTCAGTTCTCCCATGCCCAGTTAGTTCTCCAGTTTCTGAACCCAGAGAAATCCTACATCTGTCCCTGTTCTACTCCCTGGCTGGTGAGTTATTTTCCCAGAACAATGAGGTCGCCCCACCCTTTGCTTTCCTAAGCTCAGGGGACAATGGGCCTTCTACCCCTCCTTCTTTCCAGGGCCAACTGGCTGTGAACAGCCCTGGGTCCAGGTAGCTACAGGTCCTGGCTTATCTGAGCAGACAGTCCCAGCCTTTCCCTTAGGGCCCAGGGAATATCTGATGACTGGATAAATTAGGTGACTTAAAATTCAGTACCTTCCTCCACCTACAATTTTCCCCTCCAAACTCCCTGAAATCCCACCATTAGCTATCCATTCTTTTGTGGTATCACTGTAGCCCGATATAGGTGAGATAGAAGGAAACCAATACTTACATATTTTCAAGGCATTTTAAGGTTTACAAAGCACTTTCATCACAACTCTGAGTTGAGGAGTACATACAGTAAGTAGTAATTTTGTAGATAAGATAGGCAATCAGAGAGGCTATGTGACTTTCTCATAATCACAAAGTAGGTAAGTGTTAGAATCATGATTCAAACACAGCTCTCCTAATCACAATTTCAGTGTTCCTTTTGACTATATTGCCTCTCCTTCCTGGTTGAGTTATTGTGAGATTTTGGAATGGAACATAGAGGGAGGTCTTGGACCTCCCTTGGATGGGGTTGGGATCTGGACCCCAGAAAGGAAAAACCTTGGACTTTCCCACATAGCCAAACCTCTGGCATTCCCCCACCACTTCCCACCCTTATTCCTATCTCTGCTCCATTCTTCCTTGGCCACGTGGTCTAGGTCCCTGGCCTTGTATTACCTCACAGTTCCTGAAGACTACTTGGCCACTCCTAGATCCCTCCCATAGTCTTTCTGTATATAAGGTCCATCTTGTCTCCATTAAGGTGCTCAGATTCTTATAATCTAGCCAATAGCTCACTAATGTTCAGAGTCTGCCCAATATGAAGGATGTTCTAATAAACCCTGTCTTTGGCTGAAAGAAGACTTGGATGGAATTATTTCGGGCAGGACCTGCATGTCATGATTTTGGGGTCCCAGCACCCCTATACCCCTAGACCTCAACAGTAAGAGGATTTCTTCCCAGGAAAAAATGGAGTGGATGATGTGTGTGTATAATGGGGAACAGCCAAGGTCAGAGAACCCTATATTCTACCACAAAGTGGGAGACTATTCATAGTGGAACTGACTAGCTGCTCATTCCTTGTCTTCTTGCTACCACAGAGGGCTTTATGTTTTCTCTTGTGGTTATATCCTTTGGGATATAGCTAGCTCTCTCCCAAACTCCATCATGGTCATTCATCTGTCACATATTTAGAGTCAGTCTCAAGAGAACTGTAAATTCATTAATTATAGACAGAGAAGGTAGAGACAGGGTATTGACAGAGAAGTTAGGGCTAAGAGCCCCATAGCCTGGACTGTCTAAGTTGGAGGTCTAAGTGCTATTGTACTCACTGGTCCTTGTCACTGCCTGCTGCTGCTCCTGCTGCCAGGAGTCCTCACCTTGGGAATTTATAAGTCTAATGGTCACTGGAGTTTTCAGGAGAAGGTACAAAGTGCTAGAATCTACTTGAGAAACTTAATCCTAACCCTTCCCTTCCAACACTGAGGGAAACCAAGGAGGACTTCATTAGGGATGTTCAGGGATTAGGTCTACCTGAGGCATTCACCAATTAGGTGTGTACTAAGTACTAAGGACACTAAGGTGTCCAAGGAACCTCTCCATGCACTCTGGCTTGTTAGAGATGATAAAGAATTGGTCTTCAGGATAGAAGAAATAACTGAAAAGGAAATCAGAAAGGAAGAGATTCTGAGGTTGCAGACAGGAATTGAAACCACTGTCATGGGGTTGACAAGTAGAAGAATGTGGCGGATAAGAATGGGAAGAAGATGAGACTGTGAGCCACTGAAACTATACAATAGGTATGAGGCTTATCCCAAGAAGGACAAAATTGGACTTTCTGAGTCCTTATACTCTAGGGGCCATTTTGGAGGGTCCATAGGCCTGACTTGATTGATTAGAAGGTATGTTATCTTCTGAGGGTACACTTCTGAGATTGATAGAAATTCTGGTAAGACCTCCCTAACTTGCCAAATGCAATTCACTACTGCTGCTTGGAGGGAGAGGTGGAGGTGGAAGAGGGACTAGGGAGAGAGAGAGAAAGAGAGGGAGAGGAAGAGAGAAAAGAAGGAGAGGTTGGAGAAAGTCTTAAGTAGTTAAATAGTGTTGGCAATTCCACTCCACTCCATTCAATGAGTAATTAGCACATCCATGTAATGACCAGATTTTCAGAAGTAAATATGATAGGAAATGTGAATCTGCTGTCATCCAGTCATCCAGTTCTTGTATGCCTCTTATAGTGGGAGCAAGTTGCTACTCTGGGTGGTATTTTAGAGTCTCTTTTTCATCATGCCCACAGGTAGAGCTAATTAATGAGAGATCCATCCTTAAGATATCAGCCTCCTAGCATTCCTGGTCTGCTAGGGCCCCTGCTGTTCACTTTGACTTCCTTGGGTCTACCTTGCCTCCCCAAGAAGTAGGAAGAAGGAACAGTTGCCTTCTAATGCAGACCTTAACCTGGGGTCCATGGATCCATGTGGCTAGATTTCAAGGGGTCTGGAAACTTGGGGGAAAAAAATCACTTCTTCATTTTCACTAACCTTTGGTTTTCTTGGTTGTTCTATGTATTTTATTTTGTGCATTTAAAAATATTTTTCTGAAGAGTCCATAGGCTTCTTCAGACTTCCAAAGGGCCCCATGGTACCCAAAATGGTTAAGAAGCTTTGCTTTCTGAAACTCATTGAAGATTTCTTTTCTTACTTGAACCCAGGTTACCTCAGGAGAAACAAAACAGGGCTGACCACCTCACCTAAAAGCGCAGGAGAGGCCTCAGCTTAGCCCTAGAACAAAGACCAAATGCAGGAAATAAAGCTGGAAAGAGGAGTAAACCAAAGAAAATAAAAACTAGCATAAAATCTAAAGATTCCCTAAATGGAGGAATGAGTAGCTTTGTAACTACTCTAAGCAGAGAGTAAAAAAAACCCGAACAAATAAACAAACAAAACATCAATACCTAGCAAAAAATGAAGCCAGAGATAAAAAATGAAATAACTCTTTTGGAGGAAAAACTTGAAAGATTAAGTAGCTTAGAAAAGAAAGTGGAAACCTTATTAAAGCAACAGATTCCTTAAAAACTAGAGCAGAACAAGCAGGAATCAGTGACTCTGTGAAACAGCAATAAATAAAACAAAATCAAAAGACTGAAAAAAATAGGGGGGAAATGTAAATTACCAAAAACAATTGACTTGAAAACAGGTCAGAGAAAGATAATTTAAGAATCATTGAACTCCTTGAAAGCCATTATTAGAAAAAAGACTGGATCCTATATTTCTAGGTTAATAAACATCTATTAAACACCTACTGTGCATCAGGTACTGTGTGCTAAGTGCTGGGGATACAAACACAGAAAAAGAAAAACAGACCTTTCCCTCAAGAAAGAGCCTCTAATGGGGTGGGGCAGGAAGAGGGGATGTATAGGAAAAGAGAAGCTACCTGACTTGAGGGCATGGTAGAGAAGCCAGTCAGAGAAGTCCCAAAATAGTGCAGCCAGTTGAGAAATGAGATGTCATGAATGAAAATTTCCCAGATCCTATTCCCCAATTGATAAATGGTCAAAGGATAGGAACAGGCAGTTTTCTGGTGAAGAAATCAAAGCTATCTATAGTCATATGAAGAAATCCTCCAAAACACTTTTGATTAGAGAAATGAAAATTGAAACAACTGTGAGGTACTGCCTCATATCTATTAGGTTGGCAGAAAAGGAAAATGATAAATGTTGGAGAGAATGTGAGAAATTTGGGACACTAATGCACTATTGGTGGAGTTGTAAACTGATCCAATCATTCTGGAGGGCAATTTGAAACTATACCCAAAGGCAACCAAACTGTGCATACCCTTCAATCCAGTGATATCACTACCAGGTCTTTATCCCAAAGACATCATACAAAGGGATAAAACCTACATGCACAAATATATTAATAGCAGCTCTTTTGTGGTGGCAAAAAAAAGTAGAAATTGAGGGGATGGCCATCAATTGAGAAATTGTTGGACAAGCTGTGGTATATGAATGTAGTGGAATACTATTATTGTGCTATAAGAAATGATGAGCAGGTGGATTTCAGAAAAACCTGGAAAGACTTATTCAAACTGATGCAAAGTGAAATAAGCAGAACCAGGAGAACATTGTACACTCTAACAGCAACATTATGTGATGAATAACTATGAATGACTTAGCTCCTCTTGGCAGTACAATGACCCAAAACAATTCTGAAGGACTCATGATGGAAAATGCTATCCACATCCAGAGAAAGAACTCTAAATGCAAATCAAAGCATACTATTTTCATTTTCCTTATTTTTTTTGTGTTTTTTTTCTCCTTTTGGTAAGTTGCTTCTTTTACAGCATGACTAAGATGGAAATATATTTTACATGATTGCACATATATCAAATTGCTTACCATTTTAGGAAGGGGAGGGGAAAGAGGGAGAGAGAAAAATTTGGAACTCAACATTCTGTAAAAATGAATGTTAAAAATTGTCTTTACACATAATTGGAAAAAAATAAAATAATATGAAAAAGAAAATTTCCCAGGTTTATTAGAACCAGAGGACAAAATAAAGATAGAAAGAACCCACTAGTCACCTCCTGAAAGGAATCTTAAAAGGAAAAGTCCCAGGAATGTCCAAGCCAAAATCTAGAACTCCCATACCAAAGAAAAAATACTAAAACAATCCTCAAAGAAGGAGTGTAAGTACCAAGGAACTACAAATCAGGATCATATAAGACCTGGAAGCTTTTACTATAAACCAGAAGAGATTCTAGAAGGATATTCTAAAAGGTCAAAGATATAGGCTTACAATCAAGAATAACTTATCCTGAAAAACTGAGTAAAATCCTAGAAGGAAAAAAAGTTAATCTTTAATGGAATAGAGGACTCTCAAACCATTTGATGATAAGACCTTTCCTGAGTAAGAACTCTGAATTGCAAACACAAAAGTCCAGAAAAACCTAGGAAGATAAATTTGCTTGAGCAATTGGGAGGAGCTGTATGATGATATGATTGAGATGTGTGAGAAAAAGAGTATACAATCCTGGAGAAAGTGATGGGGGGGAGTAGGCATAATATTAATGCAGGGGTGTGCTGGTAAATGTTTAGCAACCAGCTCACGGACAAAAAAAAGGTACTGCATAACACTTTTAAATTTAATCTGCATTATTGATATTTTATCCACCACTTCCTTAAGTCTAGACAGTCAACAAAACAATAAATCAAGTTTTAATTTATAGCACTGGTGATTTCCAGTCGGCTCTTGAGAACTGGCTGCAGCATGCTCCAGAATGAACCTTACTCTTATCTGGAACAAATAGAAGAGACATGAACATGCACAGAAACAATTTGGTATAGAAACACAGCAAACTCAGCAAGGAAAAAAATAGGGATTGGAGAGGGTGTAGTTAAAAAGTTGGAAAATACTAGGGAGATAAGAGTCACAAGCAAAACAATCTTCCTGATCCTAAAGGGTAGATTAGAAAGTTGGGGGGTGGGGAGGACAGGGAGGGCAGAAAAACAAAGAACTAGAATCTAAGAGAGTGTCTTACATAGCCTTTTAGACAATCAGGAAATGGTTGAACAAACTGTGGTAAGTGGATGTAATAGAATATTATTCTGCTGAAAGAAATTATGAAATAGATGATTTCAGAGAATCCTGTACAGTATGAACTGATGTAGAGTCAAGTGAGCACAACCAAGAGAACAGTTTATACAAAGACAGCAATCCATTGTAAAGAAAAATCACTTTTCAAGACTCAAGAATGAAGACCAATGCAGTGGCCAACCACGTCTCCAGAGACCTATGATGAAACAGAACTACTTTCTGACAGGGAGGTAGGTGATGGACACAAGGTGGAGAGAGACACGTTTTGGGCTATGGGCACAATGTGTACTATTTCTTACAAGAAGTTTTTTTTTCCTCTTTCATTTTCTCATTTTTTTTTTAATTGGAGGAGGAGGGAGGGGAAGAGGTTAGGGAGATTAGCAATAGTGATATCAAAAAAAGGCCCATTGAAACATCTGTTTTTTTAAATGCATAGAAGTAGACATAAGGAATTTTGGAAGGAAGCACAGATACCCAAGGCAGTTTTGAGAGCTACATGTATAGTGTACTGTATATTTTAAAGAAAAAAAGGGCAAGTAGTATGAAATGGAGATTTGAAGTTTCATAGGGGAACTTCTTTTCAATGTTTTGCTGTGTGTATGGGAATGTTCCTTTTTGGTGTTTAACTTCAAAATAAAAATTAAAAGCAAAACAAAACAAAACAAAAACTTGAAAGCAATTAGGAAAGTGTGAAGCTGTACTTCTATTTTAGTAGACAGCAGGATCAAGAATAAGTTTACCAATGAGGAAACAATTTGACCACAGCCAAAATGAAACAGCAAAGTTAAAAAAAATTTTTTTGAAGGGATTTGCTATATTTGAAGTACTGCACTTGGTGCTAAGGATTCAAAAATGGAAAAACCACACAGTCCCTGCCCTCAAGATTACATATTAATAGGAGAGATGAGACTCAGAGACAAATAAATATGGTCAAGGAAAAAGATGACAGAGGTAGAGAAGAGATACAAAGTATTTGGAGAGAAAGGTCACTTTTAATTGAAAATGAAGAGGGTGGGAGAAAAATGTCCAGAGAAAATTGTAAAAGTGGAAACTATGACATGGCAAACAGAAAGAGATGACTCAGAAAGAAGTATAATGTTGGAGGATGTTATAAAGGATTAGGCAATGGGCCTTAGGCTTTGCTAATATGTCAGCTTCCTGAGGATTCCAGATTCTTGGAATGGTTCCCAGACAGTTCTCTTTTTACTGTTTTCTAAATCTTCCGTAGCTATCTAAAAACTTCAGTGTGAGGCATCATCCATCCTCCTGAGCCTGCTTGGCTCCTAGGGTTCAGAGGGTCTTTTGTACCCCTTTACCTCAGCAGGATCATAGGATGATACTCATGGAATGGATCTTAGAGACGGGTGTCATTCAGTCGCTCTCCAAAGCTTTGGTCTCTGAGGGCCCCAAACAGCTTTTGTTTATGTGGGTTATATCTATTGATATTAACTGAATTAGAATGAAAACATCTTAGCATTATCATGAAAATAGTTTTGACCTTGTAAATCCCCTGAAAGTCTTAGGGATCTGCCTCTTGGCTTCCCTGACTTCCTTCCAGTCCTAGCTAAAATCTCCTCTTCTCTAGGAATCCTTTCCCAGTCCCCTTTCAGGTTAGCACCTTCCCTCTGTTGACTATCTACAATTTATCCTGCATATATTTTATTTGTACATAGAGAGAAGGGACTTTCTTTTGCCTTTCTTTGTATTGGCAGCATTAGCATGGTGCCTGGCACATAGAAGATACTTGATAAATGTTTTTTGACTGACTGACCCTCAAACATCTTTCAGACTATACTTTGGGACCTGCTGAAATAATCTAACACCTTCATTTACACAAAAGGAAACAGGCACAAAGACGGTAAGTGATTTAGTCAAGGTCACACAAGTCAAATTTGCAGATCTGGAATTGAAACCCAAGCTCTTTGACTCCAAATACACTGATCTTTCCAATACACCATGAAATAATTTTCCTCCTTTTCCTGGGCTTATGAAAATAAGTGAATGCCAGCTCCTATTTCCTGATCCTTCCTTTCTTTACCATAACCAAGCTATCTTAAGGTTTAAGCAAGGATATTTCATTACAGGTTGGGCCTTTTCCATTTTTGTCTCTGTATCTCCATCCCCTGTTATGGTGCCTGACACATAGCTTGTTGATTGACTGATTCTCCCACCTGGCCACCCTAAATGGAACTCATTGCAAACCCAGGCCGACAGCTGGTCAATCAGAAGCTCCCATGGAGTAGTGGCAAGAAAACTGAATTGACAGTTAAAAGACGGAGTTTCCAATTCCAGGTAAAACTGCTTAGCTACTTCTCTGTGTTAGCTTAGCCAAGTTACTAAGCTTCTCTGAGCTTGTTTCCTCACATAAAACATGAGAAAATTAATGAAGACTGGAATAGACTATTTTGAAGGTCCCTTCTAACTTTTAGTCTTGTGATCCTGTCATTTGCAAGAGAAAACAACTTGAAGAAATGAAACTCGATTATCTATAGCCTCAGATTTCTTTATGCCAGTGCATTGAATATGGGTTGAAAATAAACCAAATTTAAATTTTAATACAAGGAGATAGCTATGATCTCATAAGGTATAATTAAGATTTTGGTAGCATGGCACAGTTATCCTGCCATCTTAGAATTTTTGGAAACTAAGAAAGAATCCTTCGATACAGATGTGTACCTTAGACTTTAGGAGAATGGATTTCAAAAAGTTCAGAGAAAAGATAGGTGTGAGGGAAGAGGGCTCAAGAGAAAACAATAATAACTTGAATTTCTTTGCCTAGAAGGAAAAAAAAGCCTTGAGCTCTGGACCTCTTGGAGAGGGAGAAGTTTTACTCTACAAAGCCTTTAACTTCCTCTCTGGAAACCAAGCATACCAGGGACCTTACGCCCCAACAGAATCCAGGACTCTCACCCTTCCCTCCATACCTTGGCCCCAGGCCAAGCCACTAGGAAATCCTTTTTTGGTAGGTACATTAAATTGACAAAACCCTACATATTCAGACTATACTCATGTGACATTAGCGATGATGATAAGGATCTTAAAGATAACCTAGTCAAAGCCCCTCACTTTACAGGGACTAAGTGACTCACACAAATAAATGACAGTCAAGGCCTGAACTCAGAGTATAGGGTGCAGAGGAGTTTGTGCTAAGAGCAGAGCTCAGTAAGCTTGCACTGTTTACATACTTGATTAGATATGTTTATTGGGCACTTGTGGATACATGACTTCAGAATGTTTTTTTTAATTGTGTCTTTTGTCTCTTTGGCTCGACTCTGAATTCCCCAAGGGTAGGGCTCAAAGTATCATAGATTTAGAGTTGAAAAGGATCTTAAAAATTACCTAGTCATTTTTAAAGACAAGGATACTCAAACTCAAGAGAAGTTAAAGATTGTAACTTGGCCAAGGACACAAGCTATAAGTGGAAGAGCCAAAAATCAAACCCAGGACCTCTGATCCAAGTCCAGTGCTCTTCTTTCTCTTCCAGAGGACCTGATCTCTTCCTCCTCCCCCCCCCCTCCTCCTCCATTGCCATCTCTCTGCCTTCCTTTGGAGATAGTCTTCTCAGAGTTTGTCTCTTTTCCTAAATCTTGCTGTTTCTACCTATACAATCTCTTGAATCTGACCTCTTCCCTCTGCTCACATAGCTGCCACCTTGGTTCAGGTCCTGATCACTTCTCATTATTGCAACTTGGTCTCTCTTCCTCAAGTTACTCTCCACTCCAATCCTTCCTATACGCTGCTGCCCACATGATTTTCCTTAAGTAGCCCAGATCTGACAATATTACTCCTCTACTCAGTCAACTCCATTGGCCCTCAATATCTTTAGGATAAAATATAAACTCCTTTGTTCAGCTTTCAAAATGTTCCCAACTTGTCCCCGATTAATCTTTCCAGCCTAAGAGGATGTTACTCCTCCCTCACACCCTGTGAACTAGCCAAAATGGCCTTCTCTGTGTTCCTCAAGCAGCGCCCACCTCCCATCTCTGTGCTTTTGGGCTGACCATCTCATGTGTCTGGAACACACTCTTTCCTCACCTCGGCCTCAAAGAATCCCCCCTCTTTTTGTCTTGAAAGTCAAAGCTCAAGCACCACTTTCTACACGAGATCTTTCTTCATCACTTCACCTGCTAGTGGCCTTCCTCCCAAGCTATTTGGTATATAACTGCTTTGTATTATTATTTTTTCTCTGTGTTTACTGCTGTAAGACAATAGATTTAGAGGTGAAAGGGACATTAGAGGTCACTGAGTCCAACCCCTTCATTTTTATAGATGAGGAAACTGAGTCACAGACAGATGAAGTGACTTACTCAAGGTTACACAGGCAGTTAAGTGGAAGAGCTGAGATTTGAATCTAGGATCTCTAAGTCTATTGATTTCTCTACTGTAAGACATTCTTGACTACTTTGCAATTATTTTATTAAAATTAATATACATTGGTCTTTGATTAATAATTGGTAAATTGAAAAAAAAGCAGACTCCCATCAAAATGCCATTAAATCTATGAAGTATGTTTTTGGGGACAGTGTGCATCACCAGGAGTCAAGAGGCCTCCGTGTTCAAATCCTTGTTCCCATAATTATTAGCTATTGAGCTTGGTTATGTCACTTTGCTTCTCTGATTCACAGTTTCCTCATATGTAAAATGAATGGTTATCCTGGCACTACCCAGCTCACAGAGGTTTTTGAGAATGTAGCAGAAACCTTAAATTGCTCTAGAAATATGAGCCATTCTTCTTCTCTGAGATATTCTTAAGTCTCTTCTAACTCTGAGGCTCTATGGTACATTGACTTGAGGGTCTGCTCCATGCAGGACCATTTCTAGGCAGAAGGGGACACAGAGGTAAATAATATATGGATTCCCCACCCTTATGGAGCTCACCAACTAAAGACAGATATGAATTCAATTCTAGAAACATTTTTAAAAGTGCGTCCTATGTGCAAAGCACAACAGGGTGTCAGGGTTACCAAGATGATCATTGCACAAGCCCAGCTCTAAATTAGTTTATAGTCTACTGGGGGAGAAGAATAAATAAACAAATAACCCAAATACGAAAATGATGTAGAGGAAAGTGAGATCAGTGCAAAGTAGAGGTTCAAAGGCAAAGTTTTGGAGTTAACTAGCTGACTCATTTTGTAGTGATCAGGTTGGGGGATCAAAAAGCTATTATGGGGGCAGCTAGGTGGTGCAGTGGATAGAGCACCAGCCCTGAAGTCAGGAGGACCTAAGTTCAAATCCAGCCTCAGACCAAACACTTGACATTTACTAGCTGTGTGACCCTGGGCAAATCACTTAACCCTCACTGCCTTAGAAAAAAAACCCAAAAAACAAAACAAAAAAATTGCCTTTATGAGGTTTCCAAATGATCCAAGAGAACTAGGGATTAGAAAAAAGAGAGCAATAATATTTCAGATACATATATAGTATTTTAAAGTTTACAAAATGCTTCCTCACAACAATCCTTTAAATTAGGTAGTAGAATTATTTTTATCTTCATTTTTGCAGATGATAAAATTGAGGCTTATAGAGATAAATTGATCCACTTGTTGTTTCATAGCTACTAGGGTCAGAGGGTAAAAGCTATAAGAGATCAGAGAAACGGTTAGCAGATTTTTTAAAAAATCAATTTTTATTGATAGAATTTGCTTTTATGTAGACTAAATTTTTCCATGCATCCCTCCCCTCTTTCCTCCCAGAGAGCCATTCCATATTAGAAAGAATATTTTTTTAAAGAAAAAAGGGGGAAGAGGAACAAATATAATAAGCAAAACTTATCAGTACACCAACAAAATCAATATATCCATCTATCTATCTATCTATTAATTTATCTATCTATCTATCTAGACCTGAGGACCTCCCATCTCTGCAAAGGAGTTGGGGCAAGTGTTTTCTCATATCTCTTCTTTGGAAGATTCACATTCATTCTTTATAATTTAGTAGTATTCATTTTTATTTATTGTCCTTTCCATTTACATTGTTGCAGTCATTGTGTATATTGTTTTCTTGGCTCTGTTTATTTCACTCTGCATCAGTTCATGTAAATCTTTCCATGCTTCTATATATTTATCATATTCATCATTTCTTACAGCACATTATTATTCCATTATGTTCACCACAATTTGTTTAGTTGTTTCCCTGACTGATGGGCATCTGCTTTGTTTCCAGTTCTTTGCTACCACCAAAAGTACTCCTATAAATATTTTGGTGCATATATGGGTCCTTTCTTATCAGTGATCTCCTTGGGGTATATACCTAGTAGTAGACCCTTTGGGTAAAAGAAGATGAATGGAGCTTTCAGTCACTTGATTTCCATAATTTCTTTCCAAAAGGATTTTCAAAATGGCTAGACTAATTTATCATTCCATCAACAATGCATTAAGGTGCCTATCTTCCCCAGAATCCCTCCAACATTGACTATTCCCTTCTTTTGTTATCTTTACCAATTTGCTGAGTATGAGGTAAGAAGTCAGAGTTATTTTGATTTGTGTTTCTCAGCTTTAAGAAAAACAATAACTGTTCTTCCTGTTCTTTCAACTTTCAAAAGCACAGGCTCACTGTAGCAATTGATAACAACCTTCCTTCTCCTGTTTCCCTCTGAAGATCTTGGCTTGTTTTTTGAGTATTAATTTATCTGTTTTTCAGCAGTAGTTTGTCAGTTTTTGGTGTTGTTTTTCCTTCTTGGCCATGCTTTCCTTTGTGTTTCTTAACAACTGATCTTGTTTCTTTGTGGGCTCGACTATTCGAGTTCATTCATAAACTAGGAACTATGTATTTATCTCCTTAGGTTCTCCTCTTTGGACTGCTAGGACAATCTCATTGAAGAGTCTGGCAAGATTCTGAGGTTCCATGACATCTATTGATTTATGATAAGTCATTAGAGGTGGAAAAAGGCTTTAGAACATAGAATATGAAAACTTCTTGAAGGGACCTTGGAATATACTAATAACTCCCATTTATATACCATAGAACATGAAATCTTCTGGAAGGGACCTTAGGATATGATAATTAATCACATTTATATAACATAGATTGTGAAAACTTCTGGAAGAAAAGGTAGAATATAATAATAACTCACATTTATATGCCATGGAATATGAAATCTTCTGGAAGGGACCTTGGAATATAATAATAACTCACATTAATATAGCATTTTAAAGTTTGCAAAACACTTTCCTCATAATTACCTTATGAGGCAGGTAGTGCAAACATTATCATCCCCATTTTACAGATGAAGAAATGGAGGCACTGAGAGTAAGTGATTGATAGTCTGTGATCACATAGAGTCAATATCTGAGGTGAGAGTCAAGCCTTGGTCTCCTGACTTTAGGTCCCAAACTCCTCATACTATGTCATGTTGCCTCCTAAATATTAAAGAATATCCAAGCTGAAAAGGACTTTAGGGCATAGAATGTTAGTCTGTGGAACATACAATGGTAGCATTGGAAGGGAACCAAGTACATCGAATGTCAGAGCTGGAAGAGATCTCTGAACACCTATAGGTGAAGCATTTCTTAAGTGCTTACTTTGCTCAGTGCTGGGGATGCCAATGCAGGCAAGGGAGATCATTCCTTCCCTTGAAGAACTTAAAGTCTAAAAGGGAGGGAGAAGGGGGGAGAGGAAACCCAGGGAGGCAGCACAATGTGGAGATGGAGTAAATAAAAGCCTGGCTCTGGGCAGGATAAGGCCAGGGGAGCCAGGGGTGAAGTCTGATTTTGAGAGTGGAGGGAGATGAAGATGATGGCTGAGGTATAAAAATCTGCATGGTGAGGATGTGCTTGGAAGCCATTGTAACATTCTATGTTAGAAGTAGAAAGTACCTTCGCGATCATCTGTTCCAACTTCCTCATTTGTCTGATGGGAAAACAGGTCTGGAGAATGGATTTAACCAACATGACACAACTTAGTGGCAAAGTCTGGACTCGAAGAATCCAGGTCTCAAGATTTTTATCCCGTTCTCTTTAGATTACACCATGTTACTTTTTGGGGAGGAGAAGGGGTAGGGCTAAGGTAATTGTTAAACTAGGGATAATTGTTAAGCCTTTAGGCACAGATGATACCAGGAAGCAGCAAGTTTATCCTGTACCATTCTTTAAAGCTTCTGTGGTAGCACTGGCTCCTTATGAGAAAGAAGGGAAAGGAAGCATACTATAGGATGTTCCAAGTGTCCATTCCATAGGAGGACATAATAAATCCCTCGATGAAAACACTACCCCCCCATAAAGTGACTCATTTCCTGAAGTGACAGCCCCCTTACCTTCCTCTATGCAGTATCTCTGAGGGAGGAACTTTACTCTGGATTGAATGGGAAGGAAAGGCTGACATTATTCTTCAGAAGGTGGGTGAGTGCCTTGTGGTCTCCCATTCCTCCTCCTCCTGTCTCACCTCCCAAATCTGTGCCAGGCCCTAGAGCCACTGGCTTTTAAGGGAGAAGCTTAGGAGTTGCCTGGGTGGGGACAGAAGACCAGGTGGCTCCTTTTCTTGTGGCAATGTTCCCCATTGGTTTACTATGATTGGAAGACCAAAGAGGTCTTTAATGTTGGCTTTAAAGGAGTCTTCAATACACTGGAACTAAGGGATGCCTATTGTTCCTATACCTTTATGATTGCAGGATTTGGAGAAGGAAGAGATCGTGTGATCAAACCCACTCATTTTCCAGGTGATGAAACAGAGGCCCATAAAGGGTGACTTCCCCAAGGTCACACTGATAGTGAGTAATAGAGCTGGGATTCAAACTTAAGGTTTCTTTTATTTATTTCAAATTCTGTGCCCTTTTCACTATTCTCCTGGGTCAAGTTCAGAAATGAGAAGTAGGCATGCCTATTTTGTCAGTTGGAATCAGACCTGTGTTTCCATCCTGACTTTGCTACTTACTAGTTGGGAGGGCCTGGGGCAAGTCACTTCCCTTCTTAGGCCTTTGCTTTCTTCTCTAGAAAGTGGGTCAGGGTGGATTAGATGTTCTCTAAGGGCCCTTCCAGTTCTAAATCTTATAATTTCATGATCCTGTTTGAGAAATGATAGTCCGTGCAATGCAGACAATGAAAAGATTCCAGAGCCAGACCACCTGGGTGTAGAAGAGGGGATAGTGAGGTGTGAGAGATAAGGGAGGCAGAGTTCAGCTTAGCAGAAAGAAGTAATTTAAAATGAAATTAACCACAAAAGGAGCTTCTTGCCCTCCCAGGTAGTGAAGCAACCTTTAGTCATTGATTTTATAGAGAGCTCTTAGCGGGAGTTTGCTTTTGCGGATTCCTTTCATTTTTTGTGAGTCTACGATTCTAAAAGTCCAGGAAACCGCTCCACAGATTCCCTGACGACTCCAGGACCCCACTGGGGCCCCATTCATCCCTCCCTCTGCCCCCCCGCCCCGTCCGAGGGGGCGGAGCTGGCTGGAGGTTTAGAGAGCGGGACTGTGAGGCGAAACACTAGGAGGAGCCGAGGCAGGCAGCTCAGGGCTACAAGAGGCTGGAACCCGCACTGGTCAGGGCTCCTGGTACTGAGCGGACGGAGGCCGGCTACCCGCCAGCTTTTTAGTCTCTGTTAAACTCCCTCTGCCCACCATGAGCTGTGAGTTCGGTCAGGGCAGACTATTGCTCCCAGCCGGGGCTCCTCTGTCTCCTCACTTGTCTTCCCCGCCCTCCCCGTTCCCTTACTCTTCCCTTCTTCCTCTCTCCTTTCCTTCCCCTCTTCTATTTCTCTCTCCCCTTTCCTCTTATTCCCTCCCTCCTCATGTCATCTCACCCCCCTCCATTGTTGTCTCCTTTCCCTTTTTCTTTCCTTCCATTCTCGAGTTCTCTTTTGCCTCCCCATCTCCTATTTATCTCATTTTCTTTTCCATTCCCCACTTCTTCCTCTTCTCCCCATCGTGACATTTCTCACCTCTTTCCTTCCCAGGGCTACATCTCTCACTCAGTCTGTTGCTATTCCTGCAAACTGTGTCTCCTGCTCCGGGGACCCCTGCTACAGGTAGGGCTCCTTCTGGGCATTCCCCTGCCGCGAACCTGGGGGTGGGGAAGTCTGCCTCTTGATGCAGCTAGGAAGTCGGGAAAGGGTTAGGAGGGTCTCTATTTGGGGCTTTGAAAATTCTGAGGGTCTGGGAGAAAGGAAGGGTTTTAGTGGTCCATTCTGGCGTCAGGGGTCAGGAAAAGGAAGTCTGCTGTGGGTTTGCCCTGTTGGAACCATTTGTGCCCATCCCCAACTCCTCCCTCCCCCATCTTCATCGCTGGGAGAGCAATCATCAGCTGGAAAGTCACTTCTCTCTAGGTCTCAGTTTCCTCATCTGTAAAATGGGGAGCTTCAGTATTCTGTGTTCTCTGTTTCTGTGTTCTAAGAAATTTTTCAGCTCTAACATTCTGTGTTCTAATTTCAATAATTTTACGTTTTAAGACTCTTCTAGATCCAATATTCTAGTTCTAAGGTCCCTTCCAGGTTTAGCACTCTATGTCCTAATGTCTAGGGGGAAAAGTAAGCTCTCCTGTGTTTGAGGGAAGCAGTGCCTAAGGAGGATGGGCCATGTCTGAGTTGGTCTAACTTACACTGTTTCCCAGGGAGGCTGGTTTCAGCGGCAGTGGCTCAGTTAGAAGAAACTTCCTCTCACTTCACTTTCCCCACCTTCTCTCTTTCCCCCTTTCCCTGCTTCCTCCTCCTCACCACCGCACCAAGAAGCTGCCTCTGCCCCTTCCATTTGCAGGCACTGTCTACTGTTTCCTGCTACCAAAGAAGAGATGGGCTCCAGAGACATAAAATGAGGGAAGGAGAAGGTACAGACAGAGAGGGGCTAGAGAGAATGTTTCCCTTCTCTATTCCTTCCCCACTCTGGGCAGAAGGAGAGAGTGGTGTCACCTTAGTACCCCCTGAGGACTCCCTCCCCATCTCCCATCATGGAAATGAAGGAAAGGAAATGAGGGAGACTACTGATCTCTTAGCCTCTGACCTGCCATTCCTTAGTCTCTACCTTTTCATTCTTGTATACTCCTCTTCTTTCTCCTCCTCTCTATCCAAAAATGATTTAGTGAATTGAATGCCTTTCTGATGTGTTACTGGTACCTGGTTACATTTGGGTTGGACTTGATACACTCTTCTGTGAAATCAGTAGTCCTACAAAGTTTTCCAGATGCTGGTATATATACATCTGGGGCTCCTACTCACATCTGAGGGCCTATGGGACATTTTGCTTCCTCTCATGATATAATAATATTTGTATAGCACTTTAAGGTTTGCAAAGTCCTTTACAAATATTATCTTATAACATCCTCTTAACAGCTCTATAAGGTAGGTATTGTTGTTATCCTCATTTTACAGATGAGGAAACTGAGGCAAACAGAGGTTAAGTCACTTGCTCAGGTTCAGAAAGCTAGGAAGTGTCTGAGGTAGGATTTGAACTTGGGTCTTCCTGACTTCAGGTATAGCCTTCGAACCATTTTACCTAGCTGCCTGAGCATTCCTGGTTCATACCTAGGGGTCCTTTTGCTTTTGAAAAGGTGGCATATGGTATTTCATGGAAAGAGCCATCTAAGAGTTGGGTGACCTGGGTTTGAACCCCAGCTCTGCCACTTACAAGGTCTGTGAATTTTGGACAAATCTCATCTCTCTGGGCCTCATTTTCCCTCATTGTAATGGAATTGGTTTGGATGATCTGTGAGATCCTTTCTGGCTCTAATATTTTGTGTTCAGCAGATTGTAAGAGCAAATATTTAAAACTGGGAAGAATCTTAGAAACCATGCAGAGCTCATCTAGCCCTACTCCCTCATTTTACAGATGAGGAAACTGAGGCCTGGACCAATAAGGTGCAGAATGTGGATTGGAAACCAGATTCAAAATGGGAAGATAAGAACTCTTCAATTAAAAAGAAGGGATCCCCTAGAAACAATCCTGTGAGGTAGTTAATATAAGTATCATTGTTCCCATTGTATAGATGAGAAAACTGAGTCTCTGAGAGTCTGTGACTTACCAATGGTCCTACAAGTGAGTTCTAAAGCCCATTCAGATTTAAAATAGTATGAGCTTTCCCATTGACTTTATCAAAACCCTTGGGCCCAGAGACTCTCCCCCCTTCACCTCAGCTCACTTCCTGATGCTTTCTTGCCTTTACTGGGGATCCTAAGTTTCATCACTCTGAGGATGATGTAGAAAAAGAGAGGCTCTGAATCTCCTTCCTTCGGTGTTAGGTGAAGCAGCTCTGGGCCTGGGAGTCATAGCAAATCTCCCTAATTTGGGTTTCAGGAAATCCCAGGATCAGAGAACTTAGAGTTGGAAGGAATTTTAGACATCAGAGAGCAACTGTTTTTATTCTCATTTTATACATACGTGGGGAATATGGGGAATTTTATACAGGTATGGGGAAACTGGGGGAGGTACTCTGATCTCTGCTCTGAGGTTCTTATGACTCTAACATTCTTTGTTCAGTGATTCAACTAGACAATTTCCAATCCACCCCCTATTGCCTTGAGGTAGAGGGGTGTTGGGCACCCCTACAGTATGTGGAGCCCTTTCACCCCATGCCTTCATTTCCCAGCTTTTGGAGGTGGTCCAGAGCCGGTAGATGATTTGCCCAGGGTTGCGCAATAAGGTAAAGATTAGAACCCAGGTTTCTTTGCTCCTGTGCTCTCATGCAACACATTTTTATTCAGGCTTCAACTTTTAAGATCCTGTACTAGGTAATGAGTCATATTCAACTCTTTACTGTCTCCCCAAATCCTATCAGTCAAGTTTTGATCAGTTCAATGCCCCCCCCAACCCCCAAATTCTCTTTCCTCTCTCTCCTCCTAATCGCCTACACCATAACTATCTTATAATTCAGGCCCTATCACTTCTTAAGCAGACTATCAAAACAGCCTCCTAATTGTTCTCCTTGCTTCTAGTGTCTCCCCTCGATAATCCATCCACTGTATTTCCTGACTCAAAAAGCTCTGGTGACTCTCTATTGCCCTGAGAATAGAATATGAACTCTTCTGCTCAGCCTCCAAAGCCTGTCATGGTCTGGCTACAGCTGATCTTTCCAGGGTTATTATGTATTAATCTCCATCATGCACTGTGTTTCAGCCAAACCAGCGTGCTTGCTGTGCGTTGGCTATAACATGCCATTGCCCATCTCTGGGCCTTTGTATAGGCTGCCCCTTCATGCCTGGAATTCACTACCTTTTTTCTCCAACTCTGGAATCCCTGCTTCCCTTCAGGGCTCAATTCAAGTATCAACTTCTTCATGATTCCTTTCCTGAGCCCCAGTCCCAAGATGCTGGTCCTGCTGTCCACCTGTCCGCCATTACTTTGTATTTATTTAGGTGAATGCGTATTGTTTCCCTCTGTAGAATGTAAGCTCTTTGAGGGCAGAGACTGTTATGTTTTTGTCCTTATATCTTCAAGCACTTAGCAAAGTGCTTGGCACATAGTAAGCACTTAATAAATGCTTGTTTGTTTTGTTTTATTTTGTGTTTTTTGGCCAGGCAATGGGATTAAGTGACTTGCCCAGGGTCACACAGTTAATAAATATCAAGTGTCTGAGGCTGGATTTGAACTCAGGTCCTCCTGACTCCAGGGCTGGTGCTCTATCTACTGTGCCACCTAGCTGCCCCTTAATAAATGTTTGTTGATGGATTGATAGAAGGGGGTCTAAGACAGGATATCTTTCCACTAGGAGCTTCAATTTGGAGAGTGGCTTGTATGACTTATGGCCCCTCACTAGGCCTCAATTTCTTCATCGTCAAAATTAGGAGGTTAGATGACGAGATCTCTAAGGTCTCCTCAGGGGCCAGTGTTCTAGGTTTCATTATGTAACAGAGACTAGCACATGTTCTCATATTGCTCCCAGCTCTAGCATTCACTATTCTGTGAATCAGTGGATGGATTTGCATAGACAGAGGGGAGGGAGAGAACATGCTGGTTAAGGGGAACAGGGTGAGCCATAGTGTGGAAACAGAAAATCAAATGGTGTGTTTGTGGAGCTGCTTAGCTCAGCTTGGTTGGAACATGGAGTATGTGGAAGGGAGGGAATAATAAAGTAAGGTGGAAAGGGAAGTAGGATCCAGATTAGGGAAGGCTTTGAAGGCCACTCTGAGCAACTGGAAGGAGGGAGAACAAATTACTCCTGCATGAGGTGAGGAAGCTGGGTGGAGGCATTGGAGTGGAACAGGAGGAGACGGAGTTAATTTTTTATGCGTGGGAGTCTTGTTTTCCCAAAAATCGATTTTGGGGGCTAGAAGCCTGAATGCCTCCCCCCACAGTGCTTAGCATTAAATCCCTGGAGGACCTTAGTCTACACTGGACCCCTACTCCCATCCTACTGAGGCAGAATGTTCTCCCTCTGCCTTTCATTGCACCCCCTGCATTTATTTGCCATAGCTCCTGGCACATAGGTGCTTTATAAATGCTTCTTGACTCAGGCCAGCTCCTTCATATTAGAGAGGAGGAAAATGAATCCCAAAGCGGGAAATGTCTCAAGCTAGTCAGCGTCACAGCCAGGATTGAAACTCAGGTCCTTCTGACTCTTAGGTCAGCACTGCGCCACGATTCCTATGCTAATATGGTCCAATCCTCACTTTGTGTAGACATATACTGTGGCAGGATGAGTTTGTTTACTCAGAAAAAAGCAAACCCTTAGGGCTTTTTAGTTCAGTGAGATAATACTGTATTTGCTCTTGGGAGGACTGGCCCTCACGTTTTAAGTGAGCCATATAGTGCTTAGAATTGCCATAACTGCACATAGAAGAGCTGCTAAAATTCTTGGGTTGGGGTTGCGGGTGGTTCCCTTTTTAAGAAAAGCTTTTACTCATTGGCGGAATGGATTAGGGGAGAAGAGAGGAACACTGCTCGAGGGTGGGATCCTGGAGCCCCCCATGGGCTCTAAACCTTTCTGCCCTCATCCCAGTGGAGCTAGGAACTGGGGAAAGGCCACAGTGTGCATGCTTGTGTGTGGAGGGGTGGGGATGGGGGTGAAGCCCCTTGACCGTATTATTATTCTGAGTTCCCATGGACAGAACCTATCAGGGTGGGGAGAGACCCAGGCAAAGTCCAGGTGTTTCTTGGGCTGATGCCCATGGGGAAGGAATGTGGGATGACTTCCAGCCCTGCCTATCCCAAGGCCCCCCACTTACAGACTGTATGCAGGCCGTGGCTGCATTCTATCCAGCTTTCACTGCCCCTCAGCCTTTTCTCATTCCAGTTTTCATATGGAGAGAAGAGGAAGGAGGCAAGATTAGGGTTTCTTGTGGGCCTCTGTCCCTGCCCCTCCTCCTCCCCTTCCCCTTCCCCCTCCTACTCCCCCTCCCCCTCCCTCTCGCCCTCCCTCTCCCCTTCCCTCTCCCCCTCCCTCTCCCCTTCCCTTCCCCCTCCCCTCACTGCCATCCAACTGGTGCTCCAGTTATTTGGAGACAGGGTCCGATTAACAGCTGTGGGTTGTTTGCTGATGATTGCGGACCTTGTCTGAATAGCCCGGCCAGTTGGAGGGATTAGGTAAGTTAGACACATCCCCTTCCACCCCAACCCCCAAGAAGAATCTAGCATCTCTTGTTTATGCTATTTCAATGTCTTTGGAACAGGCCTTCAGCAAACTTCTCTAAATATTATTCTTAGCAGACTGTGGAAAAGCAAATCCAAGCCTCTCCCCACCTTATCCAAGACTGGGTGTTACTCCTTCTTTACTCCCCACAGAGGCCTCTCCTCTCCCTGCCCTGAGTTACATGTACCTAACTAGAGGAGACTCGAACCCCAGCAAGTCCATGTTCAGTTATGCAGTTTGAGCTTAGAGAGAGTTTTTTGGTACCCCAGGGATGGGGAGGGGAGTTCAGATAGGAAAGCTTGAAGGAACAACACGCGGGTGAGCTGAAAACAGAGAAGACCACAGGCTTTTTTCCCAGAATGATATATGTTAGAGCAAGATGAGACCTTGGACTAAAGGATGGCAGAGGTGGAAGTGAAATTCTAATGTTAGAACTTAGGAAAAACCTTAGAACACAGAATGACAGAGCTTTTGGAAACCTTGGAACGTAGAGTGTTAGTGTTGGCATGGAGTCTATAGGTCATTTAATCCAATTCCTAAATTTAATAGAGGAGGAGGGTGGCCAGACATTGAGCAAATGTTTCTGAGACCCTGGTCTGGGCTCTTACTCCAGCAGGTGTTGTCAAGTCCAAATGAAGAAGGAAAGAAATAGACTTCAGTGACAGAGTGAGAGCTGTAGGTTAGATAGGAAGAAGTCTTTCCTAAGTGGGGAATGGTTCGTGGAGGAACCCTGGGCTGATGCCCACTTATCCCCTTTCTCTAAAAGACATTAACCATGAAAAGAGCATCTCTCCCTTCCAGGCTGGTGATGAAGGGTGGCCACTGCTCAATCCCACCCCCATCCCAAGAAGAAATCCAAAATGAAAACTTGGGAAGAACTCTGTTAGAGTTGAGTTCCAGGCTTGGGTCCATGGAGCCAATCTGGGGGTCTTCTGTATTTAGTTGTTTAGGATAACAAGGATGTGTGGGTTCTTCCTGAAGACAGGGAAGTGAACAATATGACCTTCTAAGGTCATTTCCACCAGTTGGGGTTTGCAGAGATCCTGGGATCTCCTCCTCTGCTAAGCTGGGTCCTCTGGGAAAAAGTGAGAAGAACAAGGGGAAAGTCAAAGCCAGATCGTGTGGGATAAGTAGGTCTCAAGGGAGCCCTTCCCAGCTGTCCTGTCCTCATGCTAATTCCTAGCCCTGCCCTACCCCAGGCACAGATCACTGCTGCCTTGTAGACAGCTTTTGGAGAGAATGGGAGGTGTGGGGGGGCAGGGTAGAGAAAGAAATTGGGGGAAATGCCATCCCTTGAGCCCTTCCCCTGGGGTAGACTTCACAGCTCCTCAGCTGTGTACCTTGTGACTAAGAGACCTTTAAATGTCCTGAAGCTCCTATGTTGATTGCAAAAAATAAGAAACAAGGAAAAGAAGGGGAAGAGAGAACAAGGTGGGGGGGAAGAGAGAGTGGAAAAGAGGAGAGAGGAGAGCAGGAGGGGACAACAGTGAAGAGGAAGAAGTGAAGAGGAGATGGGGATTTAGAGTAAGAGGAGAGTAGAGAAGGTAGAGTGATTGGGCCAGGTTGGAGTGGGGAAGAAGCTTGTCTATTCTCCCTCAGCCTCTCTGTTGCAATCTTAGACTTAGACTTGGGGACACTGGGAAGCTGGGACAATGTGGGTGGGTATCAGGGACCTGAGCCCACTGATAACCCAATGGCTGGACTCAAGGGTTGTAAGAGGAGATACTTAGGCTACAATATAATGCCAGGACTTGCCCCTCCAAAGCCTGCTGTCATGGTATCCTGGAACATTACAGCTGAGACAAGTTTTTGGAGACTGTCCAGTATGACACCCTAACTTTACAGATGGGGAAACTGAGGCTCAGTGGAAGGAAGTGACTTGCCCAAGGTTGCCTGTCTAATTATTGGCAGAGCCATAAGTAGAACCCTAACCTCTTGATTCCCCAGCCCAGTGCTTCTTCCAACGTTTGATCGATTCATGGAGTTGCCATGGTAGAGGAGAGTACCTTGACTCATGGTCCAAGAACTGGGTTTCTGTTCCAGCTCTGCCACTCACTGTCTGGATTACCTAGTCTCTTTGAACCTTAGTCTTCTCTGTAAAATGGAAATAATGGTTGCAAGAAGTACATTGCAGAAAACATCGCATAATATTACTGAGCTTCTCTCTCCTCCATAAAATGGGGATCAATAATCCTTTATCCTGCCTCCCTCACTGGTTATGAGGAATGTGCTTGAGAAATAGGAGTTATTATGATTGTTCTTTCACTTTAGGATGCTTGGTGTGGGAAAAGCAGGGCTCCAAGCAGGCAGTGTCTGGATAGTGCCAAATTCTTAAGCAGACTGCTTTGGGTAAAATGCAGCAGTAGTAGCCAGGGCCTTTTTCCTGGGGAGAGAGAAAAGAGGAGGCTGGTATTCAGCGGGACCCCTACTGTGTCCCTGGATTCTAGCCTTGATGCTGGCCAAGCCTGCTCATGGATGGGTCTGATTGATGAAGTTGGAACTCATAGGAGCTCCTCCCCAGTCCTACTTCCCTCACTGGCTCCAGGTCTTCCCTTCTTCGCAGACCTCCTCCTATGCTGTCAGCCCCCTAGCTCACAGCAAACAATGCTCATTGTGCAGTTGAAGTATTAAGCAAAATTATTTGCATGATTTTCTCATGCTTTGTGTAGGGTAGGGCTTGGACCACTGACCCTTGTCTTTTCTCTCCCCTACTTTCCCCAAGCCGTAGGATTATAGATCAGGAAAGCTGGCTCTCAGAGGCTCTCCAGGAGGAAATTGAGGCCCAGGAGGTTAGGTAACGAGCCCAAGGTCTACAGGTAATAGTCATCAGAAGTAGGCTTTTATCCCAGGTCCTCTGACTCTAGAACCAGAGTTCATCCCATTGTACCTGGTCATCTCACCTTGCTCTTCTCCTCATTCTGTCTACCCAGCACTTCTCTTCAGTGCCCCTCCCCCACCCCCATAGATTTGTAAGTTATTATAACTGAAAGAGACCTTACAATGTCCGAGCTGGAAAAGACCTTGGAATACAGAATATAAACAAGATGTTAAAACAAAAATGTCAGGACACAGAGAATAAATTTAAAAGCTGAAAGAAACTTTAGAATGTAGAGCTAGAAGGTACTTTAGAACATAACATTTTAGAAGTGGAAGAACCCTTAGAAATCACATATTCCCTCTAGAATGTAGATTTTACAGGTGATGATGTCATCTTAGCAAGTTATTAACACTTCAAGTTCCTAGGTGGCTTATTCACTATTTTTTCCTTTTTAATCATTTTTATTTTTTGTTATTCTGAACTTGATATGCACCAACAAACATGAACATTTCCTTCTTCAGGGAAGAACTGAAGAGGTTCGTATATGAACCTGAGACTCAATTACATACAGCTTTTAACTGAATAAATGAAATATTAATTTCGAAGTTGTCTTTCTTGTTTGCCCCTTCCTCTGAACTTCCTTTTGTTAAATACATTTGAAAAGCTTCCCAATGACAGTTTTATTTCTTTCCTTTTTTCCAGCCTTATTAGTGCTATTCTTTCTCCTCCCTGGCTCTCCACCTGAGCTCCTATTCCTTCCCCAACAATTAAAAAACAAACTCTTCCTTGTAATAAAGAAGTATAGTATCTACTGTCCATTTTGAGCAAAAGTATATGTCCCATTCAGTATCCTGAGTTGATTACCTCTCCTTTAGGAGATAGTCAGCATGGTCTGGTAAAGAAGTGTTGCTCACTGCATCAATCAATTCTGAAGTCTTTCCAAGTTGTTTTTCTTTACAGTATTGTAGTCATTGTGTCCTAACTCTTCCTAATTTTCTCTGAATCCATCCCTTTCATAATTCTTTTATGATGTAATATTATTCCATTATGTTCATATGCCATAATTTCTTCATTGTTGTTTGGTGTTTTTCAGTTATGTTCAACTCTTCATGACCCTTTTTGGAGTTTTCCTGGCAAAAATAATGGAGTGGTTTGCCATTTCCTTCTCCAGATTATTTTAGATGAAGAAAATAAGGCAAACAGGGTTAAGTGACTTGCTCAGGATCATACAGGTAGTAAGTGTCAGAGGCCAGATTTGAACTCAGGAAGATGAGTCTTCCTGACTCCAGGCACAGTGCTCTGTTTGCTGCCCCACTTGTAATTTGTTCAGTCCTTCCCAATTGATGAGCAGTACCTCCTTCTTTTCCAGTTCTTTGCTACAACAAAAAAGTGCTACTATAAATAATTTTGCACGTTATCTTTTCCTACTTTCTTTTCTCTATTCTCTGATTATGCTTAGTAGCTGTAGGTTAATAAAGGGTCTACACAGTTCAGTGACTTTTAGTTTCAAATTGCTTTCCAGAATGGCTGAATCAGTTTAATTCACAATTTCACGAACAGTGCATTAGTGTATCTGTTCTTCCACAACTTCTCCAACAATTATTTTCCTTTTCATGTTAACTTTGCTAATCTATTGATTGTGAAGTAGAATCTCAGAGTTGTTTTAATTTGAATTGTTCCTTATCATTATTGATTTAGAGCATTTTTTCATATGGTTTTTGATAGCATGGGTTTCTTCCCTTGAGAACTGCGTGTTTCATGTTCTTTGACCATTTAATGTCTATTGGGGAATGGCTCTTGCTCTTATATATTTGAATCAGTTCCTTATGTATCTTGGATGTCAGAGAAACTTTCTGCACAGACTTTTGCCCTTATCAAAAGCTTTTAATGCATTTATGTAATTATATGATTTTTGTTTTTGTTATTAATATGACATATTATATTTATAGTTTTCCTAATATTAAATTAAGCCTTTATTCCTAGTATAAATCCAATGTGGTAATAGTGTATTTATCTTCTTGTATGTTGATGTAGCCTCTTTTTCAATATTTTATTCAATATGTTTGCATCTATATTGATTAGGGGTATTGGTGTATGGTTTTCATTTTTTGCTTTGTCTCTCCATGATTTTGTTATCAAGGCCATAGTTATACAATAGAAGAAATTTGGAAGGCTCTTTTCTTTTCCTATTTGCAAATAATTTATACAATGCTAAAATTCATTGTTCTTTGAAAAATGTTTGTTAGAATCCACTTGTAAATGTATTAGGTTCTGGGTGTTTTTCCTTCGGGAATTCATTTGTCTTGTTCAATTTCATTTCCTCTGATTAGGTTATTTATTTTCTCCATTTCTTGTCTGTTAATTTTATCCACTGACACCTCTGCTAGCCAAATGCTTCCAAAGATATAAAAGAGAAAGGACTCACACCTGCAAAAATATTTAGGATGGATCTTTTCATAATGCAAAGAACTGGAAACAATTGAGGAATGGCTGAACAAATTACAATATGTGAATGTAATGGTAGATGACACAAATGTAATTTATTGTGCTATAAAACTTATGAATGGGATCATTTCAGAGAAATCTGGGAAGTCTTGCGTGAACTGATGCAGAAGTGAATAGAATCAAGAGAACAACTTATATAATAACAACAATACTGTAAAGTCAAACAATTTTAAAAGATTTAAGAACTCTGATCAGTTCAATGACCAGCCATAATTCCAGAGTACTGATAATGAACTAGGTTACCCATCATGACAGAGAAATAATGGATTCAAGATGGAAAATGCAACATAAACATGGATAATGTGAGAATTTGTTTGATTATGCACATTTATTATAAGAGTTTTTTTTTCTTTTAAATTGGGAAGAGGGTAGAAAAGAGAAAATAAATGTCTCTTAATTGAAAGATAAAGTAAAAAAATTGGGAGTTTTATATTTGTGTAGATATGTTTGTTTAGTTTGTTGTGAGTTTTATTAATATATATGGCAAACAATTCCTTTTCCTTTTCCTTTTTTTGGTAATTCTACTTTATCATTTTTGTTACTTGCAATTAAGTTTTGTTTCTCTGTTAAAAAAATCAAATTGGCTAATAGTTTATCCATTTTAATTATTATTTTTTAATAGTTCCTTGTTTTACCTATCAATTCTATGGCTCTTTTGTCTTTAGTTTTATTAATCTCTTCTTTGATTTTTTATAATTTTTATTTTGGTGTTTAGTTTTCTTAAGAAAATCATTCCTTTTCTATTTTTTTGTTTAGTTGCATACTTAATTCATTTATCTATTCTTTGTCTTTCATTAGTAGAAGTTTTTAGATATATAAATTTCCCCTGAAGAACTATTGTGAATGTTTCTCAAAAATTTCTATATGTAGCCTCATTTTTGTAGTGTTATTTGAAGAAGTTCTCAATGCTTTGCATGACTTGTTTTTGACCCACCAATTTTTTAGTATTAAATTTATTCTCCATTCTAATTTAAATCCTTTCTTCAAAGGTCCATTATTTATTATGCTTTATTTGGGTTATATTTTGGTCAGTAAGGGATATATGTTTATTTTCTTTTCTTTGTTTGTAAAGATTTTATGCCCTAGCATTTGTAAAGGTGTCATAAACATCTGAGAAATATGTATGTTCCTTTCTATTTCTTTAGAATTGTAAGAAATCTATCACATATAAGTGCTCTAAAGTTCTGTTCGGGTCTTTATCTTTTCAATTTTTATATTTTTGTTAATTGTCCAGGCCTGAAAAAGGCATGGTAAGATTCCCAACTACTATGGTTTCACTATTTCTCTCCATAATTTGATTCATTTTTCCCTTAATATGTAGATGCTGAGCCATTTCATATATATATTATATATATATATATAATATATGTATATATATAATATATATACACACATATGTTAAATTCTGATATGATTTTATTGTTTATGATGCCTTTAAGTGTGATATGATTTCACTGTTTTTCTCTTTTAACTATGTCTATTTTTATAGTTCCCTTGTCTGAGATTATGAATGCTCCCCTTGATTTTTTGAAGTCACTTGCAGCATGATAAATGCAGTCCTTTATTTTATATCTGTGTGAATCTTTTGTTTCAAGTGTGTTTCTTCTAAACAACATGCTGTTGGCTTCTGCTTTATAATCCGTTCTTCTACCTTCTTTTCTGTGGATGAGTTCATGCCATTCACATTCCCAGTTATGACTGTTGATTATGTATTTCCCTGCATCATATACTCTTACAGTTTTCCCTTTCTTTATCCTTATACCTTTTATAAAGAAAAAAGTGATGAAAAAGGAGTGTGAGCAACAGTAATGATCTATAATTGAAGTCATTTCCTTCAGCTCTTCTGAGCCTTTTCTCTTCCATTTGCCCAGACACCAATCACTAGTTCTTATTTCTTTATTTTCTTCATTTTAATTCTCCCTTAATGATCTATACTTTGAAATTGAGGTTTGTTTTGCTGGTGATGTTTCTTCTTCAAAATAACTTTATTTTTAAGATTTCCTTTCACCCTTCCCTGTCCCTTCCTGTCTCTTTGTTGAGTTTAATGTGTTGTTCCACCAAACACTGTGCCTTTTCAGCCTTCATATGTACAGTTCAGATAAGAATGGTGTTCATGTGAAGCCCCCTCCTCTTACTCCCTTTTCCATCTTTTTGCACTTTTCTTCTCAAGCACCTTGATAATGAAAAATATTAAGTTCTATCCCCTTCTTCCACCTCTCTTCCAAACATATTCCTTTCCCCTGCCTTTTCTTTCTTCTCCTAAGATCATTGAAACCAAATAAAATTACCCCTAGGCCCTCTGCTTTTAACTCCCTTCTGTGACCCTTGGAGACATTAGGGTTCTGAAGTGACACTTGTTTATTCTCTTCTTATTATAATGTAAAAACTCCGTCATTATTTAGCGCCTTCCAATTGCTCAAATAAATATAATTTTCAAAGTGTCTCTTGACTTATTTGTATTTCAAAGTTTCTGCTCATATCTATCTGGTCTTTTTTTCTGGGATGTTTGAAATTGACCTATTTTTACCAAAAGTCTATTTTTCCCCTTTTACATAGACTCTTTTTCAGAGTAAGTTATTCTTGATTGTAAGTAAGCCCTTATCTTCTGCCTTATGGAACAGTTCAAGATTTTTTCTTCTTTATAGTAGTAACTGCCATGTGTTATATGACTCTGATTCTAGTTCCTTAGTACTTGAACAACTTCTTTATAGCTTCCTGCGGTATTTTTAAATTTAACCTGGGGGCTCTCAATTTTGGCTATGACATTCCTGAGTACTATCATTTTGAGGTTCATTTCAAGAGATGTCCAGTAAATTCTTTCTATTTTCACTTTGTACTCTCATTCTAGTAGATATCATCGGTTTTCATCTGTGATTTCTTGAAATAAAGTATATAGTTTTTTTTCTTAAATCATGATCTTCAGGGAATAAGATGATTCTTCAGTCATCCTTCCTTGACCTGTTTACCAGATCTGTTATTTTTGATAGTAAATACCTTAGATTTTCTTCACTTTTTAAAATATTTGTATTTTGTTCCCGTACAAGATGTCCCCAAAGTCTTAGTGAAGTTTTAAGCTATAATAATCATGACAGGGTCACATATTAAGCTTTTATCACTTAAAACAATTAGCTTAACAATATTAATAATAACTAAAAAAAATCTGAGTACAGTTTTAAGCATTAGTAGCTGTGACAAGGTCACATGTTAAACTTTAATAGCATAAAACTGCACTAAAATTTTGGGACATCCTTTATTTTATGAAGTCAGTGATTTCTGTTTGATCTACCGTAATATACATACATACATACATACATATATGTGTGTGTGTGTGTGTGTGTGTGTGTGTATTTTTTTTTTGCTGAGGCAGTTGGGGTTCAGTGACTTGCCCAGAGTCACACAACAGCTAGTAAGTGTTGTGTCTATGGTTGGATTTGAACCCAGGTCCTCCTGACTCCAGGGTTTGTGCTCTATCCACTTCTCCACCTAGCTGACCCTGATCTACTGTGTAATATTTAAGGACTTTCTTATTTTGGTTAGGTTTTCTACCTTCTCTTCTAAGCTTTTTATATTCTTTCCCCTAGGGCTCTTATATCATTTGTATTTCATTTTTTCTCTTGCTTTAATTCTTCCAGATATTTTTCTAGTCCTTAGGGCTAAGACATTTTTTTCCCCCTCTGAATCTCTACTCATAATTGTTGTGGAAGTACTCTCTCCTGGTGGGTTTGTTTTTGGACCATTTTGGAATCCATACTATCTCCTCATGGCACTCACTATCTTTTTCTATTTATTGATGTCTGCAGTTTCACTTCCTAATTTGAAACTGTATCAGGTTCAGGCTCTGCCCCAATCTCTGCTCTTAGATAGAGTAGTGGGGTTCTGCTTGGTCCTGACCTCAGTTTCCTATACGTTCAGAGCCCTGGCAGGTTTCATGTACTCCCCTCCTAGATCAACTAAGTTCAGAGCACTCAGATCTTCAGAGCTCTTTGAAACATCTCAGGTCATGGGACTATGAACTGCCAGCACCCTTGGGGTGTCCTGATCTGAGAGCTGTTCACCATCAGAATGCTGAGGGCTTTCTCATCTGAACCCTCTAGTCATCCCAAACCAAAGTATAGAATGCTACAGGCTTCAGGTGCCCCTTGGAGAATCTTCAGTCTATGCTGAAGGCATTTGACTTATCTTCACTTTTGCTGGCTTTTTTTTTTTATGGTCAGGACCTCTTTCCCAATGCCCACAGGCTTCTGACTGGATTAAAGCATTTACTATAGTTTTTCTTTGGATTTCTTGATCATTATTTGGTCTTATATTCTTTTTACATCTTTGCTGGAGTACAGAAGTGAGAGCTAGTCTCCTCTGCCGTCATTAACCAGAAGTCAGTGGATTCACACATGACTCCCCAGTACTCCCTCCCCCAAACCACACTCCAGACTATCTCTTCTGTCCCCTATGGGTTAGATGTGATCACCTCAATGTAATATCTGCCCAAACCTGGCAAAATAGGAAGGAAGCCTGAGTCTAATGATAATGGAAAGATCACTGGGTTGTGAGACTCAAGGCGCAGGGTCTAGGCTAGATCTGCTACTAAGCTGCTTTATGACCTTGGACAAATCATTTCATAGTTCTTTGAGTCTCAATTCCCTTAAATGTAAAATGAGAAGTTTGGCTGAAATGTCCAATAAGATTTTTTACAGTGCTAGAGCAGTGATCTTAGTCTATGATCTTAAGCAAATGTAGTCCAATCCTTTAGTTTTTACAGATAGGGAAACTGAGGCCCTGAGGTAAAGTGATTTGTTCAAAATCGAAGTTCTAAGTGGCAATACTGAGTAGGCTTCTAACCCAGCTTCTCTGACTACAAAGTTAGTGAATTTCCCACTTCATCCCATAGGCATATGTGTTGTTTGTTCCTGAATTTCTTGGGGCTCTGGGAATGGGAACCAGGGAGATGGTTAGAATGACTTTTTAAGTTCTTTCTTGCTCTGAGAGCCTATGATTTACTGCGCACTTGAAAATTTTCAAGTGTTTTTGTTCTGTTTTCTGGGCCTCTTTCTTCCCTCCCCCTCCTGCACCTTCCTCTCTGACCCCTCCTCTCCCCCCCCAATCCAGAGAGAATGTGGCGCCAGCCAGAACTGGGTGTGCCCAGCTAGGGCTTTAGGAGGTGGGAGGGGGTCAAAATAGAGTGACTTCCCAGAAGCCAGAACCCTGTCATGCATGCCTTCTCTTTCTTTTTCACTGTATTCTGGCCATATGACTGTTCCTTCTGCTTGGGGGTTGAGGGGGACTGTCATTTCCCCACCTGTTTTCAATGAAAGAAAACTTTAATTCCAGATGTGGCAGGCTTGGGTCACAGCTGGCAGGAGGGAAGGTCTGAGAGTGGGGGTGGAGAAGGGAGGAGAAAGGGTGAGAAGTAGGTGTTATTTTGAGTGAGGTAACACTCATTTAGGAATGGGTGGGAGGAAGAAGGAGTCAGGACTGTGACTGGGGGCGGAAACAGATTAAGATAGAAACAGGGACAGAGAAGAAGAGGAAGGACAATCTGGCCTTCGTGTTGACAGAACATGCCTTTGCACATAACTCTTTTTCCTGAGACTTGGGGGTGCTGAGGTGGGAGAGTGAGATGGTGTCAACAAAGGACGCTATAAATGGCAGCTAGGTAATGCAGTGGAAAGAATGCTGGACAGAAAGGCAGGAAGACCTGAGTTCAAACCTAGGGCCAGTCACTTAACATCTCTCAGTCTCAGTTTCCTCATCTGTAAAATGGGGATAACAATAACACCTGCCTTCCAAAGTTGTTGTAAGGATAAAATGACATAATATTTGTAAAGGTCTATATGAATAACTTATTATAGGCAGCTAGGTGGTACAGTGGATAGAGAGCTGGGCCTGGAGTCAGGAAGATCTGATTTCAGATGGGTCCTCAGACACTTACTAACTAGCTGTGTGATCCTAGGCAAGTCACTTATCCTCTGACTCAATTTCCTCTGCTGTAAAGTAGGAGTGATAACAACAAGCACCTTCTTCCCAGAGTTGCAAGGATCAAATGATATTTGCAAAGCCCCTAGTAGTTGCTTAGTGCTCATTCCCCAATTCTTTTCCCAGTGTATGGGAGGTTAGGAGACCCAGGGTTCTTTCATTGATTCACTCTGGATTTTAATTTAGCTCTTCAACCTTTTGGCTCTCAATTTCAGCATCTGTCAAATGGGATGATGACACCTTTACTTGTTTACTTTGCAGAGATATTGTGAAGACCAGATAGATAATGGGTTTGAAATACTTTGAAAAATTAGTCTTAGAAAATGAAAGTAGAGGCAGGCAGGTGGCACAGGGGATAGACCACCGGCCCTGAAGTCAGGAGGACCTGAATTCAAATCCAGCCTCAGACCAAACACTTGACACTTACTAGCTGTGTGACCCTGGGCAAGTCACTTAACCCCAATTGCCTTAAAAAAAAACAAACCCAAAAGTAATAGAATGTGAGAGTCATAAAGGATACAGTGTCAGAAGGCTTGAGAAAACACCTAGTTTAGATCTCTCATTTTATAGATGAAGAAACTGAGACCCTGAGAAATAAGGTTATTTTCCAGCATCATTCAGTTAAGTAACAGCAGAGTCAGGGCTAATTTGGTCCCCAGTTCAGGATTATTTCCACTGTGTTCTTCCCAGGACATCATAAAAATGAGGCCAAAGCCAGAGTAAATTAGGCATTGGCTTTGTAAACTCTTCAGCTGACTTGACTACAGTTTCCTGTTTCCTTGAGGCTAGATAGAGAGCCTGAGCTGGGGAGATGGAGTGGAAGATGGTTTGGAGCAGCTTCCCTTCCAGGTCCTGTCAGCCTCAGGCTGCTGCCTCTGTTCTGTCAGCTGTGCCCCGTATCTCTTCTCTACTGCCCCATCTCCCCAAACATTGCCTTCTCCTGCCCAGTGGGCCTGGGTCTGACTCAGCAGGAAGTGACTGTCCCCAAAGGCTGCCGGGTAGCCCCTTATCAGTTGCTTCCTGGCATTTGGTGCCATGAGCCAGGCTTTGAGAGGCACTGGAGGAAGTAGTTTTCCTGGGGAGACTAAGGAGTGGGACCTGAAGGAAACCTCGGGCAGGGACCTGAGGAGGTAAACACCAGAGTGTAGTGGGTTCAGATAATGGCAGAATTGGGAAGAAACCTCAGAAACCACTGTGCTCAACCTGTCCCTGAAGAATAATGCCCAAATAATCACTGGCCCCTCACCTTTTTTCTCTCCGCAACTGTGGCTACACTCCCCTGTACTACCTCAGTTCCTGGGGAAAGCAGGCTAAGGTATGACTCAGTTTCTACATAGTGTCTCCTCTCTTCATCCCCCAAGTTCACTTCCAAATGCAGCATGGCTAATGAGTAGATGAGTCTGCATTTCTACTCCTGCTGGACTGGTCTGGTCAAAGCCCTTGTGATTTAGGCCTTCATCACCTGATGAGGCAAATATCTTTTTGGGGTCTAGCTCCTGACTTAGTTGAAGCTCACAATGTCAACAGCCATCACTTTCCCCCTAAAATAGGAAAGAACAAACACTGAAAGGCAAAGAACAGAGGCCAGTGTTCATGGGCCACAGGTCAGTCTCTGGTGGGGAGGGTCTAAGCTTCTCCTCTGTCTCACCCAAACAGTAGCTAGACAGGAAAAGTCCTATCTACCTTTCTCTTGAAAACTTGGGTTGACCCAATTCATTACCTCCCAAGGCAGCCCATTCTATTTTGGGCTAGCTGTCATTGTGAGGAAGCATTTCCTTATATCAAGCCCACCAACTTCCACCCGTGGCTTTTTGGGACCAAGAACCACATGGCAGTCCTCCAAAAACTTGACAGTAACTATGATGTGCCCCTTAAGTCTTCTTATCTTGGGGCTGAATACCCCAAATTCCTTAAACCAATTCTCATATGGTATAATCTTGAGACCCTTCATTATCACTGGTTAATTGTCTTTGGATTTCACTTTCTTGCCTTTTTTGGGGGGTGAGGTGGGACATTTTGCCCTTTGGTGTTGCAATGTTTCTCCTGTTCTTCCCAGAACAAGTTTCATCTCTTCTCTGTATGACAACCCTCAAAACCTTTAAAGACCACTATTATATTCCCTCTGAGTCTTCTTTTCTGCAGGTTAAATATCACCAGTTCCTTCAGCCATTGTGCATATAACATGAACTCGAGGTCTTTCACTGTCCTGGATGCCCTCCTCTGGACACTTTCTGGCTTATCAATGGCCTTCTTAGACTGTGGTGCCCAGAACTACAATACTAAAGATGAGGTCTGATGAAGGCAGAGTACAGTGGGACTGTCGCCTCACTACTTCTGGAAGCCATGCCCCCTTAGTCTAGTCCAAGACCCAATTAGTATTTTAGCCTGCCCTATGATAATGCTGACTTGTATTGAACCTGCACTAATCCTTCAGATCTCTTTCAGAATAATCATTATTGTTCTGATGCCTCCCCACATCTTATAATTGTGAAGTTGATTTTTTTTATCCAGGTTCAGGACTTTATATTTCTCACTACTGAATTTCATCTTATTGTGTGCATCCATCCCAATGTATTAGTCTGTTAATGTCCTTTCTGGATCCTGATTCTGTTATTCATTGTGTTAGCTGTCCCTCCCAGTTTTGTGTCATCTGCAGACCTGATGAGCATAACATCCATGCCTTTATCAAACCGTTGATAAAAATGTTAAGCATGATAGGGCCAAGCACAGATCCCTGGGACTCTCCATTGGAGACTTCCTTCCACAGTGATATTGGACTATTAATTGTTAATGCTTTGATCCTGGCCATCCAACCAGTTCTGAATCCATCTGGATGTATTATTTTTAATTCATATCTCTCCAACCTGAGGCAGCTAGGTGGCACAGTGGATAGAATGCTGGGTCTGGAGTCAGGAAGACCTGGGTTCAAATTCAGCCTCAGTCACTTACTAGTTGTGTGACACTGGACATGTCACTTAACCTCTACATACCTCAGTTTCCTCAACCGTAAAATAGAGATCATAATACCACCTACTTCCCAGGGTTGTTGTCAGGATCAAATGAGAAATCTGCAAAGCACTTATTGCAGTGGCACTAATTAAGCACTTAATAAATGCTGATTCTTTTCCCTCCCCACCATTCCATCTTCTCCACAAGAACAGTATGAAAATGTAATCAAAAGCTTTGCCAAAATCTTGCTAAATGATATCCAGAGTATCTCCTTCATCTGCTAGTTTTGTAATACTGTCAAAGAAGGAAAGCAGTTCTTGTGGCATATCTGTTCCTAACATAGCCGTGCTGGCTCCCCTTTCTAGGTGTTTGCCAACCATCATTTGAATGGTCTATTCTAGAGTTTTTCCAGGAATTGAGGTCAAGCTTCCTGGGCTATAGTTTGCAGACTCTGTTCTCTTTCCTAATAAATGCTTGACTTTTTTTTAAAATTGGAACATTTGCCCTTTTCCAGTCTTATTGTACCTCTTCCATATCCCAAGACCTTTCTTTTATCATGGACAGTGCCTTTGCAGTTGCATTTGCTGGCCCTTTTAGGCCCAGAGGATATTGTTCATCTGACTCACATGATTTGAATTCCTCAAGGACAGCAAGGTGCTCTGTAACTCTCTTGGGTATCAACTTCCTGTTAGTCATGTTTCTTCTGTTATTTCCAGTATCAAGTTCATTCTCCTTGGCAGAGGAGCAGGAGCAGCTATTCATGCGCCTACCAATGAGCAGTTATCATTACCCCATCCAGGGTCACACAGCTAGTAAGTGTCAGGTGTCTGAGGACGGATTTGAACTCAGGTCCTCCTGACTCCAGACCCAGCATTCTATCCGCTGTGCCACCTAGCTGTCCCACGTGCTCCTCCTTTTTCTCCCAATAATGTAATTCTCACTTTGTAGGCAGTCTTCTCCCTCCCCCATCCTTTCTAATTTCAAGTCTTTTTTTTTTTTTGTCACCTACGACACTCCATGGCCACCATCGCCTGTCTCCTTGCGTTTATGCTGTCCGTTCTTATGCTCCTCCTCTGGAAGACCTTTCTTCACCTCCATCTTTTGGAAACCCTAATTGCTTTCAAGACTCAGCTCTAGGGGCAGCTAGGTGGTGCAGTAGATAGAGCACCGGCCCTGAAGTCAGGAGAACCTGAGTTCAAATCTGGCCTCAGACCGAACACTTGACACTTACTAGCTGTGTGACCCTGGGCAAGTCACTTAACCCCAATTGCCTTAAAAAGAAAAAAGACTCAGCTCTAGCACCATCTACTTCAGAAGGCTTTTCTTGGTCCCCCTAGCTGCTTATGTAATCTCCTCTCTGGTTACCCTGTTATCTACTTTGTATATATTTTAGTATGCATATTAACACACACACACATATATGTATAACTATGTACACATGTATGTATTATATAATATATGCACATGTGTATGTGTATGTACACATACATGTTATATATATACACATATATACACATATACATATATATGTACACACACACATATATGTTCTTCTCCATTTGAATATGATCTCTATGACAGCAGGGGCCATTTTGCTTTTGTCTTTGTCTCTCCTGTGCTGACTATTTTAAGATTTACAAAGGACTGTAAATATGTCATCTCCTTTGGTCCCCACAACAAGTCTATGAGGTAGGTGCTGTTATTATCTCTATGATACAGATGAGGAAACTGAAACTGAGAGAAGTCAAATGACTTGCCCAGGATCACATAGCTAATAAATGTCTGAGGCAGAATTTGAACTCCGGTCTGCCTGACTCCAAAGTCAGTACTCTTCCTCACTGTACCACATAGCTGACCCCCACACTAGTAGAATGTGAGCTCTTTGAAGGCAGACAGTGTGTCAATTTTCATCATTTTACTTTTGGTGCCTTAGCTGGATGGGACCTTAGATATTGTCGAGGCCATTCTCCTCATTTTGCAGAGGAAGGCCTTGAGGCCCAAAGAGATTAAGTGACTGGCCTGAGCTTCCACAGGCTTTAAACCCAGCTCCGACCCTGGGTCCAGCTGCAGCAATTCTCTGCTCTGAGCAGATCCCACAACGAACACAATGCTGATGACCTCGGCTGAGCTGGGCAAGAGTGCGGGCAAGGATTTCCTCAGGGAGAGAAACCATATTTCTTTCAGCAGTAGCTGCCTTCTAATTCATGATAACCAGATTCCATTGCTATTGGTGCTTTATACTTTTCTATGTACTTTTGTATCCATTTTCTCATTAGAGCCTCACAATACTCCTATAACATAGGTACAAAGGTATTATAATACTCATTACAATTGTAATTATTATGATTATAAATATATTATAGCAAATATAATCTATATAAGAAAATATAACAATATAATCAATATAGCATAATTGATTTAATTATAATACTTATCATATTACTGAAGAAATCAGCAAAATGACTTAACCCAAGTCTCATAGCTAGCATGTAGCAGAGCCAGGACTTGGACCCACGCTTCCTCAGAGCAGTGTAGTGGACTTGTAGTCAGAAGACCCAAGTACAAATTCAGTTTCCTACCTTTCCCATCTCCTCATAACATCCCATCATGATCCAGTGACATCAGCTTCCTCGCTGTTCCTTACACAAGACACACCACCTCCTGACTCTGGACATTTTTGCTGGCCACTGTTCCCTATGTCTGGAACGCTCTTCCTCGTCACGTCTGCCTCTTGATTTCCCTGTCATCCTTTAAGTCTCAGCTAACGTCACAGCTAGGGCTCCCCTTTTTGCAAGAAGCCTTTCTCAGTCCTCCTTAATCCAAGTGCCTTCCTTCTGAGATTATCTCCTATTTATTCTGTGTCTGACTTGTTTGTACATAGCTCTTTGCATGTTGTCTCCTCCATTAGACTAGAGGCTCCTTGGGGGCAGGGACTGTTTTTCTTTTTCTTTTTATCCCCAGTGCTTAGCACAGTGCCTGGTTATATGATAGGCACTTAATAAATGCTTACTGACCTCACTTGACTTTCTTTACTTACTGGCTGTGTAACTGTGGACTTTATGAGCTTCATTTTCCTCATCTATAAAACAGGATTAATATTATTCCCTCAACTTCCTTTCAGGAATGTTTTGTGAAATGTAATTTGTAAACCTTAGAGCATCCTAAGCTCTGACAAATATTATCGATGTATGAATAGGCATTTATTAAGGACCTGTTATGTTCCAGGCACTGTACTAGGCAGTGGGTATATCAATTCAAAAGCAAGACAATCCCTGTGTCCCCAAGAGTACTGTCGTTCTATTGGGACAGGGATTTTTCACCTGCTGTCTGTGAACTTCTTTTTAAAATATTTTGACAACTATTTCTTTTTTAAATTTTATCTCACAAAACCTTATTTAATTTCAAGTAAGAGTGTTATACATACATTTATGGTGGCCAACAAAAGGCATAGAGATGGGAATTTATTTTCCTATAAGTTGACAGTGATTTGATAACTGTATTTCAATGTAATTGATTTCCTTTGTAATAATTAAGTATATTTTATTTTATGCATTTAAAAACGTTTTGAGAAGGGATCGATAGGTTTCACAAGACTCCAAAAGGATCAAAGACTCCTGTATTAAGGGAATATAGCATGTTCACATATAAGAAATACAAAATATAGAAACATACAAACACACATACACAATAAGGATGATTGGGGTGGGGGGAGGAGACTAATGACCAGGAAAATTGAGAAAGGTCTCTTGAAGAAAGTAGCATTGGAATTAGTCCTTGAAGGGAGCTAGGGTTCTGAAAGGTGTAGGACCTAATTCTAGTCATGGAGGTCAGTCTGTTCAAAGGCACAGAGATAAGAGATGGCATATTATTACTAGAAACAACAAGATGGCTAATTTGGTTAGAATATAGAGTTTGTGAAAGAGATTAATATGTAATAACCCTGAAGCCAAATTATGGAAGGCAGCAACTGTCAATCTAAGAAATTCATGTTTTATCTTAAAGCCACCAGAGCTTCTTGAGCTGAGGAGTGATGTGGTCAGACCTGGGCTTTTGCAATATCAATTTGGCAGTTGGGAAGAGGATGGATTGGAGAGGGGCAGAGGCTAGATTTAGGGAGATCTATTGGGAGAAAGTTATTATAGTAATCTGAATGAATGGTGAAGAGGGCCTGAAACTAAGGTAGTTGTGGTATGAGTCAAGAGAAGGGCATGTTTTGTAAGATGGTCTGGAGGTAGAATCGACAGGTCTTTGTAGCTGATTAGCTAGGGAGGGTGAGTGAGAGTAAGGAGTGGAGGATGCCTTTTTAGCCTTGGCTCTGGGTGACTGGAAGGGTGATATTGCCTTCAACAGAAATAGGGAAGCTAGGAGAAAGGGTGGCTTTAGGAAAAAGATAATGACATTGTTGTCTTTTTTTTTTTACCAAAAAAAAGTACATGAGCACCTGCGTATATAAAGCAGAACACAAAGAGAAGATTGTGTGTGAAATTGTGAATTTCTATTTCATACTTGCTTTTTAAAAATATATAATAAATTCAACCTTTACTTTCAAAACAGTCCTGCTTGTCCGTGCTTCCTTTGGAACTTCATCTGCATTCCTCTGAGTGCTTTTAAAATGCTTCAATGGATCTCCTCTTTTTTCTTTTCTTTTTCTTTTTTTTTTTGACATCACCATTGCTACCCTAATTAAAAAAGAAAAAAAAAACTTGTTACAAGTAAGTGTGATCAAGCAAAAACAAATTCACACAAGGGCATGTCCAAAAATGTATGTCTCCTATTGCACCTTGAATTCATTGCTGCTCTCTTTTAGGAGGTAAGTAACATCCTTCATCATAGATCCTCTGATGATGTGGTTGGTTGTTGTTTTAATCGGAATCTTTAGGTCTTTTGACTCATCTGGCTGCTTACAATACTTTTGTTTTTCTTTACAACTTGTTGCCATTGTAAACATTTTTCTTCACGTTCTGCTTACTTTGCTCTGTACCAGTTCATACTTCCCAGGATTCCCTTTTGCCATTTCTTATGACATATTGATATTACATTTTATTAACATACCACAATTTGTTTGGCAATTCCTTGAATGATGGGCCCTCAGTTTCCAATTTTTTGCTTTTTTTTTTTTTGCTTTTAATCTTTCCTTCAGGACCAGGAAGTTTGATCTGCTTATGACTATTCTCTTCCTGTTATTATCCTCTCTCTTAATTCCTCCCTTCCTATTCTTGCCTATCTTTCTGTTGAGTTTGATGTATTTCTACACTAGTGTGTGTGTGTGTCTGTATTCAACCCCTATTTGTCTAGTTCATATAAGAATGACATTTCTCTGACATCTGTTCTCCTTACCCTTTACTCTACAAACTTTGTACATACCCTTGAGAAATGGTAAGTTCCACCCCATTCTTCCTCTTTCATATATTCATGTGTTCCTTTTATCTTCTCTTTTGTTTCCCATCTGAAACCCTCAGAACAAGATTCTTCTTCAAAATGCTTTGAATATATTAATGTTCCAAAGAGACACTTGCTTTTTCTCTTTCTCTTAGAATGTTAACCCTTCATCATCATACAGTCCTTTCTAATTCCTCAAATATGTTTATTTTTCAAGGTTCCTCTTGAGTTTCAAGTTTCTATTTTGAAGTTCCTACCCAGTTATGGACTTTTCATTGGGGATGTTTGAAAGTCCTCTTATCTTTTAAAGATCCTTTTTTTTGGGGGGGGGCGGGTGAGAAGAAGGGTTATGTTTAGCTTTGCAGGATAAATTAATCTGGCCTGCAAGCCATTATTTTTGCCTTTTGGAATATTGCATCCCAACATCTCTTCTCATTTGTAGTGGAAGTTGTCAGGTCTTATATTATCTTGATTATGATTCCTTGGTATTGGAACTGGCTGCTTACAATATTTTTTCTTTGACGTGGAGGCTCTGGATTTTGGCCATAATATTCCTGGGTGTTTTCATTTTGGACTTTCTTTTCAAGAGATGATTGGTGGATTCTTTCTGCTTTTATTTTGCTCTCTGGTTCTAAGAGATCTGGCAATGTTTTCATTTATAATTTCTTGGAATATATTGCTCAAGGTTTGTTTGTTTGTTTTTAAATCATGATTTTGGGGGAATCCAGTGGTTCATAGGTTGTCTCTCCTTGATCTTTTTCTATTTCACTTGTTTTTGATACCAAATATTTTACATTTTATTTTTTCAATCTTTTGATTTTGATCTAACATTTCACATAATTAAATGGAGTCATGGATTTCTGTTTGGTTAATTCTAATTTTCAGGGAGTACATTACTTGGTGAAAAACTAAAGTTTACCACTTTCTGTTCTAAGTTATTTAGAACTAAGCCATTTATTTATTCTAATCTATATTCTTTCAATTCTTTGCTCTTAATAGAAGTCCTTTGGTTAATTTTTTATCTCTTTATTTCTTTTAGGTATTCATGTTACCTTTGTAGAAAATCCATTTTTTCCTTTTAGTCTCTTCTTGCAGTGGCTTTGGAATTACTTTCTCCTCCAGCTAGCTGGTGCATTGGAAAGAGGGCTAGGTGTGGAGTCAGGAAGACCTGAATTCAAATACAGCTTCTGACATTTACTATCTGTGATACCCTGGGCAAGTCACTTAACCACTGTCTGACTCAGTTTCTTCAACTGTAAAATGAGGATAATAATAGCACCTACCTCACAGGGCTCTTGTGAGGATCAAATGAGATTTTATATGTAAAACATTTAGCATAGTGTCTGGCACATATTAGGTTCTTAATAAATGCTTATTAACCTCCTTATCTTTCCCCTGGTTGGATTTTTGGATATTTCTGGATCTATCATAGTTCTTTATAGCAGTCTATATCTTCTTCTTTTTACTTATGTCTGTAGCCTCAGTTTCTGAATTGGGGCTTTGTGCCAGGTCCAGAATCCATCTCCTGCTATTCTTTTTAAAAAAATTAATTTATTTATTTTTAGTTTTCAACATTCATTTCCACAAGATTTTGAGTTCCAAACCTTCTCCTCATCTCTCCTTTCCCCCTGTCCCAAGACAGTGTCCATTCTGAATACCCCTTCCCTTAATCTGCCCTCCCTTCTACCACCCTTTGCCCCCTTCTCTTATCCCCTTCCCTTTCTATTTTCCTGTAGGGCAGGATAGATTTCTATACCCCATTGCCTGTATATCTTATTTCCCAGTTGCATGTAAAAACAATTTTTAACAGTCATTTTTTAAACTTTGAGTTCCAAATTCTCTCCCATCCTCCTTCCTCATCCATCTTTATTGAAAAGGGAAGCAATTCAATATAGGTTATACATGTGTAGTCATGCAAAACACTCCCATAATACTCATGCTGTGAAAAACTAGCTGTATTTCCCTCCATTCTATCCCGTCCCCCATTTATTCTATTCTCTCCCTTGACTCTGTCCCTTCTCAAAAGTGTTTGCTTCTGATTACCCCTTCCCCAATCTGCCCTTCTTTCTATCATTCCCCCCTTTCTTATTCCCTTCCCCCCTATTTTCCTGTAGGGTAAGATAGATTTCCAAACCCAACTGAGTGTGTATGCTATTCCCTCCTTAAGCCAAATCTAATGAGAGTAAGATTCACTCATTCCCTCTCACCTCCCCCCTCTTCCCTTCCACTGTAGAAGCTTTTTTTGGCCTCTTTTATGTGAGATAATTTACCCCATTCTACCTCTCACTTTCTCCTTCTCCCAGTACAATCCTCTCTCACCCCTTAATTTTATTTTTTAGATATCATTCCTTCACATTGAATTAACTCTGTGCTCTCTCTCTCTCTCTCTCTCTCTCTCTCTCTCTCTCTCTCTCATATATATAATATATATATATATATATATATATATATATATATATATGTATGTATATATATGTGTGTGTGTGTGTGTATACGTATATATGTATATGTATATTATATATATACACACACACACATACGTACATACACACACACACACACACCACACACACATTCCCTCCAACTACCCTAATACTGAGAAAATCTCATGAGTTACAAGTGTCATCTTTCCATGTAGGAATGTAAATAAACCAACTTTAGTAAGTCCCTTATGATTTCTCTTTCCTATTTACCTTTTCATGCTTCTCTTGAGTCTTGTCTTTGAAAGTAAAGTTTTATATTCAGTTCTGGTCTTTTCATCAAGAATGCTTGAAAATCCTTTATTTCATTGAATATCCATTTTCCCCCTGAAGAATTATACTCAGTTTTGCTGGGTAGGTTTTAATCCTAGCTCCTTTGACCTACAGAATATCGTATTTCAAGCCCTATGATCCCTTAAAGTAGGAGGTGGGTGCTAAATCTTGTGTTATCCTGATTGTGTTTCCACAACATTTGAATTGTTTCTTTATGGTTGCTTGCAATATTTTCTCCTTGACCTGGGAACTCTGGAATTTGGCTATAATATTCCTAGGAGTTTTCCTTTTGGGATCTCTTTCAGAAGGTGATTAGTGAATTCTTTTAATTTCTATTTTGCCCTCTGGTTCTAAAATATCAGGGTAGTTTTCCTTGATAATTTATTGAAAGATGATGTCTAGGCTCTTTTTTTTTTTGATCATGGCTTTCAGGTAGTCCAATAATTTTAAAATTATCTCTCCTGGATTTATTTTTCAGGTTGGTTGTATTTCCAATGAGATATTTCACATTGTCTTCGATTTTTTTCATTCTTTTGCTTTTGTTTTGTGATTTCTTGATTTCTCATAAAGTTATTAGCTTCCATTTGCTCCATTCCAATTTTTAAGGAATGAGCTTTTAGACTGCACTTTTAGACATCCTTTTCCATTTAGCCAATTCTGCTTTTTAAAGCATTCTTTTCCTCATTGGCTTTTTGGACCTCTTTTGCCATTTGGGTTAGGCTATTTTTTAAGATGTTATTTTCTTCAGTATTTTTCTGAATCTCCTTTAGCAAGCTGTTGACTTGTTTTTCATGATTTTCTTGCATCACTCTCATTTCTCTTCCTAGTTTTTCCTCTACTTCTTTTACTTGCTTTTCAAAATCCTTTTTGAGCTATTCCATGGTCTGGGACTGATTCATCTTTTTCTTGGAGGCTTTGGATGTAGGAGCTTTGACTTTGTTGTCTTCTTCTGGTTTGATCTTCTTTGTCACGAAAGTAAGATTCTATAGCCTGAGTATTTTTCCACTGTTGGCTCATTTTCCCAGCCAATTACTTGACTTTTAAACTATTTGTTAAGGTAAGGGTCTGCTTCCAGTGTGGAGGGTGTAACTGTCTCAATCTTCAGGGGTTTGGGTGCAGCAATTTTCAGAGATACTTCTAGGAACCTGTAAATTTTCAGTTCTTCCAAGGTGGTATGATCAAAGGAGAGGTGTTTACTCCTTTCTTGGCCTGTGCTGTGGTCTATAAGTGACCACAAGCACTCTTTTCTGCCTTGGAACTGTGAGGAGGATTCCCTCTTCACTGCCGCCATATATTCAGCCACACTAGTGCTCCTCTTTGCCCTAGGACTGCCATCCAGGACTATGACCTAGATCCAAGCACAGGCAAAGAGAATCTTGCCTCAGTGCCAGCAAAGAGATCCCTGAAATCCCCCTCTGATCAGTTGCTTGATCCCCCACATCTGTGAGCTGAGAGCAACACCAATGCTACTGCCCCAGGGCCACACCAGGGCTGGGGCTAGGACCGCCGCTCCTCTCTCATCCAGGTCTGACAAACCTTCCCTACTAACCTTCTGAGTTGTCTTTGGTGTTTATGGGTTGAGAAGTCTGGAAACTGCCATAGCCGCCCATGATTCAGTCCCTAGAGGCCTGCTCCAGGTTTGCTGGGACCCCATCTTTGCTCCTCTCCCAGCCTGGTGCAACAGACCTTTCCCATCGACCTTCTAGATTGTCTTGGACTGGAAATTTGTCTCACTCAGTCCTTTTGTGGGTTCTGTTTAGAGCCATTTTTTTACAGGTATTTGGAGGGGTTTGGGGGAGAGCTCAAGCAAGTCATTGCTTTCACTCTGCCATTTTGGCTTTGCCTCTGGCTATTCTTTTGAGTGCTCTTTTGAGTGGGGTGGTCAACCCTGCTTGATTTTCATCTCTACTTAAATCAACTCTGATAATAATAATAGTAATAACAATAACAATAATAGCAGCAAATGTTTATATAGCACATACCATGTATTATCACATTCGATCCTCATAACAATCCTAGAAGGTTAGTGTTATTATCATCTCCATTTGGCAGTTGAAGAAACTGAGGCAAACAGTCACCCAAGGTCACACAAGCTGGTAAGTGTTTGAGGCCAGATTTGAACTCCATTCTTCTTGACTCCTAGGCCAGCACTCTATCCACTGTGTCATCTAGCTGCCTGACCTCTGCTTCTTGGGTTTAGGTGCCCCTGGACCTTTGAGATTCAGATGACTGGATTTTCAGGGCCCTTTATGGTATTGCAGGTCAGAGTTCTAGGAACTCTTGGAACTGCTGGTCTTAGGGCATTCTGGTCTGAGCCCTACTGCCATGGCTGGACTGATCACCGCCACTCCTGGTCATCTGCAAGCTCCTTACTGGCAGTTTTCCATCCCTCCACCCCACATAGTGAGACCTCGTGGGAGTCTCTGTTTTTGTTGGCTCTGAATACAGAACGTTGAAGGGTATACACCTCTGTGGCCTGTCTGTGGTCACACTGGTTAGTCACTGTCTTGTTTGTCTGCATGGATGCTGGCTTTTCTTGCAGCCCCCTTTCCTATTACCAGTAGGCTATTTGGTTGATTCTTTATGTAGTTCTGGGGGAAGGGGGAATATGTCTTTCACTGTAGTTTCTAATTGGATTTCTTGGTCATTATTTTGTTTGGTGTGGTATTTTTCCTTTTTTGTGGGAATGGTTATGTGGCAACCAGGCTGCCTCCACTGAGGTGGTCATCTTGACTGGGTCTAACATTGATCTTCAACATGTTAAGTTTGAGATGAGACAATATGGGACATCCAGCTGGAACTATCCAACAGGAAGCTGTAACCAGACTGTCTCCCTCAAGAGAAAAAGGAAGTTTGGATGTATAGATATGAGAGTCATTTGCATAAAGATGAGTTGTTGCCATGGAAGCTGATAAGATCACCAAGAGAAGATGGCTAGAGAAAGAATAGGAGGGTCTATGACATAGTCCTTGGATAGGGGTGTGACATGGGTTAAGATCTGTAAAGGAAAATAAGAAAGATTATTCAGGCAGATAAGAAGAGACCCCCCAACATCAATGTCATAAAAACTCAGATGAGAGAGCATTAGTGGTCTTCCTCAGGATTGGTTCCACCAGATTCCTTGTCAGGTAGTTTGGATGCCTGAATGTATGGTGGTGGGGGGAGGTAGGTGAGACGCAGGTGGTGTCAGGATGGTTTATGAGGTGGGAAGAAGGAAGGCTGGGGCCCTGGCAGATTCCTCTCAGAGAGGACCAGCATTGAGTTGGGGGAGGGCAGGGGAAAATCTGGCATAATGGATCTGGAGTCAGAGGACCTGGGTTTGAAGCCTGACCCTGCTACTTATTATTTTTGTGACACTGGGAAAATCATGTAACTTCTCTGGGCCTCAGTTTTCTTAGTTATAAAAAGAGGCAGGTGGACTAGGTGCCGTTTATATCCCCTCTGAGCTCTAATTGACATGATCCTATGTACATGTGTAAAGGAGGGGTGAGTGCCACTGTGGTACTTGTCAGGGGAGAGAACATGGGGGACATACTCCCTGGCACTTTGAGTCTTCTGTGGATTGGTCACTAGTAAGAAATTGGGGACTATTTTATGGAGTACTCAGAGATGCTTTTTTTTTTTCATTTTGTATCCTATCTCCCCACAGTGAATCCCTGCTGCTATTTCCCCTGTCAACATAAAGGTGTCTGTGTGCGCTTTGGCCTAAACCACTACCAATGTGATTGCACACGAACTGGCTACTATGGCCCCAACTGCACCACCCGTGAGTACTTCTCCCTGCGCCCCCAATCCTTTATCACCTTTGCCTCCCCTTCCCTCCCTTCCTGTGCTCCCTATCCTTCCTGCCCTCTTGCATCTCCACATCCCTCTAAGCCTGGGGGGAAGGCTGTCTGATGAGATTTCTGCCTCCTACACCCTCCCACACCAGCGGAGCTATGGACTAGAATCCGGGAAGCCCTACGCCCCAGTCCTTCCTTCTACCACTTCATCCTGACCCATGGTCGGTGGATCTGGAACATTATCAACTCTACCTTCTTACGAGATTTTCTCATGAAGCTTGTGCTTACAGGTACGTCTCTGCTCCAACCCCTGTCACACCTTGGAGAGATCTCCATCCATGAGTATCTATTCCTGATACCTAAAAGGAGCTAGAAGGGAACTTTGAAAATGAAGTGTTGGGATATAGAGCATAGTTTGTAATCTGAAAGATATCTCAGAACAAATTAGAAAGTTAAGACTGGAGAAATTAGAATGTTAAAACTGGAAAGGACTTTAAGACATAGACTACCAGAAAATAGAGCCAGAACGCTTGAATTCTCTACCCCAATTGACTGTCGACACTCCCTCTAACCCAAGGAGGCCAATGGGTAAGTACTGAGTCTGGAGTGACTACATTGGTGCAGGGGACAGCAGCTTTAAGGGAATTATGAATTTGGGGTGGGTCTGGGCCTTGGGTTCCAGTTAATCTGTGGAACATCAAACCAAGATGTCCTGCCTCACTAAGTCAGAGGAATTCACAGCATCTGATAAGGCTCAGCAGACATGAATACTGGAGGCAGTTTGATGTCAGATAAAGCTTTTACGAGCTAGGCTGGAGCCTTGGGGTTCCCTTGACCTTATGTCCCCTATCTTCCCCTTCAGACTGGGGCAGTGTTCTTTGTGGAGGGGAGGGCCTCTCTTCCTTATCAGCCTGGGCAGTTTCCTGAGGTCAAGGGTTGTCTCTCTGTCCCCCTTCCCCTTTCCACTGGGTGTGCTCTGCCCACGAGGGTCCTGTCTCCTCTTCTGTGAAAAATCCCTGAGGGCAATGGCCTGAAGGCCTATATGTCCAAGTGATTGTTCTGTCCCTCTCCTCCTAAAGTTCGAGCAAACCTGATTCCTAGCCCACCTACCTACACCTCGGAACATGGCTACATCACCTGGGAGTCCTACTCCAATTTGAGCTTCTATACTCGGGTACTAGCTCCTGTACCTGAAGATTGTCCCACTCCCATGGGGTTCAAAGGTAACTCTTTGGCTTGGGGTGGGGGGTCTTAATGATAACAACCCAGGGGCCAGTGGTGAGTGATAAGGGTCTCCTTAATCTTAGGCTATATTATGGTCATAGGATTTAGAGCTGGATAGACCCTTAGAGGTCATCTAGTTCAATTCCTATATTTATAGATGAAGAAACTGAGCTTAAGTGACTTTCTCAAGGTCACACAGCCAAGAAGTAGCTAAGCCTGAGTTCAGACTCAGGTGCTTTGACCCTAGATCCAGAGTTCTTTCCACCAAACTACAATTTATAGAGATGTAGTGTCTGAAGAGAGGTAGATAGTTGTTTTACCATCTTCTGCCCTGGTCAAACTCCATCTTTGTTGAGTTCTGTGTCCTGCATATTAGGGGAACATTGACAGTCTGGCAGAGTTTCCAAGGAGGACCGACAGAATGGTGACACCATGACATCTGAAAATCAGTTGAAGAAACTTGGAATATTTAGCCTGGAAAAGAGCAGATTTAGAAAGGACAGGATATAGTTCTTCAAGTATTTGAAGGGATAGCACATGAAAGAGATTAGATTTTTACTTGGTCACAAGGACAAAACTAGTAGGGAAGGATGAGGTAGAGCAAGGAGGAGAAAGGTTGCCATAGCAGAGGCAGATTTCAATTCAGTATAATGAAAAACTTGCTAGCACTCACAATTGGACAAAAGTGAAATGGGTCATGCCTTGAGAAGTAGTGAGTTTCCCCTTCACTGTCAATCTATAAGTACAACCTAGGTCACCCGTTGTTGAGGATGCCCTAGAGAATGCTCAGGAACCATTGGCTCTAGAGGACCTCTGAGTGGCTGTCCAACTCTCAGATTTTGTGATTCCCTCAATTGAGTCTCAGAACAGCCCTATGGAGTAGGCAAGGAGGAAATTGTTATCCTATCACAGATGAAACTGAGACTGCAAGATATTCAGTAACTTCCCCAAGCTAATACAGTTGAGATAGTATACAAAGCGGATTATAACCCAGCTTTCCAGACTTTTGATCATTTGCCTTTTGGGGTACATTAACCCAATCTGACATAATTGAGTTGGGGAGTGGGGGGATGGCCCTGGAGGTATTGAGGGGAGAGAAGCAATGTCCTTTGGTTGGCTAGATCATGCGTACCTCCTCACCTGCTCCACCCTGGCTCCTCTCCTCACAGGGAAGAAACAGCTGCCAGACCCAGAGTTGCTGGCCCGACGCTTCCTGATGCGGAATGAATTTGTGCCGGACCCTCTTGGGACCAATCTTATGTTTGCCTTCTTTGCTCAGCACTTCACCCATCAATTCTTCAAGACATCTGGCAAGATGGGCCCTGGCTTCTCCAAAGCCCTGGGCCATGGGGTGAGCCCCTCCTAGGTCCTCTCCTTGTTGACCCCCATTCCAGGGCTGTCCCTAGTGGGATATTCTCCCTGCAACTTTTTTATATTTATTAAATATAACAAGAATTCATGTAAAGACCTTGACATTTGTAGTCAAAGGATCTGACTTTGTCACCTTGAGAAAGTGATTTCTGTTCTTGAGGCCTCAGTTTCCTCATCTGAAAACAAGGGAATGGACTTGATCATCAAAGTCCCTTTTGGAGTGGGAAAGATCTTTGGAGTTAGAAGACAGGGAGATACTGTGGTATGGTGGGAAGTGTGGAATATGGAGGCAAAAAACCCAGGGATGAATCCTGGCTTTGCTCCTTCCTACTTATGTAACCTAAGCTCCGCTCTCTAGCTCTCAGTTTTCCTGTCTACAAAATGAGGGAGTTAACGCTAGGTGAGCTTTGAGGTTCCTTTCAAGTCTAAATCTATGACCCTTCAACCTATATTTGAGTTGCGGCTCAAACCCATCATCATAATATTTAGAGCTGGAATAGTTCTTAGGTTTTTTATTTTACAGATGAAGAAATTGAGTATTAGAGAGGGCAAGTCATTTGTCCAAGGTCACACAGGTGAGAAGTAACAGACTCTGACTCCAGATTCAATGCTCAAAGCTATATGACCCTCAGGAAGTCACTTTATCTGTCTGAGAAGTTGCTTCATCTGTAAAGTGGGCTACTAATCCTTATAAAGCATCTACTTACCTCAGGTGGTCATAGACAGGGTTCTTTGTAGACTAAAGTTTTATAGAAATGTGACTTGGTAATGATAATGAGACTGAAGGTTCTAAATACAAACAAATGACTTTACTCTCCCCAAGAGTACTTTTCTGTATGTGTGTGTGCACGTGTGTCTGTTTACATGTGTGCATGTATGTATCCATGAGTATGTATGTGCATGTGTGTATATGTGTGCAGTGTATGTAGGTGTGTGTGTATGTCTGTGTTCATGTGTTTATGTATGTGTATATGCCTGTGGGTGTCTGTGTGTGCACTCTTGTGCATCCAAGAATTCTAGTCAGTCAATAAGCATTTAGCTAGCATCTATCTTGTGCCAGGCATGTTAGTCACTGGAGATACAAGACCAAAAACCCAAACCAAACTACCCAGTCCCTACTCTCAGGCAGCTTACTTTCTATCAGACTTCTCTGGTTATCATCCTATCACAGTGAACTTATATCTGCACCCTCTGTCTATGTATATATATACCTTCTAACTGCCCTAAGAGAGATATAGTTCTTAAGAGTTACAAACATGATCTTCCCATATAGAGGTATGAACAGTTTAACTTTATTGAATAATGTTTTTTTTTTCTTTTCTGTTTACCTTTTTATGCTTCTCTTGAGTCTTGTATGGTCTTTTTATTCAGATAGTTTGAAAGTTTCCTATTTCATTGAATGTCCATTTTTTCCCCTGAAAGATTATGCTCAATTTGATGAATATTTGATTCTTGGTTGTAATCCTATCTCCTTTGCCTTCTGGAATATCATATTCCAAGCCCTCCACTCCTTTAATGTGGAAGCTGCAAATTCCTGTGTAATCCTGACTGCGACTTCTTGATATTTGAACTGTTTCTTTCTGGCTACTAGCAGTATTTTCTCCTTGACCTGAGAGTTCTGGAATTTGGCTATAATATTCCTGGGACTTTTCATTTTGGGATCTCTTTCAATATCATTTTACCCTCTGGTTCTAGAATATTGGAGCAGTTTTCCTTGGTAATTTCTTGAAAGATGCTCTCCAGGCTCTTTTTTTGATCATGGCTTTCAGGTAGCTCAGTATTCTTAAACTGTCTCTCCTGGGTCCATTTTCCAAGTCAGTTCTTTTTCCAATGAGGTATTTTACACTTTCTTCTTCTTCTTTTTTTTTTTGATTCTTTTGCTTTTGTTTGATTGATTCTTGATGTCTCATAGAGTCATTAGCTTCCACTTGCCCACTTCTAATTTTTAAGGAATTACTTTCTTCACATAGCTTTTGTACTTCCTTTTCCATTTGGCAAATTCTACTTTTAAGGAGTTCTTTTCTTCAGTGGATTTTTGTACCTGCATTTCCATTTGGCCAATTCTACTCTTTAAGAAGTTGTTTTCTTTTTCCAAGTTGTTGACTCTTTTTTCACGATTTTCTTGCATCAATCTCTCATTTCTTTTCCCAATTTTTCTTCTATGTCTCTTATTTGATTTTTAAAATCCTTTTTGAGCTCTTCTAGGTGGACTTTTTGAGCTTGAGATCAGTTCATATTTCTCTTTGAGGCTTTGCATGTAGGCATTTTGACATTGTTGTTCCTCTTCTGATTTTGTGTTTTGATCTTCCTTGCTGCCATAGTATCTTTCTATAGTCAGTGCTTTTTTTTTTTTTTTTTGCTTATCTTCCAGCCTATTTTATGACTTTTAAAGTTGAGCTCTGTTCCTGGGATACAAGGTGCACTGTCCCAAGCTTCTTGTGCTGGGGCCAAAAGCGTGGTGGTCACTGGCTTTGTGCACAGGTGCCTGTGGGACTGGTGGCTGGCCTGTTGTGGCAGGGGCTCTGAGGATGGTGGTTCACCCACTGAGGTGGGGTTGCCTGGCCTACTTGCACCTGTTATACCTGGAGTTCTGCAGACCCCTCAGGTTGGAAGTATCTTCATACTCTATCCCTTGCCTTGGCATTAGTGTCTATATTTTATCCTCACCTCCCTTCAAAGTCCTAATTTACAGGCAGGAAAAACTTGACCAAGTTAATTGAGTCTTCTCTCTGGTCTCTTCAGGTGGACCTTGGCCACATTTATGGAGACAGCCTGGAGCGCCAGCACCAACTCCGCCTCTTTGAGGATGGGAAGCTGAAGTTTCAGGTAGTCCTGGGGTTCTGAGAAATAAAGTCTGAGCACTTGCCTGCCCTGGAATGGCCAGAAGGAGGGGCAGAAGGTTTGGTATAGGATGGGGGCGGGATCAGTCTGCCAAGGTGCAAAGGGCTTCCTTTCCTTTGGGTGTGCCTTGGGGGAGAGGCATTCAGCTGGGAGGTGGAGATGCCTGATGATCCTATGGTCCCCTACCCCTCTCCACACTACCCATGAGAGTCTAGTATACAAAATGAGGAGATGGAGTGGGTTCAGGGACAGGAACAGGGGCAGAATGGCCTGGTGGGTGAAGAGGTTACATTGCAACTGACTTCAAATCCCTTCAAGGCTATCATGTGGGACAGAAATTTAAATAGTTAACAGATTTGAGCTCAGTGTAAGGTTTCTTAATCATCAGAACTGTCCAGCAATAGGACTGGCTGCCTTAGGAGATACTGAATTCCCTGCCACTGGAGAAGGTTGGAAGGCCACTTGTCAGCATTGCTCCTGAGACTACTGCTCTAGGGAGGATGCTAGAGGAGATGAGCCCTGACCTTCTATGGATGATCAAGTCCTCTGATTCTGTTGTAGATGGTGGATGGGGAGATGTATCCACCATCAGTGGCTGAGACTCATGTGTACATGAAGTACCCTGCAAATGTGCCTGAAACTCAACAGATGGCCGTGGGCCAGGAGGTGTTTGGGTTGCTCCCAGGCCTCATGGTGTATGCTACAATCTGGCTTCGGGAACACAACCGTGTCTGTGACCTCTTGCGAGCTGAGCACCCCACCTGGAATGATGAGCAGCTCTTTCAGACGACCAGACTCATCCTCATAGGTGAGTGGAAGATCTGTCCCCAAGTCCACATTCCTCAAGACAATGCCATAGGCTCTTCTCCCCAAAGCCTGTATTTGGAAGCAGATTGGGGAATATTGGGAAACATGAAACAAAAGGTACTGGACTTGAGGTTGAGTTTTGGCTATATACCAAGAACTAGCTATGTGATCTTTGACAAGGAGCTAGATCTCATTTGCCTAGATCTCTCATGGTGACATTCTAGGTTCTGTTTTCTAACATTTTATGTGTGGAGCTCCCTTCTATGTAGTTGGTACAGTGGATATATCACTAGACCTGGCATCAGGAAGACCTGAGCTCATAACTGACCTCAGATACTTACTGGTTGTGTGACTCTGGACAAGTCACTTTACCTCTGTCTGCCTTACTTTCCTCATTTGCAAAATGGGGATCATAATAGCACTTACCTCCCAGGCTTATTTTTGTGAGAATAAAATGAGAAAATATTTGTAAAGTGCTTTGAAAAACCTTAAAATGAGGTATAAATGCTAGTTATTATATAAAGCCCATTCCTTTCCCCCACCATCCTGTGTTAGCCAGGTCTGCCCCTAGGAGGCCAGGCCAGGGGACGTACTGTGGAAGGGCTTAGGATCCCAGTTGTTCCTGTTCCTCTAGGGAGATTTGAAGTTCTCCTTTAACCACTACCACTACATTCTCTCCACAGGGGAGTCCAGCTCTCTATAGATAAGGAAGTGAATTAAATCCATTACTCTAGCTTTCCCTCTTTTAACTAATTAGTATATTTATTGAGCTAATAATCTTCTTTAGTGATTACATTAATTGAATACATGTAGATTCTCATAACCTTCCATTACAAGTTAGCTGGTCATAAACATTTATCAAATGCCAACTATGTGCCAAGCATTGTGCCAAAGGGAGCAGAAAGACAAAAACACATCCCTCAAGGAGCTCACACTCTAATGGGAGAGATAACATGAAAATAACCAGACACATAGAAGATACGCACAAAGTAGATGGAAGGTGGGCACAATCATAAATCAGAGGACAAAGGCACAAATAGGACAAGTACTCCATACATTCAGAAGCTTCCAGGGGCTGGTACCCACACTTAGCAGCGTGAGTTTTATAATAATTTATTTTATGATTAAGAATATAATCACAAGTTCACTAAAATTTGTGAAGCATCAATTGCCATTGATATGTAAAGTAACATGTTGGATATTTGAAATGAATTATTGCAGATGAAAATGAGAAAAAAAAATTCCCATCAGGTATGAATTAACCTTAAGATATCTATCATGGCTGTTGAGCATGAGGTTTTTATACTCAAATTTAATAAGTTCTTCAAAGTTCATACCACTTCAAAATCTACCACTCTAGCTGGGAGAGGCTTCTGTGTCCCCACAAACCACCCCTGCCAGGAGAGGGTAAGGTCCTGGTGAGGAATTCCATTCTTTCTCCCAAGCTGTGTGTAGTAGACTGTGTGAGGCCCTCCAACCATGAGTGCCTTACTTGAGTTGTTTTTGAATGTTTCTAACCTGCTTGCTTCTTGGTTAGAGCAGGGAGGCAGGGATGATTCAGGGGCTGGGTATTCCTGAGGTTGGGGCTACTGTTGCCTGAATGTCAGACCATTTCCTGCTCAGCCAGCCTGAAGGGTCCCTCCCTGCCATTACTCTGGTGACCCTCTTCCCTCCCCCCCCCTTTCCCTCTGACTCACCAGTTCCTGTCCTCTTGAACAGATAGGCTTCTCTAGGGGGAAGTTATAGGATGGGGACTTGTCTCAACTAGAATTAGTATGATTCACCAGGGATGATTTGGAGGAAAGGCGGGAAAAATCCAGGAGAGAAAACATGTAAGATAAATGGACAAGCAAGGGCTGAGTGATCTGTAGTGGGCTTATGTCCATCTACCCCAACCCTTCCTATCTTCTTCTTCTCCCTCCAACTAGGGTCTGGTCTTTATGTGTCAGGGTAATCAATCCTGTTTCATTGGTAGGAGTACTTAGGGATGAGAGACATCTAATAGCCGGCTAAAGGTCACTCAGCAAACTGGATAGAGAGAAACCTGTGATTAAGATTCTTAGCACTCATTCTGGGGCGCTGAGTTTCTTCTGTGTTTGGCTGAAAGAGTGCATAGATATTAAGTAGATAGTGTAGTGTCATGAAAAGAATGCTGGACTTTGGAGTCAGGGAACCTGGGTTTGAATCTTAAGATACTTATTTCTAAATTGTATTTTTATTTTTCAATTAACAAATGTTTCCTTTTTCTCCATTGACCTTTCTGCCCCGTTACTGAAAAATTAAAAATAAGAAAAACAAAATCCATGTAAAAATATGCATCTGTGCCACTTATTTCCTGTATCACCTTTGGCAAATCTCATAATCTATGGATCTCAATGACCCCATTTAAAAAATTTGAACATTAGATTAGGTACAATGCAGTTGTGACATTCTTTAATTCTATCTACATCATTTCATTTCAACTTCCTTATCAGCTAAAAAAGTGCTCTGCCTTTTCTGAGACTGGGTGTCGGTTTCCCCTTGTGTGATGGTACCCGAGACCCTTGAGGAGCCTGCCTTTTGAGCCTTTTAGGGAATTTGAGGGGTCAGGAAGGTCTGAGTCCCCAAATGGCATCACAGATTTGAGATTTCAGAGATCACCTGGTCCAACCCTCTCATCTCAGAGATAAGAGCATTGAGGCCCGCCTGTCAAGGAAGTTACCTGAGGTCCCAGAGGTAGGAAGTAGCAGACCAAGGACATGAGTTCAGGCTATCTGACCCCCCCAAATCTCGTACTCTCTGTGTGACATTACTTTGCCTCTCTAGACACTGCCTCATGCACGACCTAGCTCAGGTCAAGAAAGGGAGGCATGAACCATGGCTTGTTGCCTCTCTGTCCTCTGACCCTTCTGTCCTGATCGATCCTTCTAGGGGAGACCATCAAGATCGTCATCGAGGAGTATGTGCAGCACCTCAGTGGCTACTTCTTGAAGTTGAAGTTTGACCCAGAAATGCTTTTTGGAGTCCAGTTTCAGTATCAAAACCGCATCTCTGTGGAGTTCAACCATCTCTACCACTGGCACCCTCTCATGCCTGACTCGTTTGTGGTGGGACAGCAAGAATACAGCTATGAGCAGTTTGTGTTCAACACCTCCATGCTTTTGGACTATGGTGTGGAAGCCCTGGTGGAAGCCTTCTCCCGACAGAGGGCAGGCCAGGTAGGTCCCAGGACAGGCTTGACCCCCTCATTTGCACTCTCCCACCCCACCTCTGCCATTACCAACATGGGGCAGCTGTGGAAAAAGCAATAGCACTGGGTTCAGAAGGCTTGGCCTTGGATCTGGGCTCTGGCACAAGAAGGTATGGTTTGGGATACAAATGTCTGTTGTTTCAATGAGGAAACATTTTTTTTTTACTTCTTTACTTCTTTTACTTCTTTTTTCTTTGCTTTTTTTACTTCTTTACTTCTTTCAATGAGGAAACATTTTACTTTCCTGGGAAAGCAGTCATTTATTCTGTTAGCTCTTCAGGAATACAGGTTCTTTCATTCTTTGTATTTGTATTCCAGTGTACAGTGCCAGGCATGTTGTAACGTATCATTATTATTATCGTTATTATTACCGTATCTCAATTGTATAATACTTTAAGGACTACAGAACACTTGACCCACGCTGTCTCACTTGATCCTCACAACAGCTCTGTTAAGTGGGTGCTGTTTATCACTCAGGGCCGCTCAGTGGCGCAGTGAATACAACGCCAGGACTGGAGTAAGGAAGACTCATCTTCCTGAGTTCAAATCTGGCCTCAGACATTTAGTAGTTATGTGACCCTGGGCAAATTACTTAACCCTGTTTGCCTCAGTTTCCTCATCTGTAAAATGAGCTGGAGAAGGAAATGGCACACCACTCCAATATCTTTGCTAAGGAAATCCCAAATGGGATCACGAGGAACTGGATATGACTGAACAACAAATTTGTGGCCCCCATTTTACAGATGAGAAAACTGAGACTGAGAGAGAGTTTAAGTGACCTGCTGAAGCAAGTATCTGAGGCATGAATCAAATTCAGATCCTCCTCATCCCAAGTCCATCAGTCTATTCACTACACTACCAAAGCTTTGTTAGTGACAGCTGGGTTGTGCAGTGGATAAAGCATTGGATTTAGAGTCACGAAGGCATGAGTTCAAATCCTGCTACCTCAGAGTCTTTCTACCTATGTCATGCTGGGCAAGTCACAACCTAGATCAGCCTCAGTTTCTTCTCTAAAGTGGGGGTAATACGTGTCACTTACCTCACAGAAATGCTGCACAGCTAAATGAGTTAACATGGAAAGCATTTTGCAAACCATACAGCACTATGTAGATGATAACTACGATCATTGTTATTGGTTGATTGATCGATTTACTAAGTATGGGAAGATTAGCTAGCTGTTGGTTATGTAAAACCCTAAACCAGGTGCTGCCAGGCTTAGCCACCAGGTGGCAGCAGATCCCAACCGTAGCTGTAATCCCTAGAAGCCAGTAAATTCAGAGCCCATTAGTGGTTCCCATAGGGACAGGCAGCTATGGTGTAGTGGCTTGACAGCTGACTTTTAGAGTCCAGTAGACCTGGGTGCAAGTCTCTTACCTGATGCCTACTGGCTGTATGACCCTGGGCAAGGCACTGAACCTCTCAGTGCTCCCAGGCAATAGTAAGTTGCAGTCAGTGGTGATCTGTGTTGGTAGAGAGGATTTTCTCACTGGGAGTTCTTTATACCAATACAATCACAGGTCTAGTGTAAAAAAAAGGTACATGTAGGGGCAATTAGGTGGCACACTGGCCCTGGAGTCAGGAGGACCGGAGTTCAAATGCAGCCTCAGACACTTGACACTTACTAGCTCTGTGACCCTAGGCAAGTCACTTAACCCCATTGCCTAGCAAAAAACAAAACAACACAAAAAAGGTGCATGTAGAGGAGGATAGAGGAGATTGCTCTGTAGAGATTACAATGTCACCAGCAGCAATATTCATTATTTTGTAGTACAATGGTATCATGATATTGCTCCAAATAAACAAAATGAAATACTGTGAAAGGAAACAAAACTGTATAGATATACCCTGAAAAATGGTAGTGTAGAAAAGCTATTGAATTTGGAGTGAGAGGACATGAGTTCAAATCCCAGCTTACTATTTATATGTCCTTGGGCAGGTCACTCTCAGGGGCCCAGAGCCTTGTCTATCAAAGGAAGGCCTTTGGGTGAGGTGAATTTTTTTTTTGGTGAGGCAATTGGGGTTAAGTGACTAGTAAGTGTTGTGTCTGAGGCTGGATTTGAACTCAGGTCTTCCGGACTCCTGGGCCAGTGCTCTATCCACTGCACCACCTAGCTGCCCCTGAGGTAACCTCTTAAATGCTCTCCAGCTCTTATGTATTATCAGCCTATGAAACCTGGGTCGGAGTCCTTGGGTTTCCCCTCTATGAATCTCAGTTTCATTATCTGTGTAAAGGAAAGAATAAATATGAAAAAGGAAAGAACAAACATAACAAAAATGAAGGTTAAGTGAAATAATAAGAGCCCACATTTTATATGACTTTAAGGTTTACCTGTTGCTTTCTTTGTAACAATCCTGTGAGAAAGGTAGAGGTAACATATGTGAAAGTGATTTGTATACTACAGGCCCCAAAGCAGTGTATTGGTTCAAATATAAATTCTAGTGTTTCTCCCCCATAAATTCCCCAAATTATAACATTAACAAATTATTACAACACTAGAGTCAAGTGTATGGTAGATTTGGTGGCACAGTGAATAGATTGCTGGATGTGGAGTCAGGAAGATTTGAGTTCAAATGTGGACACTAGGTGTGTGATCCTGAGAGCAAGTCACTTAACTTCTGTCTGCCTCTGTTTCCCCAGGTGTAAAATGGGGATCATAATAGCACACGCCTCCCAGAGCTGTTGTGATGATCAAATGAGACAATATTTGTAAGCTGTTTTTGCAAACCTTACAATACTATATAAATGCTAGCTATTATTATTATTACCTAGATTCAAATTCCAGCCTTATCATTTGTTACTTGTGTGATTCTGGGCAAGCCACCTCCCTCTGAGCCTCAGTTTACTCATCTGTAAAAATGAGAAGGCTGAATTAGGTGGCCTCTTAGGTACCTTCCAGATCTAAACACATAATCTTCAGTCCTATGGCATTTACTGTTATTGTTCAGTCCTGTTTGACTCTTCATGGCCCCATTTGGGGTTTTCTTGGCAAAGATACTGGAGTGGTTTGTCAATTCCTTCTCCAGCTCATTTTACAGATGAGGAGACTGAGGCAAAAAGATTAAGTGACTTGCCCAAGGTCACACTGCTAGTAAGTGTCTGAGGCTGGATTTGAACTCAGGTCTTCCTGACTCCAGGCCTGGCACACTATCTACTGTGCCACCTAGCTATTGAAACCAGACTAGAAGATCCCTAAGGTTCCTTCTAGTTCTAGATTTTATGAGTACTCCTATATATAGGAATAAATAGGTATCATTGTACCTTATTCACTAACCCTTAGTTTTAATGAACCAAAATCATAGATCATAGCTTTTTTTTTTAAAGCTTGGACATGGCTCCTACTCTCTGGCTGTGACATGGCTGTGCCTCTTCTTCCCTAGATTGGTGGGGTCAGGAACATCAACCATCATGTGTTATATGTGGCTGTGAGCACCATTAAGGAGTCACGGGAGCTGAGGCTTCGGTCCTTCAATGAATACCGCAAACGGTTTGGCTTGAAACCCTACATTTCCTTCCAAGATCTCACAGGTCAGTGGCACCATGCTTCCCCCAGCCTCTGACCCCATGTTGCTTGTCTGGGAAGAAAGGGACTTTATTATGTGGGCTGAGCATTGGAATAGATGGAGGGAAAAGGAGGCTGTGGAAATAGGGCTGAAAGTTAACAGTAATAGTACTGAGAATAGCAATACTTAGAGGATCCTTTCTTGTTAGGGAAAGGCGCTAGCCTCTTTACTTTTAATATGTGGTAAATGGTCTTCCTAAGCATCTGTGGCAAAATTTTGATCACCTGTACTTGATTCTGGTCCTTGGACAAAAGATGGATGGTCTATTACTGGGAACATAATTGAAGCCTTTTCAACTTGGTGTAGGACCTACAAATACTTGTGTCTTAGGGGCTTGGCCTTTGCATCCCCAGGGTAACCATCAAACACGAAAAAGCCTCCAAAGGAAGACTTGAGGGGAGGCATACTACTACTATTACTACTACTACTACCACCACCACCACCACTACTACTAGCATTAGTAATCTGTTTCATTTGTCTAGCATGAAGGCTACAGGCAACTGCTACTAGGACAAGCTCAGGGTACCTGGCTTTCCCTGTTCTGTAATCTAACCATCTGTTTGTATGCTGGATTCATTGCTAGGGAAGCCTGATTGCTCCTCAGAACATTGGGTTCCTCTCCACTCATATTCAGTGGCTCATTACCTTCACCCTGGCTCCTTCTGAGACTTGTCTGTTTTGGGCTGTAGCCTAGGATTCCTTCCCCCAGAAAGGGGACAGAATTAAAAGAGGTACTGAAAGTACAAACATGAACTGGGAATAGAAGAGGTAATTTATTCCTATTTGAAGAAAGCCATGATAAGCACAAGAGAATCATAAGTGAACACTGTAGAATGACCAGAACAGAATTCAGAAGCTTATGTGGGAGGCTCATATTCAAGCCCCATTGAGACCTAGAACAGTTTTTGCAAGATTGCTAATTAGCCATGTTAATTTCACTTATGTTAACATATTTACATCAGTCAACTGAGCTTGGTCTTTGTGATCTCTCTGATACTGATTCCTGCCTTGGTGCCACCCTAGCTTTGGCTCTTTCTCCTGGTGACAGTTGAATTGCTCCAAGCAGGCACTTTTTCCTATTGTCAGAAACTGCCTTTCTAGGGTATACCACCTCTGCTGCTGTCACTGTAGGTCTCCAGGCCTTTGGAGTTCTCACAAGGCTTTGTACCTAAGGAAATAAGATGCATACGGAGAAGGCTGTATTCCAGGTACTCCCTACCTGAGTCTTTAGACAGCTCCAAGTTGTTCTTCCTTCAAATGGGCAGTATATCCATTTTTTAGTATATCCATGGAGTTCTGTATCAACAGTCAATAATAGGTCCTTAACCCCCTGATGTTGTTAGATATGACTAATTCTGAATTTCCACCTGGTCACCAGGAATGACACCTTAGCTCCAAATGGGGCAGGGTTTACATTTATATGATGCCTTATACTTTCCCAAGAACTTTCATATCCATTTACCTCTTATGACCTTCACTTTCAGCTCTTGGCTTCTCCTTGAGTCAAGTCAAGGCCCTGGGGACTCGGAGTAGTTGGATGCTTGGAAACTTAAGCATCTTATACAATCTTATGTAGTCATTTAATGAATGACCTTATATTGGAATGGGCCAGTGAATTGGGCTCTGAGCCCTATTCAACTTGTTGGTCCTTGATGGACTGGGCTAGCACGAAACATAGATAATTACTGTCCTTGTCATCCTTTTCTCTGTACTTTCTCTTTTATCTCTCTTAGCACCTGGCTAGCTCCAATTTTCTGTGTAGTAGACTTAGATTCAAATTCATTTATAGAGATTCAATTTCTAACTATCGATACATTTGTTAGATAATAGATCTGAAGAACTTCCTGTGCATTTTAAATTTTAATCTTTCCTGAAAATAAGCATTTATTAGTTCATTTTATCTTTTGCCCATGGTGAGCTTTCCCACCAACAATCACATGCCCCATTTGGGCCTAGCCTAATACTCTTGTGTTAAAGGAAGGGTTGTTGTTGTCCTTATTTTTCAAAAGAAGAAGCTAAGGCTCATATACAGATCACAGGCTCATAGAATCATAGATTTAGGGCTGGAAGTGTCCTCAGACGCCACTGAATCCAACTCTTTTATTTTATGGATGAGGAAACTAAGACACATAGAGGTTAGATGACTTGCCCAGAGTCACAGTTAGTGAATGTCTGAAGCAGGATTTGAACCCAGGTCTTCCTGACTCTAAGCCACTATGGCATGCTACCTCTATATTGAATGTCCTGCCCAATATTACATGGCTCAGAAGTGACAAATCTAAGATGATGGTGACAATGATGACAATATTTTAGACTTATATAGCACTTCAAGGTTTACAAAGTGCTTAATACTCATCTCACTTGACCCCTGAAACTGTGAGGCAGGTGCTATGATTGTTTTCATTATACAGATGAAGAAACAGGCTGAGAGTGGTTAAATGACTTTGTCAGATTCCTACAGCTACTATGTATCTGAGGTAGAATTCACGACTTTGACTCCAGGTCTGACACTAGTCACTACTCCACCAAATTGTCTGATCCCAAGTCTGCTGTTCTTTCTCATATACCACACTGCCTCTAAGGGTGAACAGGGAAAGTTACTTCCCAATGTTGCCCTGGGCATTTGCCTTTTTATTTCTAGGATACAGGGAGGAGCTGATCTGATCTGTTTCCTTCTTCTCTCTTTGTAGGAGAGAAGCAGAATTCAGCAGAGCTGGAGGAGCTATATGGAGACATCGATGCTTTGGAGTTCTACCCAGGCTTACTTCTAGAGAAATCTCTGCCTAATTCTATCTTTGGGGAGAGCATGGTGGAGATTGGGGCCCCCTTCTCCCTCAAAGGGCTCTTGGGGAACCCCATATGTTCTCCTGAGTACTGGAAGCCAAGCACATTTGGTGGTGAGACTGGCTTCAATATTGTCAAGACAGCCACATTGCAGAAACTAGTTTGTCTCAATGTCAAAACATGTCCCTATGTCTCATTCCGTGTACCTGACCCAGACCAAGCAGACAAGCAGAAGGTGAAGAGGCCATCTACTGAGCTGTGAGAGAAGCATTGGTATTTCAGAAGGCTGTCTGTGGTTCCTGCTTTGCAATCTGGAATTTGGGTTCTTGGTTTCATGTTCCAGAGTATTGGATCCTTAGTTGTCCCAAATGTTCTGGAGCACTGCACTCTTAACTAGCATTCCAGAGTGTTGGATTTCTTGATTAGTCCTCTAGAACTTTGGTTTCTGATAGACATTCCTGAATATTGACTGGCTTTCTGGAACCCCCACATACTAATGTGGTTTTCTAAAGCACTGATTTCCTCTGTCCTCTCCAAATGAGTCACTAAGAGAACTTTGCTCACCTAGGGAAGGACTCTTCCATGAACTCAGGGCCCAGGGAAATGCCATTGGCCTCAGAAATGAGGTGGGGTTGCTGGAGAAAAGGGGTGAAGTGGGATCTTTTCATGGCCCCCATGCCCAGTCTAGTGTGTTTGCGTTGTGGATTTCTGGGGGATTGTTGGTGATAGTTACCACGGAATGGGCAGAGGGAACAGCTGACCTACATTTCCCTGACAGTACTTCCTCATCCCTGGCCCTGGATTTCCCAAGAGGTCCTGGGTCCTCAGCTGAGGCTAATAAAATTATCTTTTCAAAGTTGCTTTCTGCTTATCTCCTGCTCACTTGGGACTGCAGCTCCTCCACTGCCTTCTTGACCCTAGAAACAGGTGTGTGTGTGTACATATCACTATGTGCCTTGCCCTATTTGTGCTATTTTCCTTCTGTCACTTTTCTATGCAATGTGAGGAGAAGGTATTTTCCCTCTAAACCTCTCTGATTTACCCATGTTGATCATAGTGCTTTAAACACCATTATGGCTCAAATCCTTTTCCTAGCTATTTTTTAAAATTAAATTTTATTTTTTTAATGAAAAAAAAATCTAGTTTTCTCTCTCTCATTTCTCCTGCCACTAAAAAAAAAAGAAAAAAACTATTGTAACAAATACAGTCAAACAAAACAAATCCGTACATTGGGCATATCTAAAAAAATGCGTTTTACTCTGTACCCTGAATTCATCCATCACCTCTCCATCAGGGGGTGGATAGGATTGACTCATCATCAGTCCTCTGGAATTGCGATTGGTCAGTGCATTGATCAGAGTTTTTAAGCTTTTCAAACTTGTTCGTTATTCTATAATTGTTCTCTTTCCACTCACTTTACTCTGCATCAGTTCATACAAGTCTTCCCAGATTTCTCTGAAACTGTTTCATTATTTCTTACAATAGTATAGCATCTCATTGCTTTCATATATCATAACTGCTTCAGTTATTTTCTAATTGATGAATGAATACCCGCTTTGTTTCCAGTTCCTTGCTATAAAATAAGTGTAGCTATAAATATTTTCATACATGTGATCCTTTCCTTTTTTCTTTGATCTTTTTGCAGTTTATGCCTGGTAGGGGTAGTTCAAAGAGTATGTACTGTTTAGTGGCTTTTTGGGTGTAATTCCAAACTGCTTTCTAGAATTACTGTACCAATTGCATAGTTCCACTAATGGTGCATTAATGAGCCTATTTTTCACATAGCCTCTTCAACATTTATCATTTTCCTTTTTTTGGTCAACTTAACCAGTCTGATGACCATAGGAGCTCAGACTTTCTTTGATTTACATTTAGTTAATTAATATTGATATGGATCATTTTTTTTTCAATATGGCTATTCATAGCTTGGATTTCTTCTTTAGATAGCTGCTTTTTCAATGTCCTTTGGCCATTTGTTATTTGGGGAGTGATTCTCATTCTTATAAACTTGAATCAATTTCTTTATATGTCTTAGAAAGGAGACCTTTATTATAGAAGATTGCTATAAAGATTCCCTCCCCCCCACTCCAGTTACCTATTTTGTTTTTATTTTTAGCTGCATTGATTTTTGTCTTTATGCCTTTTCACTAAGCCCTTCACTTTCTGGTTTTTCATAAGGGTCTTAATGAGAACAACAATAACAATATTTTTATAGCACTTGCCATTTTACAAAGCAATTTCCTCACAAAACCTTGTAAGGTAGGTAGTACAAGTATTATTAGTGTCTTTTATGGATAAGAAAACTGAATCCAAGAGAGTTAGGTGATTTTTTTTTCAAGGTCACTTACCTTGGTGAAGAGGTATTTATTAGATGTTTTCCTCCCAGAAAGGAAAGATGAAATATGTATGTGTTTGTATGTGTTTATATGTGTGTGTGTATGTGTGTGTGTGTGTGTGTGTGTTTGTATAGCAGACTGAAAATACCGTGCATAATGCATGAGTTTTCAAAACAATTTCACATATGTTATCTCATCTGATCCTTACAATAACCCTATAGCTTAGCTGCACAGAGCAGAGAATTGTCATATCCATTTTCTAGATTGGGAAGTTGAGGTCCACAAAGGTATCACAGCTAGGAAGATGCAAAATAGGGATTAATAATAAATAATACCTCAAAAGCACTTTTCTCACAACAACTTGTGAGGTAGGGAGTACAATTATTATCTGATTTTACAGGTGAATTAATTGAGGTGAGGCTTCAAGAAGTTAAATGGCTTGCTCAGAGCCACCCAGGCAGTATTTGAGTCTCTGACCCCTTGACCATCATTCTTCCCACCACACAGTTGCTGCCCAGAAAGGAGATAGCCCAGGACTCTGAAGCCTGGCTCATCTTTCGGGGGAAGGATGGTAGACAACAGGCCTAATTCTGGTATGATAGGGTCATGAAAAAAATGGTAAGAATTTACCAAGCACCTTTTATCAGCTTGGTAGGAATGATTAACCATGGATGGAAGTTGCAGAGAGAGACTTGAGTTTAACTGAATGAAGAATTTCCTAACATTTAAAGTTGGTGCAAAGAGGAACCAGTTACCATATCTGGTCTGCAGAGGAGAGGCAGAATGCTCCTATTCAGGGTAGAAGAGTGTTCTGATTTAGGTAAAGTTGATCTAGATGACCTCTGAAGTTTCTTTCACCTTAGAGATTCTTGGCTCCTAAGCTTAGCTTCAGACTAGGCTTTAGAGACGCAATTAGTTGTGGAATTATATAATTTCAAAGCTGAAAAGAACCTTGCACATAACAGATTAGAAATAGAAAGGATCTTGGAATTTAGAATGTTAGATCTGCATGGGACCTTAGAGATTATTTAACTAATCTTTCTGTGTTTTGGTTGAGGAAGCTGAAGTCCAGTGGATGGGAAGGACCCACCCAAGTCAGTACTTGAACTCAGATCTTTGACTGAATTTATGGCCCTTGCCAAGACATTATGATCTCAATCTTTTTGTTGGCAAGAGTGAGGGGAGGGAACCTGGCCTTTATACTGAAGATCAGAGTAGGTGGGCTAAAGCATAAGTCACTGGATGGGAGGAGGGGAGGGGAGGCCTCCATAAGGGATGTGAATGACTGATCTCTTCCTTCTGGTCTCTCAGAGGTAACTTTTCTGACTCCAAGCTCAGAGAGGGAGTCAGGATTAAAGGAGATGGCCCACTGGGGAAATTGGATAGCTCCCATCAAGAAAGTTTTCTCTTCATGGTACGGTCTCCAGTGTGGCCTAGCTAACAAGGCCGTGGGAAGGTCACTCTGAAAATGCCTGTTTCTCTGGTTTTGATACTAATCCCCCAACTTGGGAGTGGGGAATCTCTATCACTCAACTAATTGAATTGATTGGGTGAAAGTTTTGCTTCTTTGGAACAAGTGGCTAATTGGAAACCCACTGAACCAGCCTCTTTACTCATTCATTTCCCTGAAGCTGCCACAAAATCTCCAGTGCTAGAGAGACTCTTCTCAATAACACATATTTTGCATCATGCAGACCCATCTCATACTGATAAGTAGAACTGCTACCCTAGGCTTTTATTGGTGTGTATAGCCCATCTGGGTTCTAGTCCTTGGCTCTATTCCTAGTCTGTGTACATTAGCCAAGTTACTTCCCTCAGTTTCTGCCTTGTAAAATGATACTTAATCTACTCACCTCACAGGGTTGTTGTGAGGATCAAGTGAGACAATGTTTGTAAATTATTTTTTGGTAAATTAAAATACTACGTAAATGCAAGGAGTTATCACACTGTTTTATCTTGTCCACTTGGGTTCTAGTACCAGGCTTCACCCCTGATTTGCTGGGTGATTTGAAGGCATTTCTTTGGCATCCTCTTTGGTGTCAGTTTCAGCATTATAAAATTAAAAGGCTGGACTGAGTGATTTATCTAAGGTCCCTTTCACTTCTGACAGCCTATGTTTATCATGGGATTTTAGATCTAAATCTTGAAGGGACCTTTGACACCATATAGTACAACCCCTTCATTTTATAACTGAGGAAACTGAGGCCCCAGGAAGTTAAATGACTTGCCCAAGGCCACACAGGCAGTAGCAGAAGTGGCATTTGAAAGCAGGTCATCCTGAATCAATGTACCCTATCCACTGTACTAGTCTGTCTAATGTTGTGTTCTTAAAGTAACTTCCAGGTCTAACATTTTATGAGAGTATTACTATCCCTTTGGCTCAGATGCCTGGAGTAAAAGCTGGCCTTTTGAGTATATGGAAAAATTTTCATTGCGCACATCTTATTTCCACTGGAACTATGTCTACTTGATTTGGAGTGGTATTTAAGGGGTACCAGAGTGCCCCCATCCCTGAAATCCCACCATTAGTGCTTCCCTTCTTTGAGATAAGGTACTTCCTCCTACTCCCATGTAAATTCTATGGAGTGTGGCTATAACGATCATTGATACCTCATTGTGAATAAGCAGCTTTTGAGACTTGAAAGAGGGTGATGGAGAGCAAGACAAAGTATAAGCCTGTGAGTGCGTAGGCTCGAGAGTCTGGAGAAGGCTAAAGAGGAGGCCTAGGTCTTGGGGAAGAGGTTGGGTACCAAGGGGAGAGAAGGGCTGACAAACACAAAGGATGTTCCCAAGGATTAACCCAGCATAGTCCTCATTCTTGCCTTCTCTCTTTAGGTTCTTAAAAAAAAAAAGACACCACTTAGGTAGCTAGCATGGTGAAGGGCAGCCTTAGGACCAGAACAACAGATGTGGAGGAGGCTAAGGGCAGCCCAGTCCGGCACTGGGGGCTAATATTGGGACCAGGCCTGGGGCATATAGGATTCATCCTTTTGCCCAAACATTTGCTCTTGACTTGTTCCCAGAATCAGCAGGGACTTCAGAGGCCAACTATTCTAACTCATGCCTGAATAGGAATCTTCTTCTCTAGCAGACCTTACAAGTGGTCATCGGGCTTCTGTCTGAACACTTACAATGAGGAGGAAACCCACTGCCACTGCAATAGTGCATTCCACTTTTGGACAACTCTGATTGTCATGGAACTTTCTCTATATCAAGCCCAAACTTGCCTCTTGGCCACTTCCCTCCCTTCTGTTCCTAGTTTAGTCTTATGAACCAAGTAGAACAAGTCTAATCCAACTTTCATATACAGCCCTTCAAATATTTAATGGCAGCTTTCATGCTTTTCCAGGCTAAACTTTTCCACATCCTCAGTTCTAGACCCTCACATGTTTGGCCTTAAGACCCTTCCCATCCTCATTGCCCTCCTCTAGCAACTCTCCAGCTTATTAATATCCTTTCTAAGATGTAACACCCAAATGTGGCTTCATTCTATCCATGTATGTATTCATGTATCCATTCAGTATTTGGTCTTTGGGTAAATTTTAAGTCCCCACAGATTGCCTTCAGGATTTCCCCTTTCCTCTACACCAGTGAGGAGGCTCAAGAGGAAGTGGGGACGGGCTGGGTTTAGGGGAAAAATCTGAGGGATAGATGCAATTATTCAGACAGTAAACATTAGTAATTAATTATTAATAATTAATTAACTTATTAATTATTAATAAGTAACCTACTGTGTGCCAGGCATTGAGCTTGGTATTGAGAATACAAAATAAAAAAACAAAACAGTTCTTGCCCTCAAAGAACTTATATTGTATCAGAGAAGTGCATGCAATATGTTCATAGATAATTGTATACAAAGTAAATATAAAATAAATACAGAATACACAGTTCAGAAGGAACAGAAAAAGCTTTGTGGTAGGAGAGAGTTCAGGCTCCGTACTGAAAAGGCCTTCAAATTGGCAGATGTAAGAGCTGACTGGCAACATGCATTAAGGAAACTATTATTTACAGTATGTGGTTCAATGGTCCAGACAGAAAATGCAGAGGAAGAGAGTTACTGGTCTTTACACATAGGCTGCTTATCAATTTGATGCAGAGCACCCTGGGATCATAGAGTGCAACCCTCTGTTAAAAAAAAAAAGAGGTGACAGAATCTCAGAAAAATTAAGATCACATGGTGAGGTAAGTAGCACATCTGAGGCTGAAACACAGCAAAGGCTTCAGTTTTTATATCTGTAAAATAAGATTGTTGGATTGGATCATCTCTAAGGTCCCTTTAATTTAAAATCCTATGATCCTTTGACCTTTGGATTCTCAGTTAGTCTTATGGGGGAGACACGGTCCCTGTCCAAGGGAAGCTTTCCATTTGATGAAAGGAATAGTATTTTTTTTTAAGTTTAGGAGGAATGGAAAAAATATGATTTGGTTGAAAGAAGGGATAAGGGAGAATGAGACAAAGACTGGGGAATAGGAACCAAGCTATAGACAAAAAGCGGCTAAATCAGGACCAAAAACTAAGTGACATGGAATTACAAATACCTTAGTCTGCCTGCTGCGTGTGTGACTTAGCACGTTCAATGAATATGCTTAGCCAAGACATTCATGCACTGAGACTGTTGATCTTTGGCATTTAACTTTGAACAGTAAGATCCAGAAAACATCAGGTTTGAGAGGAAACAAAGGATTCTCTAGGAGTGAAGGGATAATCTAATGAGATCTAGAAGGCCTAGAAGCCTTCACAGATCCTGCTTCATGTCATCATTCCTCAGACCATACATAAAAGATGAAGCACAGAGATAGTCTCATTACAAATGACCATCTCTGCCTCATCCTTGATTGTTTATCTGGGCAGAGACTGGAAATAGATATAGATAATGCTCCCATAAAACAGGGTCATCATAGTGAGGTAGGAGCTATAGATTGGAAAGGTTCTTGTTTTTCTGTGACTGAAGGGATCTTTAGGATCATGATAATGCTTTGTAGGTGAAGACAATGCATAGTAAAGGGGCCATCAAATAGCCTACACCTTCATTATCTCTAAGATTTCACTGATGTAAGCTAGACCTGCACAACTTGGCCCTAGGTAGGGGCCAAAATTAAAATAGACTAAACTTCAGGCTGCAGATAAGTTAGACAGACTGACAATGGTTGGTTGTTGTGGGTCAGGGGACAGCCACCTGAAATCCTTTGGTGGGTTGCAGGCTGCCCAAGAGCAGCCTGTTGTACAGGCCTGATGTAAGTGGAGGAACAACATAACAACTTTGATGTAGGAGTGGTGGACAATTCACTATGGAGAGGAGACATTAAAAAGGAGTAAAAACAAGTCTGGGGTCCTGAAATCAGTCTGAAGTGGAAAAGTTGTTTGGGTACTGGTAACAATAGTGATCGTGAGGAACTGTCTGCTAGAGGATTTTCTTGGCATTTTTATCCCATATTTAAGATAAATATTTTCAGTAAAGAGTATATATAGTCAGCCACACGCCGTATTTTGGAAGTTTATATACACTTCTATCAATTGAGAAGTATTTAAGTGCTATATCTTATGCTGAGCCCTGGGAATACTAAGACCAAAAAAAGTCCCTTCCATTAAGAAACTAAACTACTGGGGAGACAACACATACATATACAAGTATATACAAAATAATTACATAAATATAATTTTCTGCTGTTGGGAAAGGTGCTAGCAGCTTTGGGAAATCTGGAAAGGCTTCATGTGGAAAGTGATGTTGGGGCTGAACTTTGAAGGGAACTAGGAGTTCTTAGAGGTAGAAGTGAAGAGAGAATTAATTCCAGGTATGGAAAACAACCTACTCAAAGACGTGAAGATGGGAAATGGAATGTCTTGTGTGAAGACTGGTAAGAAAGCCAGTTTAGATGGGACTATAGAGTGTTGAAGGGGATTAATATTTAATAAGTTTGGATAGGTATATTGGAATCAGGTTGTAAGGGTTTTAAAGGTCAAACGAAGAAGACTATTTTTTGATGCTAGAGGTAATAGAGAGTCACTGGAGTTTATTAAATAGTAGAGTGACTTCTTGACCATATGTCCTGATGGCATATATATAAGTTGCTTCAACAGGTAAAATTTAGAATACCAAGTAATGCTATACAGCAATTCAAACTCTATCCTCCTACAGACAATCTCTGGTCAGCTCACAGCTCAGCCTATTGGGAAGACTTGTCACAACCCCTGTCCCTTAAATCATCCCCAGTTACTGGGTTAATTGCTGCCAAAGTCCAGTTGCATACATTTTCTCATAATGGATAAAGCTATCATTAAACAACAGAAAAATATTTTCAAGAGCTGGGACCACATATATAGGGGAGTATTGGATTAGTGAAGGAGGCAAAGTATTGGGGTGGGAACCAGAAGTCTCAGCCTCTGGCAATGTTACAACCTATTCATGAAGGGCACTCATGCTATAGAGAGGCCTGGACAACTACAATCTTAGAGTATCATTTCCATTTAGTAGTAGAAGTCTCTTGTACCTTACCTATCTTATTAGAGGGCCCATCTTGCATTATCCAATTCATAATGGGCAAATCTGGTGATGATATGATTCAGTAACAAGTAGAACTCAATGACATGAAAGCATTTTTTCCCCTTAAAATAGTATAACAAGCAGCTGCTTCAGGGAATTTACAGCTGCAGAAGTCTATTTGTTGTTTAATCTGGCCACCCTTTGGTGCCTATTGAAAATTCTATTTGTCCTGGTCATTATGACCAGAAACCTCTGGGAATATAATGCCCATAGAATCATAAGAGCTCAAGAAAAGAGACTGCTGGAAAGCTGGCGTTAATTCTCTCAGGGCTATAACCTGATCTCCATTTAAAAGAGGCAGACTTACTAGTAATTCAAGAAATGAAAGGCATTAAAATACCCAAATGTGGAATATTCTCCAGAGTTCAAGGAAAACCTCCTCCTTATTCTTTGAAAGAGCAAGTGTTAATAGTTTATTATAGACAACATTTGGAACCATCTGCATTTTTCCCATCCAATATATCCCTAAAAATTTAACTGAAGAGGCTGGACCTAAATTTTCTTTGAGTTAATCTCCACCACCTCCCTCCTCCCCCTCATATGAGCCACCGTCTGATCTGAGGGTTTCTGGTATGGCCTCATCTGGCTCTGTTACCAGTACATCTCGATATAATGGTAGACTTCAGTGCCCCCTGGAAGTGGGGCCTGTTTCAGGACTCTGCCTACGAAACCACTGTAATATGAAAGAGAATTCAATTGATCCTGGAGAAGGGTGGTGAAAATACATTGAAATCCTTCCTAGGAAAAACAAATTGAGCCAAATACTGACTGGGCCCTACCCTCCCTCTGATTGGATAGGGTTGAGATGGGCCCGATGCCTGCCCAGTGACCTAATCAGCTTATCTGCAGAGAGGTGCCAATAACTGATCATTGTAGCCCGACCCAACAGTATTTACATTTGAGTAGGGGACAGTGCTTTATCTCAAAGGAATGAAGTTCTAAAGGTAGGATTTCAGGAAATATGGTATGCCGGTACCTCTTAAATCACCAAGAAGACATGGTGCCAGTGGAGACAAGATAGACACAATGAAATTTTCTCCATGTACTCGAAAGGTCATTGAATATCAGACAGCTCTTTCCAGATCTATTTAAAGAATGGCACAAGATAGCTAGCTTCCTCATCATTTCCCACGTGGCTATTCACAGGGACTTCATGACATAGTTTCTAGAAACTTACCTTCTTGCAAGATCACATCAACTCTGAAGTTCATACCTCCTCAGTATTTCCTGCCCTTTGGACTCCTCCTTCCCTTTTGATTGGAGAGGGTGGAGAGTAACCATGAAGAACTCCTCCCAAATTCTCTATTTAATGTGAGGGCCCAGGGGAGCCACCTTGTCACTTCCCATCCAGCTACAGGACTTCATCATCCTCCCCATGCCAGGCGCCTTCTTTCTCCCCCTTCCTGTGCCTCTGATTTTCAGCTTCTTTTTCTGTATTATCATCCCCAGTTAGATTATGAGTTCCCTTCTTTACATTCCCAGTCTTAGCACAGGGTCTGGCATGTAGTAGGTATTTAAAATGTTTAAGACTGATTGGTATAGAAGCTTCAATCTGCTCTTTTTTTTCTGACCTGGGTTGGTTCACTCCTCCTTAGGGAGCCTGACGGCCTCCCACTCCTGGGGATTCAGTATATCAGTGCCAGACTTGGTGCAGATAGCCAATTGGCTTTAACTCTACTGAAGTTCAGAACTGCTGAACCTAAGAGATCCATGGACTCAGCCTCTTCCAGTATCGGCAATTACAGGCATGTGCAACCATGTCCATCTAAACTGCTCCAAATTTCACCCCCTTCTTCACGGTGCTTCATTATGAAAATGGCTATAGATGGAATTCATCTTTATGGGGTCAAGCATGCAGAATTTCCCATTTTGTCCACCTAAAAAGGGCTAAAAGACAATCTCCATATGAGGCCTCCAATGGATTCAACTGATTTTTTAAAAAAGGTGATCATTCCTAAGCTCTGCCAAGTTGAGGGAATCCTGCAACTAACGTGCTCTAAATCACCCCTATTAGACCACATCTTCCTAAATCATCACTCTAAAGTTTCACGGACTTGTTTAAAAAAATTTTTTTTTGCAACTGTAGAAGTTCTTTAATGTCAAAAATCGACCCAGTCTCTAATTGTCCTATACTAGAAGATTCTTCCCTGGACATAGTATGGGGTGGGGGTGGGGTTAGTAATAGGGTAAACTTAAGACTCTTTTACCACCACTTTTTATTCCCAATTATGACTACCCCTATTATCTTGTTTTACAATCCTCAACTTCATGGGGTTCAAGGCATTTTCCAGAGAAACCGCTAGATCAGAAAACATACTTTCCTGTTGTCATTTAGTCATTTCAGTCATGTCTGACTCTTCATGACTCTATTTGGAGTTTTCTTGGTGAAGATACTGGAGTAGTTTGCCATTTCCTTCTCCAGGTCATTTTATAGATGAGAAAACTGAGGCAATTAGGGTTAAGTGACTTGTCTAAGATTACCCAGTTAATAAGTGTCTGAGACTGGATTTGAACTCAGGTCTTCCTGACTCCAGGCTCAACACTCTATCCACCTAGTTATCTTGTACTTTTCTACTGTTGCCTGATATTCCCTGCCACCATTAAGATTGACCTCTTCACCCGGGTAATCAACAAATCCACTAAACCATCCTCTGATTTCAGTGTGCTTTTTTCTTTTTTTAATTAAAAGCTCATTTCCTCTTGACTCTCACTGATTAATCTTTAAAGACAATTTAAGTTCTTTCTCTTTGCTTTGGCAATACAGCTTTGCCACAGATGGCAGCAAGAACCGAAGAGTGCTTCTGATATTCCTATATTCCTCTAATATATATCTCAATGGTTCCACTGAATCAAAGGGAACCTTCTCCATATTCCAAAAAGGAGATTCTCTATACATTGTAAACTTCACTTTTGCCTCTGGGAAAAAAATCTGTTTTAACCAGCCTATAATGCAAAAGGCACATATTGACAACAACAAAAACTGGTGTAAAGCTTCTTTAATAATTAAAGTTTAAAAGAATGAATAAAAAGGGCATAAATATAACTTGGTATAAATACAACTACTTGTTTACAGTCTCTGTGTCAGTGACAGAGGGAAGATCTTGAGGTAATAGATAGAAATTGGAAGGAAGAAAATTTAGTCATGGGGCTAAGGAAAAACTTCCCAATTATCTGAATATGGAGTTAGCTTCCCAAGGAAGTAGTGCTGTTATTTGCTATTCACTCTTCTTCAGTCATATCTGACTCTTTGTGACCCCATGTGGGGTTTTCTTGGTAAAGATACTGGAGTGGTCTGCAATTTCTTTCTCCAGCTAATTTTACAGATGAGGAAACTGAAGGAAACAGGGTTAAATGACTTGTCCAGGGTCACACAGCTAGTAAGTGTCTGAGGCCAGATTTAAACTTAAGAAGATGAGTATTCCTGATACTTCATCCACTGCACCACCTAGCTACACAAGGAAAGAGTGAATTCCCCATAATTGAACATATTCAAACAAAAGCTGGAGGATGCTTATTGACAATGTTGTATAAGGAAATCTTTTTAGACTCAATGGCTTCTGAAATGCAATGATTCTGTATAAACAAGCAAACATTTAAGGGAAAAACAAGGAAACGATACTACGCAAAAATGTTCTATTCAAATTAGAAATACTAATTTTAAATATATATGACCCTAATTATACTGTAATAAAAATTATAAGGTAAAAAGCATGCTTTTGAAATAAGAAATAGTTAAAAATTAACTATAGTGGGAGATTTTACTACTATCATTAAAGTATGATAAATTAAACAAAAAGATAAGAAGCTGAACAGAATATTAAATGAATCACAAGTAATAGATACAAAGAACTTATTGGGAAAGTAGAGAATATATATTTTTAAGCACACAAAGAATTTATAGAAAAATTTCATTATATTTTGGGTCACTCAGAAGATATATATAAAGAAAGAAATGCAGAGATTTTATACACTCCATTTACATAGTATATTTTCGATAAATTTAGTAATAAGTACTATGAGAAGAATGTATAGGCCCCTGTGAAAACCAAAAATTAAATAATACTTGGCTGAAAGAAGAAATTATAAAAATAATTATAGATTATCTCAAAGAAAATAACAGTACAAATACTACATATTTAAATTATGGGATATAGTCGATGTAGTATTGTAGTAGAATGTAAATTTCTTGAGGGTAGGGTCCTTTTTTTTTCTTAGAATCTGTCAAGGGCCTTGCACATATTTATGTCGAGTACTTAATAAATGCTAGTCAAATTCAATTTAATTCAGTAGTCTGAGGCAGATTCAGCTGTAGAATTCCTAGATTATTAAGAAAAGAGAAAAGAACTCACAAAGTTATATCTTATTTAATGGAATTTAGAAAAGGGACAAAGCAAAAAGCCAATGGGAAACAGGAAAAGAGAAATAACTAACATACTACCTGAGATCAATATGATTGCCAATAAGAAAACAATTGATGATAAATAAAACCCAGAGCTGTTTTTGTCAATGCCAATAAAATTGGTTCCTCAAACTTCAAAATTGCAATGATAAACTTATGACTTTGAAATAAATCAAGGATATGGTTAGAGATTACTACATGCAACTGTATGCTGTGCTCATACATAGATAAGCTGAACTCTGATTACTAGAACAGATCATTAAAGAAATGGTTAGTGAGCACCTAAAAAAGGAAATGGTGATTTCAAAGAGCCAGCCTGATTTTATCGATAACAAGTTGGTCATGCCAGACTGACCTTATTCCTCTTTGTACCAAGTTACTAAAACTGTAGATCAAGGAAATGCTGTAGATACAGTTTGGCTAGACCATAGCAAAACAATGAGTGAAGTATTTCATACTATTCTAGTAGAAAAGGTGAATAGATATGGACTAGATAATGAGACAATTAAATAGATTCAGCACTGGCTGAATGGCTGGATTCTATGTCAATCTGGCGGGAGCTCTCCAGGAAGAGTTCCAGGAATCTGTGTTTGGCCTTACGCTGCTTCACATTTTTATCTATGACTTGGATGAAAACATAGATAAGATGTTAATCATATTTGCAGATGACACAAAGCTATAAAGATTAGTTGACATATTGGATGAGAGAATTAAAATAATCTGGAAAGGCTAGAGCCTTGAGCTCAACCTAGTAAAATGCAATTCACTAGGATCAAATAAAAAATGTTATGTTTGACTTAAAAAAACCCAAACAACTTTATAAGCACAAGATGCAGAAGACATGATTAGACAGCAGTATGAAAAAGATTTTGGGCTTTTATGGACTGAGAGCTCAGTGTGAGCCCACAGAGTCATGTGGCAGCTCCTCAAAACTAATGTTATTTGGAGCTGCATTCAGATAGGTTTCTAGGAATTCTAGTCTAGAATTCTAGGCTTCCTAATGTCTAGATTTCTAGTTTCTAAGGATAAGGAAGTGATGGTCCTCTGTACTTTTTTCTGATCACACCACACAGAGGAACATGTTTAGTTTTTAAAAACCATAGTCTAAGGGCACCAATAAGTTCAAAGCATCCAGAGAAAGGTAGTCAGGATGTTGACTCCATTTGAATCCATGGGAGGAGTGGATGAAGGAATTAGGACTGTTTAGTTTCAAGAAGGAGAGACTCAGAAAAGACATTATAGTTGTCTTCAATTATTTGATGGCAGCTGTTAGGTGGAAGAGTTATTAGACTTGTTCTGTTTGATTCTAAAAGACAAAACTAGTAGCAATAGGTGGAAATTTCAAAGAGCAAAATTCAGGATTGATATAAGGAAAAAAATTCCTAATAATTGTTATAACCATGAGTGGAATGGGTTTCATTGGCAATCTTCAGGTTGAGCTTAGAATAGTACTTACTGGGTATTTTGTAGTGGGGATTCCTTTTGGGACAGGGCCTGGGGTATAGACACTTCCAGATAAAGAATTCTGTAGTATTGCTTGCAAACTTGGAAATGTTTGTTGCATCAATCTAAAGGAAATGGAGCATTATTTTTGAGATACAAAATACTCAAATTAACAAAATAAGAAGTAGACTTCTGTTCTCATCTTTTAAAAATATTTTCTCCAATTACCTGTAAAAACAATTTTTAACATTCATTTAAATTTTTTTTTTAGTTCAAAATTCTCTTTCCCCAGTCTTTGAGAAGGCAAGTAATTTGTTATCGATTATACATGTGAAATCACGCAAAACCTCTCTCCATATTAGCCATGTTGCAAAAGAAAACACAAACAAAACAAAACAATAAAAATAAAGAAAATAAAAAAAAGTATTCTTCAACCTGCATTCAGAGTTCATTAATTCTCTCTCTGGAGGTGCACAGCAGTTTTCATCTTGGGTCCTTTGGAATCATTTTAGATTATTGTCTTGATTAGAGTGACTAAGCTAAGTCATTCATAGTTGATCATCCTTACAATATTGCTGTTGCTGTGTACAATAATCTCTTGGGTCTTCTTACTTCACTTTGCATCAGTTCATTTAAGTCCACCCAGCTTTTTCTTCAACCATCCTGCTTGTCATTTCTTATAGCACAATAGTACTCCATTAAAATCATATACCACAACTTGTTTAGCCATTCCCCAATTGTTGGATATCCCCTCAATTTCGAATTATTTACCACCAGAAAAAGGGCTTTTATAAATATTTTCATACAAATAGATCTTTTTCCCTTTTTTACCAAAAAAAAATCTTTTTTGGGATAGAAACCTAGTAGTGGTATTACTGGATCAAAGGGAATACAGCTTTATAGGCCTTTGGGCATAGTTTCAGATTGCTCTCCAGAATGGTTGGGTCAGTTCACAACTCTAACAGTTGTTAGAGTTCACAACTGTAACAGTGTTCCACATCCCCTCCAGCATTCGTAATTTTCCTTTTCTTTCATCTTAGCCAAACTGACAGGTATGAGGTGGTATTTGTTTTAATTTACATCTCCCTAATCAGTAGTTACTATGAGACTTTTTTTCATGTGACTATTGATAGCTTTGATGTCTTCTTCTGAAAACTGCTTGTTTATATCCTTTGGCCACTATTCAATAGGGAAATGGCTCTTATTTTATAAATTTGACTCTGTTATCTATTTATTTGAGAAATGAGGGCTTTATCAGAACTTGTGAATTTTTTTTCCACAGTTTTCTGTTTTCCTTCTAATTTTGGTTGCACTGATTTTAAATTTACTATAATCAAATTCTCCATTTTACATTTCATAATGCTCTCTATCTCTTGTTTGGTCATAAATTCTTCCCCTCTCCATAGATCTGACAGGTAAACTATTTCTTGCTCTCCTAATTTGTTAATGGTATTACCTTTTATGTCTACATCATGTATCCATTTTAACCTTATCTTGGTATATGGCATAAGATGTTGTTATATACCTAATTTCTGCCATACTGTTTTCTAGTTTTCTCATCAGTTTTTGTCAGATAGTAAGTTCTTGTCCTGGAAGCTTGGGTCTTTGGGTTTATCAAACACTAGTTCATCGTGGTCATTTGCTACTGTGTATTATATACCTAGTCTATTCCACTGATCTACCACTCTATTTCTTAGGTCCTCATCTTAACCTGTAGCACTTCATTAGGTGATTTGCACCATCTTCCACAAATGAAAGAAGTCAGGGGGCTAGAGTTGTCACACTCAGCATGCATCTTTTTAGCTTCCATCTTTTCAGGAATTCATGTAGTCTGGGTTTTCTGATAACGTTTTCAAGGAGCAAAGTCTGGATTTGCTCTCCCTCCATGCTTCATCTTGATCCTCAATCTGATCGGCAGCCAACATAGTTCTGCTTATCCTTGTCCTCAGTTTGGTATTGCAATGCCAGCCTCCCACAGTATTGTCTCTGCTCAGAAAAGTGTTACCGCTCTTTCAGAATGAAATATGCAAGGCAAACATAATTCTTGGCTCTTAGAAACTCTCTAGCTCTTTCAGGCATGCCCAGGGTCAGAATGATTCTAGACCTTCTGTACTTTTGCCTAGGTCCCATAATCTTGTTCTCTTTGCAAAAGGTCTCAGGCACTGTGAGGACCTACTTTTTCTTACTTAGATCACTCAAGGCTGATATTGTCTGTTATCAGTAAGTTAATATTAAAGGAATCTAAATTACCTGTTTTCTCCAGGACTTTTGGCAATCTACTTCCTGATCTCTTAGTGTCTCCCACTGTATCTTTTTCAATTCGGAAAGGCACTGGGTGGGGCAGCTAGGTGGCACAGTAGATAGAGCACCAGCCCTGAATTCAGGAGGACATGAATTCAAATCCGGCCTCAGACACATAACACTTTCTAGCTGTGTGACCATGGGCAAGTCACTTAACCCCATTGCCTAGCCAAATAAACAAATAAATAGATAGATAAATAGATAAATAAATAATGATAATAATCAGAATGGCACTGGTACTACCTTTTCCTTTGCCAATCCATTTTCCACCTTCCTATGCAGTGACTGGGACAAATTATTCTAATTGCCATATTCCTTCTCATTACATTGAGATCTGCTTACACTTAGTACAGACCTGGTTGGGGAATGCCTCTGGTAGGCCTAATCCCTACACATCCCTAATCAAGTTCCCCTTGGCTTTCTTGAGTGTTGGCATAGAAGGGTTAGGGTCAGATTTCTGAAGTAGGATTCTAGCCCTTTGTGCCTTCCCCTGAAAACTCCAGTGTCTATCAGACTTATAAATTCCCAGGGTGGGGACCCCTGGTTGTTGGTGTCTATAGTGTAAAGGAGAAGAGCCTTCACTAAAGGAGAAGACCAGTTCTTTGACATGCTAAACTTGGATCCCCTCTCTTCATCTATCACCCATCTGCAGCAGTCTTAGAGCTCGTGTGTGTGTGTGTGTGTGTGTGTGTGTGTGTGTGTGTGTGTGTGTGTGATACACTCTAGGGAGGAAGCAAAATTCTTCTATGGAAGGGCAAGCACCTGGACTCACAGTGGGTTCAAACTCCTGGGATCGCAAAGTAGTGGGAACCTTCTCAGATATGGGGGAAAGAAGACTCCTGGATCAGGAATTACTGGATCACAGGATCATATGGATTTTTAAAGTTTGAAGAGGCTTTCAAGCAAGGGTTCTTAATCTAGTTTGTGCCATGGACTCCCCCTCCTTTGGCAGTCTGGTGAAACCTATGGTCACCTTCTCCCCAAATGTTTATATATGCATAAAATAAAATTCATAGAATTACAAAAGGAAACAATTCTATTTAAATGCAGTTACAAAAATGTTTCAAAATGAGAAATAAATTCAAACACTCCAGGTTAAGAACCTTTGCTTTAGTAGTCCAACCCTCCATTTCCTTACCTAAGGAAAAAGAAAAACAGAAAAATAAAGCCTGTTCCAACTAACACAGGTAGCCAGTTAAGCAAGGCAAGATTCCAAGCCATGTCTTCTGACTCTAAATCCCATGCTTTTTACATTGTACCAAACATAAATTATGGAAGGGTCTTTAAAGGAAACTGAGACAGAGAGAGAGGTAGTGATGTGCTCCAGGTCACACAGGTAAATAAACAGCTGAGCTGAGATCTGGAGCCAGGGATTTTGGGCAAATTCAGTGGTGTTTCCATTATTCTATACTATTTCCAGACTTGGGTTCTTATTTGTTCCACCTATGCCACCAATTTGACAAAGAACCTTAAGTAAGTGCCTTTCTGGGCCTTCCCTTTTTTAGTCTCTTCCCTTTTCTGGTCTTCAATCTCCCTCTGGCAAAGCAGAGGAGGGATTGGGGGTTTGTATTTAAGAATCTAAAAGGTTGCCTACTATTCTAAGATTCTGCCAGTTTGGGGGACACAGTTATTGCCAGAACCAGGCAGGAAAAAGGAAGAGTCTGGAGTCCTGAGGGTTCTAAGGGAATTGAGAGTAGTCTGATAGAGAAGAGTTGAGGTTACTGATTCTCCCCATCCACCACCCAGTTCTCCAGCTTCCAGCTGACCACCCAGGCCACATTCATGTGCTTCTGCTTTCTATTTTAAGACTTCTCAAAGTTCTGAAGAAGCTCATTCCCTGTTCTTCCAGCTACAGGAAATGGGTAGAAGTAGGGCTGTCAACCAGAGCTCAGAGGATATGGGTTCAAATCTTGGCTCTGCTATTTACTACCTGTCTGTCCTTGGCCAAATTCCTTAGTGTCTCTGGGTCTTAGTTTCCTCATCTGTCAAGTGAAGAGGGTGGACTAGATAGTCTCCATAGTTCCTTCCAACTCTAAATCCTCAATCCCAGCTCTTTAGGGAGCCTGGGAGTCCTTCCAGAGCAACCTCATTCATTGTAGCAGAAGGGAAAGTGGTTAGGCCATCCACTCAATCAGACTGTGTTTTTTAAGCACCTCCTAGGTCTAGGCCAATGGTGTCAAACTCAGATAGAAACAGATTTCTGCAGGTCACATGCTGACTTAGAAAACCACAAATTAACATTACCTATGTTGCATTGTATTTTTATTTTACTAAATATTTCCCAATCACATTTTAATTTGGTTCAGACACATGTGAATTTAAGATGATAGAGAATTACTCTTTTTTTCCCCCCAGACAGAGACAAGATTATTAAAGATCAGCCAAATTGGGCAGACTCCTAAGGAATCTAAGCATTTTATCGCTAATGCAAATGGGCCAGATTTTAAAAATCCAAGCCCCTTAATGGAGACAAGGTGGTTTTTATCTATCTATCTATCTATCTATCTATCTATCTATCTATCTATCTATCTATCTATCTATCTGTTTATCTAACTATCTATCTATCTGTCCATTCATTCATTTGTTTACTTATTTATTTTTATTTATTTACTTATCTATCTATCTATCTATCTATCTATCTATCTATCTATCTATCTATCTATTTATTTTTGGTGAGGGCGATTGGGGTTAAGTGACTTGCCCAGAGCCACACAGCTAGTGAGTGTTATGTGTCTGAGGTCAAATTTGAACTCAGGTCCTCCTGACTCCAGGGCCATTGCTCTATCCACTGTACCACCTAGCTGCCCCTAAGATTAATCTTATATACAGAAAGTCTGTGAGAGGGATCCAGGAGTAGCCAAGTAGTGTGGGATGACTGGAGGAGGGTCTAAGGAGGATCTGGATGGGAGTGGCCAGTAAGTTGGGGTGAACAGAACTCCAGGGAGAATGTAGTCTAGATAGGATTAAAGGTGGGAAGTGGCCAGGGGCAATCAGGAGGTAACAGAACAGAATTGGGAGATTGGGAATAGCCACAATGAAAGGCCAGTTCAGTGGATTACAGCCTTAAGCAAATGCCAGGGATTTGGGAAAGTCCAGGGATTTTCCTTTTTGGGGGTCCAGATGCCAAAGACATGGTCTTTTCCTTTTAGGGGTTCAGAACCCATCCTCATCATTTCCCCCTCAAACAAATGGGATCCAAATTCTTTTGGGGTAAGAGGTGAATCTCTTGCCTTCTGAAACTGCTTCATGCTGGCAAGGAGCATAAAGCTGTCCCTACCTCAGCGGGGTCCCAAAGAGGAGGTTGACTGGAACTGAGCACAGGCTGCATCCAGGGGATGATGGGGGGGGCATTGGCTGGTACCCACTGTTTGCTACCAACTGACACAAATCTGACAGAAAAGACTGCAGGACCCAGATACAGGTGGGGGTGGGGAAAGAGCAGGATGTGCTGGAACCTGGGTGACGTTATCAGGCAAATGTTGTCCCAGCACCCAAGGCCATTGCCAATAACTGCTATTCCCCACCCCTTTCCTTTCACCAGGTGGAGGAGGGTGAATTCCAAGGTGAGGGGGGGAAGGGTGAAAATCTCTTCTCCTATGAGATGGATTAACAGAGATACCCTCTGAACTCAAGAGAAGGGAGTGGGAGAAGCATTGTAGTGAGGTGTTTCAAAACTCCTTAATGATCAATCATAAAACCTCCAGAATCTGTTAAGACATTTTTAGCTTCTTTAACTTATGCCTGTAGCCTCCATGAAGGAGGATTCAGGGGTGTAGAGGGAAGGGAGTAAGTAAGCCTCAGGGAACCAAAAAGCACCTGCAGTTTTCCTAATTCCCTGTTGCTGAAAGAATTGACAGAATTGGGCATATGTTTCTAGATAGGACATCTGCCCTTGTCCTCAACGCTGTGGAGGGTGTACCCAGTTCCATGGCCTCTAACCGAACCAGTGGACCGAGAGCCTGAGAGTGTCAGGCTGAGTGTGGAGACAGCCTTGTAACTGTCTGCCCAAAAAGCACCTCCAAGCCTTCCTAGGTGCTTGGAGAGCAACCCACCCCAACTGCAGGGCAAGAAAGGGGTCAGGGGGAGGCTTACATACTTTCTAGTATTGGCTGGAGAAGAAGTTGGGGTTAGGCAGCTTCCCCATACAGGCCACCAAAATGTTGAGGTTTAGGGGTTTAGGGGTACTGGGTCCCCAAAATCATGACATGTGGGTCCTTCCTGAATGAATTTGATCCAAGCCTTCTTTCAGTCAAAGACAAGGTTTGTTAAAGATCAGCCATATTGGGAAGACTCTTAAGGAATCTAAGCATTTGTATCACTAATGCAAACAGGCCAGATTTTAAGAATCTGAGCCAAGAGCTACTCTTCAGGATGGAAGAAATAACTCAAGAAGGAAATGAGGAAGGAAGAAATTCTGAGGCAGCAGACAGGAATTGAAACCACTGTCATGGGGTTGGCAAGTGGAAGAATGTGGCAGGTAAGAATGGGAAGAAGATAAGACTGTGAGCCACTGAAACTAGGTATGAGGCCTATCCCAAGAAAGGTAATGTTGGACTTTCTGAATCCTCCTTCTCTAGGGACCATTTTGGAGGATCCATAGGCCTGACTTAACCAATTAGAAGGTATGTTATTTTCTGAGGGTACACTTCTGAGAGTGACAAAAATTCTGTTAAGACGTGTCTAACTTGCCAAATGGGCAGCTAAGGGTGCTATGGATGCAGCACCAGGCCTAGAGTTAGGAAGACCTAAATTCAAATATGGCCTCAGACATTTCACTAGTTGTGTGATCCAGGGCCAGTCACTTAACTCTATTTCCCTCCTGTTTCCTCATCTGTAAAATGATCTGGAGAAGGAAATGGCAAAGCACTCTCATATCTTTGCCAAGAAAACCCCAAACAAAGTCACAGTCAGACATGACTGAATAACAACAATAGCAACAACTTGTCAAATGCAGTTCACTACTGCTGCTTGGAGAGAGAGGTGGAAGTGGAGGAGCAACTAGGGAGAGAAAGAGAAAGAAAGGGAGAGGAAGAGGGAAAAGAAGGGGAGGAGGGAGAAAATCTTAAGCAGTTAAATAGAGTTGGCAATTCCCCACCGTTCTATTCAATTCACTGGGTAACGAGCACATCTACTCAATGACTGTATTTCCTGACATGAATTTAACAGAAGGTGTAAGTCAGTTACATCTCCAGTCAGCCACTTCTTGTATGCCTTTCATAGTGGGAGCATCTTGCTACTCAGGGTGGTGATTTAGAGTCTCTTTTCCATCATGCCTACAATTTATTCATTCTGTTACTTTGAGTGGTAGAACTAATTAATGAGCAATCCATTCTTAAGATACTAGCCTCCTAGAATTCCTGATCTGCCAGAGTCCCTGCTGTTCCCTTTGATTTCCTTGGGTCTACTCCTGCTACCTGGAGAAGTAGAAAGAAGGAACCTTCTAATACAGGGCATCTTAACCTGGGGTCCACAGAACCACGTGGCTAGTCTGAGAACTCGGTTGAGGAAAAAAAATCACATCTTTATTTTCATTATATTTGGTTTTCTTGGTTGTCCCATGTATTTTATTTTGTTCATTTAAAAACATTATTCTGAGGAGTCCAAAGGCTTCATCAGACTATCAAAAGGGTCCATGATACTCCAAAAGGTAAAGAAGCCCTGCTCTCTAAAGCTCTTTGAAGATTTCTTCCTGGCTAAGTCATCACCTGTTTTTTTATTTTCTACTTTAGTAGAAGTTTTAGTTCCTCAGTAACTTGACTTGGTGTTGATAAAAATAAAATTGACATTTAATTGTTTCTATAGTATCAATTTCAGATCCATCTGCTCTCTGCAATTGCCTTCTTTTAAAGAGACCTTTCAAGCTATAAGCACTTAGAGATACTATCCAGATGTCCCAAAAGTTTTAATTGCATAAAAGCTGCAATAAGACTTTTAGAACACCCTGTACTGTACTTTCTGGATGATTTAAAAGATTTTTGACCATATAAAAATTTTTGACTATATTCATTTTTTTTTACCCAATGAGCTGACTTTAGAACTTAATCTCTGGTAAATTATAATTCCACTATTCTACATTGCCTTTTACTGTGCCACACTGTCTGATTTAGAAAGAATATCTATGAATTATGAAATCCTGAATAGGGAGTGAAAAGATTTAGGAATTCAGGTGGTATTTTCATTACTTCTTCCATCAGAAGGTGAGAAACTTAGCAGAGAAAAGAGATGAATTTATAGTTAGTGAGAACAAGGAATAATAAGAGTCTGTTGCATTTGTACTCATAAAATATTAGAATAATAATAACTGAGATTTGCATTGTGTTTTAAGGTTTAAAAACACTTTACAGCCATTTTTTCATTTGATCCTTACAACTCTGTAAGGAGATACTATAGGTATTAATAGCGATTTTATTGATATCTTTTTTATTTATATTATCTACATTTTTCAACCTCTCCCTGCTTCTTTGGGAGCCAGCCCTCATAATAAAGAATAAAAAAGAGGAAAAATAGCAAAACTAGCTAAGCTATAACAAAAGACTGATACTCTATTCAGTGTTCTATACCAAAGGCGGCAAACACATAACCAGTAGCCACTACACTTCTGAGTGTTTATATAGCCTTTATTGACAGGACTAAACAACTTCCATATGAAGGAAAGACAATCCTGATTCATTCATGTTTCACTCAGGAGCTTAGTGTGCTTCATTTCCTCTCTGAATATAATTGGTACACATTTAAAGGAGTTGATGGAGTAAATGAGCATGTGTAGCAGGTACTCCTTATGAGGAAATGGTAATCCCACCTAGGATACCAAGGGATCACTCTAGGGAGATTAGACCACCCTCTTCTGTATGATTGCTCTCTCTTGAACACTGGCTTTACATAGCCAAAATCAAGCAAAGTTAAACCATCGGGTCATTTCAAGAATGACTGCATTAGCGATTGATTTTATACAACATCCCTCCTTTGGAAGTAACCACACTCATGGTATAGTGATACTATTGGATCTATATCATACTTCTATCCTCAACTGCATCATCCTAATCTCTGCTGCTTGCATTCAATTAGTTTGAGTATTAGCAGCTATAAACTAGGGGGTCTTAAACTTACAACAGGGAACTAGTGTACTGTGTCCATAAGTATTACAACAATCATGATCCCATATTTCCTTCAATGTCATAAAAATTGAACAAATTTAGAGTCACAATATCATATATCCCTTAAAAAGACAAATCTTGTTAAATTAACTTTATGTGTAAACTTAAATTATGGATTAAACTACTTACAGGGCTCACCATGGACTAACTTGAGAAAGGAGATTTACATATCACCAAGGTAACCCAGAAAACTCAGTGTCAGAAAAATCATTTATTATACTGTTAACTGGCGTAACAACTAAATCATTTTGATAAGTTTCAAATTTCTCTTTGGCTTCCACCTGAGGGATGTTGAAAAGTTAACATTATTATTCCATAAGTCAAGTTTAGTTTAGGTGAGATTAATATAAACAGAAATCTTTCAGCTGACCAAAAAGTTGCAGGAGGAATGGCCTTTGTCTGGAACAATAAATAAAAGGAATTAGGGCATACCTGTTTTCCAGGCAAAGATCAACACCATGAAACAAAAGGCCAACATAATACAATAATGATCATTGATATTAAACATCATCAAATCTCCTTGTAACCTGGTAATCCACTCCAATGTTCCTGTAACCAGTGTATTTAATCTTGAGTCCCAGATGTTCATGTAGTTATCTGGTTCCTGGAAACATCTTCCCTTGGACATTCTGGAATAAACCTCATTGTCAGGACAGCTCTGAAGGGGGCTCTTTCTAGTGGATTTATTTCTATGGTTCCAAGTTGCTTGAAAAGATTCTTAGGTAATTCCACTAAAATCTTCCAGTAAAAAGACTCAACACCATTTAAATGACCTTTTAAATTTGCTTTTCCAGTTACTAGTTCTTGTAGTATAAACCAACTCAAAACCTCATAGATCCAACCCTATTAGTAACAGAGCTATAAGAAGAACAACAAATTATGAACTCATAATTCACCTGAAAATTCAGAGATTTTCAGTTTTTACATACCACTTACTCTTTCTATCTTTACAAACCCTGTATCTGATATGGACAATGCCATCAAGAGTCTGAAGAAAGAATCTTTAAAAAAAAATCCATGAGGGTCTGATGTGTAAAATGAGTCCTTCTATGTCTTAGTATTATCACATAGATACTTCAAAAAAAAAAGGGAAAAAGTATTTTAAAATTCTTTACAATTATTAGTGTAATTTTATATGTAAAATCCTTAATCTAATTTTGATAACTTATTACTAAAACATACTCAAGGATTGTATACCCATTAGAAATATTTGGAAGTCAATCTTATATGCACACATATATATCCTAGTTCTTAGACCAGTCTAATCTTGTTGCTTTTTCAAAGCTTACAATTCCATTCATTTTAAGAACTTTTTTATCTTTTTTTTCTTTTTCTTTTTTTAAAAAATTATAGGCAATTGGGATTAAGTGACTTGCCCAGGGTCACACAGCTAGTAAGTATCAAGTGTTTGATCTGAAGCTGGATTTGAACTCAGGTACTCCTGACTTCAGGGCCAGTGCTCTAGCCACTGCACCACCTAGCTGCCCCTAAAAACTTTTATATCTTTGTCTTATCCCTCTCTTTTGAGGACACACACACACACACACACACACACACACACACACACTTTTCTCATATCCTGAAATAATGAGATACTCTAAGGATGTAATCTTACACGTGAATATACAACTATTAGCAAGGGGGTTGGCAATTCTAAAGAACTCATTTATCTAGTTGCTTAGGATATGAAGTTGACTACAAATTCAGATTAAAAATTCTAAGATTTTTTTCTACTAGCATCCTATTATAGTAAGTCAGATGTTTTAGTATTAATCTATTAATGAATAAATTTAGTATTGCAATAGCAAAAACTCCTACTGTTCACCTGTTCTGATTACAGAAAACTTGCTATGAAAGGTAAAAGGAGGGACAAGGTTATGACAATATCAAGACTGTTTCTTCAAGGGCACAGATTGATCTAACATAAGCCTTAACAGGGGGAAAAAACAACAACTCCCTTAGCTCTGTTTGATTCCAGGAAAGAGTCATAGTTAACAACCAATCATGCAGCAAAGTTCCACATTATTCATAGTGTATCAAAGCCAGGCTCAGAATTAACCAGGTGGTAAAATTTCCTATTCAGAAAGGAAATAGCACAATGAGAAACTGAGTCAAAGTGACCCTACCAACGTCATCCCCTCAACTTTTCCCAGGAACAAGCATCTACCTGTAGCAGTTCTCAGACTGAACTCTCTTTAGGTAGCACATGGCATTCCCCTTGAATGGTGGGTGATTGGTTTCATGACAATTTAGGCAATCATACCTAAAATCAAAACATAGGACAATGTCATATTACAGCCCCAAGAGATTTTACCTCAAATTGCAAAATCTCACTAATCATGGCTTAGAGCTGGGTTGTTATTAATTTTCTCAAATTTCAAAATAGTTAATGATGAGCAGATAGAAGGACATTTTATTTATCCTTTATAAGTTAGGAGTAATCACATTCTGGAGTTTCAGTGAACACAGTGAATAGGATAATCTGAAAACACCAGACAAAGTTATCTACTATAAGTCTTTAGACTAATAGGTATCTGCATTGCTTATTAATCCCTGATACAAAAATGGAATCTTTGAATCTAAAGTCTATTGTTACTAAATTGGTTCAAAGATGTAACTTCAATACATACTATTTATTGACAGGTACAATTTCATAATTTTCATAAGTGATAGCCAAAAATCTCAGTTAAAACTCACTCTTTACTATAAGGAAACTTGTAAATTCCCCACTTTGACTGGGAGTGGTCCTAGTTTCTCAAACTTCATTACTTTAGCATTTTACAAACATGCTATCAGCAGGGCTGATAAGATCTTATGACCCTGCCTGAATAGAAAGTCCTAAAAACTTCACAGATAAGGACAACTTAAGATGTCTTTGTTACTTTCCTCCTCAACAGTAAGTCGTTTTTATTATTATTATTATCCATTATATACCCAATTAAATATTTGACAGTTTTCAAACATTTTTGATCACATTTTTCAATGGCCAAATTCATACCTAACAGCATCTAGATTAAAAGAGAAGTTACTTTTCTAACAGCATTTCTGATAAATGTTTCCTCAAATTTCACAATACATGATATTTAGAAATGTAACAATAATGTACACAGTATTATGGACTCTAAAAACGTAACATAAAACTCTGCCAATGCAATAAGATCAATTCATTTGAATGCATTTCTGAATTCTCTTATGTAGAAAATCACCATCAATCAATTTGGCATTTACTAGTCACTTTCAAAACGCAGTGTAATTACAATGAATAAAAATAGTGATAGCTAACACTTATATAGTGCTTATCATGTGTCAGGCATTGGATTAAAGCACTTTGCATTTTATTTCATTCAATCCTCACAATAACCCTGGGAGGTAGGTGCTATTATTATCCCATTTTATAGATGAGGAAACTGAGGCAACAGATCACACAGCTAATAAATTTCTGAGACCAGATTTGAACTTAAATTTTCCTAATACATGCAGTTTCCAAGCATATTACTTTAATGCTAAATATCAAATATATTTTGCACTGAATTTTGATTTATCACAATTGTCTTAATAGGAGAACTCATCTCACTTTAAATAGACTGCATTATAATTTAGTTTCAGGATAAACTTCAACCACATCAAATCTAAATTTACGATTACTAATAGTAACATTTAAAATCTTGGTTTTCCTAAGAACTATAAACTACCCTCAAATTTTAGAGCCCATTACTTTCAGTTAGCTCACTTTCAAAGACACATTGTGGTAGTTTCACATTCCCATCAGCCTCATTTTGGAGCACAAGAGGCTCTAAGGATTGGGATATGTCCTTCAACTGGTCCCTCAAGGACAGAGTGTTAGTATGTTAAACTCATTTTAATGCTGCAAATTTATTTCTAAAGTTTCCGTTTGGGAAATGTTATAGTTTGATAGACTTGATAGAATATTGTCTGTCTGAGATTGTTAACAGGCCTTTCACTAAGAAATTTTTATAATGCCATGAATTTCTACAAACCAGGAAAAAGATTTTGGCCCCTGTCTTGTCTGTTTTTATGTTTGCAATCTCCATTCTGGCCAGGATTGTGCAGCAGAGAAAGAATCTTTCAGTTTTCTTCCTTATCTCCCATTGAAAGTCTAATTAAAAAAAAAAGAAGAGTAAGTTTCTGCTTAACGTTACTAATAGCTGGGGGAGTTGTTTGGAGATTTCATTTATCTTCCCCATCATTCTAAGCTCTCTTTCTGTTTTCTCTTATTGTGGTTTGTATAAGTGATGAAGTGCTCCCTTCCAAAATTCTCTAAGGTAAAAAGACCTTTGGAATGCTAGAAAACTTTTGAAGTGGAAGCCCCATCAAGTCCACCTTACTATCTGCCTTATCCCCTTTATGGGGCCCCCTAAATTCTACTCTTCCTTCTCTTTCTTAAGTTCTTCCTTCTCTGATTATTTCCCACAAAACTAGTTTTTCAAGAGTGCTAGGGTTTTTTTTAATAATATTTTATTTTCCCCCCCAATTACATGTGAAAACAATTATTAATTCTTTTTTTTTTAAGTTCTGAGTTCTAAATTCTATCCCTCTCTCCCTTCTTCCTCTCTGAGATGGTAAGCAATCTGATATACATTATACATGTATAATCATGTAAAAAATTTCCATATTAATCATTTTGTGGAAGAAAATTTGAATGAAAGAAAGGAAAAGAAAGAAAGTGAAAGAGAATATGCTTCAGTTTGTATTCTGACATTATCAATTCTTTCTTTGGAGGCAGATAGCATTTTTCATCATGAGTTCTTTGGGATTGTCTTAGATCATTGCATTGCTGAGAATAGCTAAATCATTCACAGCTGTTCATCATACAATATTGCTGTTAATGTTTACAATGTTCTCTTAGTTCTGCTCACTTCACTTTATATTAGTTCATGTAAATCTTTCCAGACTCTTCTGAAACCGACATGTTCATCATTTCTTATAGCACAATTATATTTTGTTACAATCAAATACTACAACTTATTCAGCCATTCTCCAATTGATGGACATCTCAATTTCTAATTCTTAGCCACCACGAAAAGAGCTGCTATAACAATTTTTTTACAGACAAATTTTTTTCTCTTTAAAAAAATCTCTTTGGGTATATATCTAATAGTGGTATTGCTGGGTCAAAGAGCATGTACAATTTTAAAACTGCCTGTTCATATCCTTTTTTGGGTTTGTTTTTTAAATTTATTTTTAGTTTTCAACATTCACTTCCATAAGCTTTTGAGTTTTCAATTTTCTCCCTCTCCCTCCCAACCTCCCTCCCCAAGACAGCATGCAATCTGATATAGGCTCTACATGTACATTCCTATTAAAGATATTTTCACATTAGTCATGTTGTAAAGAAGAATTAGAACCAATAGGAGGAACACAAGAAAGAAGAAACAAAACAAAGCAAAACAGAAGAAAAAAAAGAGCAAATAGCATGCTTCAATCTGCATTTAAACTCCGTAGTTCTTTCTCTGGATGTGGATAATATTTTCCATCATGAGTTTTTTGGAGATATCTTAGATCCTTGTATTGCTGAGAAGAGCTAAGTCTATCAAAGTTATTCATTGAACAGTGTGGCTGTTACTGTGTACAGCATTCACCTGGTTCTGCTCACTTCATTCAGTGTCAGCCCATACAAGTATTTCCAGGTTTTTCTGAAGTCTTTCTGTTCATCTCCTTTGACCATTCATCAATTGGGGAATGACCATTATCAATTGGGGAATTCTTATAAATTTGACTCAATTCTCTATATATTTGAGAAATGAGGTCTTTTATCAGAGATACTTGCTGTAAAATTTCCTCCTCAGTTTTCCACTTTCCTTTGATTTTGGTTTCATTGGTTTTGTTTGTGCAAAGCCTTTAAAATTTACTCTAACAAAATTAGCTGGTTTACATCCTGTAATGCTCTATATTCCCTGTTTGGTCATTAATTCTTCCCTTCTCCATAGATCTGAAAGGTAAACTATTCCTTGCTCTCCTATTTTGCTTATGGTATCACTTTTTATGCCTAAATCACATACCCATTTTGACCTAATCTTGATATTGAATATAAGATGTTGGTCTATGCCTGGTTTCTGCCATACTGTTTTCCAGTTTTTTCCCAGCAGTCTTTGTCAAATAGTGAGTCCGTTCCATTCATATACTACAACTTTTCAGCCATTCCCCAACTGATGGAGATCCCCTCAATTTCCAATTCTTTGCCACCACAAAAAGAGCTGCTATAAATATTTTTATACATGTACCACTCTATTTCTTAGCCAGTACCAAATAGTTTTGAGGATTGCTGCTTCATATATTCATTGTTTCTTTCAGCACATTATTATTCCATTATATTCATGTACCACAGTTTGTTTGGGCATTTCCCTAATGGATAGGCTTGTGCTTTGTTTCCATTACTTTTGTATCACAAAAAGTGATACTATAACTATTTTGGCATACATATGGATCCTTTTTTTTTTTTTAAATCAACAATCTCCTTGGGGCATATAGCAGTAGACTCTCTGGATCAAAGAAGATTAAAATTTTTGTCATTTTATTTCCATAATTGCTTTCTAATATAGTTGGACTAATTCATCACTCCATCAACAATGCATAAGTGTGCCTAGCTTCCCACAATCCCTCCAACATTGACTATTCCCTTCTTTTGTCATCTTTACCAATTTGCTGAGTATGAGGTGAGAACTTAGAGTTGCTTTGATTTGTGTTCCTCAGTTTTAAGAAAAACAACTGTTCTTCCTATTCTTTCAACTCTCAGAAACATAGGTCTTACCGTAGAAATTAAAAACAACTCCTCCATCTCCTGCATCCCTCTGAAGATCTTGGCTTATTTTCTGAGTATTAATTTATCTATTTTTCAGCAGTAGTTTGGCAATTCTTGGTGTTGTTTTTCCTTCTTGGCCATGCATTCCTTTGTGTTTCTCAATAACTGATCTTTGTAGGCGCACCTATCCAAGTTCATTTCATAAATTGGGAACTATGCATTCATCTCCTTAGGTTTTCCTCTTTGGACTGCTAGGCCAAACTCATTGAGGAGTCTGGCAAGATTCTGAGGTTCCATGACATCTATTGATTTATGATAAGTCATTAGAGGTGGAAAAAGCCTTTAGAACATAGAATATGAAAACTTCTTGAAGGGACCTTGGAATATACTAATAACTCCCATTTATATACCATAGAACATGAAATCTGGAATATAATAATCTTAGAATATAATAATTCATATCTATATAGCACTTTAAGGTTTGAAAAGCACTTTCCTCATAATTACCTTATGAGCCAGGTAGTGCAAACATTATCATCCCCATTTTACAGATGAAGAAATGGAGGAGTAAGTGATTGATAGTCTGTGATCACATAGAGTCAATATCTGAGGTGAGAGTCAAGCCTCGGTCTCCTGACTTTAGGTCCCAAACTCCTCATACTATGTCGTGTTGCCTCCTAAATATTAAAGAATATCCAAGCTGAAAAGGACTTTAGGGCATAGAATGTTAGTCTGTGGAACATACAATGGTAGCATTGGAAGGGAACCAAGTACATCGAATGTCAGAGCTGGAAGAGATCTCTGAACACCTATAGGTGAAGCATTTCTTAAGTGCTTACTTTGCTCAGTGCTGGGGATGCCAATGCAGGCAAGGGAGATCATTCCTTCCCTTGAAGAACTTAAAGTCTAAAAGGGAGGGAGAAGGGGGGAGAGGAAACCCAGGGAGGCAGCACAATGTGGAGATGGAGTAAATAAAAGCCTGGCTCTGGGCAGGATAAGGCCAGGGGAGCCAGGGGTGAAGTCTGATTTTGAGAGTGGAGGGAGATGAAGATGATGGCTGAGGTATAAAAATCTGCATGGTGAGGATGTGCTTGGAAGCCATTGTAACATTCTATGTTAGAAGTAGAAAGTACCTTCGCGATCATCTGTTCCAACTTCCTCATTTGTCTGATGGGAAAACAGGTCTGGAGAATGGATTTAACCAACATGACACAATTTAGTGGCAAAGTCTGGACTCGAAGAATCCAGGTCTCAAGATTTTTAATCCCGTTCTCTTTAGATTACACCATGTTACTTTTTGGGGAGGAGAAGGGGTAGGGCTAAGGTAATTGTTAAACTAGGGATAATTGTTAAGCCTTTAGGCACAGATGATACCAGGAAGCAGCAAGTTTATCCTGTACCATTCTTTAAAGCTTCTGTGGTAGCACTGGCTCCTTATGAGAAAGAAGGGAAAGGAAGCATACTATAGGATGTTCCAAGTGTCCATTCCATAGGAGGACATAATAAATCCCTCGATGAAAACACTACCCCCCCCATAAAGTGACTCATTTCCTGAAGTGACAGCCCCCTTACCTTCCTCTATGCAGTATCTCTGAGGGAGGAACTTTACTCTGGATTGAATGGGAAGGAAAGGCTGACATTATTTTCTTCAGAAGGTGGGTGAGTGCCTTGTGGTCTCCCATTCCTCCTCCTCCTGTCTCACCTCCCAAATCTGTGCCAGGCCCTAGAGCCACTGGCTTTTAAGGGAGAAGCTTGGGAGTTGCCTGGGTGGGGACAGAAGACCAGGTGGCTCATCCTACCTATTCTTGCAGCAATGTTCCCCACTGGTTTACTATGATTGGAAGACCAAAGAGAAGATCTTTAATATTGGCTTTAAAGCAGTCTTCAACACACTGGAACTAAGGGATGCCTATTGTTCCTATACCTTTATGATTGCAGGATTTGGAGAAGGAAGAGATCGTGTGATCAAACCCACTCATTTTCCAGGTGATGAAACAGAGGCCCATAAAGGGTGACTTCCCCAAGGTCACACTGATAGTGAGTAATAGAGCTGGGATTCAAACTTAAGGTTTCTTTTATTTATTTCAAATTCTGTGCCCTTTTCACTATTCTCCTGGGTCAAGTTCAGAAATGAGAAGTAGGCATGCCTATTTTGTCAGTTGGAATCAGACCTGTGTTTCCATCCTGACTTTGCTACTTACTAGTTGGGAGGGCCTGGGGCAAGTCACTTCCCTTCTTAGGCCTTTGCTTTCTTCTCTAGAAAGTGGGTCAGGGTGGATTAGATGTTCTCTAAGGGCCCTTCCAGTTCTAAATCTTATAATTTCATGATCCTGTTTGAGAAATGATAGTCCGTGCAATGCAGACAATGAAAAGATTCCAGAGCCAGACCACCTGGGTGTAGAAGAGGGGATAGTGAGGGTGTGAGAGATAAGGGAGGCAGAGTTCAGCTTAGCAGAAAGAAGTAATTTAAAATGAAATTAACCACAAAAGGAGCTTCTTGCCCTCCAACGTAGTGAAGGACCCGTTCCTGGAAGAATTCAAGCAACCTTTAGTCATTGATTTTATAGAGGGCTTTTACGGGGAGTTTGCACTTGTGGGTTCCTTTCTTTTTTTGTGAGTCTACGATTCTAAAAGTCCAGGAAACAACTCCACAGATTCCCCGACGACTCCAGGACCCCACGGGGACCCCATTCATCCCTCCCTCTGCCCCCCCTTGTCCAAGAGGGCGGGGCTGGCTGGAGGTTTAGAGAGCGGGAGTGTGAGGAGAAACACTGGGAGGAGCCGAGGCAGGTAGCTTAGTGCTACAAGGGGCTGGAGCCCGCACTGATCAGGGCTTCTTGTACCGAGCGGACGGAGGCCAGCTGCCCACCAGCTTCTAGACTCTGTTAAACTCCCTCTGCCCACCATGAGCTGTGAGTTCGGTCAGGGCAGACTATTGCTCCCAGCAGGGGCTCCTCTGTCTCCTCACTTGATTTCCCCGCCCTCCCCTTTCCCTTACTCTTCCCTTCTTCCTGTCTCCTTTCCTTCCCCTCTTCTATTTCTCTTTCTCATTTCCTCTTATTCCACCCTCCCCATGTTCTTACCTACCTCCTCTCCTTCACATTATCTTCTCTCATTTCTTTCTCTTTTTTTCTTTCCCTCCTTTCTTCCTTTCCCTTTTTCTGCTTCATCTGCCTCTCTCCATTTCCTTTTCTTTATCTCATTTCCCACTTTGTCTTTTTCTCTCCATCCTAACCTTTCTCACTTCCTTTCTCCCCAGCGCTACATTTCTCACTCAGTGTTTTGCTATTGCTGCAAACTGTGTCTTCTGCTCCTGGGACCCCTGTGGCAGGTAGGGCTCATCCTGGTCATTCACCTGCCCTGATCTTGGGGGTGGGGAGGTCTGCTCCTTGAATAGAACAAAAAAATGAGGAAAGGGACAAGAGGCTCTCCATTTGGGGCTTTGCAAATTCTGAGGGTCATGAAAAACAGAAGGATTCTAGACATTTATTCTGGAGTTGGGGGTCTGGGAAAGGGAGTCTACTGTGGATTTGCCCTATTGAGCCCATGTGTGCCCATCTACAACTCTTGGAAAGTAGTTATCAGCTGGGTGATCACGTCTCTCTCTGCCTCAGTTTCCTCACCTGTAAAATGAGGAGGTTGGACTAGAAGGTCTTTATAATTTAGCTTTAATATTCTGTGTCCTCTATTCCAACATTCTATGTTCTAAGGAACTTTCCAGCGCTAACATTTTGTGTTCTAATTTCCATAATTCTGTGTTTTAAGTTTCACTAGGTCTAATATTTTATGTTCTATGGTCTCTGTGGTTTAACACTATATTCTAAGGTTTAAGGGAGAAAACAAGCTCTCTTGGGTTTGAGAGAGGCAGTTCCTAAGGCAGATAAGACATAAGCAAAATTATTTGCATTATTTTCTCATGCTTTCTGTGTGACTGATAGTGGGGTAGGACTTGGACAATTGACCCTTCTCTTTTCTCTCCCCTACTTTCCCCAAGCTTTAGGATCATAGATCTGGAGAATTGGAAGGGAACTCAGAGTCTCTCCAGTCAAAAGCCATTGTTTACCGGAGGAGGAAACTGAGGCCCAACAGGTTAGGTAACATGCCCAAGGTCATACAGGTAATAGTCGTCAGAGGTGGGTTTTTATCCCAGGCCCTCTGACTCTAGAACCAGAGCTCTTTTCATTACACTTGACTATCTTTCCTTGAGTAAGGGACTGTCTGGGGTGGGAGGATAGCTATAGTATTTCCATCCTTTTTTCCTCATTCTGTCTACCTACCACTTCTCTTCTCCACCCCTTCTGCTGTAATGGATTGCTAGGATGTTATAGCTGAAAGAGACCTTACAATGTCAGAGCTAGAAAGGACCTTCTGATATGGAATATAAATGAGATGTTAGAACAAAAATGTCAGAACACAGAGAATAAAATTTCAAAGCTGGAATAAACTTTAGATTGTAGAGCTGGAAGGTTATTGTTGTTGTTCAGTCATTTCTGACTCCTCATGACCCAGTATGGGTTTGCTTTGCAAAGATACTGGAATGGTTTGCCATTTCCTTCTCCAATTCATTTCATAGATGAGGAAACTGAGGCAAACAAGATTGCATAATCTGCCCAATGTTACACAGCTAGTAAGTGTCTGAAGCTGGACTTGAACTCACATCTTCCTGACTACAGACCCAGCACTTTATCCACTGCACCACCCAGCTGCCACAGCTGGCAGGTCCCTTAGAACATACCATTTTAGAAGTGGAAGAGCCTTTAGAAAACACCTATTCCCTATTCACCAATTGGGAATAATTGAACAAAATATGACACAAGAATGTAATGGAATAATATTGCATCATAAAAAATAATGGAAAGGTTGGATTCAGAGAAAATTAGGAAGACCATATGAACTGATGCTGAGCAAAATGAGCAGATCCAGAACAAGTGATACAATGACCACTTTATAAATGATGAAATGGGCTTAGAGAAGGAAATCACCCAGCAAGTTATTAACACTTAAAGTCCCTAGGTGGCTGAATCACTATTTTTTCCTTTTTAATCATTTTTATTTTTTGTTATTCTGAACTTGATGTGTATCAACAAACACAAACATTTCCATCTTCAGAAAAAAACAGAATAGGTTTGCATATGAACCTGAGACTCTATTCCAGACAACTTATTTTTTTAGGTGAATAATTAAAATATTAGTTTCAAAGTTGTTTTTCCTGTTTGCTCCTTCCTCTGAACTTCCTTCTGTTAAATACATTTAAAAACTGCCCAATGACAGTTTTATTTCTTTCCTTTTCTTTCAGCCTTACTATTGCTATTCTTCCTCCTCCCTGAGCTCCTATTCCTTCCCCAACAATTAAAAACAAACTCTTCCTTGTAACAAAGAAGTATAGTCAAGTAAAACACCTCCTATCCACTATGAGCAAAAATGTATATCCCATTCAGCATCCTGAGTCGATTACTTCTCCCGTAGGAGGTAGACAGAATCAATATCAATGGTCTTATAAAGAAGTGTTGCTTATTGCATCAATTAGTTATTAAGTCTTTCCAAGCTGTGTTTCTCTATGGTGCTGTAGTCATTGTATCACTTGTTTTTGATCTGCTCATTTTACTCAGCATCAGTTCATATGAGTCTTCCTAATTTTCTCTGAATCCAATCCTTTCCATTATTTTTAATGATGCAACATTATTCCATTACCGCCATATGCCATAATTTGCTCAGTCATTCCCAATTGATGAGCAGCATCTCCTTCCTTCCCAGTTATTTGCTCCAATAAAAAGTGCTGCTATGAATATTTTTGCACATATCTTTTCCTACTTTTTTTTCCTGTCTTTGCTGATTATGTTTAGTAGTAGTAGGTTAAAGTATCTGCACGATTTAGTGACTTTTAGTTCCAAATTGTTTTCTATAATGGTTGGATCAGTTGGATTCACAGTTCCACCGGCAGTGCATTTGTGTATTTGTTCTTCCACAGCCCTTGTAACAATTATTCTTTTCCTTTTTGTGTCAGCTTTGTCAATCTAATGGTTGGCAGGTAGAATCTCAGAACTGTTTTAATTTGAAGTTTTCTTGTTATTAGTGATCTGGAGCATTTTTTCATATAGTTGTTGATAGCATATATTTCTTCCTTTGAGAAATTGCTGTTTCATATCCTTTGACCATTTAATGTCTATTGGGGAACGGCTCTTGTTCCTATATATTTGAATCAGTTCCTTATGTATCTTGGATGTCAGAGAAACTTTTTGCAAATATTTTTTCACAGTTAACTGTTTCCCTCCTTGTTTTAACTACATTGATTTTGTTTGTGTAGCTTTTCAATTCTTTGTGGTCAAAATTATCTATTTTATGCCTTGTAAATCCTCTCTGCCCTTTGTTTAGTTGAGAACTTTCTCACTGTACTCTTTCCATAGGTGCAGAAAGTTATCTCCTTTTCTGTTCTAATTTGTTTATGATGTGACATTTTATACCTAGGTTATGTATCCATTTGAAGCTTTTATGTGGTTTATGGAATGAGATGTTGGTCTAAACATAATGTCTGCTAAACTTCTTTCCAATTTTCCCAACAATATTTGTCGCTGATAGTTGGGGCCTTTCAGTTTATCAACCACTATGGTACTGTTTGTTTTCGCATATATGTTCATGTAACTAATGACTTTTCTGTTTCTTAACCAGTACTAAATAATTCTGTTTGTTTCTGCATTGTAGTGGCATTTGTGATATGGTACTGCTAAGCTGCCTTTCTTCCAATTTTTTTTTACTTCTCTTGAGATTCTTGACCTTTTGATCCTCCAGGTGAATTTTATTATTATTTACCCTAGTTCCATAAAGTATGTGTTTGATAGTTTGATTAGAATGGGACTGAAAAAGTAAATTGATTTAGATAATATTGTCATTTTTATTATATTGGCACACCCCAACCTAGGACAATTAACATATTTCTAATTATTGTCTGTTGATGTTTATAAAAAATGTTTTGTAATTGTATTCATATTGTTCCTGTATTCGCCTTCGCAGGTAGATTCTCAAATATTGTATATATCAAGTAGTTATTCTGAATGTAGTTTCTCTTTCTATGCCTTCCTGCTGAGTTTTGTTGGTGTTGTAACAGTCCTCTAGAGGGAAAAGCAATGGCCTGGTTCAACGTAGACTGCTAGAGGAACAGGAAGGGTCTTTTATAGAAGGCAGGATTTGATCTGAGTTAAAAAGGAAGCCAGGTAAATTAAGAAATAGAGGTGAGGAGGGAGTGTATTCCAGGAATGAAGAGATGAAATGTCATCTGTGAAGAACTGTCAAGTAGGCAAGTGTTAGCTGGATCACAGAGTTCATCAAAGGTAGTAAAGTATAAGAAGCTTGGAAAGATAGGAAAGTGTCAGGTTGTAAGGTGCTTTAAATGCTAAAGAGAGGACTATATATTTTATCCTGGAGGCAACAAGGAGCCGGCTGAGATTAATGAGCAGAGTGGTGATGTGGTCAGACCTACTCTTTAGGAAAATCACTTTGACAGCTGAGTGGAGGTTGGATTAGAGTGGGGAAAGACGTGATTGGACTCAGACATCTCTAAGATCCTTTTTAAGTCTAATATTAAGTGTTTTTATAGAGCTGAGGGCCCACTGTTTTTAGTGAGTCAGGTATCAGAGTTACACAGTAAAACAACAAGTTCAGCTTATAGTCTAATAGGGGCACACTGAAAAGCCCAGATTTGTATGAACTCTGACCTTGGGTAGTGATGAAACATGAATGGTTCATTATTGTACTACTGGTTAAAGAGAGAAAACTCTCTAACGATGGCTTGGGCTTTGCATACAAACTCTGTACTAGGGCTCCCAAAGTAGTGTCTGTACCCTCAGGCTGGGAAATAATGTATACATGGAAATACATATGCTTCCATCACCCACAGAAGTTTGTGAGTTGTAAACTAGTTATGTAACATTAGAATAATGGAACAGACTTAGAGATAGGTTGCAATCACACCCAGCCTAAGGGATGAGAAAGGAATAGTTTAGTTTGTGTTTGTACACTGTTGATTAGAACAGTCTATACCTCATTGGTCAATATCCCTTATCTTACTTTCCTTTTCTTGTGGCATCAGAAGAGGTGAAAATGGCCTTTCTGGCTGCTAGTCAAACTACCACACAAGCTCTCCTATCTCTAGCTTCTCTCTGCTTTTTTTTGTTGTTGTTGTTTAGTGAGGCAATCAGGGTTAAGTGACTTGCCCAAGGTCACATAGCTAACACGTGTCAAGTGTTTGGTCTGAGGCCATATTTGAACTCAGGTCCTCCTGACTTCAGGGCCGGCGCTCTATCCAATGTGCCACCTAGCTGCCCCCCTCTCTGCTTTTTCCAAGGCCTCTGTAGATCCTTTCCATCCCTGGTCTATTGGGAAGCACCCATCTGCTCTTTCCTTTGGTGTTTCCTTGTCTCCTTTTGAGGGCTTTTTTTTCAGTTTCAATTCCATCCCCATCCTGAAACCATATCTTCTTGTGTTAGGAAATGAATGAAAACTCCAAATTCCAGCAGTCTGTGTGGATCTCTAGGCCATACCTGCCCCTTCTAGAGAAGGTATTACCTTCATATACAGAAAAGTTGATGATGTGAGTTTATTTTATATACTACTTTCCTAAAGTTAATAATAGTTTCAATAATTTTTAGTTGATTCTCTAGAGTTTTCTAAGTAGATCATTATCTAATTTGCAAAAAGTGATAATTTTGTTTTCATCTTTGCCTATGTTTATTCCCTCAATTTTTTTTATTGTTTTATTATCAGTTATCATAATAGTGGTGATAATGAACATCCTTTCTTTATCCCAATCTTATTGGAAAGATTTCTAGTATTTCTCCATTACAAATAATGGCGGTTCATAGTTTTAGATACTATTCACCATATTAAGGAAAGTTTCATTTATTCCTAGCATTTTGTTTAAATAAAAAATTAGTATTGCATTTTGTCAAAAGTTTTTGTTTTTATTTATATAAACATGATTTTTATTGTTTTTGTTATTAATATGGACTATTATATTTATAATTTTTTAAATATTGAGCTAAGCCTTCATTCCTAGTATACATCCAACCTGGTAATAGTGTATTTATCTTCTTAGTATGTTGCTGTACTCTTAATATTTTATTCAATATTTTTTGCATCTATATTGATTAAGAATATAGTTTTCTTTTTCTTCTTTGTCTCTCCCTGATTTACTTATCAAGGCCATAGTTGCATAATTGAAAGAATTTGGTAGGATCTTTTCCCAATTTTGCAAGTAATTTATATGACATTAAAATTCATTGTTCTTTGAATGTGTGATAGAATCTGCTTGTAATTTCATTTGGTCCTGGATTTTCTCCTTTGGGAATTCATTTATGTCTTGTTCAATTTAATTCTCTGTAATTGGGTTATTTAATTTCTCCATTTCTTGTTTGTTAATTTGGGAGTTTTATCCACTGACACCTCTACTAGGCCAAATACCCTTAAAGACATAAAAAGAAAGGGGGAAAGGACTCACATGTGCAAAAATATTTATGGTAGTTTTTCTTTTTTTAATAATGGCAAAGAACGAGAAAGAATTGGGGAATGGCTGAACAAATTATAGTATATGAATATAATGGTAGATGACATGACTGTAATCAATTGTGCCATAAAGCTAAGAAACAGAACAGTTTCAGAGAAATCTGGGAAGAGTTGAACAAACTGATGCAGGATAGAGTGAATGGAACCAAGAGAACAATTTGTAAAATAACAACAAAATTGTAAAGTCAAACAACTTTAAAACATTTAAGAACTCTAAGTAACTCAATGATCAACCATGACTTCTGAATACTCACAGTGAACTAGGCTACCCTTTTGACAGAGAGGTGATGGATTCAAGATGTAGAATACAATGCAATGTGTACATGAACAATGTGAGAATTTATTTTATTTGATGATGCATATTTATTACAAGGGTTTTGCTTTTCTTTCTTCTTTTAAACTGGGGAGAGGGTAAAAGTGAGAGTAAATAAATGCCTCAATTGAAAGATAAAATGAAAAAAATTTGGGAGTTTTATACTTGTAAAAATATTAGTTGATATGTTTGTTTTCAGTTTGTTGGTATTTAGGGCAAACAGTTCCTTTCCTTTTCCTTTTTTTGGGGGGGGATTCTACATTTTCATTTTTGTTACTTGCAATTAAATTTATTTTCTCTGTTAAAAATTAGACTAGATAATAGTTTATCCACTTTATTATTATTTTTAATAATTTAATTTAATTTTTAATTAAATTTAATAATTTAATAATTTCTGTGGTTATTTTGTCTTCAATTTTATTAGTCTTTTCTTTGAATTTCAGAATTTTTATTTTGGTTTTAGCTTTTTTAAAAAATTACTCATGTTCTAGTTTCTTTAGTTGTGTGCCTAATTCATTATTCTTTCTCTTTCATTAATTAAAATTTTTTGATATATAAAATTTCCCCTAAGGACTGTTTTGGGTGTGTCCCAAAAGTTTTGATATATAGCCTCATTTTTGTAATGTTCTTTGAAGAAATTCTGAATGGTTTGCATGATTTGTTTTTGACCCACCAATTCTTTAGCATTAAATTATTCTCCATTTTTCTTCAAAGGTCCTTTATTAATTATGCTTTTTTAATGTGTTGTGGTCAGTAAATGATATGCTTAATATTTTTTACTTTTTCATTTGTTTGTGAAGACTTTATACCCTATCTCATGATCAATTTTTGTTAAGGTGCCGTGCACATCTGAGAAATATGTATGTTCCTTTCTATTTTTTTTTAAAGTGATTGCTGTTCTATTCAAGTCTTTAACTTCTTTATTACTTATATTTTTGTTAATTATCTAGTCTTGAAAAGAGTATGTTAACATCTCAATTATAGTTTTGTTGTCTATTTCTTTCCATACTTTGATTCACTTTCCTCTTAAACATGTAGATGCTAAACCATTTGGCACAAATATCTATAAATATATTAAATTCTTGTATGATTTTACTGTTTGTAGTACCTTTAAGCATGATATGGTTTCTCCATTTCTTTTAACCATGTCTGTTTTCAAATTTCCCTTGTCTGGGATTATGAATGTTCTCCTCCATTTTTTGAGGTCATTTGAAGCATGATTAATTCTCTTCCAGCATCTTATTTTATATCTGGAGGAATCTTTATGCTTCAATTGTGTTTCTTCTAAACAATGTGCTGTTAATTCCTGCTTTATAATCCATGCTGCCATCTTCTTTGTTCTATAGGTGAGCTCATATGATTAATTGTATTTTCCCCTACATCATATACTCTTACATTTTCCCTTTCTTTATCCTTATATCCTTTATAAAGAAGGTGGTGAAAAAAGGAGTGTGAGCAAGAGCTGTGATCTATAAATGAAGTGATTTTCTTTAACACTCTTGCCCATCTTCTCTAAGCTTTGCCCAGATACCAATCAGTAGTTTTTTTTTTTAAATTTTAGTTCTCCATTGATTATCCATACTTTTAAAGTTGAGATTTATTTTTCTGATGACTGTTCCTTCTTCAATACAATCTTCCTTTTAAGATTTCATCTCCTCCTTCCCTGTCCCTGCCTGTCTTCTTGTTGAGTTTAATATATTTTCCCATCAAACACTGTGTGTGTGTTCAGCCTTCCTATATATAGTTGAGATAAGAATGGTCTTCATGTGAAGCTCCCTCTCCTTACCTTCTCTTCTATCTTTTTGTACCTTTCTTCTCAAGCACCTTGATGATGAAAATATTAAGTTCCATCCCCTTGTTTCCTCTTTCATCCAAACATATTCCTTTCTCCTGCTTTTTCTTTCTTCTCCCAAGATTATCAAAACAGAACAAAGTCAGTTGTAGGCCCTCTGTCTTTAACTCACTTCTATGACCCTTAGAGACATTAAAGTTCCAAAGTAACACCTGTTTCTTTTCTCTCTTTTGTAGTGTAAGAACTTTATCACTATTTGGCTCCTTCAGACTTCTCAAATAAATTTACTTTTCAAAGTGTCTTTTGACTTAACTCATTTGCATTTCAAAGTTTCTGCTCATATCTGGTCTTTTCCTCTGGGATGCTTGAAATTGTCCTTTGTTTTTAAACCAAAAATCTATTTCCTCCCTTTTAGGACTAGAATCTGTTTTTCAGGGTAAGTTATTCTTGATTGTAAGCCCTTGTCTTCTGCCTTATGGAACAGTTCAAGATTTCTTCTTTATAGTAGTAGCTGCCATGTGTTACATGACTGTGACTGTAATTCCTTGGTACTTGAACAACTTCTTTATGGCTTCCTGCAGTATTTTTAAATTTAACCTAGAAGTTCCAAATTTTGGTTGTGATGTTCCTGAGTTCTATTATTTTGAGGTTTATTTCAAGAGATGTCCACTACAGTTTTCTATTTTTACTTTGCACTCTCATTCTAGTAAATTTTTATCAGTGATTTTTTTCTATGTGATTTATCTAAGATTTCTTGAAATGAAGTGTATAGGTTTTAGTTTTTTTAAATCATAGTCTTCAGGGAGTCAGATTATTCATCAGTCATCCTTCCTTGACCTGTTTACCAGATCTGTTATTTTTGATAGTAAATACCTAAAATTTTCTTCATGGTTTTTCAATATTTGTATTTCGTTCTCATACAAAGTGTCCCAAAAATCTTAGTGAAGTTTTAAGCTATAATAATGATGACAGGGTCACATATTAAGCTTTCATCACTTAAAACTATTAGCTTAGACTTCAGAAAAACCTGCAAATACTTGTATGGACTGATGCTGAGTGAAGGGAGCAGAACCAGGAGAATGTTGTACACAGTGACAGCCACATTGTGCAATGCTTAACTTTGATAGACTTAGCTCTTCTCAGCAATGCAAGGATCTAGGACATCTCCAAAAGTCTTATGATGCTATCCATATCCAGAGAAAGAACTATGGAGTCTGAATACAGATCGAGTAATACTATTTGCTCTTTTTTTTTTCTGTTTTGTTTTGTTTCTTCTTTCTTGTGGTTCTTCCTATTGGTTCTAATTCTTCTTTACAACATGACTAATGTGAAAATATGTTTAATAGAAATGTATATGTAGAGCCTATATCAGATTGCATGCTGTCTTGGGGAGGGAGGGAAAATTTAGAACTCAAAAGCTTGTGGAAGTGAATGTTGAAAACTAAAACTAAATTAATTAATTAAGAAAGAAGAAAAAAAAGACTATTAGCTTAATAATATTAAAAATAACTTTAAAAATCTGAGTGCAGTTTTATGCATTAATAGCTATGAGATAGTAACATGTTAAACTTTAATAGCCAAAACCTGCACTAAAATTTTGGGATGCCTTGTATTTCTTGTTATTTCATAAAGTCAGTGATTTTTGTCTGATCTATTGTAATATTTAGAGACTTTCTTATTTTGGTTAGGTTTTCTACCTTCTCTTCTAGCTTTTTATTCTTTCTACTTCTTTCCCCTAGGACTATTATTTCATTTGTAATTTCATTTTCTCTGTTACTTCAATTCTTCCAGGTATTTTTTAGGTTCTTGGGGCTGAGATGTCTCCTATCCCCACCCCCTGGGGCTTTGTAGTCGTTGTGGAAGTACTCTGTCCTTGTGGGTTTATTTTTTGACCATCTCAGCATCCATACTATTTCCTCATAGCATTCAGTATCTTATTCTGTTTACTCATTTCTGCGGCTTCAGTTCCTAATTTAAGACTTTGTATCAGGTCCAGGCTCTGCCTCAACTTGCACTCTTAGATAAGGAGTAGGGTCCTGCTTGATCCTGACTTGGTTTCTTATGCATTCAGAGCCCTGGTAGGTTTCATGTAGTCCCCCCTAGATCAACTAAGTTCACAGCACTGTGGCATTCAGGGCAATTTGGAACATCTCAGGTCATAGGACTGTGAACTCTCAGCACTCTTGGGGTGTCCTGGTCTGAGAGCTGTTCACTGTCAGAATACTGAAGGCTTTCTACTGCCCTCTACAGAATACTGTTCTCATCTGAACACTCTTGTCATCCTGAGCCAAAGTATAGAATGCTGCAGGCTCTGGGTATCCCTTGGAGAATCTTCAGTCTATGCTGAAGGTGTTTGGCTTATCTTCACTTTTATTGCCTTTTTTTTTTGGTCAGGATCTCTTTCTTGATCATTATTTGGTCTTATATTCTTTTAAAATCTTTGCTGGAGTACAGAAGTGAGAGCTAGTCTGCTCTACCATCATTAACCAGAAGTCAGTGGATTCACACTTAACCCCCCAGTAGTCCATCCTCCAAACCACACTCCAGGATGTCTCTTCTGTCCCCTATGGGTTAGATGTGATCACCTCAATGTAATATCTGCCCAACCCTGGCAAAATAGGAAGGAAGCCTGAGTCTGATGATAATGGAAAGATCACTGGGTTATGAGACTCAAACGCCAAAGTCTAGATCTGCTACTAAGCTGCTTTATGACCTTGGACAAATCATTTCATAGTTCTTTGGGTCTCAGTTCCCTTAAATGTAAAATGAGGAGTTTGGCTGAAATGTCCAATAAGGGTCTTTCCAGTGCTAGAGCAGTGATCTTAGGTGATGACCTATATTTTTAGGCAAATGTAATCTAATCCTTTAATTTTTACAGATGAGGAAACTGAGGCCCAGAAGTGAAGTAATTTGTCCAACATCACAGTTTTAAAGTGACGCCACCAATGGGCTTCTAACCAAACTTCTCTGACTACAAAGCTAGTGAATTTCCAACTGCCTCACATAGGCATATGTGTTGTTTGTTTCTGAATGTCATTTAGCTCTGTGAATGGGAACCAGGGGGATGGTTAGGATGACTTTTTAAGCTCTTTCTTGCTTTGAGAGCATACTGCATACTTAAAAATTTACAAGTTTTTCTGTTCTGTTTTCTTGGCCTCTTTCTTCCTCTCCTTCTGTACTCACTACCCTTCCAAACCAGTGAGAATGTGGTGCCAGGTAGAACTGGGTGTGCCCAGCTAGGGCTCTTGGAGGTGAGAGAGAGTCAAAACAGAATGACCTCCCAGAAGCTATGTCTCTAGCCTTAATTTCTGAATTTGGGCTTTGTACTAGGTTCAGGATCCATAATCTACTACTCTTTTGGTTGAGGTAGTCAGCCCTTCTTGATCTTGGTCTTGACTTGGGTCAATAGGGTCCCTACTCTGATAATAATAATAATAATAATAATAATAATAATAATAATAATAATAATAATAACAATAGCAGCAAATATTTATATAGCACATGCTATGTGCTAGGTAGTGTGTTAAGTGCTTTATAAATATTATCTCATTTCTGATCTTCACAACAACCCTAAGAGATAAGTGTTATTATCTCCATTTTACAGTTGAAGAAACTGGGACAAACCAAGATTAAGTCACTTGTCTGAGGTCACACAAGCTAGTAAGTGTTTGAGGCCAGATTTGAACTCAAGTTTTCATGACTCCTGGTCCAGCACTCTATCCACTGTGTCATCTAGTTGCCTGATCTCTGCCTCTTGGATTAAGTCCTCTTGGATCTCAAAGATGCAGATCACTGGATTTTCAGGGCCCTTTATGGTTTCTCAGGTCAGAGTTTTAGGAACCTTGGAACTCTTGGTCTTGGGGCATTCTGGTCTGAGCCCTACTGCCATGGCTGGACTAATCACTGCCACTTCTGGTTGTCTCCAAGCTCCTTGTTGGTGGTTTTCCGTCCCTCCACCCCACATAGAGAGTTCTTGTGGAAGTATTTTTTTCTTATTGCCTCTGGATACAGAGCCTTTCTGGGTACACACATTGCTGACCAATCTGTGATCACACTGATAAATTACTGTCTTGTTTGTCTGCACTGATGCTGACTTTTCTTGCAGCCCCCTTTCTTATTGCCTGTGGGTTATGGGTATAGTTCTGGGGAAAAAGTTGTCATTCACTGTAGGTCCTTATTAGATTTCTTGATCATTGTTTGGTCTGGTGTTATTTTTAAAAAACACTTTATTTATTCCAATTATATGTAAAATTTTTTTAACATTCATTTTTTTAAAAGTTGAGTTCCAAATTCTCTCCTTCCCTACCCCCTCATTGAGAAGGCAAACCATTTGGTGTAGTTATATATGTCCAGTCATGCAAAATATATTTTGATATTCATCATGTTGTGAAAGAAAACACAGACCCCCCCCAAAAAAAAAGACAACAAAAATAAAGAAAGTTAAAAAAGTGTGCTTTGATTTGCGTTCGGACTCCATCAGTTTTTTCTGTGGAAGTGCAGCATTTTTCATCATGAGTCCTTTGGAATTATGTTACATCATTGTATTGCTGAAAATAACTAAGTCATTCATAGTTGATCATTGTACAATATTGCAGTTACTATGTACACTTTTCCCTGATTCTGCTCATTTCACTTTGCATCAGTTCATGTAAATATTTCCAAGTTTTTCTGAAAGTATCACTATCAAATACCACAACTTGTTCAGCTATTCCCCACTTGATAAGCATTTCCGCAATTTTGAGTTCTCTGTAATCACAAAAAGAGCTGCTATAAATATTTTTGTACATATAGGAGATCCTCCCCCCACCTTTTTTTTTTATACCGTCTTTGGGATACAGACCCAGTAGTGGTATTGCTGGGTAAAAGGGTAGGCACAGTTTTATAGCCTTTGGGCATTCTTCCAAATTGTTCTCCAGAATTGTTGGATCAGTTCACAAGTCCATGAACGGTACGTTAGTATCCCAATTTTCCCACATCCCCTCCTACATTTTTTATCTTCTGGTGTAGTGTCTTCAGCTTTTTGTGGGAATGATTATGTGGGCATCAGGCTGCCCCCATTCAGGCAGTCATCTTGAATGTGTATGACATTGTTCTTCAACATGTTGAATTTGAGATGTCTGTGGGACATCAAGCTGGAACTGTCCAATAGGGAGTTGGAGATTCAAAACTACAACCAGACTTTCTCACTCAAGAGAAAAAGGAGGTTTGGATGTATAGATATGAGAGTCATTTGCATTAAGATGAGTTGTTGCCATGGAAGCTGATATGATGCGACCAAAAGAAGTTGGCTACTGAAAGGGTAGGGGCCCATGACAGGACCGTTGGATAAACTCATGAGTAAGGATATGATATGGGTAAGGATCTGTAAAGAAAAATAAAAACAGATTGGCCAGGCATATAAGAGACCCACAAAATATCAATGTCATGAAAACTCAGATGAGAGCATTAGTGGTCTTCCTCAGAATTGGTTCCACCAGATTCCTTGTCAGGTAGTTTGGATGCCTGAATATATGGTGGGGGGAGGTAGGTGAAATGCAGATGGTGTCAGAATGGTTTATGAGGTGGGAAGAAGGAAGGCTGGGGCCCTGGCAGATTACTCTCAGAGAGGACCAGCATTGAGTTGGGGGAGGGCAGGGGAAAATCTGGCATAATGGTTCTAGAGTCAGAGGACCTGGGTTTGAAGCCTGACCCTGCTACTTATTATTTTTGTGACACTGAGAAAATTATGTAACTTCTCTGGGCCTCAGTTTTCTTAGTTATAAAAAAAGGCAGATGGACTAGGTGCCATTTATATCCCCTCTGAGCTCTAATTGACATGATCCTATGTACATGTGTAAAGGAGGGGTGAGTGCAGCTGTGGCAATTGTCAGGGGAGAGAACATGGGGGACATACTCCCTGGCACTTTGAGTCTTCTGTGGATTGGTCACTGGTAAGAAATTGGGGATTATTTTATGGAGTACCCAGAGATGCTATTTTTTTAAAATTGTGTATCCTGTCTCCCCACAGTGAATCCCTGCTGCTATTTCCCCTGTCAACATAAAGGTGTCTGTGTGCGCTTTGGTCTAAACCGCTACCAATGTGATTGCACACGAACTGGCTACTATGGCCCCAACTGCACCACCCGTGAGTACTTCTCTCTGCGCCCCCATCCTTTATCACCTTTGCCTCCCCTCCACTCCCTTCCTGTGCTCCCTATCCTTCCTGCCCTCTTGCATCTCCACATCCCTCTAAGCCTGGGGGGAAGGCTGTCTGATGAGATTTCTGCCTCCTACACCCTCCCACACCAGCGGAGCTATGGACTAGACTCCGGGAAGCCCTACGCCCCAGTCCTTCCTTCTACCACTTCATCCTGACCCATGGTCGGTGGATCTGGAACATTATCAACTCTACCTTCTTACGAGATTTTCTCATGAAGCTTGTGCTTACAGGTACGTCTCTGCTCCAACCCCTGTCACACCTTGGAGAGATCTCCATCCATGAGTATCTATTCCTCATACCTAAAAGGAGCTAGAAGGGAACTTTGAAAATGAAGTGTTGGGATATAGAGCATAGTTTGTAATCTGAAAGATATCTCAGAACAAATTAGAAAGTTAAGACTGGAGAAATTAGAATGTTAAAACTGGAAAGGACTTTAAGACATAGACTACCAGAAAATAGAGCCAGAACGCTTGAATTCTCTACCCCAATTGACTGTCGACACTCCCTCTAACCCAAGGAGGCCAATGGGTAAGTACTGGGTCTGGAGTGACTACATTGGTGCAGGGGACAGCAGCTTTAAGGGAATTATGAATTTGGGGTGGGTCTGGGCCTTGGGTTCCAGTTAATCTGTGGAACATCAAACCAAGATGTCCTGCCTCACTAAGTCAGAGGAATTCACAGCATCTGATAAGGCTCAGCAGACATGAATACTGGAGGCAGTTTGATGTCAGATAAAGCTTTTACGAGCTAGGCTGGAGCCTTGGGGTTCCCTTGACCTCGTGTCCTCTATCTCCTCCTTCAGACTGGGGCAGTGTTCTTCGTGGAGGGGAGGGCCTCTCTTCCTTATCAGCCTGGGCAGCTTCCTGAGGTCAAGGGTTGTCTCTCTGTCCCCCTTCCCCTTTCCACTGGGTGTGCTCTGCCCACGAGGGTCCTGTCTCCTCTTCTGTGAAAAATCCCTGAGGGCAATGGCTTAAAGGCCTATATTCCTAAGTGATTGTTCTGTGCCTCTCCTCCCAAAGTTCGAGCAAACCTGATTCCCAGCCCACCTACCTACACCTCGGAACATGGCTACATCAGCTGGGAGTCCTATTCCAATCTGAGCTTCTATACTCGGGTACTACCTCCCATACCTGAAGATTGTCCCACTCCTACGGGGTTCAAAGGTAACTCTTTGGCTGGGTTGGTGGTGGTAATGATAATAACCCAGGGGCCGGTGGTAAGTGATAAGGGTCTCCTTAATCTTAGGCTATATTATGGTCATAGGATTTAGAGCTGAACAGACCCTTAGAGGTCATATAGTTCAATTCCTATATTTATAGGTGAAGAAACTGAAGGCTAGGGAGCTTACATGACTTTCTTAAGATCATATGGCCAAGAAGTAGTTGAGCCTGAGTTCAGACTCAGGTGCTTTGACCCCAAATCCAGAGTTCTTTCCGTCACATCACAATGGAGATATAGTGACTGAAAGGAAGTAGATAGTTGTTTTACCATCTTCTGCACTGGTCAAAACCTGTCTTTGTTGAGTTCTGGGTCCTGCATATTAGGGGACATTGACAGTATGGCAGACTTTCCAAGGAGGACAAACAGAATGGTGGGTCCATAACATCTGAGGATCATTTGAAGAAACTTGGAATATTTAGCCTGGAAAAGAGAAGATTTAGAAAAGACAGGATATAGTTCTTCAAGTATTTGAAGGGATAGCATATGAAAGGGAGATTAGATTTTACTTGGTCACAAGGACAAAACTAGTTGGAAAGAGCGAGATGGAGAGAGAAGGAGAAATGTTGTCATAGCAGAGGTATATTTGAATTCAGCATAATGAAAAACTCCCTAACACTCAGAATTGGTCAAAAGTGAAATGGGTCATGCCTTGAGAAGCAGTGAGTTTCCCCTTCACTGACAATTTACAAGTGGAACCTGGGTCATCTGTTGTTGAGGATGCTATAGAGAATGCTCAGGAACCATTTACTCTAGAGGACCTCTGAGGGGCTGTCCAACTCTCAGATTCTGTGATTCCCTCAAATGAGGTATTGAGGGAAGAGAAAAGACCAGGCAATGTCCTTTGGTTAGCTAGAATATGTGTACCTCCTCACCTGCCCCACCCTGGCTCCTTTCCTCGCAGGGAAGAAACAGCTGCCAGACCCAGAGCTGCTGGCCCGACGCTTCCTGATGCGGAATGAGTTTGTGCCAGATCCTCTTGGGACCAATCTTATGTTTGCCTTCTTTGCCCAGCACTTCACCTATCAGTTCTTCAAGACAGCTGAAGAGATGGGCCCTGGCTTCACCAAAGCCCTGGGCCATGGGGTGAGCCCCAACTAGGTCCTCTCCTCATTGACTCCCATTCCAGGGCCATCTTTATGGGGATACATTCCTCACAATTATGTATATGCACATAAATATTTAATATATAATATTTTATTTTTCTCCAGTTACATGTTAAAACCATTTTTTAACATTTTTTAAAAAGTTTTGAGTTCCAAATTCTATCCTTCTCTCCTTTCCTCCCTTCTCTGTCCCTCCCTGAGACAGTAAGCAATCTGATATAGGTTATACATGTGCAATCATGTAAAACATTTCCATATTAGTCATTTTATAAAAGAAGACAAAAGAAGAAAGAAAGAAAGAAAGAAAGACAGACAGACAGACAGAAAGAAAGAAAGAAAGAAAGAAAGAAAGAAAGAAAGAAAGAAAGAAAGAAAGAAAGAGCATGCTTCACTCTGCATTTAGACAATATCAGTTCTTTCTCTGGAGGCAGATTGCATGCTTCATCATGAAGACTGTAGTATTGTCTTGGATCATTTTATGGCTGAGAATAGATGTCATTCACAGTTCTTCATCATACAAGATTGCTGTTAGTGTATACAGTTCTCTTGGTTCTACTCATTTCATTCTGCATCAGTTCATGTAAGTCTTTTCAGGTTTTTATGAAATCAGGCAGCTTATTATTTCTTATAGCACAATAATACTCCATCACTATTATATACTACATCTTGTTCAGCCATTCCTCAATTAATGGGCATCCCCTTGATTTCCAATTCTTAGCCACCACATAAAGAGCTGCTGTAAATATTTTTGTACAAATAGGTCCTTTTCTTTTTTTTTCTTCATCTCTTATTAAAAACATCAGAAATTAATGGAAAGAGCTCTGTATTTTTAGTCAAAGGATCTGACTTTGCCACCTTGCGCAGTGATTTCTCTTTTTGCAGCCTTAGTTTCCTCAGTCTTAAAATGAGAGGAGTGAACTTTATCGTCAAGGTCCATTTTGGAGTGGGACTGACCTTTGGAGTTAGAAGACAGGGAGACAGGGTAATGTAGTGAGGAAGGATGGAGTTTGGCATCAGAAAACCCAAGGTTGAATCCTGGCTTTGCTCCTTCCTACTTATGTGACCTAAGCTCCCCTCTCTAGCCCTCAGTTTTCCTGTCTACAAAATGAGGTAGTTAAGGCTAGGTGGGTTTTGAGGTTCCTTTCAAGTCTCGATCTATGACCCTGCAACCTGTGCTTGTGTTGTGGCTCTCAGCCACATATTTAGAGTTGGAAGAGTTTTTCATTTTTTATTTCACAAATGAGGAAATTGAGAATTAGAGAGGGCAAGTAATTTGTCCAAGGTCACACAGGTGGGAAGTAACAGACTCTGACTCCAGCTGGATTCAGTGCTCTAAGCTATATGACCCTCGGGAAGTCACTTTATCTGTCTGAGAAGTTGCTTCATCTGTGAAATAAGCTAATAATCCTTACAAAGTGCTTACTTCTGTCAGGCAATTGTAGAAAGGACACTTTGTAGACTCTAAAATTTTATTGAAATGTGACTTGGTAGTGATGATGAGGCTAAAGGTTCCAAATACAAACAAGTGACTTTATCCTCCTCAAATTCTATTTTTATGTACATGTGTGCACATGTGTGTCAATATGAGTGTGTATGTGTGCATGTATTTATATGAGTCTACTGTGTGCACCTGTGGGTACCATGTGTATCTGCGCACACCAATGTACAGTCACATGCGCACATACATGGCCATATGCATGCGTTCATGTTTATACATGTATGTGTGTGTATGTATGCCTTTGTGCATGTGTGCACACCTATGTGCAATCTCATGCTTCCTGGAATTCCAATCATTCCAATCCATCAAAAAGCATTTAGTAATGTGTGAGGCATATTAGGCACTTGAGATACAAGATCAAAAACTCAAACCAAACTACCTAGTATGGGCCCTGTTACTTTTTATCAGATCCCTCAGGTTGGAAGAATCTCCATGGGGTCATCGACTCCAGCCCTTGCCTTGACCTTAGTGTCTGTATTTTGTCCTCACCTCCCTCCAAAACTGTAATTTCGGGGCAAGTTAAGTGAGTTCAGTGAGTCCCCTCTCTGGTCTCTTCAGGTGGACCTCGGCCACATTTATGGAGACAGCCTGGAGCGCCAGCACCAACTCCGCCTCTTTGAGGATGGAAAGCTGAAGTTTCAGGTAGTCCTGGGGTTCTGAGAAATAGATTCTGAGCACTTGCCTGCCCTGGAATGGCCAGAAGGAGGTGCAGAAGGTTTGGTATAGGATGGGGGCGGGATCAGTCTGCCAAGGTGCAAAGGGCTTCCTTTCCTTTGGATGTGCCTTGGGGGAGAGGCATTCAGCTGGGAGGTGGAGATGCCTGTTGATCCTATGGTCCCCTACCCCTCTCCACACTACCCATGAGAGTCTAGTATACAAAATGAGGAGATGGAGTGGGTTCAGGGACAGGAACAGGGGCAGGGTTGCCTGGTGGGTGAAGAGACTACATTGCAACTGATTTCAAATCTCTTCAAGGCTATCATGTGGGACAGAAATTTAAATAGTTAACAGATTTGAGCTCAGTGTAAGGTTTCTTAATCATCAGAACTGTCCAGCAATAGGACTGGCTGCCTTAGGAGATACTGAATTCCCTGCCACTGGAGAAGGTTGGAAGGCCACTGGTCAGCATTGCTCCTGAGACTCCTGCTCTAGGGAGGATGCTAGAGGAGATGAGCTCTGACCCTCCATGGATGATCAAGTCCTCTGATTCTTTTGTAGATGGTGGATGGGGAGATGTATCCACCATCAGTGGCTGAGACTCATGCGTACATGAAGTACCCTGCAGATGTGCCTGAAACTCAACAGATGGCTGTGGGCCACGAGAGGTTTGGGCAGCTCCCAGGCCTCATGGTGTTTGCTACAATCTGGCTTCGGGAACACAACCGTGTCTGTGACCTCTTGCGAGCTGAGCACCCCACCTGGAATGATGAGCAGCTCTTTCAAACGACCAGACTCATCCTCATAGGTGAGTGAAAGATCTGTCCCCGAGTCCACATTCCTCAAGACAATGCCATAGACTCTTCTCCCCAAAGTCTGCATTTGGGAGCAAACTGGTGAGTATTGGGAAACATGAAACAAAAGGTATTGGACTTGAGGTCTTTGGCAAGCAGCTAGGTCTCATTTGCCTAGATCTCTCATGCTGACGTTCTTGGTTCTGTTTTCTAACATTTTATGTGTGGAGCTCTCTTCTAGGTAGGTGTTGCAGTGGATATATCACTAGACCTGGCATCGGGAAGACCTGAGCTCATAACTGAGCTCAAAAACTTACTGGTTGTGTGACTCTGGACAAGTCACTTAACTTCTGTCTGCCTCACTTTCCTCATCTGCAAAATGGGGATCATAATAGTACTTACCTCCCAAGGTTATTGTTATGAGAATAAAATGAGAAAATATTTGTAAAGTGCTTTGAAAAACCTTAAAATGCAGTATAAATGTTAGTTATTATATAAAGCCCATTCCTTTCCCCCACTATCCTGTGTTAGCCAGGTCTGCCTCTAGGAGGCTAGGCTGGGGGACACAGTGTGGAAGGGCTTAGGATCCCAGTTGCTCCTGTTCCTCTAGGGAAATTCAAAGTTCTCCTTAACCAGGTTCTCTCTTGTCTAGCACTACATTCTCTCCACAGGGGAGTCCAGTTCACTATAGATAAGGAAGTGAATTAAATCCACTACTCTAGCTTTCCCTCTTCTAACTAATTAGTACATTTATTAAACTAATAATCTTCTTTAGTGATTATATTAATTGAATACATGTAGATTCTCATAACCTTCCATTACAAGTTAGCTGGTCATAAACATTTATCAAATGCCAACTATGTGCCAAGCATTGTGCCAAAGGGAGCAGAAAGACAAAAACACGTCCCTCAAGGAGCTCACACTCTAATTGGAGAGATAACATGAAAGTAACCAGATACATAGAAGATATGTGCAGGCTAGATGGAAGGTGGACACAATCATAAATCAGAGGACAAAGGCATAAATAGGACAAGTACTCCATACATTCAGAAGCTTCCAGAGGCTGGTACCCACACTTAGCAGCATGAGTTTTATAATAATTTATCTTATGATTGAAGAATATAATCACAAGTTCACTAAAATTTGTGAAGCATCGATTGCCATTGATATGTAAAGTAACATGTTGGACATTTGAAATAAATTCTTTGCAGATGAAAATGAGAAAAAAATCCTATCAGGTACGAATTAACCTTAAGATGTCTATCATAGCTGTTGAGCATGAGGTTTTTATACTCAAATTTAATAAGTTCTTCAAAGTTCATACCACTTCAAAATCTACCACTCTAGCTGGGAGAGGCTTCTGTGTCCCCACAAACCACCCCTGCCAGGAGAGGGTAAGGTCCTGGTGAGGAATTTCATTCTTTCTCCCAAGCTGCATAGCAGACTGTGTGAGGCCCTCCAACCATAAGCATCTTACCTGAGTTTTTTCTGACTGTTTCCCACCTGCTTGCTTCTTGGTTAGAGCAGGGAGGCAGGGATGATTCAGGGGCTGGGTATTCCTGAGGTTGGGGCTACTGTTGCCTGAATGTCAGACCATTTCCTGCTCAGCCAGCCTGAAGGGTCCCTCCCTGCCATTACTCTGGTGACCCTCTTCCCTCCCCCCCCCTTTCCCTCTGACTCACCAGTTCCTGTCCTCTTGAACAGATAGGCTTCTCTAGGGGGAAGTTATAGGATGGGGACTTGTCTCAACTAGAATTAGTATGATTCACCAGGGATGATTTGGAGGACAGGCAGGAAAAATCCAGGAGAGGAAAAGATGCAAGATAAATGGACAAGCAAGAGTTGAGTGAGCTCTGTCCATCTACCCCACCCCCTTCCCATCTTTTTCTCCTCCCTCCAGCTAAGGTCTGTATGTGTCAGGATAGTCAGTTGTATTTCATTGGTAGGAGTACTTAGGGATCAGAGACGTCAAATAACTGACTAAAGGTCACTCAGCAAACTGGATAGAGAGAAACCTGTGATTAAGATTCTCAGCACTCATTCTAGGGCTCTAAGAATTTCTTCTGTATTTGGCTGAAAAAGTGAATAGATATTAAGTAGATAGTGTAGCGTCACAAAAGAATGCTGGACTTTACAGGGGACCTATGTTTGAATCTTATGATACTTATTTCCAAATTGTATTTTATTTTTCAATTAACAATTTTTCTCCATCAACCTTCCTGCTCCACTACTAAAAAATTAAAAATAACAAAAAGAAAATCCATGTAACAAATATGCATCTTTGTCCCTTATTTCCATATCACTTGGGCAAATCCCATAACCTCTATGGATCTCAATGACCTGTCATTGTCAAAATTTGAGTGTTAGATTAGGTGCAATGCAGCTGTGACATTCTCTAATTCTACCTATGTGCCTGAGGGCACCATTTCATCTCAACTTCCTTATCAACTAAAAAAGTGCTCTGCCTTTTCTGAGACTAGGGGTTGGTTTCCCCTTGTCTGATGGCACCTGAGACCCTTGGTGAACCTGCCTTTTGAGCCTTTTTGGGAATTTGAGGGGTTAAGAGGGTCTGAGTCCCCAGATGGCATCACAGATTTGAGATTTCAGAGGTCACTTGGTCCAACCCTCTCATCTCAGAGATAAGAGCATTGAGGCCTGCCTGTCAAGGAAGTTACCTGAGGTCCCAGAGGTAGGAAGTAGCAGACCAAGGACATGAGTTCAGGCTATCTGACCCCCCAAATCTCGTACTCTCTGTGTGACATTACTTTGCCTCTCTAGACACTGCCTCATGCACGACCTAGCTCAGGTCAAGAAAGGGAGGCATGAACCATGGCTTGTTGCCTCTCTGTCCTCTGACCCTTCTGTCCTGATCGATCCCTCTAGGGGAGACCATCAAGATCGTCATCGAGGAGTATGTGCAGCACCTCAGTGGCTACTTCTTGAAGTTGAAGTTTGACCCAGAAATGCTTTTTGGAGTCCAGTTTCAGTATCAAAACCGCATCTCTGTGGAGTTCAACCATCTCTACCACTGGCACCCTCTCATGCCTGACTCGTTTGTGGTGGGACAGCAAGAATACAGCTATGAGCAGTTTGTGTTCAACACCTCCATGCTTTTGGACTATGGTGTGGAAGCCCTGGTGGAAGCCTTCTCCCGACAGAGGGCAGGCCAGGTAGGTCCCAGGACAGGTTTGGCCCCTCATTCGCACTCTCCCCCCCCACCTCTGCCATTACCAACATGGGGCAGCTGTGGAAAAAGCAATGGCAGTGGGTTCAGAAGGCTTGGCCTTGGATCCGGGCTCTGGCACAAGAAGGTACAGTTCCGGATGCAAGTGTGTTTTTTCAATCAGGAAATATTTTGTTTTACTTTTTAAAAAAATGTAGTTGATTGACAAATCAGTCATTTATTCAGTTAGCACCTCAGGAGTAGGAATTAACTCATTTTTTTGTACTTATAATATAATAATATTATTTCTCAATCATATAACATTTAGGGTGACCCATATTGTCTCATTTGATCCTCACAACACCTGTTAAGTGGGTCCTATTTATCACTATTTTTTACCTATAAGAAAACAGGCTGAGAGAGGTTATATGACTTGTTAACAGTCACACAAATGGTAAGAGGAGTCCAGCAATCTATTCACTACTGTACCAAAACTTGTTGGTGGAAGCAGGGTGGTGCAGTGGACCAAACTTTGGATTTGGAATCAGGAAGCCCCAAGTTCAAATCCTGCCTCAGATTCTTCCTAACTATGTGATCCTAGGCAAGTCACTATTTCTTGGTCAGCTTCAGCTTTCTCATCTGTAAAATGGGGGTAATACATAGCACTTGCACTTTGCAACCCATAAAGCACTATGTAGATGATAACTGTAATCACTGTTATTGGTTGGTTGATTGATTTACTAAGTGCGGGAAGATTAGCCAGCTGTTGGTTATGTAAAACCCTAAACCAGGTGCTGCCAGGCTTAACCACCAGGTGGCAGCGGGTCCCAAGTGTAGCTGTAATCCCTAGAAGCCAGTAATTCAGAACCGGTTCACGGTTCCCATAGCACAGGCAGCTGTGGTGTAGTGGCTTGACAGCTGACTTTTAGAGTCCAGTAGACCTGGGTGCAAGTCCCTTACCTGTGACCCTGGGCAAGGCACTGAACCTCTCAGTGCTCCCAGGCAACAGTAAGTTGCAGAGTCGGTGCTGATCTGTGTTGGTAGAGAGGATTTTCTCACTGGGAGTTCTTTATACCAATACAATCACAAGTCTAGTGTAAAAAAAGGTACATGTAGGGGCAGTTAAGTGGCACAGGAGATAGAGCGCTGGCCCTGGAGTCAGGAGGACCTGAGTTCAAATCCAGCCTCAGACACTTGACACTTACCAACTGAGTGACCCTGGGCAAGTCACTTAACCCCATTGCCTAGTTTAAAACAACAATAACAACAACAACAGCAACAACAACAAAACAAAGCAAAACAAAAAGGTTACATGTAGAGGAGAATAGAGAGGATTGCTCTGTAGAGATTACAATGCCACCAGCAGCAATATTCATTAGTTTATAGGACTATGGTATCATGATATTGCTCCAAATAAATAAAATACTCCTAAAATGAAATCCTGTGAAAAGAAACAAAAATATGTAGATATACCCTGAAAAATGGTAGTGTAGAAAAGGTACCGAATTTGGAGTGAGAGGACATGGGTTCAAATCCCAGCTTACTACTTATGTGTCCTTGGACAGGTCACTCTCAGGGGCCCAGAGCCTTGTCTATCAAAGGAAGGCCTTTGGATGAGGTCAAATTTTTTATTTTTGGTGAGGCAATTGGGGTTAAGTAACTTGCCTATGGTCACACAGCTAGTAAGTGTTGTGTATCTGAGGCTCGATTTGAACTCAGATCCTCCTGACTCCAGGGCTGGTGCTCTATCCACTGCGCTACCTAGCTGCCCCTGAGGTAACCTCTTAAATGCTCTCTAGCTCTTCAATAATATCATCCTAGGAAACCTGGGATGGAGTCCTTGGGCTTCCCCTCTTTGAACTTCAATTTCATCATCTGTAAAGAAGAAAAGAATAACAAATATGAAGATTAAGTGAAGTAATAATAGCCTACATTTTAATATGACTTTAGAGTTTACCAGTTGCTTTCTTTGTAACAATCCTATGAGAAAGGTAGACATACATGGAAGGGTTTGGTATACTTCAGGCCCCAAAGTGGTATATTGGTCCAAATATAAATTCTATTATTTTCCCCCAGAAATCCCCTAAATTATAACATTATTAGAGGAGAACGTATAGTGAATTCAATGGTGCAGTAGATAGATTGCTGGGCTTGGAGTCAGGAAGACTTGAGTTCAAATGTGACCTCAGATATTGACTATCTGTGTGACCCTTGGCAAGTCACTTAGCTCCTGTCTGCCTCAGTTTCCCCAACTGTAAAATGGGAGCATAATAGCACCTATCTCCCAGAGTTGTGTGGATCAAATGAGATAATATTTGTAGACTGGTTTTTTTGCAAACTTTAAGATACTATATAAATGCCAACTATTATTATTACCATTATTATTATTATTATAACCTGGATTCAATGACTAGCCTTACCACTTACTACTTGTGTGATTCTGGGCAAGCCACCTCCTTCTGAGACTCAGTTTACTCATCTGTACAGCTGAAAAGACTGAATTAGATGACCTTTTAGGTCCCTTCCAGATCTAAATCCATGATCTTCTGAAAGGTTTGGCTTTTCAAGTCTAGTCCCATGGCATTTATTGATTCCTGGCTATTTCCTCTGCAGTTAATATGCTATCACCAGGTGGATGTAGCTGATGGTTTCTGCCTTCAGGCTTCTGGCTTTGCAGTCCCGATAGCAAGGTTCCCCAAAGGTACAGGTAACTGCAAAAGAGGATGCTCTTTTCACCTCTGCTTTAAAAAAAAAATAGGAATAAAGAGTTTTGTGTAGGAAAACCACTAACACTTTTCAACTGATGAATTTATTCCTTATAATCAGTGTGATATGATGAAAGAGCCTGGAATCAGAGACAGAAGGCTCAGGTGTTCAAATCCCAGCACTACCATTTTCAGTTGATATTGGGCAAGTCCCTTAACCTTTCTCAGTTTCCCCATGTGTAGAAAGGGGAAGAGGAGGTCAGACCGTTGTTCTTTTTGTTGTCCAACCATTTCAGTCATTTCTGACTTTTCATGAACCCATTTGGAGTTTTCTTGGCAAAGATACTGGTTTGCCATTGCCTTCTCCAGCTCATTTTATAGATGAGGAACTGAAGCCAGCAGGTTTATGTGACTTGCCCAGGGTCACACAGCTAGTAAGCATCTGAGGCTGGATTTGAACTCAAGAAAAGGAATCTTCCTTACTCCAGGCTCAGCACTCTATCCACTGTGCCACTTAGCTGCCAAAATCAGACTAGATGATCCCTATGGTTCCTCCCAGTTTTAGAACTTATGAGCACTCCTACACATAGGAATAAATAGCTACAGCTGGGTGCCTTACTCACTAATCCTTAATTTTAATGAACCAGAATCATAGATCATAGATTTTTTTTTTAAAGTTTGGACATGGTTCCTTCTCTCTGGTGGTGACATGCTGTGCCTCTTCTTCCCCAGATTGGTGGGGTCAGGAACATCAACAGCAATGTGTTGTATGTGGCTGTGAGCACCATTAAGAAGTCACGAGAGCTGAGGCTGCGGTCCTTCAATGAATACCGCAAGCAGTTTGGCTTGAAACCCTACACCTCCTTTGAGGAGCTCACAGGTCAGTGACACCCCACTTGGCTTCTCCCAGCCTCTGACCCCATGTTTCTTGTCTGGGAAGAAGGAGACATCATATTATGGGCTGGGCATTGGAACAAATTGAGGGAGAAGGAGGCTGCGGGAATAAGGATAAATTATAACAGTAATAATACTAATAATTGCAAGATTTCAAGGATCCTTTCTTGTTTGGGAGGGATAGGGAGAAGTGCTAGCCTCTATACTTTGGTATATAGTAAATGGTCTTCCTGAGCTTCTGTGGCATAATTTTGATCACCTTTACTTAGGTGGGCTGTTTTTTGCTGGGAACAAAATTGAAGGCTTTTCAACTTGGTGTGGGACCTACAGATACTTGTGTCTTAGGGGCTTGGACTTTGGGTCCTCAGGGTCACCTTCAAATACAGTGAAGCCTCAAAAGGAAGGCTTTAGAAGGGGCATATTACTATTACTTCCTCCTCCTCCTCCTCCTCCTCCTCCTCCTCCTCCTCCTTCTCCTCATCCTACTACTATTACTACTACTGCTGTTGCTACTACTACTACTACTACTACTACTACTACTACTTACTACTACTGCTGCTGTTGCTGCTGCCACTATTACTACTACTACTACTGCTACTACTAATCTGTTCCATTTGTCTAGCATGGGGGCTGCATGCAACTGCTACTAGGACTCACTGAAACAGGGTACCTGACCTTTCGTGTTCTGTAATATAGCCATCTGCTTGTATGCCAAATTCATTGCCAAAGATGTCTGGATGCCCCTCAGGGTGGGCTCCCCATTCTCATCTTTAATGGCTCATCACCTTCATCCTGGCTACATCTGGGACATGTCTTTTTTGAGCTGGAGCCTAAGGTTCCTCTCCTAAGAGAGGAGTGGAAGTAAAAGAGGTACTGAAAGTATCAAGATGAATTGGGAATAGGCAAGGTAATTTATTCATATTTGAAGAAAGTCATGATAAACAAAAGAGAATCATAAGTGAACACTGTAGAATGACCAGAACAGAATTCAGAAGCTTATGCGAGAAGATAGCGTTCAAGCCTCATTGGGATATAGAACAATTTTTGAAAGATTGCTAATTAGCTGTGTTGCATTTCACTTGTGTTGACATATTTAGTTTTTAGCTCTTGGTCTGTCCTTGAGCCATGGCCTTGGGAATCCAAAGTAGCTTGGATGCTTAATGATGTAAGCATTTTGTACACTCTTATTTTGTCATTTAATGCATGGTCTGATATAGGAGTTGCCCAGTGTGGGTTCTGAGTCCAACTCAACTTTGCTGATCTTTGAACAGACTGGGGTATCACAAAATACAGACTGCTACTGTCCTTATCCTTTTCTTTATCCTTTCTCTTTTGTCTCTTTAGCTCCTGGTAGCTCTAGTTTTCTTTGTTGTAGTTTTAAAATAAAATTCATTTGTAGAGATTCAATTTCTAACTATTGATACATTTGTTAGATGATAGATTTCAAGAACTTCCTAGATACTATTCCTGAAAACAAGCATTTCTTTGCTTATCTGTTGCGTATAGTGTGTTTCCCCCCCAAAATTCCATGCCCCAGTTGGGCATTTGATCCCAGTCCTAGCCTAATACTCTTGTGTTAAAGGAAGGGCTGATGTTGTCCGTGTTTTTGAAAAGAAGAAACTAAGTCTCATATACAGGTCACAGGCTCATAGAGCCATAGATTTAGAGCTGGAAGGGTCCTTAGATGCCATTGAGTCCAACCCTTTTATTTTACAAATGAGGAAACTAAGACACATAGAGGTTAGATGACTTGCCCAGAGTCACAGTTAGTGAATGTCTGAAGCAGGATTTGAACCCAGGTCTTCCTGACTCCAAAGCCCAAGCTGTAGCTACTATGGTGTGCTACCTCTATATTGAGTGCCTTGCCCAATATTACATGTCTCAGAAGTGAGAAATCTAAGATGATGATGATAATGATGATACTAAAAATAATAATTTACACTTACATAGCACTTTAAGGTTTACAAAGTGCTGTATCTTAGCTTATCTTAGACTTATCATCTCACTTGATTCCCTGAAACAACTCTGTGAGGCAGGAGCTATGATTATTTTCATTATACAGATGAGGGAATGGACTGAGTGGTTAAGTGGCTTTCTCAGATTCCTACAGCTACTATGTATCTGAGGTAGAATTCAGATCTTTAACTCCAGGTCTGACACTCTACTCACTACTCCACCAAATTGTCTGATCCCAAGTCTGCTGTTCTTTCTCATATACCACACTGCCTCTAAGGGTGAACAGGGAAAGTTACTTCCCAATGTTGCCCTGGGCATATGCCTTTTTATTTCCAAAATATGGGGAGGAGCTGATCTGATCTGTTTCCTCCTTTCCTCTTTGTAGGAGAGAAGCAGAATTCAGCAGAGCTGGAGAAGCTGTATGGAGACATTGATGCCTTGGAGTTCTACCCAGGCTTACTTCTAGAGAAATCTCTGCCTAATTCTATCTTTGGGGAGAGCATGGTGGAGATTGGGGCCCCTTTCTCCTTCAAAGGGCTCTTGGGGAACCCCATATGTTCTCCTGAGTACTGGAAGCCAAGCACATTTGGTGGTGAGACTGGCTTCAATATTGTCAAGACAGCCACGTTGCAGAAGCTAGTTTGTCTCAATGTCCAAGTATGTCCCTATGTTTCATTCCATGTGCCTGACTCAGTCCAAGCAGACAAGTAAAGGTTGAGGCCATCTACTGAGCTGTGAGAGAAGCATTGGTATTTCAGTATGCTGTCTGTGGTTCCTGCTTTGCAATCAGGAATATGGGTTCTTGGTTTTATGTTCCAGAGTGTTGGGTCTTTAGTTAGTTGTCCCAAATGTTCTGGAGCACTGCACTCTTCACTAGCATTCCAGAGTGTTGGATTTCTTGGTTAGTCCTTTAGAGCTTTGGTTTCTGATAGACATTCCTGAATATTGACTGGCTTTCTGGAACCCCCACATCCTAATGTGGTTCTCTAAGGCACTGATTTCCTCTGTCTTCTCCAAATGAATCACTAAGAGAACTTTGCTCACCTAGGGAAGGACTCTTCCATGAACTCAGGGCCCAGGGAAATGCCATGGGCCTCAGATGTGGGGTGGAGTTGCTGGAGAGAAAGGGGGAGGTGGGATCCCTTCATGGCCCCCATGCCCAGTCTAGTGTGTTTGCATTGTAGATTTCTGGGGGACTGTGTGTTGGTGATAGCTACCATGGATGGGCAGAAGGAACAACTGACATGTACTTCCATGACAGTACTGCCTCTTCCCTGGCCCTGGATTTCCCAAGAGGCTTTGAGTCCTCAGCTGAGGCTAATAAATGATATTTTTTAAAAAATCATTATTTATTTTTAGCATTCATTTAAAACATTAATTCCTGAATTCTCTTCTTCTCTCTCCTCCTCCTACCCATTGTGAAATCATGCAAATTAGATTTCCACGTTAGCCATGTTGCAAAAACAAAAAAAAAACCAATAAAAATAAAGTGAAGAAATTATGTTTCAATCTTCTTTCAGATTCTGTTGGTTCTTTCACTGGAGGTAGATATATATATTTTTTGTCAGAAGTCCTTTACTGAATATAATTTATGTTACATTATGGTCTGAAAAAGATGCATGTAATATTTCTGCTTTTCTGTATTTGTTTGTTTTATTGCCGTAATACATGGTTAATTTTTGTGAAGGTGCCATGTACATCTGAGAGAATGATATACTCCTTTCTGTTTCCCTTCAATTTTCTTCAAAGGTCTATAAAGGGGTGGGGAACCTAAGCCTTGAAATCCCATGTGGCCTTCTAGGTCCTTGGGTGTGGCCTTTTTACTGAATCCAAGTTTTGTAGAACAAATCCTTTTAATTAGGGGATTTGTTCTGTAAAGTTTGGATTCGGTCAAAGGGCTGCACCAAAGGCCCTGGTCTATCATATAACACTTTTCTAATATTCTGTTCTTCTCCTTAACTTCTTTCTTATTTATTTCATGGTTAGATCTATCTAGTTCTGAGACAGAAATGTTGACATCCACCACTAGTATACTTTTACAATCTATTTACTCCTATAATTCATTTAACTTTTCATTTAAGAATTTGGTGCATATATGTTTATTACTGATATTACTTCATTGTTATTGTACCTTTTAGCAAAATATAGTTTCCCTGCTTATCTCTTTTAATTATGTCTATTTTTGCTTTTGCTTTGTCTAAGTTCATGATTATTACCCCTCAGGTCTGCTTGACTCCAGGCCTGGCATTCTATCCACTGTACCATCTAGCTGGCCCAGTTATTATTGTTTAGTTGTTTCAGTCATATCTGACTCTTTGTGACCCCATTTGAGGATTTCTTGGCAAAGATACTGAAGTGGATTCTCGTTTCCTTCTCCAGTTCATTTTACAGATGAGGAAACTGAGGCAAACAGGGTCAAGTGACTTGCCCAGGGTCATATGGCTAATAAGTGTCTGAGGTCAGATTTGAACTCAAGAAGATAAGTCTTCTTGACTCCAGGCCTGCCACTCTTTCCACTGCACCCCCAGTTGCCCCCTCCCACAGTTGCAATTACTGTTTATTTCCCTCCATCCTATTTTACCCTATTTATCCTTCTCTCTCTCTCTCTCTCTTTTATCCTGTCCCTTCTCAAGTCTGTTTTGCTTCTGACCAATACCTGCCTTAATATACCCTTCCTTCTCTTATTCTCTTCCCCCCATACTTCCCTGTTGGGCAAGATACATTTCTCTACCCATCTGAGTGTGTATGTTATTCCCTCTTTGAGCCAATTCCAATGAGACAAAGGTTCAAGCTTATCTCTCCCCACTCCCCATTTTTTAAGATCTTCCCAACATAATCAACTCATTCATGTGCCGTCTGTCTCTGTCTAACTGTCCTAATAATTATACAGTTCTGAGGAGTTACATCTTCCCATATAGGAAGGTAAACAGTATAACATTACTGAGTTCCTTATGATTTCTCTTTTATGTTTACTTTTTATTCTCCTCTCGAGTCTTGTGTTTGAATGTCAAATTTTCTATTCAGCTTTGATCTTTTCATTAGGCGTACTTGAAAGTTCTTAGTTTTTCTGGTAGGTTATTCTTGGTTGTAATCTTAACTCCTTTGACTTCCAGAATATCACATTCTAAGCCCTCTCCTTCTTTAATGTGGATGCTGCTAAATCTTGTATCATCTTGAATGGTTTTATTTCATCTGCTTGCAACATTTTCTTCTTGATATGGGAGCTCTGGAATTTTCTTTTCTTTTTTTTTGTACCTAATAGTATTTTATTTTTTCCAAATACATGTAAAGATAGTTTTCAACATTTATTTTTATACATTTTTGAGTCCCAAATTTTTCTCCCTTCCTACCTTTCTTCTCTCCCCCCTCTCCAAGAAAGCAAGCACTCTGATATAGGTTATTAAACATTTCCACATTAGTCGTGTTGTGAAAGAGTAATCAGAACAAAAGAAAAAACCATAAGAAAGAAAAAAAACAAACCAAAAACAAACAAACAAAAAAAGAAAATAGTATGCTTCAAACTGCATTCAGACTCCATAATTCTTTCTCTGGATGAGTATAGTGTTTTCCATCATGAATCTTTTGGAATTCTCTTGCATCATTGTATGACTGAGATGATCATAGTTGATCACATAAAGTTGCTGTTACTGTGTACAATCTTCTCCTGGTTCTGCTCATTTCACTCAGAATCAGTTCATGTAAATCTTTCTAGTTTTTTTTCCTGAAATCCACCTGCTTATCATTTCTTATAGCACAATAATATTCCAATACATTCCTATACCACAACTTGTTCAATCATTCTCTAATTGATGGGTACCCCATCAGTTTCCAATTCTTTGCCACTGAAAAAACAGCTGCTATGAATATTTTTGTACATGTGGGTCCTTTCTCCTTTTTGTGATCTCTTTGGGATACAGACCAAATACTTGTATTGCTGGATCAAAGGGTATGCACAGTTTTATAGCCCTTTGGGCATCGTTCTAAATTGGAGCTCTGGAATTTTGCTGTAATATTCCAGGGAGCTTTCATTTTTATTTTGGGATCTTTTTCAAGAAGTGATTGGTGGAGTTTTTCAATTTCTATTTTATCCTCTGGTTCTAGGATATCAGGGCATTTTTCTATGATGTTCTTAAAATATTACATCTAAGCTCTTTTTTATTATAGCTTTCAGGTAGTCCAATAATTCTTAAATTATCTCTCCTCCAACTGTTTTTCATGTCAGTTGTTTTTCCAATGAAATTTTATACATTTTCTTCTATTTTTCATTCATTTGACTTCGTTTGATTGTTTTTTGATGTCTCATGGTGTCATTAGCTTCCGCTTGCCCAATTCTAATTTTTAAGAAATTATTTTCTTCCACAAGATTTTGTTACCTCTTTTTCATTCAGCTAATTCTACTTTTTAAGGAGTCCTTTTATTTAGTGAATTTTTGTATCTTTTTTTCCATTTGGCCAATTCTGTTTTTTAAGGTGTTGTTTTCTTGAATTTTTTTTGTGCCTCTTTTAGCAAACTGGTGACTCTCTTTTCATAATTTTCTTGCCATCAATCCTATTGTTTCCCCCATTTTTTCCTATACCTTTCTTATTTGATTTTTAAAATCTTTTTGGACCTCTATCAGGAATTCTTGGTGGGCTTGAGCCCAATTTACAGTGTTTTTCTTCTTTAAGTCTTTGCTTTTTGACATACTCTTCTTCTGCATTTGTGTCATGATCTTCCCTGTCACCATAGTAGTTCTTATGGTAAGGTTCTTTTTTTGTTATTGTTATTTGCTCATTTTCCTAGCAAGTTTCTCGACTTCTAACTTTATGTTAAAATTGGGCTATGTGCCTGGGATAGTGGGGACACTGTCCCAAGCTCCAGGTTTTTGTGCCGCTGTTTTCAGAGCTAGTTCTGGTGATCTGTAAGTTTTTAGTGCTTTTAAGATGGTTCAAGAAAGATGTGGTCACTGCTCTCCTGGCCTATACTCTGGTCTTTACCCAGGAAGGGACCATGTTCCTTTGTAGCCACAAGTGCTAGTGCTTCTCTTGGCCTTGGAACCATGAATAGGTTCCCTGCAGTCCTACAGGTACAAGTAGTGGTGCTCCTTTCTTCCTCGGAACTAAGTTCATGGCCCCTGATCCCTTGTGAGTGACCACAAGTGCTCCTTTCTGTCTTGGAACTGTGGACAGGGCCCCTGCTCCCTTTCAGCTACAAGTGCTGGTGCTCCTTTTCACCCTGAAACTGTGCTTTAAAATTGTCTATAGGGGCAGCTAGGTGGCGCAGTACATAGAGCACCGGCCCTGAAGTCAGGAGGACCTGAGTTCAAATCTGGCCTCAGACCAAACACTTGACACTCACTAGCTGTGTGACCCTGGGCAAGTCACTTAACCCCAACTGCCTAAAAATAAAAAAAAAATTAAAATTGTCTATAGACAATGCAATAGGGTTCTGCATCTAGTGCCAGCAAAAGGATCCCCTGTAATTTCCTTCTGACCAGTTGTCTGTCCCCCTTAGCTTTCGTGGGCTGAGAGCTTCTAAAGCTGTTGCTGCCACTGTCACAGCTACTTTCAAGACCTGCTGCTGGTGTTGTGACAGCTTGCACTGTGCTCCAAGTCTACCAGCACCCCAGAGCCTCAGACCTTTCCTAGTGCCACCCTAAGTTGTGTCGGGCTGGAGAAATGCTTCAGCCCAACCTTTTGTTGACTCTGCCACTCTGGTATTTCATTTGAGTCTTTATTTTAAAGCTTTTAGAGAGAGGAATTCAGGAAGAGTTCAGCTGAGCTGCCGCCTTCTCGGCTCCAACCCCAAAATGATTTCTTCAAAGTTGTTTTCTGCTTTTCTCCTGCTAACTTGGTGTTGCACCACCTCCATTGCCTCCTTGACCCTAGAAACAGGTGTAGACATATCACCATGTGCCTTGCATTGTTCTACTTTCCTTCTGTCACTTTTTAATATAGTGTGAGGTGAATGCAAAGATCTCCCTCCTAAGTTACTTGTTTCCTTTTTTTATTTTTAACTGCATTGATTTTTGTCTTTATGCCTTTTTGTTAAGCTCTTCCCTTTCTAGGTTTTCTTAAAGATCTTGATGATAACAACAATAATAGTATTTCTATAGCACTTCTCATTTTACAAAGCACTTTTTTCTTTAAAACTTTGTAAGATGTAGTATAAGTATTGTTAGTACAATTTTACAGATAAGGAAACTGAGGCCAAGAGAGGTGATTTTCTCAAGGTCACTAATACTTTGATGTTAAGAAATTTATTAGATGTTTTTCTCCTGCAGAGGAAAGATGGAATTTGTGGTTGTGATTTGTGTGTGTGTGTGTGTGTGTGTGTATGAAGAGGTGCAGGTAAAATATTGAAAATATTTTGAATGATGCACAAGAGTTTTCAAAACAATTTCATATATGTTATCTCATCTGATGCTTACAACAACCCTAAGGGTGAGCTGCACAAAGCAGAGAATTGTCAGCCACATTTTCTAGATTGGGGAATTGAGGTCCAAAAAGGTGTCATAGCTAGGAAGATGCAAAACGGATTAATCATGAATAATGACTCAAAAGCACTTCTCTCACAACAATTTGTAATGGAAGAAGTACAATTATTATCTGATTTTACAGGTGAGGAAATTGAGTTTTAAAGAAGTTAAATGTCTTGCTCTGAGCCAGCCAGGCAGTATTTGAATCTCTGACCCTTCGACAATCATTCTTCCCACCATACAGTTGTTGCCCAGAAAGGAGGTAGATCAAAGCATTGCAGCCTGGCTCATCTCTGGGGAGTTTATGGCTCTTGCCAAGGCATCATGATCTCAGCCTTTTTGGGGAGTTGGATGGGGGATGGAGAGACCTGGCCTTTACACTGAAGATCAGCGTAACTGGGCCAAAGTATAAGCCATTGGATGGGAGGAGGGGAAGTGGGGTCTCCACAGGGGAAATGAATGACTGTTCTCTTCCCTCTGGTCTCTCAGAGGAAATATTTCTGTTTCCAAGCCCTGTGAGAGAGTCAAGATGAAAGGAAATGGCCCACTGGGGAACCGAATGACTCCTAGTATGAAATGGCATCAAGAAAGTTTTCTCTTCATGGTGAGGTCCCCAGTGTGGCCTAGCTAACAAGGCCCTGGAGAGATCACTCTGGAGATGCCTGTTTCTCTGACTCTGACACTAATGAATCACTTGGGAGGTCACCCACCTAATTGAACTCATTGGGTGAAAGTTTCACTTCTCCTGAACAAGTGGCTAATTGGGAACCCACTGAGCCAGTCTCTCTGCTCATCCATTTCCCTGAAGCTGCCACAAGGTCCCCAATGCTGGAGAGACTCTTCTCAACAACACCCATTGTTTTACATCATGCAGACCCATCTTATCCTGAGAAATAGAATGGTCACCCTAGGTGCATATAGCCCATCTGGATTCTAGCCCTTGGCTCTATTCTTAATGTGACTTTAACCAAGTCACTTCTCTCTTCTAAGCCTTAGTTTCTACCTTGTAAAATAATATGTAATCTACTCAGCTCACAGGGTTGCTGTGAAGATCAAACGAGACAATGTTTGTAAATTATTTTTTGGTACTTAAAACACTATGCAAATGCAAGGATTTATCTCACTGTTTCATCTTGTCCAATTGGGTTCTAGTACCAGGCTCTGCCCTTAATTTGCTGTGTGATTTGAAGATATTTCTCTGGCATCCTCTTTGGTATCAGTTTCATCATTATAAAATTAAAAGGGTGTACTGGGCATTATCTAAGGTCTGTTCCACTTCCAAAATCCTATGTTCATCACAGGATTTTATATCTAGAGCTTCAAGGGACCTCTGACACCATCTAGTCCAACCCTTTCATTTTATATCTGAGGAAACTGAGGCCCAGGTAAATTAAATGACTTGGAAATCAAGGGAAGACCTCTAGGGGACCTCTTCCTGGGTACCAAGGGAGGGGGAGGGGCTGACAAAAAACAAAGGATGTGCCCAAGTACTAACCCAACAAGGTCCTCATTCTTGCCTTCTCTCTTTAGACTCTAGAAGAAATGCACCACTTAGGTAGATAGCATGGTGAGGGACAGCTCTGGGGCCAGAACAACAGATGTGTGGGAGGCTAAGGGCAGCCTAGTCTGGCCCTTGGAGCTAATGCTGGGAGCAGGCCTGGGGCCTAAAGAATTCATCTTTTTGCCCAAACATTTGCTTTTCCAATTGTTCCCAGAATCAGTAGGGACTTCAGAGGCTATCTATTCTAACCCATGCCTGAACAGGAATCTTCTTCTATAGCAGACCAAATAGGTAATCATCTGGCTTCTGTCTGAACATTTACAATGAGAGGGAAACCGACTGCCATTGTAATAGTCCATTCCACTTTTGGACAACTCTTGGTTGTTATGGAGCTTTTCTCTAAATCATGCCTAAATTTGCCTCTTGGCCACTTATCTCCCTTTTGTTCCTAGTTTAGTCTTATAAGACAAGCAGAACTAGTCTAATGTGTCTTATATGCACAGCCCTTCAACTATTTAATGGCACTTTCATGTTCTCCCTTAAGCCTTCCCTTTTCCAAGCTAAACTTTCCCACATCCTCAGTTCTATACCCTCATATGGTATGGCCTTAAGGCCCTTCAGCATCCTCATTGCCCTTCTCTAGAAGCTTTCCAGCTTATTAGTATCCTTTCTAAGATATAACATCCAAATATGCCTTCATCCTATCCATGTATGTATTCATGCATGTATTTAGTATTTGGTCTTTGGACAAATTGTAAGTCCCCATAGATTGCCTTCAGGGCTTTCCCCCTTCCTTTTGGATTCTCCCTGCCCAACACTGTACTCGATTCTGGCTTCTTTTCCTCCTGATCCTCTCCAACCCCCATATGCTTCTTTGCTATTTGCTGCTTTTCCCTTTTTGTATGACCTCAGAAATCTGACATAATATAAATACAGGGCTAGCAGATAAGGAAACCAATATATGGCCCCTCAGAATAATTATAAAAGTTAAATTAATAATTTATTATTATTGTAATATTGTAATAAATAATTACAAGAGATTACCTTGTTAATTCCCACCCTTGAAATTCTAGAACTGATGAGAAATAAAATACAATTTCTTATTTAGTTGTATTTTTTTTTGTCATTGTTCCTTATCATTGACCTTCAAAAACATGCTGTGTTTCAGTCACATTTTGGGCTCAGTGGGTTTTTGGTGGTTTGGCTGGGAGCCTGACCATAGTTGAAAACCCTGTCCTAAGAAACAATGTGTTCCATGTGAAAATTTTGGAAACTTATTGGACCTTGTACTGGGCATTGCTTAAGAAATGAATGATGAATTATCAAACTCTCTATATTGTAAAATAGAATGTAAGCTTCTTGAAGCCAGGACTGGTTTGATATTTTATTTATTTGTTATTCACAGTGACTAGTGTACAGAAAGTAATGACAGAAGGGAACAAGTATTTATTAAGCACCTACTTTGGGTCAGACACTGTGCTAAACACTTTGTAAATATTTAATTTGATCCATAAAATAACCCTGGGAGGTATTTATTCCTGTTTTACCCTTGAGGAAACTGATGCAGATAGAGGTTACATGACCACCTCAGTCACATAGCTAGTAATTGTCTGAGTCTAGATTTGAACTCAGGTCTTCCTGACTCCTGCCTCTATTCACTACTCCATCCAGCCGCTTAGAAAGGGTGAGAAGAAGCTGCATAGAAGGGACTTAGTAAATATTTGACAAGTTGATTCTTACCCAGAAGAGATGAGATGGGATACTATGAGTAGCTATTTAAGCAAGTGATGTGAAGATGCTTTGCCATAGAGAATGGAAAAGGGAAAGGACACAGGGATAGGACCATCTAGAAGAGCTTCCTCTCATTTGGACAATTTGAGTTGGAAGGGAGCTTAAAGGCCATCTAGTCCAACTCTGAGATGAGCAAGAATCCTCCCTACAGCATCACTGAGAAAGTTATCACATCAGACTTCAGGTGAAGATCTCCAGTGATGGGGGATCCACTACCTCTGGAGGCATTCCATTCTACTTTTGAGCAACTCCAATTACTAATTTTTACTCACATTGAACCTAAATCTGCTTCTCTGTGCCCCTCTTCCAATTGCTCCTAGACCTGCACTTTGAGAACAAACAGGGACAATTTAATTCTTCTTTCACATGATAGTCATTCAAAGACTTAAAGAAAGGCAGCAGTCCCCATATGAGCAGAAGCTACTAGACCCCACTCTACAGATCCTTCTGTTTGCCTGGTGAAAAGGGGGTTGTATTGGTTCAGTTCATCACTGCCTATAAACTCAAGTGCTCCTCTGTTATTCTTCGAGACAGATAAAGGAATGGTTATAAAATATGGTGGAAATAGGGACACCACAGGTATGAAATATACCATTGAGGAGGCTCAAGAGGAGTCAGAGATGGGGCTGAGTTTAGGGGGGAAATCTGAGGGATAAATGCAATTAATCAGAAAACAAATATTGAGCAAGAACATCGTACATGCCAGGCATTGAGCTTGGCACAGAGAATAGAAAAGAAAAAAAAATGAAACAATTCTTGCCCTCAAGGAGGTTACATTATATCAGAGAAGGGCATACAACATTTCCTTAGATAAGTATATGCAAAGTAAATACAAAATAAATACAAAGTACATAGTCAAGAAGGAACAGAAAAAGCCTCATGGTAGGAGAGGGCTTGAGTTCCATACCGAAAAGGCCTTCAAATGGGCAGACTTAGGAGCTGATGGGCAACATGTATAGTTATCCCTTCCATCTTATGGGGGTTAGATCATTTTCTATGATCTGGAAAGTCCATGTAAATTTTTTTGGGCCTCCTTTCATACCAGAGAAGAAGTCTGAATTATTATGGCATTAAAGGATAAAATATGTTCATATTATATGATACTATACATATATTTTATGCATTTATGAGTTTCTAAACTTTTCCTGTGTTGTCTACTGGCCTTTGAATGTTGTCTGTGGCTTCCACAAAATTCCCCCCCAAATTTCCATTTAATTTCTTATGTTGACTCTCGATACATTGAAGCCATGATGAGGAAAATTGCAATGTGGAAGGGATAACCGTATTAACCAACTGTTGTTCACAGTATTTAGTTCAATGGTTTTGATGGAAAATATAGAGGAAGAGAGCCAATGGTCTCTGCACACAGGCTGCTTATCAGTTTGATCCAGAAGACCTGGAATCATAGAGTGCAACTCTTTTATTTTATAAATGAAGTGACTGAGTCCCAGAAAAATTCAGATCACACAGGTAGTTAAGTAACCCAACTGGGGCTGAAACGCAGGTTTAGTAAAGCACAAAGAGTGATGGCTTTGAAATCAGAAGACCTGGGTTCAAATCCTGCCTTTCTCACTTGCTCCTATGTGACCCTGAACAAGTCAATTCTCTCCTATGGACCTCAGTTTTAATATCTGTAAAATGAAATTGTTAGCTCAGATAAACTCTAACGTTCCTTCAACTTAAAATCCCATGATCATATGATCTTTGAATCTCAATTCATTGTTCTTTTCACTACGCTATGATACCTCTCTTGGCCTCTGCCCAAGGGCAATTCTTTAGTCTTATGGAGGAGAGTGGTCCCTGCCCAAGGGAAGCTTCAGTTTGACGAAAGGAATAGTAGGAGGAGGGTGGAAGGTAAATAGGAAGAACTCCTCCCAAATCCTCTATTTACTGAGAGGGCCCAGGGTAGCTATCTCATCATTTCCCATTTGGCTGCAGGACTTCATCAGACGCCCCGTGCCAGACATTTCCCTGCCCCACCCTCCTTCCCCTGGTTTTCAGCTTCTTTTCATGTATTATCTTCCCCCACTAGATTGTGAGTTTCTATATTTGCATTCACAGTATTAGCACAGGGCCTGGCACATAGTAGTTGCTTAATAAATATTTATTAAGACTGACTAATTGGTACAGAAGCTTTAATTCATTTTTCTGACCTAGTTCACCCCTCCTTAGAAAGTCTGGTGGCCTCCCAGTCCTGGGGACTCAGCATATTAGTACCAGACAGTGCAGACATTCAATTGGCTTTAACTCTACTGAAGCTCAGGACTCCTGAGCTTAAGTAATCCACTAGTTTCAGTCTTTTTCAGTAGCAATAATTAACAGGCATGTGTAACCATGTCCATTTAAAACTCCACCCAATTTTGTCTCATCCCATACTGTGTTCCATTATGAAAATGGCTATAGATGGAATTCATCTTTAAGGGACCAGGTGTGCAGAATTTCCCATTTTCTCTGCCTAAAAAGGGCTAAAAGGTAATCCCCATATTGGGTCTCCAATTGATTCAACTGAGTTTTTGAAAGGTAATAATCCCTAAGCTCTACCAATTGAAAGAATTCTGCAACGAATAGATTCTTAATCACTCCTATTAGACCACTTCCTCCAAAATCGTTGTTCTAAAGTTTCACTGACTTGTTAAAAAAATATTTTTTGCAACTATTGAAGTTCTTTAATGTTAAAAACCAATCCAATCTCTAACTATGTCATACTAGAAAACTCTCCCTTGGACAGAGTATGGGGTGGGAATAGTGTTCCTTTTATTCCCAATCATGAGTACACTTATTACCCTGTTTTATAGTCTTTAATTTGTGAGGTTCAAGGCATTTTCTAGAGAAACCTCTGTATTGGAAAGCATACTTTCCAATTATTACCTATTAATCCCTGCCACCATTAAAACTGACCTCTTCACCTGGGTAATCAACAAATCCACTAAATTGTCCTCTTATTTCAGTGTGCTTAAAAAAAGTAAAATTTCATTTACTTCTAGCCTCACTGATTAATTTTTAAAGGCAATTTAAGTTCTTTCCCCTTGCTTTGGCAATACAGCTCTGTCATAGATGACAGCAAGAACCATATGGTTCTTCTGATATTCCCATATTCCTTGAATATACATCTTAGTGATTTCACTGAATCAATAGGAACCTTCTCCATATTCCAAAAAGGAAGTTCTCTATACATTCTAAATCTCACTTTTGCCTTTGGAAAAAAGAAGCATTTGTTTCTAACCAACCTATTATGCAACAGGTACATATTAATGAAAAAATCAATTCAAAGCTACTTTAAAAATTAAAGTTCAAAAGAATGAGTAAAAGGTATAAATATAACTTCCCTTTTTCAGTCTCTGTGTCAGTGACAGAGGGAAGAACTTGAGGCAATAGGTGGAAGTTGGGGGGAGGAAAATTTAGGCATGGGGCTAAGGAAAAACTTCCTAACTGTCTAAATATGGAGTTAGTTGCCTAAGGAATTACTGAGTTCTTCATTACTGAACATATTCCAAAAAAGCTGGATAATACTTAAGAATGTTGTATAAGAAAATCTTTTTAGGAATGGGTGGACTCAATGACTTCTGAAGTTCATTCCAATTGAACTTTGGTGATTCTGTATAAACTTTAAAATATTTTAAGGAGACAAACAAGAAAATGATATTATGCTAAAATTCTCTATTCAGATAACAAATATCACATTTAAATATGTAGGACCCTAATTATTCTGCAATAAAATAAAGTAAAAAATAAAGTAAAACATACTTTTGTAACAAAAATATTTTAAAATATATAAAAATATGCAAATACATAAGTATATTATATTTAAATAAATGTATTATATTTAAATAAATATATTATATACCTAAACATGTTATATTTAAATAAATACATTATATATTTAGACATATAATTAAATATATTATATACATATATAATATAAATTATATAAATATGTATTTAAATAAATATATCACATTTAAATAAATATAAATAATTTAAGATATATAAAATCAATTACCACTGTCATTAAAGTATGATACATTCAACAGAAAGTTAAGAAGTTCCAGCATTTAAAAAAAAAGAGCTATAGGGCACTGACCAATTCAAAGTATTCAAAGAAGGGCAACAAGGATAGTGAATGGGTTTTAATCTATGTCACAGGAGGAGTGGGTGAAGGAATTGGTCCTCAAGAAGAGAGAACCCAAAGAGGGCATTAGAGTTGTCCTCAATTATTTGATGACAACTGTTAGGTAAAATTTGGAACCCTTTCCCCTAATCTGCCCTCCCTTCTGTCACCACCTCCCCTTCCTTATCCCCTTCCTTTTCTTTTTCCTGTAAGGCAAGATAGATTACTATACCCCATTGCCTATATATCTTATTTCCCAGTTGCATGTGAAAAATTTTTTTTTAAATATTCATTTTTAAAACTTTGGGTTCCAAATTTTCTCCCTTCCTCCCTCCTGACCCACCCTCACTGAGAAGGCAAGAAACACGATACAGGTTATACTCGTGTAGTCATGCAAAACACTTCCATAGCAGTCATGCTGTGGAAAACTAACTATATTTACCTTCATCCTATCCTGCCCCCCACTTATTCTATTCTCTCTTTTGACCCTGTCACTCTTCAGAAGTGTTTTCTTCTGATTACCCCTCCCCCAATCTTCACTCCCCTCTATTATCCCTCTGATCTCTTAGCCCTTTCCCGCCTATTTTCCTGTTGAGTAAGATAGCTTTCCATACTCAATTGAGTGTGTATGTTATTCTCTTCTTAAGCTAAATCTGATGAGAGTAAGATTCACTCATTCCCTCTCACCTTCCCCCACTTCCCCTCCACTGTAAAAGCCTTTTCTTGTCTGTTTTATGTGAGATAATTTATCCCATTCTACCTCTCCCTTTCTCCTTCCCCCAGTATAATTCTCTCTCATCCCTTAATTTTATTCTCCAGATATCACCCATTCATCTTCAACTCACCCTGTGCCTTCTATCTATCAATTTATATATACATATAATTTTTTCCTCTCCAACTACCCTAATACTGACAAAGGCTTCATGAGTTAAAAATATCATCTTTCCATGTAGGAATGTAAACAGTTCAACCTTAATAAGTCCTTTATGATTTCTCTTTCCTGTTTACCTCTTCATGCTTCTCTGGAGTCTTGTATTTGAAAGTTAAATTTTCTATTCAGCTCTCGTTTCATCAAGAATGCTTGAAAATCCTCTCTTTCACTGAATGTCCATTTTCCCCCTGAAGGATTATACTCAGTTTTGCTGGGTAGGCAATTCTTGGCTGTAATCCTAACTCCTTTGCCTTCCAGAATATCATATTCCAAGCGCTGTGGTCCCTTACTGTACAAGCTGCTAAATCCTGTGTTATCCTGATTGTTTCTACAGTACTTGAATTGTTTCTTTCTGGCTGCTTGCAATATTTTCTCCTTGACCTGGGAACTCTGGAATTTGGCTGCAATATTCCTAGGAGTTTTCCTTTGGGGATTTCTTTCAGGAGGTGATTGGTTGATTCTTTTAATTTCTATTTTACCCTCTGGTTCTGGAATGTCAGGGCAGTTTTCCTTGATAATTTCTTGGAAGATGATGTCTAGGCTCTTTTTTTGATCATGGCTTTCAGATACTCCAATAATTTTAAAATTCTCTCTCCTGGATCTATTTTCCAGGTCAGTTGTTTTTCCAATGACATATTTCACATTGTCTTCTATTTTTTCATTCTTTTCATTTTGTTTTACAATGTCTTGATTTCTCATAAAGTCGCTAGCTTCAAATTGCTCCATTCTAATTTTTAAGGAAGTATTTTCTTCAGTGAGCTTTTGGACTTCCTTTTCCATTTGGCCAATTTTGCTTTTGAATGCATTCTTCTCCTCATTGGCTTTTTGGACCTCTTTTGCCATTTGGGTTAGGCTATTTTTTAAGGTGTATTTTCTTCAGTATTTTTTTGAGTCTTTTTTAGCAAGCTATTGACTAGTTTTTCATTATTTTCTTGCATCACTCTCATTTCTCTTCCAGTTTTTCCTCTACTTCTCTTACTTGTTTCTCAAAATCCTTTTTGAGCTCTTTCATGGCCTGGGACTGATTCATATTTTTCTTGGAGTCTTTGGATGTAGGAGCTTTGACTTTGTTGTCTTCTTCTGGTTGTATATTTTGATCACCTTCGTCACCAAAGAAAGATTCTGTGGGCTGACTTTTTTGGGTGCAGTTTGCTCATGTTCTTAGGCAATTACTTGAGTTTTAAATTCTTTGTTAAGGTAGGGCTCTGCTTCCAGTGTGGAGGGTGTAGTGTCTCAAGCTTCAGGGGTTTTGTGCAGCTGTTTTCAGAGATACTTCTAGGGACCTGTAAATTTTCACTTCTTCCAAGGTGGTGTGATCAAGGGTGAGGTGTTTACTCCTTTCCTGACCTGTGCTCTGGTCTATGAGTGACCACAAGCACTCTTTTCTGCCTTGGAACTGTGAAGAGGATTTCCCTCTGTAACACTACCACCAGCTGCACCATGCCAGCACTCCTTCTTGCCCCAGGACCACCACCCTGAACTGTGACCCGGATCTAAGCACAGACAAAGCAAGATAATCCTGCCTCAGCACCAGCAAAGAGATCCCTGCAAACCCCATCTGATCAGCCACTAGATTCCCCCTCAGTCTGTGGGTCTGAACCTCAGGAAGCTGCTGCCACCCCAGAGTTGCACCAGGACTGGGGGTGGGACCGAGCTTCTCTCTCACTACAGTCACAGACTTTTCCTACTGACCTTCTAAGTTGTCTTTGACATTTATGGGTTGAAAAGTCTGAAAACCACCACAGCTGCCCATGATTCAGTCCCCTAAGGCCTGATCTAGGTTTGCTGAGGCCTGTTTGTTCCCTACACACCCATGCTGAACTGTGTTTCTCTCCCAGCCTGGTGTGATAGAGCTTTCTAATCAACCATCCAGGCTCTCTTGGCCTGGAAATTTGTTTCACCCTGTCTTTTTGTGGGTTCTGCTGCTCTGGAATTTGTTTAGAGCAATTTTTTTTTACAGGTATTGGAGAGGTTTGGGGGAGAGCTCAAGCAAGTCACTGCTTTTACTCTGCCATCTTGGCTGGGCCCCTCAGTGTGCTAAAGAAATCTAAATTACTCCTTTCCCCTAGGAATTTTGGCAGTCTGCTTCCTTATATCCTAGTGTCTCCCACTGTACCTTTTTGAATTCAGATTGGCACTTTTGTTCCCTGTTCTTTTGCCAATCCATTTCTCCCTTCATATGCAGTAACTAGGACAAGTTATACTAATTGTCCCAATGATCCTTTCCACTGGAGATCTCTGAGGTGAGAGATGGAATCAACTCCTTCCACTGCTGGTGTCTACAGAAGGGAGAAGAGTCTTCACTAAGGGAAGAGACCAATGCTTTGACATGCTGAACCTAGGCCCCCTCTCTTTATACATCACCCATCTTGTGTGTGTGGAATACTCTCCAGGAGGTAAGCAACTTTGTTGGTTATAACCTATACAGTTTCTCTCACAACTATTAAGCCCTAATCCATTATCACTTCCACAAGTCTCTTTGCTCTCTCTGTTCTACTTTCATAAACTATGATCTTGATGGGAGTAATCTGGTTATTGAGAAATAAAACTGGGGCAGCTAGATGGTGCAGTGGATAGAGCATTGGCTCTGGAGACAGGAAGACCTGAGTTCAAATCTAGCCTCAGACACTTATTAGCTGTGTGACGCTGGGCAGGTCACTTAACCCTGATTGCCTTGAGAAAAAAAAAAGAAATAAAACTAATTCTCATGTACCATGGGAGAAATATATTATATCTTCAGGTTTCACAAACAAGATTTAAAAGGCTAATAGTTGGCTTTTATGAAATTCCTTTTATATGATTTTTTATTTTCCATGAATTTCTTCACTTTACATTTTGCTACTCTTCTTAGCCTGAGAGGGTAGAACTAGGATTAATTGCTCCAAGCTACAGGTTCTGTGTCTGATCTCTCACAACTACCCTAAAGCTGTTGAGGATAGTGCTTTAGACAACTATGTTATCAGTGCTGCATGTAGGTTGCCTCAAGAGGATTCTTACCACAGACTCAACAAAAGCTGATGCTTATCCAATGTCAGAGGAGGGCTGCAGTGCAGAAAATACATGGAAGTTTGGAAAAAACAGACATACTCATGGGCACATGCGCACACATACACACACACACACACACACACACACACATACATACAGATACACACACACACGCACACTCACACATCCATACATACCTCCCCTGGCCACCTTTCTGAGAATTGATGTGTTGTGAGATAAACAAAGTGAAATATCTAAGTCATGGAAAATTCCCGGGAATCTTGACTGTTGCCATGCCCTTCACAGAATTGATCTCTCCCACAAAATACAAATGTCCAATCAGTCCAAAATAACTACTCGTTTAGTACTATTGACTTAAACATCTTCTTAAATCCCCCACTATTATTGCTCCTTCATTCCCAAAATAGTGATACATTGCTGCCACTGGCTTGACGTTCCTTGGTGTTGTGCTGATTCAGTTCACCAGCTCTCTGCTTTACTGCTGTCTTTGGCCATGGTACTGACAAGATTGAAACAGATTCTTAACTCAATAGAAGGGAAAACTTTCCAACAATGAAAATTATCTAAAAATTGAACTCCCTACCTCTAGAAATAATGGGCTCCCTGTTATTGGAATTCTTAAAGCTGAATGGTCACTTGTTAGTGATTTTCAGGAAGGAAGTTCTGCTTCATGTAAGGGCTTGAGAAGATGCCCTCTGAAATCTTGTTCAACTCCAAGGATGTCTGAAACTGCATTTTCTGAATCATATTTTTCTTTGACTTAGTTTATAAATCCTTATGTTCTATTGATAACATGGAGTTACATTAGTGTCACTTTTAATGTAATTCTAAAACATAAATTTTAAAATTAAAGCAACTTGTAAGCAAAAAAATCAAAATTTCCCCATTATAATGGGTTGTAGGATTGTTAAAATATTTTAAAAACATATATAACTATGACATGATAGGTGTAGGTATTTTCTATTTTGATTCAAATTTCAAACATATTCACATGTTAGCAATTTCACGAATTGCTCTGGCCATAATATTTTTTGTTAATAATTCCCTACATGCAGCACATAAACAACCATACTTCAATACTTTGAAGGAACTGTGATTCATACTGTATGAATCATACAGTGTAGTTATTCCTTCCAATAACACAGGTCATAGCCATTCATTCCTTTGCAGACAGTTTCACGAGTTGTTGTGGCTGAAAAAACCCCCCCATCAACTCATGAACACCTTTCTAGCAATGCTATACTCTGAACTAAGCTTGGCTGAACTGCAGACAATATGCATACAGTGCACAACTTTTCCCATCCTTGAATGCTTTTCAGTTTTGTAGATCCTGTCAGTGCTTACGCTCCACTGGTGCAGGCTTTGTTCATCTAACATTATCTCCATACTACGATGAAGGATCAGAGGAGCACTGGCATCCAATGAAATCCAGGGAGTATTTCTTCACTTCATGGGCAGTTACATGATGCAGTGGCAAGAGCACTGGGCTTGGAATCAGGAAAACTCATCTTCATGAGTTCAAATCTGGCCTCACTCATTTACCAGCTGTGTGACTCTGGGCAAGTCACCTACTCCTTGTTTGCCTTAGTTCGTCATCTGTAAAATGAACTGGAGAAGTAAATGGCAAACCACTCCAGTATCTTTTCCAAGAATGCCCCAAAATGGTGTCACAAAGAGTTGGACATGACTGAAATGACAGAACAACATGTTTCTTCACTATGATCATAGTCAAAGAGACTCATTAAACTATCAATTTATTTTTCTTGGGGTTGACATTGTGAAAGGAATCAATATTTGTTTCTTATCATTCCATTCTGTAAGTCCTTAGTATCTTCCCTGTGTTTTAAGAACATAACATGAATAATTTTGACTGCTTCTCTAAAATATCCTCTGCAAACCCCATCTTAGTTGCACAAGAGACATAGGTCTTTCTGGAATCCTTGGTAGAATCCATCATGATATCTTTAACCTTCCATATGGGAAAGGAGTAATGTTACAAGTTAATGGGCACTCCTGTTAATGATCTAGGCCAATGCGTATGTGTTCTGATGGCTGAGTGACATTTTGTGTGAATGCAATATCCACTCTGATTCCTATATGGTATAGTGGTAAGAGCATTGGAGTTTGACCTAAGAGAACTTCATTTAAGTGCCAGTTTTGATATCTGTGAGTTGAGTGAACTTAAAAAATTGATTTAAGATCATTAATACCATTAAGATTAAGAGCCTATTCCCTCATTTATAAAATGTTGATAATATTTATATTACCAACCCCAAGGGAAGATGTGAGGAAATGTGCTTAAGAAAGGCGAATTAATTGCAGTTGCATATTCTCAGGCTCCAAATCAAGTGGTCAAACAGAGTTAGAAATTCTTGTTCAAGGTTCTTTCTTCCTCTTCTACTCTCTGTGTTGTCCTTAGGGATGAGAGGAGGTAAACATGTTTCTAAGGGCACAAATTCCAATTCCCACTTCTCCCCTGAAGTTGGATGAGGGTAGATGGGAGTTATGGAGATTCTCTATAACTCCAAGGACAATTTTCCTCATCAGATTCTGAGCAAAAATCTCCAAGGGAATTGTTAAAAATCCCATAGGTCCCAGGAGAAGATTAATAGAGGTGTGAATTGATATTACTAGATGGGGTAAATCAGAGTAGGAGTGAGAGCCTTTGTACCTGCTAAAAGGGGGTGGGGAAGAAATGTCCAGAGTCCAGACTTGGGCTCTGTGGGGGACTGAAGTAATGAGTAATAGCTTATTCTTCCTCTGTTCTCCATGGGGAAAATTTTCTCTGCTATGTTGTAGAATTTAGCATCAATAAGCAGAATCTGGACTGGATAAGGGTAAAGACATTGGGGTCACTTGGTCATTGACTAATGGTGAGAAGAAGAATTTGTGAAAAGAGTTTCAATATGCTTTTCTGCCTATCTTCTTCCTCTTACTCTTTTTCTGCTTGCTCTACATATAGGAGTCAAAGGATTGATTATGTATAAGTCTGAGGAAAATGACATAACCTGAATCTTTGAGGTGCTAAGAGGCCGGAGGGTGGGGTGCCTTGTGAAAATCAGAATGTTAGAAATGAGAGGAATATTTAAATCAACATAATATACTATAACATAGATATGAAAGGAACTGTAGAAGATAGAATGCTAGAATATTAAAAAAAAAACAGAATGGCAAAGTAGGAAGGTGACCTAGAACTGATAATGTTAGAATAAAGCACATAGAGTGCCAGATAGGCAAGAAACATTGGAAAATAAAGTGTTAGAATGTAGAAAGCTTGTGCTAGAAAGTTAGAAGAGTCCTCAGAACATTGCATTTTTGGATGCAGATCATAGAATTTCATTTAGTTCCAATGTCTATCCTACCTCCTGTTTTACATATGAGGAAATTGAGACTAAGTTATCCAAAGTGACACCCAAGATTACAAGCTAGTTAGTGGCTTCTCCAGGAGTAGAACTAAGATCTTCTGAGTGCAGTAAGTCCCTCTCCTCCCCCGTCCCCCAGCCAATTTTGCAACGTCCAAACTCCTTCTACTCTTTCTATCCCCTCAGCCCAAACAAACATTCTGTTTAAGAGGATAGTCCTGGCTGGAAAGTGAGGTTGGACAACATGATCTATCTGTAAGTATCTAGTATCATGGATCCTGTTCAAAGTCAACCTTAAAGTGATAAAAGTTTCTTATTTAAGATTTGTGTGGTGACAACAAGGGTTTCAGGAATGGTCACCCTCTTTCTCTTCTTCATCTAACATTACATTTGGAGAAATCTGGTAGTATCTGTGATATCCTTAATATGAGACAGTGAACTTCAGCTCCAGCCTAAGTGATATTTCTGTTCCTCTTTCTCTTGTGTGCCTGCTTATATGTGCTCATATTTGTTTGTGTGTCTGTCTATAGAGTTTTTTGCATGTACATTCTTCTTTCAAACTTCTTTCAATAAAGGACAGAGATGTTTTTGCTATACACTGTAAGCAATAAATATCTGGACCTAATGTCTCCCAAATGTGGTACTGGCTAAACATAAAAATGCTTTCAATGTAAACTTTGACGAATTTATAGTGGTGAGGAATTTTAACAGTTGAAAAGTGACTTTGGACAGCAATTAGGAACTGTTTATAATTCTGCATTGACCAGTCAAGGGACTTTCACACAGTTGCAGTACATTCCATGGATGAATTAATCTTCCTTATTTTGTACTAAATCTGTTTCCCTAGAACTCAAATCTGACCCCCACATTCATGTCCAATGGTTCTCCCCTGGTTCTCCTCTCTGGAGCAATGTAGAACAAAACCATTCATTCCTTCATGGGTCTGTCTTTCAGTTCATTGTTTAATGGGAAAGAAAAACCATTGAATTTTGAGTCATACGATCTGAGATCAAATCCTGTTACCAATGCCCCATGTCATATAACCTAGTAAGTGGTGGAACTAGGATTTGAACCCAGGCCATCCAATTCCAAACCCAATGTTCTTTATTATTATTGTTATTAACATTAATATTATTAATATTAATATCAATACAATGCATCACACAATGCTAAATTATACCTATATGTTATATGTTATATTAATTATTAGAATATTAATACGATAGTTAATATGTTATATTATTATAATATTATATTATAGTTAAGGGATAGGAATAGGGACTAGACAGTGATTTCATTAATCCAGGGAACTCCATGATGGATAAATTCCCTCTACTAATGCAAGTTGGCACCTTCTCTGCAACTTAACAAATTAGAGATTTGCCTGGAGCCCTGCAAGTTTAAGTGACTTATGTGCAGCCAGTATGTGTCAGAGGTAGAGCTTTAACCCAGGTTTTCCTGGCTTTGAGAACAGCTTTCTATCTCCTGTGCCATACTGCTTCTCATATCACAGTTGTCTGTAAAAAGCAGAGTGAGCACTAGACAATAGAATTTTGTACAAGCTTTATGACTTGGGAATTAGACCAAGGGGAGGAAACTGAGCAAGGTAGAGGAGGATGTGGAGATTTTTAAGGGAGTGAAGAACATGTTCAGTATGAGATGAAGGTCTCAAAGAAGAAATAAACCAGAGGCATTGATTCCTTGGTGCCCACTCTGAAGTGCAACAGTCAAAGAAAGCTTAAACGATCTTAAGATGTATTAATAGAAAATTCCTGCCCACTACAGGTGCAGTGATAGTTCTTTTGTGCACTGTCCTGCTTAGACCACATCTTAATGGTTATCTTCAGTTTGAGCACCATATTTGAGGATGGCTATGAACAAGTTGGATTTTGTCAGAGGAAAATCTGGTGATGATGAGGAGATTGCCAACCATATTATTTTGAAGGAAAACTCAGCTTGGAAAAGAGAAGACTTCAAGCAAACATGATCAATGTCTTCAAGTTGACAAGAGATAGTAAACTTGTTCTGCTTGATCACAGAAGGTAGAATTAGGATCAATGGGTAGAAATTCAAGAAAATCATATTTTAACTAAGTGCAAGGAAGTACAGCTATCTAAAAGTTAGTGGTCTACCTCAGTGGGAAGTGGGTTACCCATTACTGCAAAACGTCATGCAGGGACTACTTTTTGTTTGTTAATGCTCTTGTAAATTGGATGCTGGCTTAGACTGGGGTTAAGCTAGATGATCTTGGAAATCCTTTCCAGCTCAGGGATTTTATGAGTCTTATGCTAGAGAAGTTGGGGAAAGCACTGTGATTGACCATGAGTAAAAACAGGGGAACCTAATTAGAGAAAGCAATCATTTCATTCTTTTTTTTTTTGCAAAGCAATTAGGGTTAAGTGGCTTGCCCAGGGTCACACAGGTAGTATCAAGTATCTGTTCTGAGACAGATTTGAACCCAGGTCCTCCTGACTCCAGGGCTAGTGTTCTATCCATTGCACCACTTAGCTGCCCCTGAAAGCAAGCATTTTAGGCAGCCTTAGACCCTGGGCCAGACACTCTTTAGCCTGCAGTGCTGAAACATGTGGAAGAGATGAGCTTCTAGGTGAACTATCTAAGCAGAACAAAACAGGATTCTTGCCTTTTCTTCCCTGTGGCATCCTCTGCTCCTACTCAAACATCTCTATGGCAGTAATAGCAGCATTTGTGCCACAGGAACAATAGCACTGAAGAACATTGTGCTTAATGGCTTAAAATGAGGAGAAATATAGATAATAATAACTAACCTTTTGCTGGCACTTCAACATTTGCAAAATTTCTTTCCTATGCCATTGTTGGGATGAAGATAATGAAAAGATTATTATTTCCCATTTCACAGATGAGGCAAACAAGTGTCAGAGAAGTTATGTGATTTGCCCAGGGAAAAATAGCTAGTGGGTCCTAGAGCCAGGAGCAGAACCTTTGGACAGAATAAAAATAATTTGCATTAATATAACAGTTAAAAATTAATAGTTTTCTTTCATGATTACCCTGTAGAGTAAGTACAGGGAGTATTGTTAACCTCATCATAGAGATAAGGATGCAAACTTCACAGAGGGGAAGTTACTTGTTTATGACCTTACAGTTAATAAAACAATGAGCCAAGATTTGACCCCTAGTGTTCAGATTGCAAGTTCAGTGCTCTTTCCACAGTACTCTGCTTTCTCTCAGAGATGGAATCATACGATTTAGAGCAGGAAGGAACTTTAGAGATCGTTTAGTTCAACATCTTAATTTTACAAATGAGGAAACTGAGATCTAGACAGCTGATTTGTTTTGTAAGAAATCTTTTTATAAAAATTTTTTTCAAAGTCACACAGGCAAGAAGTAACAGACTCAGATCGTAAACCAACATTTTCAGATTCCAAGAGTGCCCTGCATACTATGCTAACTGCTTCTGCCTCAGAGGCATATTCTACCTTCAAGGCAATGCTTCATGATTCTATAATATCATAGTGTCAATGTTTTCCTTGAGATTTGTATTTGACCCCAAGTCTATATCATTGTTGACTATATCAAAAGACGCAACAGGTCAATTTTCAAAGGCCTTACAGGCACCTTTGCTGGGTCTTGAGATATGTATAAAATAAAGAGTTTTGTGTCTCAGTATTCTCTTAGGGTCTCATATGGCATCTTACCTCCTTCTTCCTTCTTCAGGTAAACATCAATGTCCTTATCTCTGATGGAGGCCCATAATTACACTTTAGTGACTGAATTTGTTTTCTTGGGTTTGACTAGCCGGCTGGACATACAGCCAGTCATCTTTGGGGTCATCTTCGCCATGCACCTAATTACTATAGTGGGGAATTCCCTGATTATTACTGTAACCTGGATAGACCCCAAGCTCAAGACTCCCATGTACTTCCTGTTGAGTCAACTCTCCACCATTGACATCTGCTTCACCACCATCACTGTTCCCCAGTTGCTGATTCATGCCTTCTCCAGGAGCAAGACTATCTCTTTTACTCAGTGTATGACTCAGGTCTTTTTCTTTGTAGCTGTGGGTAACATGGAAGGCTACCTATTAGCAGCTATGGCCTATGACCGTTATGTGGCTATTTGTACTCCTTTGCGTTATGGGGCCATCATGACCCAAAAATTGTGTATTTGTATAGTCCTGGTGTTTTGGCTTCTTATGTTCTTGAATTCTCTTTTACATACCATCCTTGTCTCAAGACTTCATTTTTGCAGCAACCGTATCTTGCACTTCTTCTGTGATCTGCCTCCCCTAATGCAACTCTCCTGCTCACGCCCTTTCATTAATGAGCTAGTGATTCTAACAGAAGGAATCACAGCAACCCTCTCCCCATTTATCTTTATTCTGGTCTCCTATGTGTGCATTGTTGTCACTGTGCTTGGTCTACGTTCAACTGCAGGCTTACGCAAGGCTCTCTCCACATGTAGCTCTCACATTGTGGTGGTGACATTATTCTATGGGACTGTTATCCGGCTCTACTTCCAACCAGTCAGTAGCTACACCTTGGACCGGGATCGGCAGGTGGCAGTCTTCTACACAGTGGTTACTCCTATGCTGAACCCTATCATCTATAGCCCAAGGAACCAGGAAGTGAAAGGTGCTCTCCGGAGAACTCTGAGCAAGATCTTCCAGTAAACATGCAACCAACTCTGCTTTAGCCACTTCATCAATTATACAAAACAATACATACATACTAGGCAACTAGATGGGAGGGATGGGGGACAGAGCTTTATTTTTTTAGAGTTAAAGAAACTTTAATACATAAAGAATCTGTTATTTCCTATGCATTTACTGAGGCAGATCAGTCCATCCCTATGTTCTTAGTACATGGTCTTCATGAAATTCTGTAGTTCAAAACATTTGTCACATTGTGGCAATTGTCTGGCCATGAGCCCCTCTGACATTAACTAGCCTGGTCTCCAGTCAACCTACACATAATTCCGGACTTAAAACCTTTCTCTTTTGGTGACATTCCTCAAATCTCTTGTTCCTCTGTGCGTTTGAAAACCTAGGATCATAATGAGGTATCACAGAAAGATTTTGGTGGAAGAATAATAAAAAATCTCATATTTGTTTATATAAATATATATAATTTAATAGCTTTAATAACTCACATGTAAAGGGTACCTTATGCGAGCAATCACATTTGATTCTTCCAACAATTCTGTTAGTTAAGTACCTTTAGGATTTTTATTCCCATAATGCAGATGAGGAAACTGAGAAGTGTCACAAACCAAGCCAGAGTCAGAACTGGACTGCACCTCAAGCTTTCTCAAGAGGATTTTCATAGAAACCCAAGTCCTGAAGGGTTATTAGATGTCTTTCAAAAGAGGTTTAATGCCTTTTTGTGATATTGTAGGGGGGATATTGATTCACATTGGGGTTGAATTAGATGGCCATTGCAACAACAGGCCCCATGTCCAGTTCATTGTTCATGGAATCTCAAAGCTTCCCACATATATAGTTGTACAAAGGAGTGCTTACAGTTAGTTCTTTATAGTTTTGATTTCAATTTCCTATTACATTGATTAATAAATATACCAAATTATTGATAATTCTAGATTCTTGATCATTTGAATTGTCAGTCCTCAGAGATGACCATCTAGATGAATGATAAGAAATGGATTTTATGATGACTTTAGGGGACACCTAGGCCAACTCTCTGATTTTCATCGATAAAGACTCTGAGCCATGTGAGGAAAAGATGAGGGGAAGAGAATTGCCTAAGTGACTAGTAAATGTAAGATACATAGTTGGGGTTGAGTGTCAACTTAAATGTACAATGGTATGTTGAGAGTAGTGTGAAATGTGAGAATGCTAAGAAGGCCAAAGACCAAGCCTGTAAAAGCATGGGAAGAGTGAAACAGGAAATTTAATCTGGAGAAAATCAGATAGATGGTAATATGGAAAAAGAATCAAATTTGTTCTGTTTGGCCCAAGGCAGCAGAAACAGGCTCAATGGATTAAGTTTTTAGGTAAAGATTTAGGTCTGAAACATACCTTAAGGTCCATCTGACCTCCTCATTTCGCATATAGAGAATGTAAGACCCAGGAATGTTAATTGATTTGTCCAGGTCATAGAGAAAGTAAACAACAGAGGGAAGGTTTGAACCCTTTTGTTCTAAACTACAAAGCCAGTTCTCTTTTCCCTACACTCTGTCACTTTCCTAACAGTGGTCTAACAATAAGATCTGTCCATTCATGGAATTGTTTGCCTTTAAATTTTAGCAAATTACCCATCATAGGCAGTCTTCCAGTAGCAATTGGATGAGTGCTTTGCAAGGTTGTTGCAGTGAGGATTCCTGATTAAGGCAGGGTTTGAGCTGATGACCTCTGGGATCCCATCTAGCTCTGGAATTCCATGACTCTATATGTGATTTGGATAGAGGAGTAAGGTTGGGTTAGACCCTGGGTTAGTAAGACACTGCATTAGAAAGACACTGGGTTAGGTGTCTGACTACGTGAGCCTTGAGAATGTTTGCAAGAGAAGAAACCCAATTAATTATGGGAAAGACTATAGGTGGTAAATTGGCTAATCTTAAGGAATTGCTGGTGTCTATTAGGTTGATGTTGAAAACAACATGTGGTCTTTGTTGAAGCAAATTGATTGACTATTTGTGTTTCATGCCCAAGGCTGCCAGTAAGATTGCTCTCCAGAAGCAATGGAAAAGATTTCTGGCAAAGATGACAATGCAAAAGATTTCAATTAAGGTTATCAGTCTTAAAAATTACTCTTGCAATGATGAAGACAATCTCCAGATAAAACAAAGATTCAACAAAACCAAGAAGAGACACTAGTGAATTCCATTCCATTAAGAATTATTGGGGCAACTAGGTGGTGCAGTGGATAGAGCACTGGCCCTGGAGTCAGAAGGAACTGAATTCAAATCCAGCCTCAGACACATAATACTTACTAGCTGTGTGACTCTAGGCAAGTTACTTAACCCCAATTGCCTCACCAAAAAATAAAAAATTATGGAATCACATGACCAATAAGGACAATGAAGGACTAGACTTTTTCTCTGATTCTCATGAACTCTCAAAACTATCCCAAAGAGAAATTTTTAAAAATATTTTATTTTTCACAATTACATGTAAAAATAATTTTTAATATTCATTTAATTGAGTTACAATTCTCTCCCACCATTCCTTCCCTTTTCATTGAGGAGGCAATCAATTTGATATAGGTTATACATGTGCAATCATCCAGCATATTTCCATATTAGTCATGTTGTGAAAGAAAACACAGAACACAAAAAACTCAAGAAAAATAAAGAAAGCAAAAAAGAGTATGCTTCCATATGCATTTAGACTCCATCAGTTCTTTCTTCAGAGATGGATGCATTCTTCACGAGTTCTTCAGAATTGTCTTGGATCACTGTATTGCTTGGAATAGCTAAGTTGCTCATAGTTGTTTATTGTATGACATTGCCATTATTGTGTACAATGTTCTCCTGTTTCTGCTCATCCCACCCTGCATCAGTCCATGTAACTTTTTCCAGGTTTTTCTGAGCGTATTCTACAAATCATTTTGTACAATAGTATTCCATCACAATCATATACCAGAACTCGTTCAGCCATTCCCCAATTGATTGGCATCTCATAAATTTCCAATTCTTTGCCACAACTAAAAGACCTGCTATAAATGTTTTTGTACATATGGGTCCTTTTAATTTTTTTTTTAATCCCTTTGGGATACAGACTTAACAGTAGCATTATTAGATCAAAGGATATGCATGATCCTATAGCTCTTTGGGCACAACATCAAATTGCTCTCCAGAATGGTTGAGTTGGTTTAAAACTCCACAAAGAGTGTATTAGTGTCTCAACCTTCGCATATCCTCTGCAACATTTGTCATGCTGCATTTCTATCATAACAGCCAATCTGAGTTGTTTTAATTTGCATTTCTCAACTCAATAGTGATTTAGAGTATTTTTTCACATGACTGTAGATAGCTTTGAATACTTCATCTGAAAACTGCCATTTCCTATTCTTTGGCTATTTATTGACTGGGGAAATTTGATTCAGTTCTCTGTATATTTGAGAAATGAGGTTTATATCAGAGAAACTTGCTAAAAAATTTTTTTTACAGTTATGATTACTATGCATTTCCCACCATCTTATTTCCCTCTTGTTTATGCTACTCTTTCTCTCTCCTCTTACCCTTTCCACTCTCAAATGTGTTTGGTAAGATAGAGTTCTATACCCGAATGTATATATCATTCCCTCTTTTAGCCAATTTTGATGAGAATAAGGTTCAAGTGCTCCCTCCTACCTCCTCCGTCTTCCCTCCATTGTAAAAGCTCTTTCACACAATATTTGTGTGAGATTAAATATTAAGGTTTTGGCCAGTTTTAACTGGTTTAAACTGTTTTTTGCTGATTTAAACTGCCATTAGCTGGTTTAAACTGGTTTTAATTATTTTTGGCCAATTTTAACTTTTTTTTCAGTTTTAATTAGTTTTAAATTTTTGGCCATTTTTACTTTTTTTTTTTTCCAGTTTAAATGGGTTTGGGGTATGTCAAACTGGTTTCAACTGTTCCCTCCCCCATTTAAACTGGCTTTAACTGGTTTCAGCTGCTTTCATTCTGTTTTAAACTGGTTTTAGCTGTTTTTTTTCCACTTTAAACAGTTTTTTCCACTTTAAACTGGTTTTAACTGTTCTCCCTCCACTTCAAATTGTTTTTTTCTACTTCAGACTCTTTTTTTTCCACTTTAAACTGTTTTTTCTGTTTTTTTCCTGGTTTTAACTGTTTTTAACTTTTTTTCTCTCTTCTAATTCTTTTTTTTCTGCTTTAAACTGGTTTTAACTAGTTTTTTTCCAGCTTGACTGTTTTTCCCCACTTTAAACAGTTTTATATGCTGTAAACTGGTTTGAACTCCACCCCCCCATTAAACTGGTTTGAACTGTTTTTTTTTCTGTTTTTAACTGTTTTTTTCTACTTTAAAATATCCCCCCCCAGTTTTAGCTGTTTTTTCTGATTTAAATTTTTCTTTTTCCAGTTTTAACTGGTTTTTTCCCCTTTAAACTGGTTTTAATCAGTTTTTTTCTGATTTTAATTGCTTTAACTGAGAAAGAGTCCTACCCTGAGGGATGAGTACATACTTACCAGGTCAGGATCTCTGAACTGGTCTAATCTTGAAAATTTCTTTGTCCTTGCAATGCTGTTTTCCCCCCCCTTTTTAATAGTTTTGAAACTTGGAACTTAATGCATGGGAATGCCAACCTCTTTGTTGAACAAGTCAGAAACAAGTCTTCCCCCCCCCTTTTGAATTCTGCTGGCCTTGTTCAGTACTGTCAATGTTTGTGTTTCTGATCACCTTAACACACAGTACTCTCTTTTTCATGATAAAAATTTATATTTGGTAACTTTCCCTTGGCATTCTCACTTTGAATGACTTGGTCTTTCTACTGTTGCAACCAGAAGTATTGAAATTCTTCCATCGTTGGATTTGGCATATAGCAGTGTTAACAGCAATATGTACATATTTTAGTCTCTAAAGTATTTATCAACATTTCTTATTTACAACAAAGAATGTGTATTTGCTTATGAGTATTTACTATTTACTTGGTAAGGGAGCAAATCATATTGTGAATCTGTATATTAAAGCACTTATCTGAGTGAATTTATTTAAGGCAGACAATAGCAGTGAAGTGACATCTAATATGAGGCTATAAATAAATTACATAAGAAAGTTAAAACTTGCTAGTAGAATTCAGGGAAAGGAATGGATTTTAAAGATAATCTATTCCAAACACCTCATTTTATACTTGAGTAAACTGAGATTGAGAGCAGAAATGACTTGAGTTGGGACTTGTACAGTCTGTGTGATCATTTGTCTCCTGATTGCCAGAACAGTTAAAAAAAAAAAACCAAACCTACAACATATTTAAACCATAGCATAGTGCACATCAATTGCTTACTCATAAATTGTATCATCCCTAAAATTCTTCTCTCAATGACTCAAATACAGTGGATTTCCTAATAAACCAACCAATCTCATCATGAAATATTTTTGTATACTTACTACATACATACATAGGGCATTGAGTTCAGTAGTCAGGTGAGGATAAAAAAAAATCGTGGTCCCTGTTCTCTGCAAAGCATGCAATCCAGTTAGGGAGAAAGGGTGGATATGTAGAAGTCAATGAAAAGGCAAAGACAAAATGGTAGAGAACATTTTGCTGTAATAATAGAGACAATTGGTGCTACCCCAGATTATACTCAACTAATCGGCACTTAATAAATACATGTTGATTGACTTTTTGATTTGTAACTTTGTTGCTTTCTGTAAATCTCCCCCAGCTTTCTATTTTATTCTTTATTCCCATTCAACTTTTCTTTTATGTGGTTATGGTTAGTATGTACTCTGGTTTGGTTCTGTTCCTCTCTTCACCACCACCTCCGACACTTTACATTATCTTTTAAAGGTCTTTCCAGATTAATTTATATTCCTCATACTTGCTTATCTTATTTACACTATGACATTCCATTATATTAGTGTACTACCATTTATTTAATCATTCCATAGTAGAAAATTTAGATGGCTCCCATTTTTTCTTTTCAATTATAAGTAATGCAGCTATAAAATTTTTTTAATGTATAAAATTTTTTCTATATATTTTGTTGTGCAGAAATATTTAATTTAATGTAACCAAGCATTTCTGTTTTGTACACAATGACATTTTCTTAATTCTTATGGAAAAAGTAATTTCTTCTTTACAATAGAAACTTCTCCCTCTCCTCCTCCTCCTTCTCCTTCTTCATCATCACCATCCTCATCATCCTCCTCATCATCATCATTACCATCATCATCATCATCTTCTCCTCCTCCTCCTCCTCCTCCTCCTCCTCCTCCTCCTCCTCCTCCTTCTCCTCCTCCTCCTTCTCCTCCTCCATTACTTTCATTCCCTTGCTCTTTTAAAAACATTTAAAAAACCTCTTGTAACAACAAAGCATAGTCAAGCAAAAGAAATTCACACAGTGACTATATCCAAAAATGTATATTTTTTCTGTACCTTGAACATACCATTCTTCTGTGATTAAGTGAATTGAATGCTTCATTATAGATCCTCTGGAGACAGGTTTGTTTTTTGTTTTGATCAGAATTCTTAAATCTTTCAAAATTATTTTTCTTTACAGTATTGTTTTTCTCTAATTGATAGGCGTTCCCTTGGTTTCTAGTCTTTTTCTTTTTTTCCTTTTCCTTTTCATCTCTTCTTAGGGATCAGGAAGTGTGTTTTTCTTGATACTATTCACTCTGTTACCATACTCACTCGTTCAGTCCTACCTGTTTTCCTGTTGAGTTTGTTGAGTTTCCTCTCTGTCTCTGTCTCTGTCTCTGTCTCTGTCTCTGTCTCTGTCTGTCTCTCTCTCTCTCTCTCTCTCTCTCTGCCTCTCTCCCTCTTCAACAAGCCTTGTGGTTCAGATAAGAGTAATGTTTATTTAATGAGACCCCTCCCCTGCCCCCTTTCTCCCTGTTTGTAAATTTCTCCAACACCCCACTTAGGATAATTAGTAAGCGCTACTCTCTTCTTCCTCCTTTCTCCATTATTGTACTACTTTACTCTCCCTTTTCTTTCTTCATCTAAAACCCTCAGAATAGAAACATCTCACTCTCAGGCCCTTTTTTTTTAAATTTATATCCCTTACTTATATTTATGTTTCCTTTCCCCCATTAGAATGTTAACACTATATTATCATACAGCCACTTCCATTTGCTCAAATGAATCCAACTTTCTAGGTTTCTTTTGAGTCTTGTATTGGTATTTCAAAGTTATTACTCAGCTCTGGTCTTTTCATCATGAATGCTTGAAAGGCCCATTTTTCCACTGTGGGACAGTATTCAACTTACTCAGGAAGGAACACTTTCTATGATGGGAAAGCTATTTATTCATCTTTCTAGCACTGGGGCAAAGTTTTACTTCTGGGAAATTTTTTTTGTAAGAATAGTTGACTATTATTGATAAAACCTAGTTCTTCTGTATCATCCCTATGCAGCAGATTGTATCTCTCTCTCTCTCTCTCTCTCTCTCTCTCTCTCTCTCTCTCTCTCTCTCTCTTTCTCTCTCTCTCTCTATCAGTCTATCTACCTATCTATCTATATGTGTCCAGGTCTAGTTTTCTGAACTCCAGTCCCACATCACAAGCCTTTTGAGAATCTCAAACTGGATCTTTGATAGGCAACTCAAACTCAATATACCTAAAACAGAACTCATCATTTTTCTGTAAACATTCTCCTCTTCCCAACTTTTCTATTACTATTGAGGGCATTGCCATTCTCTGAGTCACTCAGGTTCATGACTTGAACTCATTCTATATATTCAATCTGTTGTCAAATCTGACTGTTTCTATGTTCCCAACATCTCTAATATACATCCTCTTCTCTCCACCTATTCAGTACTAATCTTAGTCCAGGTCTTCATTACATCATGCCTAGATTGTTAATAGCCTTTGTTTCTACCCCTTGCAATACAACCTCCACTCAGTTGTTAAAAGGTTTTTCTAAAATACATGTCTGATCATGTCGTCTTGATCATAGCTCCTGTCCCTTTCCTACTTTGCACTTGTTATATTTTATTACCCTCTACATACTCTATGATTCACAAACACTTGCCTACTTACTGTTCCTTGCATACAATAATCTATTTCCCAATTACCTTCCATCTTCTCTGTCTTGTAGACAGGGTAACATAGTTAACTACATGTTCTCTCTCCCATCAGATTATGAGTCTTTTGATAGCAGAGACTTTTTTTTTATCTATCTTCACATACCAGTCATTAACACAGCTTTCCCCACCCCAAGCACTTAATTATTGAGCATTGACCAGCGACCTCTACCTCTCAGGATTAGTTGGCCCAGGATCTTAAAAGTTCAGAATGTTGGATCTTCAGGGACCTCTATGACATCTTAGGACAGAGTGCTGGGGACCTTAGCCCTGATGGCCCTGAGTTATCTTGATCTGAGCACTGATATGTCTGGATTGGTTGCTCCTACTCACAGGCTTTTCCATCAACCCTGCTGAGAATATCTTGGGTGGTTTCTCAAGGAAAACTTCTCTCTCTAATCAGCTTTCCCAAGTACATTCATTAAATAACAAATTTTCCCATAGATTTTCTTTGTTACAGGTTTCTCAACCCTTAATACTTTGTGTCTATTTGTTTGGATGTCTAGTATTTCTAGCTTGTTCTTTGAATATTTCAGGAATGCCAATATGATTCTTGGGCTATCCTTTTTTATACTAGCCTATCAGATAAAAAGGTATAAATGTAGAGTTCATAGGAATCTTAGTGGTTATCTGATTTCTTGTCATTTTACAGTTGAAAAAACCAGGGACTAAAGAAATCAAGGTAGAAAATGGGAGAGTTCAGATTTGACTCAACTCCTCTGACTCCAAATCTAAGGCTCTTTTCACTATACCATGATGCCTCCCTCTATCAGTCTTTGATACTTTTTGTGCAGGTGACATGTCTGCCTACTATGTACCCTTGCATTGTCCTCTAGTTCAGCTGCAATTTTGATTGTTCTGAGCTCATGGTATTCCATGAATCAGAGCATCACTGGAAGAATACTGGTCTGAGAGAGTGTCAGGTGGTGAAATAGGAACTGTGGAAATGCTAGTGAATCTCATACATGGTACCCAGCCCAATCTCCCTCTTTTATTGGGCTCAGCTCATTGTCTATTTACATTGATGAATAAAGCCAACAGGCTACCTTACAAATTCATGTCCTAATGTGAGTATAATATGTTCTTAGTTTACTTTAACATTATCTGTGTAAATTGCTAGGCAGATTTCCTTGGAATAGCCATTTGTCTGCTCTGGGACAGCATTTATGTTGCTCTCTGGAAGGATCTTAATGTATGTCAGAGACACCATTTTGAAGTAGAGGCTTTAATGTTAGGGTTTGCTAGTCATTTAACCTACTTCCTAGGGTTCTTGTGAAGATCAAATGAGTTAATATTTGCAAAATGCTTTACAGACCTTAAAGATCTGTATACGTGCTGTTGTTATTAATAATACTAATACTAATAATAAACACAGAAAGACTTTTTAACTTTCTCACTTAGTCAATTCTATGACTGAGGATGTGGCATGCTATGGAAAGCTATCTGGCTAAGCCTTTTGATTTCCTTTGCATCTAGCACTCTATCTGGTACATAGCAGGCACATAATAAATGATTGTAAAATACCTCATTAGTAAAACAACCAGCCTGGAAAATTGATCCAGGAGAGAAAATTTAAAAATTATTGGACTACCTGAAAATCTTGATAAAAAAAGAGCCTGGACAGTATCTTTCAGGAAATCATAAAGGAAAACTGCCCTGAAGTCCCAGAACCAGAAGGTAAAATAACCATAGAAAGAATACACTGCTCACCACCTTTAAGAAATCCCAAATTGACAATGCCAAGGAATATAATAGCAAAATTCCATAATTACCAGATGAAAGAGAAGGTGCTGCAAGCAGCCAGAAAGAAACAATTTAAATATCATGGAACCACAGTCAGGATTACACAGGACCTTGCAGCTTCTACATTAAAAGACCGCAGTGTGTGGCACATGATATTCTGTAAGGCAAAAGAGCTAGGATTGCAGCCAAGGATCAACCACCCTGCAAAAATGAGCATGATTTTTCAAGGGAGGAGATGGATATTCAACGAGATAGGGGACTTCTAAACCTTCCTGATAAAAATACCAGAGCTCAACAAAAAATTTGATCTTCAAGTACAAGATTCAAGAAAGACATGAAAAGGTAAATGGGACAGAAAGATACAATATGTTGTTAATAAGGGTGGACTGTTTACATCCCTACAAGGCAAGATGACACTTGCAACTCTTGAGAACTGTATTGTTATTACACCATGTTAAAGGAGTATATATAAAGGGGGTGGATAACTGTTGACTTTGATATAATGATAAAAAAAATCTAATCAAGTGGGTTAAATGGATCCAAGTAAGCGGATTAGTCTAATTTTAGAAAATGTACTGATAAAGAAGGAGGTAGAGAAGAGTAAATTAAATTACAGGAAAAGACACAAAATCCTATTACAGCAGATGGAAAGAAGTGGGGGGGGGGAGCATTGTTTGAACCTTACTCTCATCAGATTTGGCTCAAGAAGGGAATAACATAATCAGTTAGGTATAGAAATCTAACTTGCCCTATAGGCAGTAGGAGGGAAAAGGGGACAGAAAAGGGAGTGGGGATAGAAGGGAGGGAAGAAGCAGTAAGGCTAAAGGGTGAGAAAAGGGAAGGGGAGGGAGGAACTGAGGGAGGCAGTGGTCAAAAGCAAAACACTAGTGAGTAATTTTTACTTACAACTTCACTAATGTGAAAATATGGTTAATAGGAATGTAAATGTAAAGCCTATATCAGATTGTGCGCCATCTTAGGGAGGGTGGTGGGGAGGAAAGAGGAGAAAAATTTTAAACTCAAAAGCATTTGGAAGTGATTGTTGATAAACCAAAATAAATTAATAAAATGAAAAAAAAATCAATCAGTTGTTCAAATAGGCTGTGGTTGAGATTTTTTTTAATTCTTTTTTTTTTTAGCAGAAGAAATGAAGGGAATAAACATTTATTAAACATCTGATATGTATCAGACATTCTGTTAAGTGGTATGTAGATATAATCTCAGTTTATCCTCATAACAACTCTGTGAGACAGATGCTATTAATGATCCTTATTTTATAGTTGAGGAAACTGAGGTAGACAGACATTAAGTGACTTGCTCAGGGTCATAATGCTAGTAAGATTCTGAGGCTAAATTTGAACTCAGCTCTTCCTCACACCAGGCCCTGTGCTCCATCTGTCCACTGTGCCACTATGCTGTCCTTAGCTGCTGAGGTCCTGGGACTTAATCAACAATAAACATAAACATTTCAGGATACAAAACCATGAATTGTAGTCACATTTTAAAAAGTAGTGTTATACCTGTATAACATGTTTTCTCACTCATTTTAATCTTTATTTCTAATCTGTTATTAATTTTTAACCTTTGCTGATCAACTACACTCATACTGAAATGAAGCTGACATCAATATACAGTTGTTTTCTGTCATTTAATATTTATTAAATTCTATTTATTGTGATTATTATTCATTGCTGCTAAGTCCATTACTTTACAATCCTCTTTTGAAGAAAATAGTTATGACATATAAGACTGGTTTCTGAGTAGTTTACACATATTTGGATTCTTTCCTTTCTTAACTGTGAGTCAGTGAAACTTCGTTCAACTGGATTAGCCCTAGACCCCAGGACACCTTATGATGCATCAAGGCTTTACTTACTAAGGCTTAACTGAGCCAGGTACTAGGTGCTACCCATTTCACCTGCCCTCCCCCACACTTGCTTAGTGTAGCATAATTAGAGTGAGCTCCTGCCCCCCATTACTCATTCCTTATTAGGCGTTTCAGAGACTATCCTCATCCTAGTGGCCCAGACCACCCTACTCACTTGCCCCATTTGTTACAGGGCAGTGTCCTATTGGTGATGTGTCAGCTTTTTGTCTTAAAACTAAATATTTAATCTCCGAGTAGCTCTTGGCAAACTTATTTGTTCACATAGTTGAGACTGCATGTGATAAAGGAGAAAACTGAGAGAGCTCTATGGGTGGAAAGCCTCAAGAAGAAGGTAAGAGTTGAGCCAGGCCTTAAAAGAAGCCTCTACCTTTTATGAGGGAATAAATTAGACCTGAGATGAATAGAGTCTGATATTAATACATTTAATACTCCAGAATACCTAATCCAATCCCCCAATTTAAGAGAAGAGGAAACTGAAGCTTGAGGAGATTAAATATGATTTGACCAAGGTCACAAAGGCACTAAGTAGGACAGGTAGGATTTAAACCCAGATCCTCTGGCTTCAGAGTCAGTTTTTTCCTCTTCCTTCCCTTCCTTTCCCTTTCCTTCCCTTCCCTTCCTCTCCTTTGCCTTCCCTTCCCTTCCTCCCTTTCCCCCCTCCTTGTCTTCCATCACTCCTTCCTTTCTTCTTTCCTCCCTCCCTCTCTTCCATCCCTTCTCTCTTACTTCCTTCTTTCCTTCTTTCCTCCCTCCCTTCCTTCCTGCCTTTTTTAAAATTTATTTTTAATTTATTTATTTTTATTCTCTTCATTTAATTTTCCCTCTTTCTTATTGAAAATAAAGGGGAAAAAAAAACAAAGCAAAAAAAAAAATCCCACTGTTTTGGCCATGTCCAAAATTTGTGTCTCATTTTGCTTCTTGAGTCCATCACCTCTGTGTGTCCCTGTGTAGCATGTTTCCTTGTCAGTTCAATTCTTCTTATCCTGGGTCACACAACCTGTCTAATACTCTTGATCATTTTCTATTCTGCCTCATTGTATTTCCACCCCTCACCAACAATCTTGGTTCCAAAGGTTCCTTGCAACTCCAAATCTATCATCTGGTGACCGAAGAATATTTGCATTCACAGTCAATTTTCCTATACATGAGACCCAGTTCAACTTGGGTCTTATCTAATTTCCTAATTTTAGAGAAGAAAACTGAAGGCCAAAGAAGCCAAATGACTTTCTAAGTTCACTCATTTAGTAAGTAACAGATCCAGGAAAAGAGTCTAGATCTTTTGATTACATAGCCTATAGCTGCAGCAGCTTTACTGTCAATGAGGGCAACAGAGACTGTTGGATATTTAAGTTCTGAGAAAATTTTGAAACATTAGTCCCTAAAAATTTGTCTTTTGGCCATAACTAGAGATCAGTTTAATGGATTGTAATTTGGAGCAAACAAAAAGAGAATGATTTTGATTAAGAGAAATTGTAATGGTTTTTATGTTTGAATTTCCAGTACTTAGCATAAAGTGCTGGATATAATAGGCACTCAGTGAGCATTTACTGAATTCAAAGTTGTTTTTGTTCAATTTCTTGCGCGACTTAGATCATGTGGCACTGAAAAGAAGCATCAATACTAAGAACTATACATTGGAAACTTGCTTTCTTCTTCTATAAAATGTGGATAATCATACCTTGTAGTACCTGCCTCACAGGGTTGTTTTAAGATTTAGATGAGATAATTCAGTATTTGCAAATTTTCTAGTGCTCTATACATAAGTGTCAGTTATTATGATTGTGGTTTTTGTTGCTGTTTTATGAGTGGCACTTCACATCATCCTTAAGAATAATCGTATACATTCTTTAGGGATACTCAAGTTCCCTAATGTGTGGCACAGAGACCACCTACCCAAATTAAAAACTAGAGTCTTGACAAAAGTTTGCAAAAAGAAGGAATCTCTTTATTGACTTTCTCAAGAAAGGGCAGCCCCATGCTGCCTAAGCTGCCCCAAGAGTGTGGGTGCTCTTTGTTTAAGGCAAGATTATACAGACCCTAATGCAGCAGCCTAACCCCCTTCCTGCCAGCTCATTGGCTGAGCCTCAGGTGTATAATCTATTCGTGTAAAAACTACCCCAGTAACAGAGAGAACAAAGAGGTATAGAAATTATGTTAGCATGTTCCCCTTTTCAGGGCCTCACAGTTTCAGCAGCCTTTTACCCAAGGTCATACAGAGGATGAGGCAGAAAGTATGCTTTTATGGCTCAGGAATTTCTGCTAACACTATCTAAGAGTAGGGGAGGGAGAAGGCTAGGGGAGGGGGTCTTGTATTCTGAGGGGTCTTCACTTAGTGTTGGTACACATGTACTGCTCAAAAGTAACAATACCAGAACCATTAACAAGAACTAATGACCCTTTGAGGAGGCTTCACTTCTGAGAGATCACCTCTCACACTAAGAATATTTCCCAACCTTGTAGGGATAGACATGTGACTGTTGTCATGGCTAATGTGAAAGTACTGAGGTGCTTCAGATAATTGAGTATCATCAGAATAAAAACTCTGCAGAGGTTGGGAGCTCACAGGATGTTAGGGGTTCACAATTTCATGAACTAGTGCCAGAACCATGTCTTCATCTCCATTTTGGGCCTTGAGAAATAGTGTCTTACCTTGGACACTTAGAGTCAGGAGAAACACTTCTATTCAAATCCCTTTCTGACATTTTCTAGATGCATGATCCTCAACTGGTCATTTCAGTCAGTGGTCAATAAACATTTCTAAGTGGTTACTATGTGTCAGCCACTGTGCTGAACGCTGGATTTTCAAAGAAATGTAAAAAGGCAGTCAATCTCTGATCTTAAGGAGCTCATTAGCTAATGGTGGAGACAACATGGAAACAACTATGTAGAAAAAAAGATAAATACAGGATAAATTTAAATACCAATCAGAGGGAAGACATTAGAGTTAAGAGAGATTGGGGAAGGCTTCTTGTAGAAGGTGGGATTTTGGCTGGGACTCAAAATTAGCCAGGGAAGCCAGGAGGTAGAGATGAGGGAGGAAAACTCTTCAAGCAGAGGGACAGCCAGTGAAAATGCTCAGAGTTGGAAGATGTGTCTTGTTTGAGTAATATGAAGGAGGCGAGTATCACTGGATTGAAGAGTAGGGAGGGGGCATAAGGCATAAGAGAACTAGAAAAATAGAGGGGGATAGGTTCCATGAAGGTCAATGAATACCAGACAGAGGAATTTGTATTTGACCCTAGAGGTGATAGTGAGCCACTGGAGTTTAGTGAGAAAGAGTACTTATTTTTAGAAAAGCTCCATTTATTCCTATCTTTCCTATTTTTTGAAAAAAGGATTAGTTGTATTTTGTCAAAAAATTTCTGTGTCTACTGATACACTTATATGATTTTTGTTGTTTTTGCTACTTGTATGGTCAGTTATGCTTATAGTTTCCTAATATTGGATCAGCCCTGCATTCCTGGCAAAAAATACTACCTGGTTATAGTATATGGTCTTTCAAACCAGAAAAAAAAGAAACAATTAAAATGAATTTAAACCAGCCAAAAGCAGTTTAAACTGGCCACAAGCAGCTTAAACTCAACCCCCCCCCCACAGTTTAAATAAAAAAACAAAGTTAAAGCTGGTCAAACCAGTTTAAACCAGAAAAAAAAAGTTAAAACCAGTTTAAACTTGCCAAAGCCTGTTTAAAAAAGCAAAAACAAGTTTCAATAAGAAAAATCCAGTTTAAACCGGTAATTTCAAAAAGAGTTAAAATCACCCCAAACCAGTTCAAACCACCAAAACCCAGTATAAAATTAGTTTAAATCAGTTCAAACTGCCCCAAACCAGTTTAAACCAGTTAGAACTGCCTCCTCTTTGACCCAGCAATAGCACTTCTAGGTCTATATCACAAAGAGATCATACAAATGGGAAAAGGACCCATATGTACAAAAATATTTATAGCAACTCTTTTTGTGGTGGCAAAGAATTGGAAATTGAGAGGATGCCCATCAATTGGGGAATGGCTGAACAAGTTGTGGTATATGAATGTAATGGAATGCTATTGTGTTATAAGAAATTATGAACAAGCAGACTTCAAAAAAACCTGGAAAGACCTGTATGGTCTGATGCTGAGTGAAGTGAGCATAACCAGGAGAACATTGTACACAGTAACAGCCACATTGTGCAATGATGAGTTTTAATAGACTTAACCTTTCTCAGCAATACAAGAATCTAAGATGTCTCCAAAGGCCTCATGATGGAAAATGCTATCCACAAAGAAGAAAGAGCTATGGAGTTTGAATGCAGATTGAAGCATGCTATTTGCTATTTTTTTTCTTCTGTTGTGTTTTGTTTCCTCTTTTTGGTGGTTCCTCCTATTGTTTCTAATTTTTACTTACAACATCACTAATGTGAAAATATGTTTAATAGGAATGTATATGTATAGCCCATATCAGATTGCATGCCATCTTGGGGAGGATGGTGGGGAGGGAAAGGGAGAAAAATTTCAAATTCAAAAGCTTATGGAAGTGATTGTTGATAAATCAAAATAAATTAATTAAAATAAAAAGAACTGGATTGCAGTTTGGCAAAAAATGGGTATAGATGAACATCTCCCACTTTGTACCACAATAAATTCCAAATGGATCCATGATCTGAAAAAAAAAAAAGGAACTGCCAAAAACCAGTAAAAACCAGAAAAAAACAGTTAAAACAGGAGGAAAACAATTCAAATCAGTTTCAATCATGAAAAAAACCAGTTAAAATTAGTTTAAGCCAGTTTAAATCAGAAAAACACAGTTTAAACCAGTTCAAACTAGAAAAAAAGTTAAAGCTAGTTAAAACCAGTTTGAACTGGGGAAAAAAAAAACAGTTTGAAACAGAAACTAGAAAAAACCCCATTAAAACTGGTTTAAATCAGTTTAAACAGGAAAAAAAAACAGTTTAAACTAGAAAGAAATACCAGTTCAGTTAAAACCAGTTAAAACCAGCCAAAATGAGTGCAAACTGGCCAAAACCAGTTTAAACCAAAAAAAAAAATTAACTTGGGGAAAAAATAGTTTAAACCAGAAAAAATCCAGTTAAAACCAGTTTAAACTGACTAAAACTTGCTTAAACTGGTCAGTTTGAACTGGTTTCAACTGATGTAAGCCTGTTTGGGCTTTTTTGAACTCATTTAAACTGGTTTTGGTTGGTATGAAGTGATTTTGTTAAGTTTGAACTGATTTAAACTGGTTTAAGCTGCCAGTTTCAACTGGTCTAAGACAGTTTCAACTGATTTAAAATTTTTTTTTGGAGGATGATTTAAACTGGTCTAGAATGGTTTGAACCAGTTTACACTGTTCTAGACTGGTTTGAAGTGGTTTGGGGCTGTTTTAACCAATTTTTTTTTGCATTTCTCTGATCAATAGTGATTTAGAGCATGTTTTTTCAAATGACTATTAAGTAGCTTTGATTTCTTTGTCTGAAAACTGCCTATTCATAGCCTTTGACCATGTATCGATTGGGTAATGACTTGTGTTCTTATAAATATTACTTGTTTATTTATGTGAGAAATGAGGCCTTTATCAGAGACATTTGCTGTAAAATTTGTTTCCCATCTTTCTGCTTTACTTCTAATTTTGGTTGCATTGTTTTTGTTTTTACAAAAATTTTTTAATTTGATATCCAAATTATCCATTTTAGATTTTGTAATGCTTGCTATCTCTTGTTTGGTGATACCTCTTCCATAAAATATTCCTTGCTCTCCTAATTTGCTTTTGGATCACCCTTTATGTCTAAATCATGTACCCATTTTGACCGTATCTTGGTATATTGTGTAAGATGTTTGTCTATACCTAGTTTCTGTCATACTGTTTTCTAGTTTTCCTAGCAGATTTTGTCAAATAGTGAGTTTTTGTCCCAGAAGCTGGGATCTTTGGGTTAACCAAACACTAGATTATTACGATCATCTCTTGTGTACTGAATCTATTTCACTGATCCACCACTCTATTTATTTGCCAGTACCAGATAGCTTTGATGATTATTGATTTACATAGTTTGAGATCTGGTAGGACTACTCCATCTCCATTTGCATTTTTTCATTAATTCTCTTGATATTCTTGACCTTTTGTTTTTCCAGATGATTTTGTTATTATTTTTTCTAGGTCTATAAAATAATATTTGGTAGTTTGGCATGGCACTGAATAATTAAATTGAATTAAGTAGAATTGTCATTTTTATTATATTGGCTTAACCTGTCCATGAGCAATTGATATTTTCCCAGTTGTTTAGATCTGACTTTATTTGTGTGAAAAATGTTTTGTAATTGTGCTCATGGTACTCCTGGATTTGTCTCAGCAGTTAGACTCCCAAATATTTTATATTGTCTATATGTATTTTAAATGGAATTTCTCTATCTCTTGCTGCTAGGATTTCTTGGTTATATATAGAAATGCTGATGATTTCTGTGGGTTTATTTTATATCCTGCAACTCTGCTTGTTGTTAATTATTTTCACTAGCTTTTTAATTGATTCTCTAGGATTCTTTAAATACACCATCATATCATCTGCAAAGAGTGATAGTTTTCTTTCTTTATTACCTATTCTAATTCCTTCATTCCTTTTTCTTCTCTTATTGCTGTAGCTAACATTTCTGGTACCATATTGAATAATAGTGTGACAATGGGCATCCTTGGTTCACCCCCGATCTTATTGGTAGGGCTTATCCCCATTACAGATAAAGCTTGCTAATTATTTAAATGGATACTTTTTTTTATCATTTTAAGAGAACTTCCATTTATACCTATGCTCTATAGTGTTTTTTAACAGGAATGGGTGCTTTACTTTGTCAAAAGTTTCTTCTGCATCTATTGAGATAATCATGATTGGTTTTGTTATTGATATGGTCAATTATGCTGATAGTTTTCCTAACATTGAACCAACCCTGTATTACTGTTATAAATCTCATGTGGCCATAATATATGATCCTTGTGATATATTGCTGTAATCTCCTTGCTAGCATTTTATTTATAGTTTTTGCATCAATATTCATCAGGGAAATTGGTCTGTAGTTTTCTTTCACTGTTTACACTTTTCCTGGTTTAGGTATCAGTACTGTATTTGTGTCATAAAAGGAATTTTTCTTTTTCTTTGTTTTTTCTTTCTTTATTTCATCCTGAAGTTAAGAAATAAAACAAGCATTTCCATAACAAAGTGAAATAGAAAAACAGTATTGCGCCTGAAGTTGCAGATCCATTATGTATAACTTGCTATTCCTTTCAAATATACAACAAAGTTATCATTTTACTTACTCCCCTCCCCTCCCCAACTTCGAGATGGCTACCATTAGACACAAATCTGATAAGCACAAATATGTATGTATATGTCAGTTATTTTTCTGGATGGAAACAGCATCTTCCTTCATAGGATCTTTGTGGTTAATTTGGGTATTTGTAATAGTCAGAGTGACTTGGTCACTCAAAATTGTTCTTAAAATAATACTGCTGTTACTGTATGCAATGTTCTCTTGGTTCTGTTCATTCCACTCTTCATTACTTCATGTAGGTCTCTCCATGTTTTTTCTAAAATCATTGCACTCATCATGTCTTAGCGCAAACTGATATTTCATCACGAACATTTCCCACAATTTGTTTAGCCATTCCCCAATTGAGAGGCATTCCTGCAACTCCCAGTTCTTTGCCACCACAAAGAGAGCTGCTATAAATATTTTAGAACATATAGTTTCTTTTCATTTTTCCCTAATCATCTTGGGAAACAAACCTAATAATAGTATTGCTGGGTCAACAGATATAGGCAGTTTGATAATTCTTTAGGCAGAATTCTAAATCTCTCTTCAAAATGATTAGATCAGCTCACAGATCTGCCAAGAACGAATTAAGGTCTCAGTTTTTTCACATCCCTTCCAATAATTGTCACTTTCCCCTTCCATCATTTTAGCCGATATGGTAAATGTAAAATAATATTTCAAGGTTGTTTTAATTTGCATTTATCTAATCAATAATAATTTACAACATTTTTTCATATGACTATAAATTGTTTGTTAATTCATTGGAAAACTATCTGTTCATATCCTTTGACCATTTATCAAATGGGGCATGACTCCTATTCTTATAAATCTGACAAAGTTCTTTATATATTTGAGATGTGAGGCCTTTATCTGGGAACTGTCTATAAAATTCCCTCCCTCCAAGTTTTTTGCTTTCTTTTTAATCTTGGCTACATTTGTTTTATTAGTACAAAACCTTTTTAATTTAATGAAATCAAAATTATCCATTTTACATCTCACAACATTCTCTATCTCAATTTGTTTATAAATTGTTCACCTATCCATAAGTCTGATAGGTAATATGTTCCATGTTCTTCCAATTTTCTTGTAATATCGAAGTTTATATCTAGGTCATGTATCCATTTTGACCTTATCTTGGTAAATGGTGTAAGATATATGTTTATACCCAATTTCTGCCAGACTGCTTTCCAGCTTTCCCAACAAATTTTTTTTTATCAAATAATGAATTCTTATCCCCAAAACTTAAGTCTTTATACTTGTCAAATAGTAGGTTACTATATTTGTTTGCTGCTGTACCTTGTGTATTTACTTTGTTCCACTAATTTACCTTTCTATTTCTTAGCCAGTACCAGATAGTTTTGATAATTTATTGCCTTAAAATATAGTTTAATATCTTGTGCCGCTAAATCTCCCTCCTTTACATTTTTTCCCATTAGTTCCTTTAATATTCTCAACCATTTGTTCTTCCAAATGAATTTTGTTATTTTTCCTAGCTCAGTGAATTTTTTTTTTTGCAATTTAATTAGGATGGCATTGAATATATAGGTTAATTTTTAGTAAAATTGCCATTTTTATCATATTGGTCTCACCTATCCTTGAACAATTAATATTTCTACATTTATTTAAATCTGATTTTACTTGGGTACAAAGTTTTTATGGTTTTGTTCATGTAGATTCGTATTTGTTTTGGTAGTAGGTGTATTCCCAGGTATTTTATACCATCTAGAGTTCTTTTAAATGGGGTATCTCTAGCTATCTCTTCGTTCAGGATCCTGTTGGTGGTATAAAGGAATGCTGATGATTTGTGTGGGTTTACTTTATATCCTGTTACTTAGCTGAAATTATTAATTATTTCAATTAACTTTTTAGTTGAATCTTTAAGATTCTCCAAGTCTATCATCATATCATCTGCAAAAAGAGATTGTTTTATTACCTCATTCCCTATTCTGATTTTTTCTATTTCTTTTTCTTTTCTTGTTGCTATTGCTAAGATTTCCATATTTCAATATGTGAATAATATTGGTGAAAGTGGGAATCTTTGTTTCACACCTGATCTTACCAGAAAGACTTCTAACTTATCCCCATTACAAATAATGCCTACTCATGGCTTTAGGTAATTGCTTCTTATCAATTTAAGGAAAAGTCCATTTATACCTACACTTTCAAGTGTTTTTAATACAAATGAGTGTTGTACTTTATCAAATGCTTTTTCTACATCTATTGATATTATCGTATGATTTTGTTTCTTTTATTATTGATATAATTAATTATATTAATAGTGTTCCTTATGGTAAACCATCCTTGAATTCCTGATATGAATTCCACTGGCATAATCTTTGTAATATATTATTGTAATCTTTATCTAGTATTTTATTTGGGATTTTTGCATCCATATTCATTAATGAAATTAGTCTATAATTTTCTTTCTCTGTTTTTACTTTTCCTGGTTTAGGTATCAGTATCATATTTGTTTCAAAAGGAGTTTAGTAGAACCCCTTCTCTGCCTATTATTCCAAATAATTTATTTTTTTAAAGATTAATTTATTTTAAACTTAAGTACTAAAACTTAAATACATAAGAAAAGAAAAAGAAACATGTTATAAACTTAAATACTAAAACTAAAATACAAAGTAAGAAATGGAAAAAAAGAATGTAACAGAGGATTCAAAATATACAGCAATAAATTTCCATTTCAAGAAAGTCTATGGAGGGGGCAGAGCCAAGATGGCAGAGTGAAAGCAGTGACTTGCTTGAGCTCTCCTCCAAACCCCTCCAAATACTCATAAAAAATGGCTCTAAACAAATTCTGAAGCAGCAGGACCCACAGAAAGACAGAGTGAAACAAATTTCCAGGCCAACACAACCTGGATGATTGATCAGAAAGGTGTATCTCGCCGGCTGGGAGTGCAGCTCAGCACCGCGTGGACGCACAGGCCTCAGCGAACCTGGAGCAGGCCTCAGAGGACTTAATCGTGGGCAGCTGTGGAGGTTTCCAGACTCCTCAATCCACAAATGCCAAAGACAATTTAGAAGGTCAGTGGGAAAAGTCTGTTTCTGTCGGTGCTGAGATAGGAAGGTGGGATTTTAGCTCCATTCCCCAAGAGCATGGCCCGGGGGGGGGCAGCTGCTTCCCGAGCTTCCAGCCCACAGACTGAGGGGGAATCCAGTGGCTGATCAGAGAGGGACTGCAGGGATCTCTTTGCCAGTGCTGAGGCAGGAATCTCTTGCTTTGCCCCTGTTTGGATCTGGGTCACAGTTCTGGGTGGCAGTGCTGGGGTGAGGAGACACTGGCATGGTGGAGCTTGAGTGGCTGTGGAGAGGAACCCTCCTCACAGTTACAGGACAGAAAGGAATACTTGTGGTCACAGGCCAGGAAAGGAGTAAACACCTGCCCCTTATCATACCACCTTGGAAGAACTGAAAATTTACAGGTCCCTACAAGTATCTCTGAAAACAGCTGTACAAACCCCTGAAGCTTGGGACAGTACATTCTCCACATTGGAAGCAGACTCTTACCTTAACAAAGAGTTTAAAACTCAAGTAATTGGCTGGGATCATGAGCAAGCAGGCAAAAAGAGTCAGACTAGAATCTTACTTTGGTGAAAAAGAAGATCAAAATATACAACCAGAAGAAGACAACAAAGTCAAAGCTCCTACATCCAAAGCCTCCAAGAAAAATATGAATCAGTCCCAGGCCTTGGAAGAGCTCAAAAGGGATTTTGAGAAGCAAGTAAGGGAAGTAGAGGAAAAACTGAGAGTGATGCAAGAAAATCATGAAAAACAAGTCAACAGCTTGCTAAAGGAGACCCAAAAAAATACTGAAGAAAATAACACCTTAAAAAATAGCCTAACCCAAATGGCAAAAGAGGTCCAAAAAGCCAATGAGGAGAAGAATGCCCTAAAAAGAAAAATTGGCCAAATGGAAAAGGAAGTCCAAAAGCTTACTGAAGAAAATACTTCCTTAAAAATTAGAATAGAGCAATTGGAAGATAGTGACTTTATGAGAAATCATGACACAGTAGAACAAATCCAAAAGAATGAAAAATTAGAAAACAATGTGAAATATCTCATTGGAAAAACAACAGACCTGGAAAATAGATCCAGGAGAGAGAATTTAAAAATTATTGGACTATCTGAAAGCCATGATAAAAAAAGAGCCTAGACATCATCTTTCAAGAAATTATCAAGGAAAACTGCCCTGATATATTAGAACCAGAGGGCAAAATAGAAATTGAAAGAATCCACAGATCTCCTCCTGAAAGAGATCCCCAAAGGAAAACTCCTAGGAATATTGTAGCCAAATTCCAGAGTTCCCAGGTCAAGGAGAAAATATTACAAGCTGCCAGAAGGAAACAAGTACTGTGGAAACACAATCAGGATAACACAAGATTTAGCAGCTTCTACATTAAAGGACCCAGGGCATGGAATATAATATTCCAGAGGGCAAAGGAGATAGGATTACAACCAAGAATCACCTACCCAGCAAAACTGAGTATAATCCTTCAGGGGAAAAAATGGTCATTCAGTGAAATAGAGGACTTTCAAGCATTCTTGATGAAAAGACCAGAGCTGAATAGAAAATTTGACTTTCAAATACAGGACTCAGTGGAACATGAAGAGGTAAACAGGAAAGAGAAATCATAAGAGACTTATTAAGATTGAACTGTTTACATTCCTGCATGGAAAGATGATATTTATAACTCATGAGACCTTTGTCAGTATTAGGGTAGTTGGAGGGAAAAAATTATATGTATGTATATGTAGATAGATAGATAGAGGGCACAGGGTGAGTTGAAGATTAAGGGGTCATACCTGGAGAATAAAATTAAGGGATGAGAGAGGATTATACTCAGAGAAGAAGAAAGAGAGGGGTAGAATGGGGTAAATTATCTCACAAAAAAAAACAGAAAGAAAAGTCTCTTACAGTGGAGGGAAAGGGGAAGGTGAGAGGAATGAGTGAATCTTATTCTCATAGGATTTGGCTTAAGGAGGGAATAACATACACATTCAATTGGGTATGGAAATCTGTCTTACCCTACAGGAAAATAGGGGGAGAAGGGGACAAGAGAGCAGGATGATAGAGAGGAGGGCAGATTGGGAAAGGGAGTAATCAGAAGGAAATACTTCTGAGGGACAGGGTCAAAAGAAAGAATAGAATAAATGGGAGGGCAGGATAGGATTAAGGGAAATAGTTAGTTTTTCACAACATGTCTACTATGGATATGTTTTGCAGAACTGCACATGTACAACCTATATTGAGTTGCTTGCCTTTTTAATGAGGGTGGGTGGGGAGGGAGGAAGAGAGAAAATTTGAAACCTAAAGTTTTAAAAACATATGTTTAAAAAAATGTTTTCACATGCTACCGGGAAATAAGAAATACAGGAAATGGGGAACAAAAGTCTATCCTGCCCTACAGGAAAATAGAAGGGGAAGGGGATAAGAGAAAGGGAGAGAGATAGAAGAGAGGACAGACTAGGGGAAGGGATATTCAGAATGCATGCCATCTTGGGGTGGGAGGAGGGGGGAGATGGGGTAAAATTTGGAATTCAAAAACTTGTGGGAGTGAATGTTGAAAGCTAAAAATAAATAAATTTATATTAAAAAAATTTAAAAGGAAAAAAAGAAAAGAAAAAAAAAGAAAGTCTATGTAATAAATACTATGGATTGTATTCAGTGCTGTTCATCTTTTCTTTATTTCCTTGTAAGTTTTCTTTTGTTCTCTGTTTTGAATTTTTTATTTTGTTTTTTTTTCTGCCTTCCTCCCCCCTTCCCCAAGAAGGCCACAATTAAGTGTGGATACACACACACACACACACACACACACACACACACACACGCACACACACATACACACAAATATATATATATATATGCATACATATACATATTCTTTACATATGCACACATATACTTAGATATCTATAGTCATACTCATATGTAAACATATACGTACATATGCATCTATATAAGACCATGCCATACTTGTTTGTCCTTAGTTTCTCTTTTTCTAAGTGCACCAGCTCATCATTTCCTACATCACAGCAATATTCCAACTTTATACCATCTAGTTATTTTAAATAGTCTAAAACAATATTGATTAATTTGGCTGACATATAATTTAGTTTCCCTATTTTCTCTTTTAATTAAATCTATTTTAGCTTTAACTTTGTCTGAGATCATGAATACTGCCCCTGCTTTTTTTCCTTAATAAATTCTACTTCTACTCTTTATTTTATGTTTGTATGTATCTCTTATTTCCTATCCCTCCTGACTCCTCTAATTTACTTCTACCTGCTATCTTGCCCTCCTATTACTTAACCTATCCCCCTCCAAAGACCTTCTCCTTATCCTCTCCCCCCACCCTTTCCCCTTACTCTCCTGCTTTTATTTGAATGTAGACTTTTATAGCCTTCCAAATATATGTTTTTTCCTCTTTCTCTCATTCCCATTAATCTAGACACCCTTCCATACCCCCTTATCCTATTCCCTTACCCTCTAATTTTTTTTTTATAAATTTAGAAGACTTACTCAGATCTGATGTGAGTAGGGTTCCCTCTAAAAATCCCTCCCTCATCTTATCCCCTCTCCTTATCCCCTTAGTCTTTTATTTCTTTTTGAATTTAGAAGATGTATGTGTGTATGTGTGTGTGTGTGTGTGCATGTGTGTGTATGTATGTATGCATATTTATTGTTCCCTCTTTAATCAATTCCCAAAGAGATTAGGGTTCCAGTCCTCCTCCCCCATCTAATTCTTCTGTGTCAGTTCTTCTTCTCACCTCATTTGTGTGAGACAATTATTATTTTTAATTTTTCCTAGATGATATTACTTTTTAGAATCACATCATACTCTACCCTAATCTTTCTTTCAAACTACTCAATTACTCATTACGATCTTAGATATACAGCTTGTATCTCCTTGTATAAAAAGTAAAGTCTGTCCTTATTGAGTCCCCTGTAATTAGTCTTTGATGTTTACCTTATGTTTCTCTTGGATCTTGCATGTCAAATTTTCTATTAAGTTCAGATCCAAACAATTTATTTAATATTGCAATTAGTTGGTCTTTAAATGTTTGATAGAATTCACTTGTAAATCCATCTGGTCCTGGTGCTTTTTTCTTAGGAAGCTCAATTATAACCTGTTCAATTTCTTTTCTTCTAAAATAGATCTATTTAGATATTCTATTTCTTCTTCTGTTAATCTAAGCAGTTTGTATTTTTTGTAAATATTCTTCTATTTCAATTAAGTTGTTAAATTTATTGGCATATAATTTGGCAAAGTAACTCTTTGTAATTGCTTTGATTTCATCCTTAATGGTATATTCACCCTTTTCATTTTTGACACTAGTAATCTGGTTTTTTTCTCTCATTTAGAAAACCATATTAACCAATAGTTCTTCTATTTTATTGGCTTTTTCATAATATCAACTCCTAGTTTTATTCATTAATTCAATGGTTTTCTTGCACCCAATTTTGTTAATTTCATCTTTAATTTTAGGATTTCCAATTTAAGGTTTAATTGGAGATTTTAAATTTGTTCCTTTTCTAGTTTTTTCAGTTGCATAGCCAAATCATTGGTCCGTTCTTTCTCTCTTTTTTTTTTATCAATATAAACAATTAGAGATATAAATTTTCCTCTGATTACTGCTTTTGCTATATCCCATAGGTTTTGATATGTTGTTTCATTATTGTCATTTTCTTTAAGGAAATTACTGATTGTTTCTATAACCCATGTTCTTTAACCCATGCATTCTTTAAGATTAGGTTGTTTATTATCCAATAGTTTTTTTCTGTTTTCATGGTCCCTTATTAAATATAATTTTTTTTATTGCATTGTAGTCTGCAATGGAAGCATTACAGCATTTAATATTTCTTCTTTTCTGTTTTTAGCTGTAAAATTTTTGTTCCCTAATATATAGTCAATCTTTGTAAAGGTACTGATGAGAAAAAAAATGTATTCCTTTCCATTTCCATTCAGTTCTCTCCAGATATCTATCATATCTTGCTTATCTAAAATTCTATTCACTTCCTTAACTTCTTTCTGGCAGAAATTAGGCATAAACCAAATTCTCACACCACATACCAAGATAAGTTCAAAATGATATGTGATTTAGACCTTTTGGTTTATTGTTCAGTCATTTCTGACTGTTCTTGACTGCATTGACCATAGAATGCCAATACTGCCATGGTTTTTTGTTATTTGTTTGTTTTTTGTCAGTGATACTGCAGTGGTTTGTTATTTCCTTCTCCAGTGGATTAAGGCAACAGAGGTTAAGTGATTTGCCCAGGGTCACACAGCTAGTAAGTGTCTGAGTCTAGATTTGAACTCAGGTCTTCCTGTCTCCAGGCCCAGCACTATATCTACTGAGCCAACTAGCTGCATCCCCTGACTTAGACCTAAAGAGTGATATAAGTATATTAGTGAAGCCTGGAAGAAATTCCTTGTCAGTTTTATGGGTAGGGGGAAAGTTCATTACTAAATAAGAAAGGTTCATAGGGAATAAAATGGATAATTTTGATTCCATAAAATTAAAAGTTTTTGCACAAACAAAACCAATACAGCTAAAATCAGAAGAAAAGCAAGGTAATGGGGGGAAACTTGTAGTAAGTTTCTCTGATAAATTCTCAGTTATCAAAGATTTAGGCAAGTGGATCATATTTTAAAGAATAAGAACCATTACCCAAATGATAAATGGTCAAAGGACATGAAAAGGCATTTTTCAGAGGAGAAGTAAGAGCTATCAGTAGCCACATGAAACAATGCTCTAAATCACTAATAATTAGAGAAATTTAAATTAAAACAACTCTGAGGTACTACCTCACATTGATTAAATTGGTTGAGATGACAAAAAGGAAGATGACAAATGCTGGATGGGATGTAGGAACATAATTATACTAATTCACTTTTGGTGGAGCCACGACCTACTCCAACCTTTCTGGAAAACATTTTGGAACTATACCCAAAACAACAAAGTGTATATATCCTTTGACCTAGAGATATTACATCTAAGTCTATACAGCAAAGAGATCAAATAAAGAAAAAAGGGTCCACATACACAAAAAATATTTATAACAGCTCTTTCTGTGGTAGCAAAGAATTGGAAAGTGTGGGAATGATCATCAATTGGGGAATGACTGAAAAAGATACAGTGGTGGAATCCTTTTGTGTTGTAAGAAATGATGAAGGGGATAGTTTCATAAAAACCTGGGAAGATTTGTATGAAATGATGGGAGGTGAAGTGAGCAGAACCAGGAGGACAATTTATACAATGTCAGCAATAAAAATAAAGCAGTGATCTCTAAAGAGGGATGCTACAAAAGATGATTTATTGATTGGAGTGTGGGAGGAAAATATAAAACTTTTTATTTACATGTATTTCTAATCTCAAATAAGAAATTCATATTTGTTATTATCTAACATATGGATTAACACCAGCACCCTCACTTAATTCATGTAGCAGTGAATTGTCTATCATGAGTTATCTCATGTATGTGTTGCATGAGTTATTTTGAGAGAAGTGTGACGATTATGCAACATGCAGTGGTTTATAATGGTGATCTCATTTGCTCATTCATTTTTAGCACATTGTGATATATTTCAGTTTATATGAATCTAATTAAGTACTAAGGACACTGGAAATAATTCTATGTGAGGAGTTAAGCATTAGGGATGTTCAGCTCAGATAAGAGAAGAACAAAGTGGGGAAGCAAAATCACTCTCTTCAAACTGTTATGAGGATGGGGAATTGGACTTATTTGGTATGGCCCCCAGAAGGTAGAACTAGAATGAATGGGTAGAAGTTGGAAGGAGGCAGATTCTGGATTAATATAATGTAGCACTTTCTAACAATCACAGCTATCCCCAAAGCAGTGGGTTGCCTAGGTGGAAACTGAAATCCCAATTCCTGGAGAGCATGAAGCAGAGCCTTGATGTAGAGAGCATTCCCACTTTTACTGATCTGTATCTTCCCGCTGGACCCAAATGGCTCCGGAGGAGAGAGTGGGGCTGGTAATTTTGCACAGCCCTCCCTCACTGAAATCCAATTCACTTGCAAGTTATGGCATTATCTTCCCAATGTCATGGTCCTCTTTGAGAATGAAGGACAAATAATAAGCCATGAATAGTAGGAGCTGTCCCACTGGCATCCCAACTGGCTAGTTCCAGTTGGGAAACACACGCCCTCCCTCTTTCCCTTCCTTCCTCCCTACTTCCCTCCCTCCTTCCTTTCTTTTCCTTCCTTCCTTCCTTCCTTTCTTTTCCTTCCTTCCTTCCTTCCTTCCTTCCTTCCTTCCTTCCTTCCTTCCTTCCTTCCTTCCTTCCTTCCTTTCTTCCCTCTCTCCTTCTTCTCCCTCTGTCCACATAGGGTATCATATCCTTACCTGAGGGTACTCTGTCCAAAGCAATGTAAATTTTGATCACTGAAATCTCTCAAAATATCTTGAGGTTTATGGGCTAGATTTGTTTCTTAAGGACCATGCCTTAAACACGAATCACTCTGGCTCTCATCGATTCCCAACAATAGATCATAGCCCAAGCCTCGCCTGTTCATTATTTGGGCCCTGACTGTACAACATGGCAAGTGGTGGTCCTAGAACTATACCAGTGGCTCTGAAGGGCACAGGTGCCACCTGGAATCTTTGTTATTCACCACTCAATTCTGCATCACATATGCGGGAAGGCTGAGGAGAGCTAAAGAGCAGGCACAGGCCCTGGACTATGTAGGGAGAGGAGCCATAAGCAACAATGTGGTTCAGATCCTAGAAGCAGAGCAGGGTCTTAATTCTGTCACATTTCCTTCTTGATGATCATGTGACTTATTGAAACAACCAAGGAGCCTAGAAACTTGTGTAAACTGAAGAAGGGTCTCAAACTGTTAGTTGCAAGATTCATGGCAATAATTAATTCCCCTCCCTCACAACTGATAAGGAGAAGGTAGGTGTGTGTGTAGAGGGGGGAGGTGGTTTGTGTATGAAAAAGAAAAGATTTGGCAATTTTTAGAATGGGTTAACATGTAGAGGAGAAGAAGCCAGGACACTGGTTCCTTGATCTTACTGGACCTGTGTTTCATGGTAGTGCACATTTCTCCTGCCCCTTTAGTCCTCAAGCTACTTGTCCTACATTCCACTTCTATTCTATTCTAGGTTTACAGCTTCCCAATCTCTTTACAGGACCCCACAATGCACCAAGAGTGATCTCAGTGCTTGCTGCTGAATACTGCAGCCTGGACTCAGGGCCTGCTCTTTTTTTTTTTTTTTGGAGGTGGGTAATATTTATTTATTTATTTTTAATTAATGAATTAATTTTTAGTTTTCAACATTCACTTCCACAAGATTTTGAGTTCCAAATTTTCTCCCCATCTTGTCCCTCCCCCCCAAGATGACATGCATTCTGAATACCCCTTCTCCTAATCTGCCCTCCCTTCTAAGTCCCCTCTTCTCTTATCCTCTTCCCCTTCTATTTTCCCACAGGGCAGGATAGATTTCTATACCTCATTGTCTGTATATCTTGTTTCCCAGTTGCATGTGAAAACAATTTTTTAACATTTGTTTTTAAAACTTTGGTTCCAAATTTTCTCCCTTCCTCCCTCCCCACCCACCCTCATTGAGAAGGCAAGCAACTCAATACAGATTATACACGTGTAATCATGCTACACATTTCCATAGCAGTCATGTTGTGAAAAACTAACTATATTTAACTTCATCCTATCCTGCCCCCTGCTTATTCTATTCTCTCTTTTGACCCTGTCCCTCCTTAGAAGTGTTTGCTTCTGATTACCCCCTCCTTAATCTGCCCTCCCCTCTATCATCCCTCTGCTCTCTTATCCCCTTCTCCCCTATTTTCCTGTAGGGTAGGATAGCTTTCCATACCCAATTGAGTGTGTATGGTATTCCCTCCTTAAGCCATATTTGATGAGAATAAGATTCACTCATTCCCTTTCACCTTCCCTCACTTCCCCTCCACTGTAAAAGCCTTTTCTTTTCTGTTTCATGTGAGATAATGTACCCCACTCTACCTCTCCCTTTCTTCTCCGAGTATCATGCTCTCTCATCCCTTCATTTTATTCTCCAGGTATGACCCCTTAATCTTCAACTCACCGTGTGCCCTCTATCTATCACTCTATCTATACATATAATTTTTTCCCCTCCAACTACCCTAATACTGACAAAGGTCTCATGAGTTACAAATATCATCTTTCCATGCAGGAATGTAAAGTGTTCAACTTTAATAAGTCTCATGATTTTTCTTTCCTGTTTACCTCTTCATGCTTCTTGAGCCTTGTATTTGAAACTTCAGCTCTGGTCTTTTCATCAAGAATGCTTGAAAGTCCTCTATTTCACTGAATATCCATTTTTTTCCCCCTGAAGGATTATGCTCAGTTTTGCTTGGTTGTAATTCTATCTCCTTTGCCCTCTGGAATATTATATTCCAAGCCCTCCTATCCCTTAATGTAGAAGCTTCTAAATCCTGTGTTATCCTGACTGTTTCCACAGTAATTGAATTGTTTCTGGCTACCTGCAATATTTTGTCCTTGACCTGGGAACTCTGGAATTTGGCTTCAATATTCCTAGGAGTTTTGCTTTGGGGATCTCTTTCAGGAGGTAATTGCTGGATTCTTTCAATTTCTATTTTGCCCTCTGGTTCTAGAATATCAGGGCAGTTTTCCTTGATAATTTCTTGAAAGATGATGCCTAGGCTCTTCTTTTAATCATGGCTTTCACGTAGTCTAATAATTTTTAAATTCTATCTCCTGGATCTATTTTCCAGATCAGTTGTTTTCCCAATGAGATATTTCACATTGTTTTCCATTTTTCATTCTTTTGGTTTTGTTTTACAATGTCTTGATTTTTCATAAAGTCATTAGCTTCCATTTGCTCCATTCTAATTTTTAAGGAAGTATTTTCTTCAGTGAGCTTTTGGACTTCCTTTTCCATTTGTCCAATTCTGCTTTTTAAGTCATTCTTTTCCTCATTGGCTTTTGGGACCTCTTTTGCCGTTGGGGTTAATCTGTTTTTAAGGTGTTATTTTCTTCAGCAATTTTTTTGTTCTCCGTTAGCAAGCTGTTGACTTGTTTTTCACGATTTTCTTGCATCAGTCTCATTTCTCTTCCCAGTTTTTCCTCTACTTCTCTCACTTGTTTCTCAAAATCCCTTTTGAGCTCTTCCATGGCCTGGGACTGATTCACATTTTTCTTGGAGGCTTTGGATGTAGGAGCTTTGACTTTGTTGTCTTCTTCTGGTTGTATATTTTGATCTTCTTTGTTACCAAAAAAAGATTCTATGGTCTGGCACTTCTTGTGAGGTTTGCTCATGATTCCCACCAATTATTTGAATTCTAAACTCTTTGTTAAGGTAGAGCTCTGCTTCCAGTGTGGAGAATGTACTGTCTCAAGCTTCAGGGGTTTTGTGCAGCTGTTTTCAGAGATACTTCTAGGGACCTGCAAGTTTTTAGTTCTTCCAAGGTGGTATGATAAGGGGTGAGCTGTGTACTCCTTTCCTGGCCTGTGCTCTGGTCTATGAATGACCACAAGCACTCTTTTCTGCCTTGGAACTGTGAATCCTCTTCACCACTACTACAAGCTCCACCATGCCAGTGTTCCTCGTTGTCTCAGGACTGACACTCAGAACTGTGACCCAAATCCAAGCATGGGCAAAGCAAGAGAATCCTGCCTCAGCACTAGCAAAGAAATCCCTGCAGTGTCCCTCTAATCAGCCGCTAGTTTCCCCCTCAGTCTGTGGGCCAGAAGCTCCAGAAGCAGCCGCCACCCCAGGGCTGTGCTGGTACTGGAGCTGTGACCAACCTTCTTTCTTACCACAGTCACAGACTTTTCCTACTGACCTTCTAAGTTGTCTTTGGTGTTTGTGGGTTGAGAAGTCTGGAAACTACCACAGCTGCCTGTGATACAGTCCTCTTAGCGCTGTTCCAGTTTCGCTGAGGCCTGTTTTGCCTGCCCACCCATGCTGAACTGCATTTCTCTCCCAGCCTGGGGTGATAGACTTTCCAATCAACCATTCAGGTTATCTTGGGCTAGAAATTTGTTTCATTCTGTCTTTTTGTGGGTTCTGCTGCTTTAGAATTTGTTTAGAGCCATTTTTTACAGGTATTTGGAGGGGTTTGGGGAAGAGCTCAAGCAAGTCACTGCTTTTACTCTGCCGTCTTGGCTCCACCCTCCCTGTTCTTTCTTTAGTCACTGGGATGGAAAATCCTAAATCTTTCTTCTCCCTCTATCTCAAGACATCCCAAAGGAGATGAGGATAGTTGGGAAAAGGAGCTGGGGGTGTGTAGTCAAAGTAATTGGCCTTGGACCATAAGTGTGGTGGTTGGATATGATAACAGTAACTTCCCTTTCAAGAGATTACCCTTTTAAAAGTGCTTTTCTCACAACAGCACCATGCGGTTGTTCTGGGCTTGCTTTCCCTATTTCACACATGAGGAAACTGAGGTACAGAGAGAGGAATTGACTTGCTCAGGCTTACAATAACTAGTATTTGAGCCTGAAATCAAATCTAGTACTTTCCCTTCCTTTATTTGGATACTCCATACTTAACATAGTGATTTGCACATAGTGAATATTTAATTAAGGCTTTTATTCATTCATTCATTTCTGTATCCATTCATTAAGAAGTCCTCTGTATCTTCATTCTCTTTCTACTACATGTTGACATTGCTGATTTGCCTCTGGAGGTTTTTAACTTGGACTCTTCTCAAGGGAATGTTGGAGCTTTCCCTCCTGTTGAGTCCAGGCCAGAGCTGGCAGTAGAAAGCAAAAGATGGAATCCTGGGTGAGGGAGGGTTGGATAGGCAGGACCCCAGAGACTCTCAGACCTTTAAATATCCATGAATACAGCTATTTCTGAATTTTTTAGAGTCATGAAAGGAAGGATGTTGGCTTTGGAAATAAAGAAGCTAGATTCAGATGAATTTACTGCCTGTGTGACCTTGTCCAAGTCATTCAACTCCTGTTGGCATGTTTCTTCACTTATAAAATCAGAGGATTGAACTAAGTGATTTTTAAGATTCTTTTTGGCTTGAAATTTATGAGCCTATGACCTCTCCACGCCCATGGTAGAGACCTTCATGCAACATGACAAGCCCTGAAGACAAATTGTGGTTGCTGAGCTTCAGAGCCCCATGCTTTTGTTCTCAACCTCCCAGGTAGTGTAGGTTTGAAAAACTACCTTGACCCTCCTCCCACCTTAACTTCTGATTTCTCTCTTGTTTTCTCAATTCCTTATCTACTTGGTCCCTTTCTTTCTCCTTTTCCCCCCTTATTGCCTCCATCTTCTGTTATTGCTCCTCCTATATCCTCTGCCCCTAAAACATTTTCCTCCTCTTCTCTTCCTGTTCCTGTTCTTCTAACAATCTTCCACTGCCCCATAGTGATCTATCTTCTGTCCTTGTTTTCCTTCATTATTTTGCCCCATGCACTATCATTCTTTCCATGTAATCCTGTACTGTTTCTCTACAAATTCCCCCCCCCCTCCTTTGGCTTCTGTTTCACTTCTCTCCCTCCCTCTGTCCTTTCCCTCTCTCTTCCTGCTAATCTCCTACTCACATCAATGTCTCCATTCTGTACCATTCTCTTCTATTCTGTCTTCTGGTCCTTCCTCATTCTCTGTACTCACCTCTTTGTTTCTCTCCCCTCCTTTGCCCTGTTCAATTATCTCTCCATCCTCCATTTCTCCTTTCTATCACTGTCTATTCCTTTCTGCCATCACTACCTTATCTTCCTTCTGTCATTTTCTTTTTCCCCCTCTCTGAGTTCTTTCTCCCTCCTTTTCTCTGCTTCTTCCTTCTACCTGTCCTTCCTACTCTTTTCTTTGTTCCAACCGCAATCTCAACCTTCATATTCCCACCCTTGGTCATCTCTCTATCTGTGTATCCCACATTTGGTCTCTCCTGTGTAATACTTCTTTTCTACATCCCTCATTACTCTTGTGTCCCTATGACTGTTCCTTAAACCATTCTGAATCTCAGTTCTCCTCTCCAGGCTTGATGAGGATTCTAAAAGCCTCATCTCTGCTGCTTAGGTCCCAGAATAAAAGAAGTAAGGACTGGAGTTAGACGTTTATTGGTCATATGGCTGGAGGAGATAAAGCTGTAAGAAATTATTTAATTTTCTAAAAGATAGGGTTCAGAAAAGAAACTGAAAAGCATTAAAAATTAAGCTTTGGAGAATTCCCAGGTAGGAGGAGAAAGAAGAAGACCCCATGAAGGAGATGTAGAAAGAAAAACAGTTGAAGTAGGAGAACCAGTATAATTCAATGCCATGGAGCTAAAGAAAGCACTTCAGTGTTAGAATCCTAAAGTTTGGAAGCATGTTATAGATCGTATAGTACACCCTCCAATTATTCTGTCATCCCTTTCTGTAATATCCTGACTGGCTGTCAGCCAGTCACTGATTAAATACTTCCTGTGATGAAAACTCATTATTTTTCATGTCACTTTTAGACACCTATTAGTAAATTCTTCTTTGTATCAAATCTAAGCTTGTCTCCCAGTAATTTCCAAACGTTGTTCCTAGTTCTGATCTCTGGAACAAGTGGAATTCCTCTCTCATATGACAGTATCTCAGATTTTTAAAGATCCAATTTCATGTCTCATTCTTCTCACATTCCTCACACACCTATTAAATAAATTGATATTTCCTTTGTATGGCTGAGGTGAATTGAGTTGCCCAAGATGAAAACAGCCAGTTGGTGGCAAAGCCAGGAGTGTGATCAACGTTTCCTAACTCTCAACACTGTGTCCTTAACAAACACTATGTATTTACTACAGAATATAGACTGTTGGACTAGAAATGACTTCAGGTCATAGAATTTTAGAGTTGGAATTGGATCCAGATACCATCCCTAAAACAAAGGGCTTTGCTTGAAATTTCTGAGGCTGTGGTACTTGTTTAATTCTTTCACAAATGTCCGTGAATACCATATGGACACTTCCAGTCCATATCCTTATCTATATCCATATATATACCCATGCATGTATTTGTTTGTATATGTGTATGTTATCTATATGTCTATATATTGGGTGTACTAATAGCTATACTTAAAACTGCATGAAGACTTTTGGGACACCCAATATTTATGTGTATATATATATATACACATATATATATGAATGTATGTAGCATATGTTATAAAACTATGAAAACTTAAACTGCACTAAGACTTTTTTTTAAATTTTCTCACTTTATTCATTTATTTTTAAGGCAATTGGGGTTAAGTGACTTGCCCAGGGTCACACAGCTAGTAAGTGTGTCAAGTGTTTGGTCTGAGGCCAGATTTGAACTCAGGTCCTCCTGAATTCAGGGCCAGTGCTCTATCCACTGTGCCACCTAGCTGCTCCCAGCACTAAGAATTTTAAGACACCATATTATGTATGAAAAATATATGCCTTTTGTTTTTACATATATAATATCTGTGTGTGTCCCATATATATGCCTTTTGCTTTTATATCACAGTAATTTCCAAATATAGTCCTTCTTATTTCCTCCCAGTAAATGTTCCTTGCATAGAGCATTGATTGTGTTTGCCTAGATCAAGGGTGGGGAGAGATTTGTTCTGTGAAGTTTAGATTCAGTCAAAGGGCTGCACTTGAGGACCTAGAAGGCTATATGTGGTCTCAAAGCCACAGGTTCCCCACCTCTGGCCTAGATAATCTGAGGAACTTGGGGTGAATATTATCCTTGACCCTTCCCTTGAGGGAACATAAGGGGATTATAGTAATTCCTACCTCAGGGTATCCCAGAACACCTGAACTCTACTCCATGCACATTAATGCTTTCATTATAAAAAAAGAAAAAAAATTTAAACAAAACTAGTTGATGCATGTATGTATATGACTGTGATTGCACAATTCCACACTCATAGTTCCCCACCTTTACAATGAAATGGAGGCATATTTCCTCATGTCTTCTCCGGGGCTATGCCTTCTTCTTATAATTAAACAAAATTCTTTCCTTTTATTGTTCTTTCCAAAATCCTCACGTCACAGATGAATAAACTGGGATCCAAATGGGAAGGGATTTGTCAAATGATACAATGCTCAACAATGTTATGCACTTTTAAATGTGGATTTCTTGCCTTTCCAATTAGATTGCAAGTTTCTTAAGATTAAAAAGCATATCTTCTTTCATGATTTGTGTTATACCTGCCTGTCCCAACAGTGCCTAATTACTGCACTCTATACTATTTTGTTGCTTTATTGATTATTTAAAGGCAGAGAGAGAAGAGCCATCAAAGAGGGAGAGATTGAAGATTTCAAAGAGGAAGATTACTTCAGAACTAAATTGATTAATTGGTGTGGCTGAGATCTGTTTGAAGACTGACTTCCTCCTCTCTCTTTCCCAAAGGTGTTTCTGACCTCCCCCTTCTACACCATGGTTTGTGCCTCTAACGCCTCCCACACACCAGTATTCCTTCTCGTGGAGCTGTGGAGAGGTGGTCCTCCCAAAAGCCTTCTTTTCCTGCTGTTCTTGACTATCTATATGGGTGCTATGGTGGGTAATTTAACACTAGTCCTGCTCATCTCTCAAGACTCACGATTCAGTACACCCATGTACTATCTGCTACGTGGCCTCTCTATGGTTGATGCAGGGCTGGCCACAGTTACCTTACCCCAGCTACTAGCCCACCTGATTTCTGCCCAGCCAGCCATCCCTGCTGTGCGTTGCCTAATGCAATTTTTCTTCTTCTATGTATTTGGTGTCACAGACACACTGGTGGTGGCTGTCATGGCCCTGGACCGTTATGTGGCCATCTGTGACCCATTGCACTATCCGGTTGTAATGAATCAACAGGTCTGTACCCACCTACTGGCTTCTTGTTGGGCTGTGTCTTTCATTCACTCTCTTCTGCATGCAGGGCTCTTATTGCCCCTCCAGTGGGCTGTTGACAGTGAGGATGCTGTCCATCTCCCCCACTTTTTCTGTGACCACCGGCCCCTATTGAGGACCTCCTGTTCTGACACTCAAATCAATGAGCTAGCCATCTTTCTGGAGGGTGGGTTGCTCATGCTGGGACCCTGTGCTCTCATTCTACTCTCCTACACTCATATTGCAGCTACCATCTTGCAGCTGCCCTCAGCTGCTGGCCAAAGGAGGGCTTTCTCCACCTGTGGTTCCCATCTTACCATGGTCATTTTCCTCTATGGCACCATCATTTGGGTCTACTTCCAGCCCCCCTCCCAGAACTCTCAGAAGCAGGATATGACAGCTGCTGTGATGTACACAGCCATTACTCCTCTTGCCAACCCATTTGTCTACAGCCTCCGCAATAAGGATGTTAAGGGTGCCCTTCACAGATTTCTTGTTCCTAGTCAAGTGGCCCCCTGATTGCTCTGGCTCTAGGACTCATGGTTCATGTGGGATAGGTCAACAAAAATTTAGAGCCTGGAGGATAATGATGGTGAATGGTAATCATAAAGACCATGGAAGGACCTAGGGAAACAGAATTCCAGATGATATAATATATGGAGTTTGCCATTTATAAATTGCTTCATAATTTTTGATCCTCAAAACCATTCTGTGAGATGTATAGCACAAATATTATTATTTCCCTTTTGCAACTGAGGAAACTGAGGCCCAGAGATATTAACTAACCTGCCTAATATTGGATGTGCACCATTTTGTATTCTACTTATATATTGGGTCACACAAGAAGCAACAGGTAAAATTTGAAACCAAGTCCTCTGACTACAAATCTAATTGTCTTTTCAACTCTGGTCCAGGCTGTTGTGTTTGTTTTGTTTTGTTTTGTTTTGTTTTCTGCCACAGGTGATCAAGTGTAAGGATGGTAGAAGCAAGACAAGTACATATCAAATTACTAGTACAATGCTTCAATCATTCACTGAGGGGCAGTTCTTCCATCAACATATTCCCCACCCCTACAATACTTTTGTGGAAAGTCTTCATTCATTTCTGTAGCTAGAAAAAAGCTATCCCTTTGTGGTCATCCTGTGATAATGAACTTCTCCATTCTCTCTATGCTGGTCATGAGATGATAGACACACATTCCAGTGCCAAGGACTGTGCCTGAAGCCTTTACAGCTGGGTCAGACCTGCTAAGGCTTGTGTTCGGTTGGCACAGCCTTTAGGAACCCAGGCTAACCCCTAGGTTAAGTAGAAGAAGCAGAGGAGGCCACTAATTAAAGTGAAAGTAGAATATAAAATGGTGCACCTCCAAGTGCCAAGGTGTAGGCTACAGACTACAAATGTGATTAAAACTATCTCAGGAATCTCTATATCTTCCAGAGTTTGTGGAAACTGTTTTATTATGAATACCATTGACCTTTGCACTGGTGTGTATGTGTGTAGACGTATCTGTATCAACTTACCTTAGGTCTTACAGATTCACTTGATGAATGATTCCTAACCTATGTGCAGAGGACCCATGGGAGCCCTTGGAGTTCCTTCAAGAGATCACTGAGTCCTTATGTACCCTAAGCATTGCCATTTTCACCTTTATTTAGCACCAAACCAAAATGCAACTTGATGTGTAATAAATAGGTGCTGAGCATACCTCCATCCTTTATGTCATTGAGGTTCTCAGCCTAGGAGTTACCTTCAGCTCTTTACTGTCCTTCATCCCCACACCAAGTTAATTGCCGGCTCTGGGCAACACTACCTTGGCAACATCTCCCACCTCTGCCTCCTTCTCTGCTCTCATGTGGCCACTTCCCCAGGTCCTTACCACCTCTCACTTGCATGACTGCAGTAGCTTCCTAATTGGTTTTCCCACCAGTTCTCTCACCTTTCTCCAATTCATCTTCCACAGCTGCCAAATTGCTATCCCTAAGGCACAGGACTGACCATTTCTCTCCCCTCTTCAGGAAGTTTCAGTGCTCTCTGTTGCCTCTAGGATAAAACACAGACTCCCCAGCTTCGCATTTAAGGTCCTTTCTAACCTGCCTCCAGATTTATTTCTCATTACTTTCTTCACGATGTTTAAGCAGACCCAATCAGTCTAAGTAATATTCCTTGGACATGATATTTTGCTTCCCGCATCTGTGCTTTTGTACTTGCTGCCCCTTAGAATTACAATGTCTTCCCTTTCCCTCTCTGCCTTTTAGAATCCCTGACTTCATTTAAGGCTTATCTCATGTGCTAGCTCTTGCAAGAAGTCTTTCCTGTTCCCTTCCCTTCATCATTGTTATCACTTCTTGTCCCTTGAAATTACTTGGAAATTACTTTGTGTACACACATATGCGCATACACATATAAACATATATAGTATTTATTTACCTGTATAGATGCTATTTCTCATCCAAGTTGAATGTAAGCTCTTTGAATGCAGTAACTGCTGATTTTTAATTCTTTTTGTGCCCAGGATCTAGCACAATATGTCTCTGCAGTAGTTTGAATACTTGGCAGTTTAAATCAAGAAAGGATCTCAGTGTCTGGTACCTTATCCTGCTGGATGATCTTCAGAATCTTCCTAAGACAATTCAAATGAAAATGATTTAGTTTCCTGGCATAGTGGTGGTATACTGTCCAGGTTTCACAGGTATACAATAAGGTCAGCCTAATGGCTCAGTAGGCCAGTCAGTCTAATGACTCTTTTTTTCCACTTTCTTTTGGAGCCTCCCACTGAGCTAGATGGTGCAACCCTCTAGCATAGAGTAAGCACTTAATAAATGTTTATTGAATGAAATTAAATTGAAATGAACAGTTGTATTGATTGGATAAATATGTCATGTATTTATGTCTAGTTTTTGTGTATACACATTGTATTATCAATAAAACACAAATTATCTTAAAGTATTATTGAATTCTTAGCAGTATTTTATTCTAATATATTTTCTCAATTAATTGATGCAACAGTCCATATACTATCATTTAGGGACAGCAGTCTTCAAAAATTTTTATGTTAAAAGGGGGTCTTCATATTGAAGCTAGGGAAACATTGATATAGAACTTAATGTCTCTATTGATACAAATTAGCTAGTGTAGGTAGTGCAGTGTGTAAAGCAGCAGACATGGAGTCAGCAAGACCTAGGTTCCTAATCCAGCCTCAGGCACTTCCAAGCTGTGTGACCCTAGGCAATTCATTTAACCTCACTTTACCTAATTTTTACATCTATAAAATGGAGATATTAGCACCACCTTTCAAAGTTGTTGTGAAGATAACATAAGACGATATTTGTAAAGCACTTTGTTAACCTTAAAGCACTATGTAAATGCTTCTTCTTTATCTTCTTCTTCCTCCTCCTCCTCCCTGCTTCACACAGTGGAGAACAGAAGTTATAGCATCACTCTACCAAGCTAAAATGTGTGCTGAAAAGACACTTTTGTTGTGTTCTTTGATCAATTTTTTTAAATGGAGAATCTTAACAATTGAAAAAAGGACCTTTAACAGCTATTGGGAGCTGACTATGGTCCTGAATCAACAGGATCATTAGAAATGCCAGTAAGTAATAATAGAATTTGAGAGTGGGAAGGGACCTTTGAGATATATCTGATTGGAATCTCTTCTCTAACATACCTATAACCAGCTCCCTCTTGAAAGCTCCACTGATCAGGATCCCACCACCTCTGAGGCAGACATTCCATATTTGAACCTCTCTAATTGCTAGGAAGTTTTTCTCTCTGATATCAAGCCTAATTTTCCCTCTTGTAATTTCTATCTACTGATCTTAGTTCTGCCTTCTGGGGCCAGACAGAACAAGATTTATTCCATTCCATTTCTTCTATTTTGCAATTCTGTGCAGGTGCTGGGCCAAAGAGTTATCAATAACTGAAGGGTCTCTAGGTGAAACATTGTAATACAATACAACTGTCTTCTTTCTCTCTTCTCTTCTTGCTGACCTGAATGGACCTTGTCCCTTAAATAATCCTCATTCCTGCAGAGATAACAACTTCTGACCTATCAGAACAATTTCAATGAAGTGCATTGTAGGTAATGGCTTACTATGAAGATAGGTACAAGCTCTTTGGGTCTCAATTTCCTCATATGTCAAATAAGGGGTTGAGAAAAGAAGACCAAAATGAAGCTGAGGGCTGTGTAACTCTAATGTCCAATCTTAGCTGTAGAGAAGAAATGGCAAAATGCACCTCTCTCTTTTGAGGGAACCTGGGATTGGTTTGACAGTATAAATTATCAGATTGTTTCTGTGTGGGTTCATTTTACTTAACTGCTTTCCTTTGTTATAAGAGAAGGTTCACAGACTGGGGGAGGGTGGTTTATCAAGAAATGGTTGTTACAGAAAAACAAAAAGCATCAATAAAACTTATTTTAAACAAGAACAACTATTAAGGAATTAGACTTTATAATTGCTAATGTCCTTTAAAATTTCTTTATGATTGTCTTTCCTAGATCCCAGAACATGATTACCTTTCCATTAATAAATTTTTAATATTTCTATAAAACTTTAAGGTTTACAAAGCACTTTCTCCACACTAGTCCTGTTCATCAGTTTCATATCAATAGTGAGGCAGATGCTGAAACAAAACAGAGGTCCAAACACAAAGTATTATAAATAGCACACTGATCAGGAGGCATAACTCTTCATGGGGTTGGGGAGAAGGAAATTTTCCTTGATCCCTTATATATGATGAACCAGAGCATGGATTTGGAGCCAGGCAACATTATCACCATAATGTTATAAGATCATGAGGGTCTGTCTTGAGGGTAGAAGAATTAGATCTTTGAAATAGAATTGATGGCATAGTATAAAGGACCCTGGATTTGTAGTCCAAAACTTAGTTTCAAATCCTAATTCTTCCACTTACTATCTGTATTACCCTGGGAAAATAAACTGTTTAAGCTCTCTTGCTCTTGGTTTCTTTATATATAAAATCATGAATCAATTGTGAATTATCTCTAGGATTTCTTCCATCTCTAAATCCTATGTTAGCTATGAGAGGCAGGACATTTTAGTATAAAGAACACTGGATTTGGAGCCAAAATGCCTACATTCAAATAATAGCTGTCATGGTACTAACCTCATGAACATGAGATCCTCTTGAAGCTAATTCATTCATTTCTGATGAACTTCCAGCAATACAGTGGCTGAATTTGTCTTCCTGGGCCTGTCAGGCAGTTTGGAGATGTAGTCAGTCCCATTGTCATCTTTACCATGTACCTTGTCAGTATTATAGAGAACTCATTGATCATTGTTATGAATTGAATATAACCCCATGTATTTCCTTTTTAACCATATATCCTCTACTGATATCTGATTCACTACCATCATTATGTCTCAATGTTGGCTTCTATCTTTTCTTGGAGCAAGACCATCCCTTTTTCTTAGTGCATGACTCAGGTCACTTTCATTGCTGGGGAAATGTGGAGGGCTTCTTTTTTGGCATCCATAACCTATGACCACTATGTGATGTTCCTGTATACCCATCAGCAAATCATTCTCATCTTCTGATTTAATTTCTATAGCAACTACATCCTGAACTCTTTCTGTCATCCCCTGGTTCAACAGTGCTGCTCATAACCTTCCTCAGTGAGCTCTGATAACATAGGGGCTTTTGTTATACCTGTCCCAATTAATCTTCATCACTGTCTCCTAGATTTGCACTGGTACTACTATACTTGGACTATGTTCAGCTTTAGTGCTATATGAGGCTGTCTCCACATGGTTGTGACCATAATCTATGGGTCTGACTTCAATTCTATTTGAAACTAGTCAGTGTGTACAACCTGAATCAGGACTAGTAGGTGGCAGTCTTCTACACAGTGGTGATCCTATGCTGAACCACATCAGCAAGTGAAAGGTGCTCTCTGAAGGACCCTGGTCAAGGTCTTCAAGTGAACCTATAGTCAATAATGCTTTAGTCACTTTAACCATTGCCTAAAACAAAGGATAATACCACCTATTCCCTGCCAGTCTCTCAGAAGATTTCATGTTTTATTGGGAAAATAGAAGCCATTTGTCATGAGATCCTTTCCCCTCCTCCCCATATGCTGTATTTCAGAATCCTGTGACATCACCAATTCTTTACTCCTTTACCTTAGTCTTTATTGAAGAAAAGGCCCTTCTTTTCACCAATGCCAACCCCTCTACTTGTACCTTTAATTCTTTCTCTTCTTGTATCCTCTGAAAGACTGCATTTACCATCCCAACTACCCTTATACTCTAACTTTCAGTTTCTTCTTATTTAGTAACTCACATCCTCTGATCTCTGTAAGCATGACTAGGTCTCCCTCATTCTTTTTTTTTATTTGTAGTAGATCTCATTTTTTATTTTTTAATTTATTATTTTATTTCCCCCAAATTACATGTAAAACAGTTTTTAACATTCGTTTAATTTTTTTAAAGTCCCAAATTCTGTTCCTCCCTTCCTCCCCTACCCCCTTTCATTGAGGAAGCAAGCAATTTTATATAGGTTACACATGTGTAGCTATGCAAAACATATTTCCATGTTAATCATATTGTGAATGAAAACAAAACCTCAAGAAAATTTAAGAAAGTAAAGAAAATGTGTGTTTCTATCTGCAATCAGACTCTATTCATTCTTTCTCTGGAGACGAGTAGCATTTTTCATCATAAATCCTTTAGAATTGTCTTTGATCATTGTATTGCTGAAAATAGCTAAGTCACTCACACTTGGTCATCACATAGTATTACTGTTACTGTAAACAATGTTCTCCTGGTTCTACTCATTTCACTTTGTATCAGTTCATGTAAGTCTTTCTGGTTTTTTCTGAGAGAATCCTGCTGTCATTTCTTATAGCACAATAGCATTCCATCACAATCATATACAAAAACTTGTTCAGCCATTCCCCAAATGATGGACATCTGCTCAATTTCTAATTCTTTACCACAAATAAAAGAGCTCACGTAAATATTTTTATACACATAGATAATGTCCCTTTTTGTTTTTTTTATCTCTTTGGGATACAGACTTAGTAGTAGTATTGTTTGATCAAAAGGTATGCCTGGTTTTATGGCTATTTGGCCATAATTCAAAATTGCTGTAAAGAATGCTTTAATCAGTACACCTTGTCACCAACAGTGCTTTAGTGTTTTAATTTTCCCACATCCCCTCCAATATTTGTCATTTTCCTTTTCTGTCATATTAGCCAGTCTAATAGGGGTGGGGTGGTAGTTTTGAATTGTTTTAATTTGCATTTCTCTAATCAATAGCGATTTAGAACATTTTTTTTCATAGACAGCTTTTATTACTTCATCTTAAAACTGCCTGTTCATATCTTTGCCCATTTATCAATTGAAGAATGGCTCTTATTTCTATAAATTTGGCTCAGTGTTCTATATATTTGAGAAAAGAGATCTTTATCAGAGAAATTTGCCATAAAATTTTTTCACTGTGTATTTTCCTCCATCCTGCTTTCTCCCATTTATCTTTCTCTCTCTCTCTCCTTTCACCCTGCCCATTCTCAAAACTGTTTTGCTTCTGACTTTCACTTCTCCCAATCTGCCATCCTTTCTATCAGCCTGTCCCTTTTTCTTATCCCTTTCCCCTCCAACTTTCCTGTATGGTAAGATATATTTCTATACCTAACTGCCGTGCATGTTTTTCCCTCTTTGAGCCAGTTCTGATGATAGCAAGGTTTCTGCACTCCCTCCCACTTCCCCCATTTTCCTTTCCACTTTAAAAACTCTTTCTTGCCTGTTTTATGTCAGATAATTTACTCCATTCTACCTCCCGCTTTCCCCTTCTCCCAATGCATTCCTCTTTCTTACCCCATAATTTTATATTTTTAGATGATTCTCCCATCTTATTCAATTCATGTCCATGCCCTCTGCCTATGTATACTTCTTCTAACTGCCCTACTAATAAGAAAGTTTTGGGGAGTCACAAATATCATTTTCCCTTGTAGGAATGTAAACAGTTTAACCTTATTGAATCTCTTATGATTTCTCTTTCTTGTTTATTATCCTTCTCTGGAGTCTTGAATTTAAAGTCAAATTTTCTATTCATCTCTGGTCTTTTAATCAGGAATGCCTGAAAGTCTTCTATTTCATTGAATATCCATTCCCCCCACCTTAAGGATTATATAAGGTTTGTGTCTTGATATTCCCTGTCATCATATGTCACCATAGTGACTTGTTATGGTCAGGTTCTTTTTTATTTTTTTGCTCATTTTTTTTATAACCTATATCTTGACTTTAACTTTGTGTTAAAGTTGGGTCCTATTACTAGGGTGAAGGGGACACTGTTCCAAGCTTTAGGTTTTTTTTATTTTTATTTATTTTTTCAAGCCTTAGGTTTTTTGTGCTGCCATTTTCAGAGATAGCTCTGGGGGATTATAATTCTCTCTCCAATTCTAACTACAAAACATTTCTTGCATACATCCCTTACATACATATATTCTCTTCACTCAAATGACCATCATCCTAGTTCAGGCCATCATCGCTTTTAACTTGGTCTATTACAATAACTTCTTAATTGGTCTCCATGTCTCCAAAACTTCTAAAGTGATATTCTTAAAGTACAAATCTGACTATTCCACTTCTGTGCTCAATAAACTCCAGTGGTATCCTATTATTTTTAAGGACAAATACAAATTCCTCGGTTTTGCATTTCAAGTCCTTAACTTGGCTCCAACCTATATTTTCAGGACCATGTTGTATTTTTCCCCTTTGCACACTTTACAATCCAGTTAAACTAAGCTTCTTGTTGTCCTCACACATAATGTTCCATTTCCCATTTTCATGCCATTGCATAGATTGTCTCTCGTGCTTCTCTTCTCAGGTCTTCCTCCTAGACTCCAGAGCTTCTTGAAAAGCTAAACTCAAATGCCTCCTACTACATGAAACCTTTTTTGCTCATCCCACTCTCTCTTGTGAAGTTACCATGTATTCATTTTACATATAATTTCTACATACTCATATGTATGTATTTTCCCCTCATCTAATGTAGACTTATAGAACAAAGCTACCCCCTTTAGGTCTTGTGTTTGTTTTAGTTAACTTATTCTGTGACACTTGAAGTTTTCAGTATTCTGAGTGATATTTGTCTTTTCTCCCATATGAGAATGTAAGGACCTTATCATAGCTCCTTCTAATTGATCAAATGTATTTACCTTTCTAGATTTTTCTTAACTACTGAGTTTCATTTTAAAGTTTCTACTCAGCTTTCATCTTTTTGTAAGGAATACTAGAAAGTCTTTTATTCTATTAAAGTACATTTTCTCTTTAGGATTACATTAAGTTGATCTTGGTCCTATATCTTTTATTCCTCTTCCTATATAGTGGTTGCACCTAAGTCTTGTGTAATCCTGACTATGGTTCTTTAATACTTGAACTCTTTCTTCCTGGCTACTTAAAAATATTATGCTTGACTTGAAAGCTCTTGATTTTGACAATGACATTTCTGAAAATGTTCAGTTTGAGGTTTCTCTCAGGAAGCAATCAATATTTCTGTTTTCACTTTCTGGTTCTACTTTATCCTCTGATTCTAATAGTGGCTTTTATTTTATAATGAAATATGTTATCTAGATTTTTTGTTTGGTCTTGGTATTCAGAGTTCAATGATTCTTGAATGAACATTATTGACTTGCTTTCTGGATCAGTTGTTTTTGTCAGAAGATAGATTTTTTTAAAAAAATTTTTCAATGTTTTTACTTTGTCATTTTTTTTCTTTTTGCTTTATGGAGTCAGAAGATTCTTTTCATTCCATTCTATTTTTCAGGCAGTCTTATACTTGGTTAAGATTTTCTACTACCTGTTCTTTTGTCAATTTTCCCCTCCTGAACTCTAATTTCATTTATACTTTCTCCTTTTATCCCATATTTAATTTCTTCCAACCATTCTTGTAATCCTTGTGGCCAAGTCATTTTTTTTTCTGTAAGGCTATATTTTTCAATATTCTTGGGTTGCCCTGTTCTGGGTTTATCTCATGGGCTTCTTTTAACTCATAATATTTTTACACTGTGTTCATTTTTTCCTTCTGTTTACACATATTTTCAACTTCAGTTCTTAGTGTGTGATTTTGTGCTTAAACCAATGCCTTCTGGGAGTCATGGAAGTGTTGTGTAGGCCTGGTTTGGTCTTGCCTCCTCTATAGTTTAGATGTCACTACTATTGCCAATCCAGATGGGGTGACAAACATTAGGCCCCATTCAGTGCCTAAATTCTTGACTTCCATCTTGATTTCCTGGCTGTTCATTGAGGGTTCTGCCTTCTTCTTTTACAGCCCTTAATCAAGAACTAGTTTTATCCTGAGTAGCCCTGACAAGACCTAGTGGGATATTGGAGAGTACACTGGATTTCAGTCTCCTATTGTGACATTTAAAAATTTGAGAGACATAGTTTCTGGGTGATGTAATCATTTTAGTAATAAGGGTAGCATGTTTATTAATAAAAAGAGGTCAGTGGCACTCTTGAATGCCAAAGACCTCTCATGGTGGTGGGCTCACAGTTTATATGCCCTTGGAAGAGCAGGTGTTCCTGAGGGTGTCAATCAACTCTGATTGGTCAACAAGTAATGAGAGAGAATAAATATTATAGTGAGGTGTGAGCTCATTCTGAGGAGTCTTGGGGGGGCATGACTTGGATCACCTGAGTCTTGATCAAAGAGACTTTTCCACTTCCATATCACATGTCTGACAAAAGGGTGAATCCACATTTCTCCATATTGTCTGATTAAACACAATGAGCAGGAATCCATACATTAGCCTAAACTTAGAACTTCTTTTACTGTCTTTGAGAAAGATTTCCTGCACTAGTTTATTTCTGAATGAGGAAATAGAAAAGGGGTAAAACTTTGTTCCTGATTCAATAATTAGCTATTAATACAAGAGAGAAATAATAATTTCTGTCATTATACATTCCCTCTAGTGCTAGAACCCAGGTCAGTCCTGACTCCTTTATGGCTTCCAGCGCCTTGAGGTGTGCAAGCCAGTTGTCTTCTTGAGCAGTGAACTGTGGATGCTGGTTTTGCCCTCCTCACTCCTACTCTGTTCTATGGACCAGGACATGGCTTCAAGCTTCCAATTATTAGAGCTTGTACTGGTTTGTTACCTACCCTTGTTCAGAGTACTGGCTGACTTCAGGTTCATTTGCAGAAGCTCTCACTGACTTCCTTGCAACAGCTCTTCTGTTCATCTCTACCAGCTTCCAGCTACTTACCTGACTGGGCTAACTTTATTGGTCTAGCTCTCTATCTTCTTCATTAGTCTCTCACTCATTTATGAGAGTTTAGCTGGCTTTCTTCGCAAGACCCTTCTTCCCACCTCTTTTGGCTCAAAGTAACTTAAACTTCACTTAACTTCTCTTGTGTGACCCATCCACCTGACTCTGCACAATTCTGATCATCTTTTTGGTGTGCATTTCTGCACTGGGTGAAGGAGCTTGTTTCTGTTTCTTTTAGTTTTCTTCATTGATCTTTCTGAAGTCCTTTTTAGATATTTGTTGGAATACATGTGGAAGATTTAGACTTCTCCATTAAACATAGCCAACTTGACCAGGCACCATCTATAACTATTAATTATAATAATGGCAAATATTACTAACTTTTAATGATGTTTTCAGGTTCACAAAGTTCCCCTTTCATGACAACTATGTAGAGGGTGGAAGGATATCACTGATTTAAAGATGAGAAAACTAAGACTTTGGATTTTTATTGTAGGACAGTTCTGTTTGTTCTGAAGTCATTCCTTATTTAAAACAGTCTATCTTCCTGTAAGTTCTATGTATTCTTCCTAAATATTCCCTGACAGGCCAAATAGGCCTTTCTTCCACAAAACTGTTTCCTATCTTTTCACATGATCACCTTAAAATATTTAAAGATAGAGACCATACATGCTGTAAGTCTTCTCTAAGCTAAATATCCTTAGTTCCTTTAGTGAATTCTCTTATGATACGATTTATAGACCTTTCTGCAACCTAGACCCTTTCTCCTGGATATGTGCCATTGTCTTGTTTAAGCTAGAAGCTCCATAACTATTCATGGACCCTCTTTTATAACAGAGTTCTGCTGGTTCCTCATCAGGCATTCCTATATTAATCTTCACTGGTTTTTGGCTTTAGGACTGGTGTGAGTTATTCAAGCCAGGGGAGGATTAGCAGCCCCAAGGTTCCTTAAAAGGGTAAATATGACCTCCTGTAATCAGATTGTGTATAGAAACCTGATAAAGATAGTAACAATAACTCTTGTTTCTAGAATTTACTATTTACAAAGTACTTTCCTCATAAAAGCTCCCTGGAGTAGGTTGTGCAAGGATTACTTTCCCCATTTTGCAGATGAGGAAAAAGGCTTAAGTGGGGATTGTGGAATGACTTACTCAGAATTAGACTAGTATTTTAGCCAGAGATTACACCCTAGTCCTCTCTCTTCCCATCACACTGTAATATTTTTCACACACCTCTGGAGGATTTTTCCCCCTCATTTACTTTCCTGTGGGGTGTTGAAATGTTCATTTTTGTTGAATCTAGGCCAAGTTTGGGACTAAGAAGCAAAGGATGGAATCTTGGGGGAGGGAAAGGTGACAGGAGTAAAGTGGGCAGAGCCCATGGACTCCCAGACCTTTAAATATGGCTGAATGCATTTATCTCTCCCTGTACTGAAGACTTGAGTGTCATGTCCCACCTTTCTGAGCGCATGGTAGAGACTTTCATGGCCTCCAATCAGCCCTAGAGGCAAACAGTACTGACTGAGCTTCAGAGTCCCCAAACCCTGTGTTTTATGTCACCTTCCTGGCCCAGGTAAGTTTTGAGATCTAGATCCCTGGCTCTTCTCTCAACCATATTTTCATGCCTTCCCAGCCTCTTCAATTCTCCATCTCATAGGTATTATTATTCCTATTCCTTTTTCCTGTCTGTGTTGTCTGCACACATAGTCTCTATTCCATTTTCCTCTTCTTCCCTTTTTGTCTCTTCCCTGGCATCATATTCCTAACTTTTCCATCTCTCTCCCTCTTCTGTACTATCTTCACATTGTCCCCTATTCTTGCTACTATATTACTCTTACTCTCTTGTTTCTGGGTGTTTTCATAATCCCGACTGTTCCTGGCTTGTTCTTTCCCCCTTCCTTTATCCCTCAACTTGCCATCTACTATTCCAGTCCTCTCTCTTTGGCTCCTGCTTTAATTTTATAAATAATTTAATTTTATATGCATATTCTGGTCCCTCTCATTCCCTCTTTCGCTCTATCTTCTTCTTCCTTATCTCTCTACCCCCTTCCCCTTTCTTTGTCTCCTCTCTTTGTTCCTCTCCTCACCTTCCTCTTCTTTCTTTCCTGTTTTCCTTTTCCATTGCTCCCCTTATTTTTGTCCTTGTTCTCTCCTTTCTTTCCCTGTTCCTATTCTTCTCCCTTTCACTATCCTTTCTTTCCCTCTGTTTCTTTCCACTGCCTCCTTATCCCAGTCTTTTCTCATTTCTGCCCCAAATCCTTCTCTATCTCAAGCTGTATATCTCCATTCATATTTCTCTCTCTCTGATGCTGTCTCTCTCTGTTTCCTTCTTTATCCTTGTCCCCTGTCCATGTTCCTTGTCTCTCTTCTTCTCTTTCACAATGCTTGCTTCCTATTTCATTCTGAATCAAAGTATCCCCATTTTCCACCCATGACTAATCTGAGGGAAGATCTTCCAAGCCTTATCTTTGCCCCTTAATGCTGGGCACTAGGCCCAGAGAGCTGGTGTTTGTACAATGATCTTTAATTTTTGTTTGCTTATAAAAAAGTAGTTTTTTCTATCAGGAATCATGGAATATTGTCTATTTAAATGAACAACAAAAGAGGGTACCTGGGTAGCTAAGCCTCCTTCCCTGGGCCTTGGGATTCTTCTTTTTCTCCTCTCTCCTTTTCCTTTTTGCCCTTTATCTTTAATTTCCTTATTTCCCACAGACTCAAATTGGAAAAGAAGGCAACTTTAAGCATCTGAGAATAGAGCTGCCACCGTGACCTTCTATATGCCAGTCCAAGAAGAGTAGGTAAGAAACTATCATTGGGGAGTGAAGTAGGGAGGATTTGGAGGGTTGGAAGGAGGAAAGCATGAAGAAGGTCATGGGGTATGGAGATGACATTTCAAAATAGATGAAGGCTTACGTTCTTTTGCGTTTAAGGAAGGCATTTTGATTTATTTGGGCTCTAATTTTTTATAGAATTAACTGTAAACTTAGAAGAAGATGGGTTTATTGTGGAGGCAAAGTGGGGTAGTTTATGATTTTTGAAGTTGGAACTGCGTATAAGAATAACATGACACATGTAGCTTCTAAGTCAAATACGAATCATTTCTACAACATTCTTGAAAAGGGGTAATTGACTTTCCGCTTGAACACATCAAGTCATGTGGAGCTCATTACCTCAGCCCCCTTAATTTTCAAACAAATGTTAGTAAATTATTCCTCATACTGAGTTAAAACTTGCTTGTTGGTATTTTACAACTATTGATTCCCAGTTCTGAAATCTGGAAAAACAGTTGATTCTTTTTCCACATGAAAACTCCTAATGTATTTGAAAATAGCAAGCGTGTTCTATTTCCTTCTCTCTACCATCCTTTCAAAAAAGGAAGTATTGAGTAATAAGGAGGAGGTAAGAAGTGATAAAATTTGGTAAGGAGAGGTCATGGACATCTTGGACAGAGCAGTTTAAGTGGAGTTGTGTGAATGGAAGACAAATTTGTAGGGGGCTAAGGAGAAAATGGGTAGTGAGAAAGCATCAGCTTTAGATTTAGAATTCTTGAGGAAGGAATTTGGTAGTGAAATAGTCATAATTACTAATAGAACATTTGTGTCATGCTGTAAAAATAGTCATGCACATTGCATATTTTATCTCATTTCATCCTCACAACTACTGTATGAGGTTGATGTTACTATGATCACCCTCATTTTATTGTCAGTCAGTCAACAAGCATCTATGAAATGCTGATTATGTGTCCAATGTTGTGCTAAGTGTTGGGGATACAAAAGAAGACAAAAACAGTCTCTGTCTTCAAAGAATTCATGTTCTAATGTGAGATTCATAACTACATAACTAAAAGATATGTACAATACAAATGAGAATGAATAGCAAAGAGAAGGCTTAGAGGAGAGAGTGGGACTGGAAAAAGGCTTCCTTCAGAAGGTACGGTTTGGGATGGATTTTGAAGGAAGCCAGAGCAGCTAAGAGGTAGAGCATTGTAGGCATGGGGGACAGCCAGTGGAAAAACACAGAAATGGGAGATGGAGAGTCACATATGAGGAAGAGCAAGTAGACCAGTGTATCTAGGAGCAGGGGAAACCGCAAGAATACTAGAAAGGTTAAGAAAAGGCAGGGTTGTAAAAGGCTTTAAATGTTCACCAAATGAATTTTTATTCACCCTAATAATTAGGGAGACCACTGGAGTAGGGGAGTGACATGGTCAGACCTGCATTTTAGGAAAACATTTTGGCAGTTGTGAAGAATCACTGGAGGAAGAAGAGACTTGAGGCAGAGAAACCCTTTAGAATACTGTTGCACTTGTGCACCTATGAGGTGGTGAGGACCTATACTAACTAGAGTGATGTCTGTGTGAGGGGAAAAGGCAACATAGAGATGTTGTGAAGGTAGAAATGACAGAGAAGACATATGGGGTGGGTGACAGTGAGAAGTTAAGGATGACATTGAAATTATAAGCTTGAGAGAAGGGGAAGATGGTGGTGCCCTCAATAATAAAGTTGGGGAGAGTTTTGTGGGTAAGGTAATGAATTATGTTTTGGACATGTTGAGTTTGAGATGCCTATAAGACATCCAGTTTGAGATGTCCAAAAAGCAGTTGGTGAAGTAGGACTGAAGATCAGGCTAGCAATAAAGTTGGATATGTAGATCTGGGATATAGAGATGATGTTGGACATATAGATCTCAGAACCATCTGCATAGAAATGATGATTGAACTCATGGGAGCTGATATTGCCAATAAGACAGTATAGATGGAGAAGAGAGCCCACGACAGAGCTTTGGGAGACACTGATGAATAGTGAGTGTGTATTGGATGAAACTCAAGCAAAAGAGACTGAAATGTGGTAGCAATCTAATTAGTGAAAAGCTAGGAACAAAATCTAATTCCTAATTCCCAATGCCACCTTCTTTCAAAATGTCATGCACTTAGAATGTTGACTGCTAGAACATAGAATGTAGAGTCAGGTGGATCATTAGAATATAGATGTTTAATTAGATAGGACACTAGGAACCATGTGAAAAATCAAAGGATTGGACTGAAATTAATAATTCTTGTCTGATTTTATCTTTTTATAGATGAAGAAACTGAAGCCCAAAGAGGAAGTGTCTTGCCAAATAACACAAAACCTAGAAAAATTATCATGTGAATTTCTTATCTTATGGGTCACAATAGATGTTTTATCAGTGCTAAATCAAAATGCTCATCGTTGCTAGGTTCCTTGAGTAGTACTATATCTTCTGTGCAATTTTTACCACCCCTAACCCCTTATACAATGCCTAGTACTGTGTTATGTTCTTGATTTTTTTCTTCATTGATTTATTGAAGGGAGAGAATGAGAGATTGATGATGTGGGAGAGGGAAGGGATTAGTTTTTAATTGAATTGATAAACCAGAGTGACCAAGATCTACTCATGAACTCATCCTTTCTCCTTCACACAAGGCCCTCTGACTTCACATTCCTACTATGTGTTGTTTCCCCAATGCCTCCCATACTCCCATATTCTTGCTAGTGGGGCTGTGGAGAGGTGGACCCCCCAATTATCTTCTTTTTCCACTGTTCTTAGTTGCCTATGTGGCTGCTATGATGGGTAACTTGATGCTGGTCCTGCTCATCTCTCGGGACTCACAACTTGGAACACCCATGTACTACCTGCTTCGTGGCCTTTCTGTAGTGGATGCAGGACAGGCCACAGTTACTTTGCCTCAGCTGTTGGCCCATCTTGTCTCTCCCCAACCAGTCATCCCTGCAGCCCATTGCCTGGCTCAGTTTTTCTTCTTTTATCTGTTTGCTGTCACAGATATACTGGTGGTAGCTGTCATGGCACTAGATCGTTATGTAGCCATTTGTGACCCACTGCACTACTCAGCCCTGATGAACTGCCATGTTTGTGACTGCCTGATGGCTTCCTGCTTGATCCTGTCCCTGCTCCACTCCCTTTTGCATTCAGGGCTCTTATTGCCTCTTCAGTGGGCTGGGGATAGTGGGGATGCTGTCTACATCCCTCACTTTTTCTGTGACCACTAGCCCCTGGTTCGGGCATCCTGTTCTAACATCCAATACAATGTGTTGGCCATCTTCTTGGAGGGTAGCTTATTTGTGGCAGGTCCCTGTGCTCTCATCCTATTCTCTTATGCCCGTATTGCAGCTGCCATCTTCCGTTTGCACTCAGCAGCTGGCTGCTGGAGGGCTGTGTCCACTTGCAGCTCTCACCTCACCATGGTTACCTTCCTCTATGGAACTGTCATTTGGGTCTACTTCCAGCCACCCTCCCATAACTCCCCAGAGCAGGACATGGCAGCTGCTGTGATGTATACAGCTATTACCCCTCTGGCCAACCCATTTGTCTATAGCTTCAGAAATAAGAATGTTAAGAATGCTCTCCACAGATTTCTGAGTTCCAGTAGAGAGAACTCCCAATTGAATTGGCCCTGAGACATACGGGCATCCTTACAGCAGATCTATTCCAAGGAGTTCATGGATCCACGTACATACCAAGTATTGCCATGGTGGTCTTAGCTCCAGCAACATATTCATTCTGATTCAGTATAATGAATAAGCAAATACACCTCCTGAATACGAATACATATGTACCACATGTGTGTGTGAGCTTTGTTTTCAAAGATATAAATATAGATATAGATAGGTACTGTTGTGATTAATAAAATGAAAAGTAACTATAAAAGTATTTCTGAATTCATAGCAATTTTTTGTCATCATATATTTTTACAATAAATTAAGGAGTGAAATTAACAATTAAGGATCTATGTGTCAGGCACTCTGCTAGGTTCTGGGGATGCAACTGTAAAGAATGAAAAAATCATTATTCTGAAAAAAATTACATTTCAATTGCAGAGACAACAAGTACATATATAATTACACACAGGAAGAAGATAAAGAGAATAAATATGAAATAGGGAGCAATGGCAATTGCATTTGGGAGCACAAACAATAATGCAACTACTATAATATGAGGTTTTTGATGTTAAAAAGAACCTTTATACTCAAAGGTTAGGAATCATTGATCTAGAACTCAGTACTTTTATTGGTTATGATATATCTATAAAAGATTAATGTATCCATTAAAACTAGGACTTCCATAGAATAGGACTTCTATTGAAGCTTATCCTATTCATAGAATTCATTAATCTGTTAGATAGCAAATCTCTTTGCTCATGGCTTCAGAAAATCTCAATGTCAGAAGGGACTGAGAAGCCATCAATTATAATCTATGCCTGGACTAAAATCTCTTCTACAACATAACCAGTAATTAAGAACCAAGCGTTTCCTGAATATCTAAGGGAGCTCGGAGGTGGAGATGGGAAACCTGTCATATCCCACATTTGGATACCTTGAATAATTAGGATTTTTTTTCTTTTATCTAGCATAAATTTTATTTATGCCTTCCCCCAGTTTCTCTTGTTCTAACTGTTGCAGTCAAACAAAATAATCTCTCTTCCACATAAGTTAAACTTAAATAAAGTTATCATATACTTCCTAATTCTACATATACTCGATTCTACACAGTGGAATTCCACTGTGAGTGAAAATGCACTCCAATTCATACACATTTTGCTATTTAAATTACCAAAGTAATTTTATTGAGGACATGTCTGACTGTGCAACTAATATTCACAAATAACTCAAATCACTTTCTAGAAGTTCTTGGATAAGGTATAAACTCCTCTGCTTTGCTTTTAAAAGTAACTTTAAATAATAATTTTTAAATTAATAGCTTTTAAAATGATCTGGCCCCAATTTACCTTTCCAGACTCATTACTTCCCGTTCAGCACTGTGCAATCTAACCAAACAGGACTTTTCACTATTCCTCCCTCATGATATTCTATCACCCATGTCTATGCCTTCGCATCACTGGTCCCCATGCCTGGAAGAGTAAGGTACCTTCTTACTGTTGCCTCTTACAACACTGTTCTTCCTTTAAAATGCAGCTTAGTCATGGGTAGGGAAAGCCAACATAATGAAAATGGCAATTTTATCTAAATTAACTTATTCAGGTCCATACCGATCAAACTACCAAAATTATTTTACAAAGCTAGAAAAGTAGTAAAATTCATCTGGAGGAAAAAAAGGTCAAGAATATCAAGGGAATTAAACAAAAAATTTGAAGGAAGGTGGCCTAACCATACCTGAGTAGAAACTGTATTATAAAGCAGTAATCATCAAAACAATCTGGTACTGGGTAAGAAATAGACTGGCGGATCAGTGGAATAGTAATCTATTATTACTAATTACTAATATAATTACCAATACTAATGTATGCAATGCATTAAAGTAAATGGCCAAAGTAATTTAGTGTTTGATAAACCCAAAGATCTAAGCTTTTTGGACAAAAACTCACTATTTGACAAAATCTGTTAGGAAAACTAGAAAATGGTATGGTAGAAATTAGGCATAAACCAACACCTCACACTATATACCAAGATAAATTCAAAATAGGTACATGATTTAGACATAAAGAGTGATACCATAAGCAAATTATGGTAGCATGGAATACCTCATGTGTCAGATCTTTAAATAAAGGAAGAATTTGTGACCAAAGAAGAGATAGAGAACATTACAAGATGGAAAATGGGTGATTTTTAATACATTAAAAAATGTTTTACACAAACAAAACAAATGCAGCCAAGATTAGAAAGAAAGTAGAAAGCTGGGTGGGGGGACCTTGACCACAAATGTCTCTGATAAAAGCCTCATTTCTAAATATATAGAGAACTGAGTGAAATTTATAAGGATAAAAGTCATTCCCCAATTGATAGTCAAAGAATATGAACAGATAGTTTTTAGACTGAAATCAAAACTATCTATAATCATAGGAAAAAATGCTCTAAATCATTATGGATTAGAGAAATACAAATTAAAACAACTCTATGGTACTACCTCACACCCGTCAGATTAGCTAATATGACAGAAAAGTAAAGTAATAAATGTTGGAGGGGATATGGGAAAATAGGGACACTATTGGTGGAGTTGCAAACTGATCTAACCATTCTGGAAAGCAATTTGGAACTATATCCAAAGGGCTATAAAACTGTGTACATCCTTTGACCCAGCTATATCACTATTAGATATATATCCCAAAGTGATAAAACAAAAAAGAGGAAAGAACCTATTTCTACAAATATATTTATAGCAGTTCTTTTTGTGTTGGCAAAGAATTATAAATTGAGGAGATACCCATCAATTGGGGAACAACTGAAAAGTTGTGTTATATGATTGTGATGGAATACTATTGTGCTATGAGAAGTGATAAGTAGGATGATTTCAGGAAAAAAAAGCCTAGAAAGACTTACATGAACTCATGCACAGTGAAGTGAGCAGAACTAGGAGAACATTGTACACAGTAATAGCAATATTGTCTGATTACTAACTGTGAATGATTTGGCTATTCTTAACAATACTATGATCCAAGACAACTCCAAAGGATTCATGATAAAAAAATACTATACATCTCCAGGGAAAGAACTGATATAGTCTGAACATAGATCAAAGCATGCTGTTTTTCACTTTCTTTATGTTTTTCATGTTTTTGTATGTATTTTATTTCATATGACTAATATGCAAATAAGTTTTGCATGATTGCACATGTATAACCCATATCAAATTGCATGCCATTTCAGGGAAGGGGGTAGGAAGAGAGGGAGGGAGAAAATTTAGATTTAAAAATTTTTTTAAATGAATATTAAAAATTGTTTCTACATGCAATTGGGAAAAATAAAAATTACTTTTAAAATAAAATGCAGCTTAATCACTAACTTCTACATAAAGCCTTTGCTGATCCCCCAACAGCTAGGCCCCTCCTTTTCCAGCTACCTTGTATTTAACTACTTTGTGCATTTCTCTCTGTGTGTATATAAATAATAGATTTGTATTTATGCTGTATATATTTTCATATATGTGTATTTGTTGTCTTATCCATTAAAATGTAGAATACAGAGTTTTGAGTAGAGAGGACAGCTAGGTAACACATTGAATAGAGTCTAATCTTGGAGTAAGGAAGACATGAGTTCAAATCTAGCCTCAAACATGGACTTGCTGAGACCTTTGGAAGGCACTTCTGTCTACCTCAGTTTCTCATCTGTCAAATGGGGATAATAATGGCACTTACCTCCCAGGATTGTGAGGACAAAATAAAATTTGTGAAAGTATTTTGCAAACCTTAAAGCTCTATATAAATGTTAGCTACTATTATTATAGCTATATTATAGAGATTATTTCATTCTCTGTCCTTGTATCTCTAGAGTCTAGGATAGTGGCGGCACATAGTAGGACACGTTATTCTTAATAAATACTTGTTGGTTGATTGATACTCCTTAGATTATCAATGTCATTTCCAAAATGTCTTCTCAGGAACTGAACACAATACTGCAAAAGTATGATGGGGCAGAGGACAGCAGAATTATTATTTCCCTAATGCTAGAGGTAATATGAATATTTATTAGGACTTTTCAGGCCTTTGAATCCCTCACAGCACCCAGTACTGGTTTTTGTATATTAAATGCTCATTAAATATTTGATGAATTGAGTACATTTTTTAGAAACTGTTGTACATATGTGATTATTTTATCTGTATAATGCAACTAGGTCATTCCATTTTCACTTTAAAGCGTTCTCTGAAGGGACTCAATGTGGAGTTGTGAAAAGGGTATGAGATTTGGAGTCAGAGGATGTGGATGCAAATCTCAGCTTTGTTTCTGACTTTCTGTGTGACCTTTGAAAAGTCACTTTCTCTCTCTGGGCTTCATGTAGCTTTTCTGTATAACTAGGTGGTTAAACTCAAAAGTTCTTTCCAGCCCTAAAGCCTAGTAACCTATGATCCTATAGCTATACATCTACACACACACACACACACACACACACACACACACACACACACACACACACACACACTCCAGAAAGCATACTTGCAATAAGATGCATGTGTCCCACCCTGGATTTTTATCCACCTATGAGGAATTAAGTAATCCATTAGAACGGATATTTCTATTGCATCTTGACTAGTAGCCTGATCTCGAGGAACTTGTAGTCATATCTTCTACATCTTAAGATCCTCCAATCCGCCTCGAATAGTGCCTTATACATGGTAGGCACCCATTAATTGATGAACAAATGAACTTACATATCCCTAGGAATTATATGATTATTCTTTAGAACCACACAAAAATGTAATGTCACAGTCTTAAGTAAAAAGTAAGTATTGGAGATAGGACTTGTCCTAGGTTCTAGGAATACAATGGCAAATATAAAAGTCAAAGCCTTCAAGAATTTTACATTGTTACCAGGAAGATTTCCAGAGAAAAAGTAAATATATGGACAATAAATAATCATGGACAATAAATTTTTGAAACATTTCATAAATGTTATGTATTATAATCATTCATTCTTTATTCATGCATGCCTTCATTTAACATCTATTTGCATGAATTGCTTTTTTATTCACACACGCCTTCATCGAACAGATTCTGTACTGTAAGAAAAATGTTGTCTTAGTCACCAAGAGAGAGAAAATTTCAAAGATTCTGCCTTCAGGAAGCTAGGAAATACATTAAAGTTCACTTTATTTGTATGGGTCATTGTGTGATTTACATTAAATAATTTATTTAATCTTTGCAGCTCAATTGAGAGTAAGAATGTAGGCTATCACCACGCTTGTTTTGCAGATGAGAAAATGGAGGTTCTGAATGGGGAAAGCAACGTACTTAAAGTCCCACAGCTAGGTCAGATCTTGGACTCAAATCCAATTTTTGTGACTCATCTACATCAAGTTGCCTCTTAAGAGAGCAGTATGATGACTAACTGCCTTCTAAACTTTAGATTATCTCATTTACATTTCAAGGTATAAATAGGAATAATGGATCACTTTGTAAACTGTATTGAAATCTAGAAATGTGAATTGTTTTCAGTTCCTCCTCCAACACAATCTAAGTTCCAAACTGACCTACATTCTATCCCTTAAGCACACCTTATGCTACTCTTTCTTTGTGTCTCTTTTTTCTTAATGTTTCAAAGACTGGAATGCTCTTCCTCCTCTTCTCCCTTTTAGTTCAAGAGATCAGGACCTAATTGAGCACAGATAAAGTTCAGAGACTAGATACCCAAGACTAGACTATGGACTTTAGTCCCTTGGCAGAGGGGAAGCCTGTCTATCTAAACAGCTTCCCAGTGAATAATTTAACCCCAAAGATAACAACAGCTGGAAGTGGAGCAGTGAGAACTTATGAGTGCAGGGCCAGGGGATTTCCTGGACAATGCCACATTCCTGGATCAAAGTTCCTGGAAAGAAGAGGACTTCCATTCAATTTGTTGAACCAACAATCCTGGTGAGAAGGGAAGCAATCACACGACTCAGAGTTGGAGGAGCAGCAAGAGACTGAACCATCATGTGGAGTACCAAGATCCATCTTGTCCTCTAGTACTACTGGTTTGTGGCATGCTTCCTGAGAATTCAGACATTAGGCAGACACTACTGGGTGCCAGCATGTGGTCACAAAGTGATGAGGAGTTGGAGATTGATTAGTTGAAAATAAAGCTCCAATGTCTCTCAATCAGATCCCCAGTCCTTAGTCTACAAAAAAGTATTTGTGTTTATAACCCAGACCTCCAGGATAAGATATCCTCAGAGCAGAAGGGAGAAACAATTTTTCCTGAGTATGTAGGTATTGTGTTGGCCAAGGAGGGAGTATTACCTCATGTGTTACTAGTGAAACAAAAAAACAGAAACATGACCAAGTTCAATGGATAAATCTTAACTTGTCTCATTTTATTTCCCTGTGCTCCCTTCAATCAGATAAGGAAATAATAATATGTGCTAGCCACCACGTATGTGGATTTCTCAAATCCCAGATCTGCCCCCTTATTATCTGTCATCCTAGAGAAGTCACTTCATCTCTTGGAATTCAGGTTTTCTCCTGCAAAATGAGAGACTTCTACTACATGATCTCCAAGGTTCATCCCAGCTGGCTTCAAAGTAATTTGTATTTATTGATTTCTGTAAATATGGCATTCTCCATTCCAAATGAAAACTCCTTTACAATCAAGACTATGTTTAATTTTTGTCTTTACATCTCCTGTGCCTAGCACAGTTCCTTGTATGTAGTATATACTTAATAAATAAATACCTGTTGAATTGAATTGAGTTTCTACCTATTATTTAAACCCCACTGAAATGACTACATCCTCCACAAAATCGTTTCCAATTCCTCGTGATATTGCCTTTCTTAACAAAAGTGTCTTGTATCTACTTTGTATTTCTTTTGTATACATCTTTATTTATTGTATTTCCCAATTTAATAAAGGCTTCTACAGGGCAAGGAACTGTTCCATTTCTGTTTTTGTGTCCTTATCACCTAGCACAGTGCTTGGAAAATAGTTGTCATTTAGTAAATACTTGTCAATTAGTTGACTTTTTCCCTTGGACTTGAAATAGCAACTTTTCCCTCTTGCATCTCTGACACACTTATTATGTAATTTTAAAATATAAGTATTCATGTTGGTGTTTCATTTTCTTCATAGATTGTACATATCATGAGAGCAAGGATAGTATCTTATTTAAATGTTGTAATGACCTCATTCTCTACCATTTACTTCTGCACATGGTAGACATTAATAAATATTTGTTGAATCAATCATCCAATTTTAATAAAGTGCCATTGTTTACAATGTTGGATTTTCCAATGGGTAAGCATGATGAAGAGAAGCAGTGTGATGTAGTAGATAGAGTTCTGGCTTTAGAGTCACAAAGACATGGGTCTGAATCACATTTCTGACTCATAATTGGCTGTGTGACCATTGGTAAGACATTTATCCACTCAGTGCTTCCAAGCAACAGTTTAAAATTATAGGCTACAGAGGAATGGTTAACATGCAACAGCAGGTTGAATTTCCACACTAGAAGTTCTCTTTATCAATGAAGTAATGTGTACAGATTTTTTTTTAAGTACAAAGAAATAGCCAATGGAAAAAAGGCTCCTTTGTAGTTTATTATGCCAGAATCCTCTGTGTTGTTGCCTCTGTTGTAGCTATTCCTTTATGACTCATTTCATTCAACTCCCCTCTCTCCATCCCCCTCCCAAGCCCTCAAATCAGACACTGCAATTCTTTGGGTCTGTGCAAAGGATAACCACAATTTTAATAATAGCAATGGTTGACATTTATTTGCATGGAATTTTATAATACACAAAGACTTTTATATACTCTATCTCATATAAAGAATTTCAGAGTGGAAAAGAATATTGGAGGTCATTGAATTTAACCTATATCTAAACAAGAATACCCTTCATAATATACCTATATAAGCCCCATAACAGTCTGGTGGAATAGATAGTGCCAGTGTTATTACACCCATTTTATAGGTGAGGAAACTGAAGTTGAAGCAGTTGAGTGATTTAAGTCTATAGAGATATTAACAGAGCTTCAACTTGATCACAGGACTTCTGACCCCAAATCCCAAGCACCCTCTTCTCTTAATCGGAGACAGGGTTATGTTTAAACAAAGCTTCTCTATGTCATACAATGTCAGAAATGGAAGGTGCAAAGGAGAAAATTAGTTACAGGATACATGATATCACAACATTGAGGCAAAATTCTGGAGAAAGCTGGGACAAAATGAGGAAGAAGACAAAGAGGCTTAATTTGTTTTTTTTCCCCACAATGATTTAGAAACTGGATTCATAGAAAGCTTACAGCATCATTTTGCTGGCCAATCACTTTCAATTGAATGTCTACTGCAGTGATCTATTGGAAAGAAAACTTTGAGACAGAAGACCTGTTTTCAAACACCAATTCTGCCCCTTATTATCTATGTCATCTTGGAGATGTCCCTTGTCTTTGGAATTCATCAGGTTCCTCCCTGCAAAATGAAAGCATTGCGCTCCATAATCCCCAAGGTCCATCCCAACTCTAAAATCCTATGATGAAGAGTAATAGTGGGTCATAGACAACACAATGTAGTTGGGAAAGTTTCTCAGGTGTAGAATTGTTTTGCCCCCCAAGCTAGCCTCTCTATCACTCTGTCTGGGATTTTATATTGAAGTTCTTAGCTCATATCTCCTTTTCCCGAACTAAAAGGTGATGTTTGGCAATGATAAACTAGAGGAATCACATAAGTTATTAAAGGTGGTAGGTGGTGAGATGATAATAATCTCAAACCCCTCTTTTAAAAAACTATTTGATATCTCAGAGGCTATGACTGATGTGCACATCAGTCAAGGAAGAGATATAGCTAGAGAGGCATGGGGAAAAGCCTGGGAGTTTTATTGGAGCAAGAAAACTCATTATAAATCAACAGTTTGCTACATCAGCCCCAAACCAATAATTCAGTCTTAGGCAGAATAAACAGCACACAGAGCGAGGGACGTCATGGTTACAATGTCTTTTGGCTGGTCACTTGGCATATCTTTCATGTTATGTCCTGGGCTCCACACTTTAGGACTATAGGAAAGATAGAAGCTGAAGTGTGTCCAGAGGAGAGACATCAGTGTTATAAGGAGATTAGAAAATATATCATATGAGGATTTTTGAAGGAAATGGGGGTATGTACATATCAAAAGCAAAACATATATGTGTGTATATGTTTATGTGGAGGGGAGTATAAACACTATCAGAAGATATCTGAAATTGTAATAGGAAGATGGATCAGATTTGTTCCTGGTCCCTGAGGCAGACCTATGAACGATGGATCTAAATTGGAAAAAGACATTTTGGGGCTAGATATAAAGAAAACTCCATAACAGTGTGATCCATTCAAAAGTAGGATAAGCAGCCTCTCATAATGGGGAACTCATAAATTGAGGAATCTCATTTCACTTTTGGATAGTTCTAAGCATTGAGAAGTTTTTACATATGTTGAACTAGAATCTGTCTCCTTGTAACTTCTACTGATAGATTCTAGATATGCTCTCTGGAATGACTCACGATAAGTCTAATCCTTCTAGGTAATAGCCTTCTAATGTTTGAAGATAGCTACCCTGTCTCCTATAAGTCTTACATTGTCTTGGCTAAGTCTTCTTAGTTTGTTCAACTGGTCCTTATTTGACACCATTCTTATCATCAATATCTTTTGTAGTATGTTGTAGAAGAAATTCCTTTTCAGGGAAAGGTTAGACTAGGAGACCTCTTCAGTCCTTTCTGACTCTAAGATTCCCTTATTCTGATTCTAGGTATATTATAGTTTCTGAAAAAATGAATCCCCAGTAGCCTTAAAAGTCATTGCTTGCCATGCTGAGAAGTCTGAGTTCTGAGAGTCAGAGTCAGTTCCCAAAAGAAGAGTGTTCCCTTGTTGTAAAGCTTCCTTACGGCCCTCTTCATGTCCTTATTCCTCAAGCTATAGATGAAGGGGTTCAGCATTGGGGTCACCACCATGTACATGACTGCAAAAGCTCTCTCTTTCCCAGTGGAGCTAATGAATAAGGGACACAAATAAGCCCCAACTGCTGAGCCATAGAACAGGGAGACCACGAGAGGTGGGAAGTACAGTTGGAAAAGGCTTTGTGTTTCCCCAGTTGAGAATGGATTTTCAGTATGGCCAAGAGTATATAAATGTAAGATACTAAGATATACAGAAAAGGCCCAACAAGTAAAGTACCAGACACTAGGAACAGCATCAGTTCATTTATATGAGTGTCTGAACAAGCTAGTTTTAAGAGTGGAATCAGATCACAGTAGAAGTGGGGTATGGTATTAGGAACACAAAAGGCCAGACGATCCAGTAGGAGGATGTGTAGCAGGGCATGAATAACAGTAACCGCCCAGGATACTGCCACCATCAGAACACAGTGTTGGGGACTCAGGGCAGTGGCATAATATAGGGGACAACTGATGGCCATGTAACGGTCATAGGCCATGACAGCCAAGAGGAAATTTTCCAGATCTGCAAGTAGGCCAAAGAAGTAGAGCTGTATCAGGCACCCACCATAAGTGATTTTTTTATTTCCTGATTTAGTGTCAGCTAGCATCTTGGGGACTGTAGTAGAGGGAAAACTCATGTCAACAAAAGAAAGGTTCACCACAAAGAAATACATTGGGATATGGAGGCGGGCGTCAAATATAATGGCCAGGATTATGGTCAAATTCCCAACTAGAGTGACCAAATACATGCCCAGAAACAATCCAAAGAAGATCAGTTGCTGCTCAGGTCTCTCGGAGATTCCCAAGAGAAAGAATTCAGAGACACTGGTCTGATTTCCTTGGTCCATATTTTTGGTGTTCTTCTGGAGACAAATATAATACCAAATTTTAAAAAATGAGCAACTCTCTTTTGAAGTCATATTGAACTTCTGCTTTAATGTTTCTTATTAATATCATTTCTTCTAACAATTTGCATTACTTATAATGAAGAACAAATTCTGCATTAAAGTCTTTCCATATTACCTCATAATATCCCCTTCAAATATTTGGAGTGCTGTAATATAGAAGAGGGAGTAGACTTATTTTTTTGAACCTGCACTGGCAGAACTAAGATGATGGGACAAAAATTACAGGGCAGCAGACCCTGATTCAGTGTCAAATATTCAGAGCTGTCCCACAAGTTTCAGTTTTTAATCAGATATTCATTACTGGAGGGATTCAAGCAGAGGGCGATGAGAAATTGTTGGGGATTTTATAGAGCAGATTCATCAATTTAGGTTGAAGTAGATGGACTCTGAGGTTCCTTCTGGTCGGATGATCTATATTCTTAGTCTCTATTCTGAGGCCCTTTCTAGCTCTAACATTTCATATTTCATATTTTAATAGCCTCTTTTACTATTTCTAACATTCTACTTTCTAGGTTCTCTTTCAGTTCTAACATTCTATGTTATATACTAACTCCCATGTTTTAAAGTCCTATGATTTGATGAGTAGACAAGGGAGAAGTTCATTGTGCTCTGGAGGAAGCTTCTTACCAGTCACTCTTTGATCAAGTTCCCATTGTTCATGTTGGTAAGAAAGGAGACACTAAGAGGGAATAGTGAAGTGGCCTCTGGTGTCAAGATCTTGTCTCCATCTCAAGTAAGACACCTAGTACCAGAGTAGAATTTCAATATATTTTATTCTTAAGGTTAGTGATTTACTAAGATCCAGCCTGAACCAGTTATTTCAGGTATTAGATACCTGAACAGGTATCTCAGGTTGACTTCCCCCAGTGGAGCAATGGGACTGGGTAGCCTGAAAGGGGTGTGCATATAGTTGCTCTGATTCCCCTGAAATCATATTGCCTGCCATAAAAGAAGTGCACAGCTAGGCATATGCCCACCCACCCCAATTAATTCCAGTGACTCCATATTGCCTCCAGAATCAAATATAAAATCTTCTGTTTGACTTTTCAAATCCCTATAACCTGGCCTCTTCCTACTTTTCCAGGCTTCTTATTCCACCTCCTCAGTCCACAATGTACTCTGTGATTCAGTAATACTGACTTCGTTGTGGATCCTCACACATGATACTCCATTTTCTAAATTCAGATACTCCATTTTCTAAATTCAGAAATTTTTATTTGATGTTTCCAATGCCTAGAAATCTCTTCCTTTTCTTCTCCACCTTCTAATTTCCCTGGCTTCCTTCTCAGAAAAGGTCTCAAATAAAGTTTCACCTTTTGGAAGAAGCATTCCCTGGCTCCTCTTAATGCTAGAGCTTTCCCTCTGTGTATTGTCTCAAATTTCTCTTGTATATAGCTTGTTTGTGCATTGTCATTCGCGTATTTTCTCCCATTAGACTGTGAACTCCCTGAAAGCAGAGATTATCTTCTACCTTTCTTCATACTCCCGTGCTAGGCATATAGTAGGAGCTTAATAAATGTTCATCAACTGACTGATGACAAAATGAGGACAAATTCATTCTCTCTCATCTTATTCCATCATGTATTATAGTCCATTAATTCTCCATGAGGATTCCTGTGCTATCTTATCTAGAGTTTAAGGGTTTGAGGAGATCCTAAAAGACATGTTTAATTCCTCCTCCAGAGGAAGATGATTTTTAGTGGCTTATCTTTTGAGTGGTAAGAATGGCTGTTTAAGTATGGACAACCAAACAGTCAGGGAAACACAGCTTCATATGATATCTGAACTCAAAAAGAACCATAGGAAGTTAGAGATGGAAAGGATCTTAGAACACAGAATGCCAGAGTTAGGAGGTACCTTGAACATTAAATATATGAAACCTCTGTATCTAATGCTCATATAGTCCAATACTCTCCTTTTACTAGTTATTAAGTGGAAGGCCAGATACATAAAATTGCTTTTTCAAACTATTAAGTCCCAGCCACTGGATAGTAATTATCAGAGTCAGGACTAGAAATCTAACACTTAGTCCAATACTCTTTCCATTGCATCATGCTACCTCCCATGACTACTGCAAAGTTAGAATAGTCACCACTAGACTACATTTGATCTTGAGCTATGAGGATAAACACTCACTGAACTGAGCTGGGCAGGGCAAAGCTTCTCCAGTTACAGTTACTGGGAGGAAGTTGGAGTCTTCTGCTTTCATTTCATTTCAGCTCAGTCACAAATTGACTTCATGTCTGAGAGCTGGTTGAATGGAGAATATGTGAGAATGTCTGAAGATGATTAGAGGAAAAGAATGCGGCTGAGAGATTTTGGGCCGCTTCCTGATCTTTAGCCATTAAGATTCAGCTGGCACTTGAGAAGGGGCATTATCTGTATTCAGGCTTGAAGTGGTCTCCATGGAACAATCCCCAAGAACTTATTATGAGAGGTAACTAACACCTGTGGGGGTACCCATTCCTGAGAGAACACAGAAAGTGGAGAAAAATCATAGAGTAAATTCCCATTCTTCATTGAATTGCAGGTTGACCTGGGGAAAGGCATTCAATATCTCTTTGCCCAGGAATCCTCATTTGTGAAATAAAGAAATTGAATGAGATTATTTCTTAAGTCCATTTTAACTTAAATCCTGTGATTCTATACCTCTCTCTGTTTTAGCTTTCTTGTCAGAAAAATAGTGTTGCTAATAATAATTTCCATTTGTATGTAGATCTTTGGTTTACCAAGTACTTTTCTCATAACAAATCTGTGAGCACTCACACATTTAATCACAAAAATATTCACAAGAATTATCCCCATTTTACCGATGAGCAAACTGGGGATGAATATAAATTATGTAATAAAAATCTTACAGCTAGGAATCATCTTCAGGACCCAAGCCCAGATTTTCTGACTCTTTACAATATACTGCACTGTCTTCAGTAATAAAAACCAGTCCCTTTAGGGCCTAGGCAAGTAAAGGTAGTTTTTTAAGTTAAAATGGACTCTTCCTACACAGCAAAATAGCTGGAAAATCTATCTTTCACCTTTCTGCTTTTTTTCCTCTTAAACCACTGAGGGTAAAGGAAAGCAACAGGCACTTTTGAGAGGTTTCACCTTTCCCTTCTATTGAAGAGTTATAGGTGGAACTGAATCTCTTTTCCACTGATCTCCAATCTTTATTCAGCTACTCAGAAACTAACATCTGAAGTCTTCTTGTTAGATGATCGTGTGGCTGGTTTATTCACTGTTCTAGCCAGGCTGCTTCAACCTCTTCATTACCTTTTCAATGGCACATTTATCTTTCATTTTTGAAGTTAAAAAAAAAAGCACTGAATACCTATGAAATTCACAATCCTTCTTCAAGGGCACCATACTCTCCAAACATATATGTGATATTTAGTTTTGCTAGTTTTGCCCTCTCAAGTCATTAAATAGTTATATGCAAAAAAGCTTAGATATCACAATGCCTGTAGTTCCAGCTATTTATTTATCATTTCTCTTCCAGTCTGTCTTTGAAAACTGTTTCTTCACACTTAAATTTTTATCAGTTTTTTAAGGAATAAAAGTTTTTTCTTTGTGCTCTTTAAACCAGCAAACTGTTGCATGCAATAGAAGCATCACCTTACATCCTGTACAATGGGATTTAAGTCCTTTTACTTACCCTACAATTCATTTTCTACTCCAAACTGCTCATGTCCCATCTGTTAACTGTTTCTTTACACATGGATTTTTTAGGAATGTTCATTAAACCAAAATATTTTCCTGCTTCTTAAAAACACCAAGCTGTTCCATATGAAAGGATAGGATCTTAAAGAGACAGTACCTCATGCATATGTTCATATATGTATATGTTGTCTCCATTAGAATGTTAGCTCTTTGAGAAAAGGGACTTTTTCATTCTTTGTATTTGTAGCACTTAGCACAAAACCTGGCACACAGTAGGTTATTAATGAATTGTTAATGATTGCCTGGTTGGTTGGGGGAGAACTGCTTATGGCTCCTAACAGGGAGATCTTGGAATATAATAGATTAATTGACCTCTGCCAACTACTAATTTGGGAGATAAAGACTAAATTCTCATCTGAGAATTTAGGTAAGGGTGGAAGAGAGGCCTATAGGAGGGCACAGAAAGAGGTGCAAATCTAGAGCAATTCATCAACTCCTTACCCACAGACATAATTGAGCATTATGGAAAGAATAGTGAGCATTAGTTTAAAAATCTGGGCTATATTACAAAGTCTTCTACCAAGTGACCCCAGAAAAGTCATTTATTTCTTCATGTGCAAAATATTTTCTGCTCTAAATACTTAAGATTCTATTTCAGATCCTCTTCTCTTTTTCTATGTTTAGTGAGCTCATCTACCCCACTGGCTTTAATTAAAGATCATAATTCCTAAATTTATGTCTTTTTACTAAACTTCTCCTTAGACCCCAGTCCAAAGAATATCTCACTTGCATGTTCCAAAGCTTGTCTAACACTAAACCTGCCCCTAAGAATCTCAGTTTTTGCTAATGGCAACAGCATTTTCTCATGTTTTCAGGCTCATAACCTGGGAGCCATCTCTGACTTTTCCCTCTCTCTTACTCCACATATGCAATCAGTTGACAAGAATATTAGGGAACAAACTCATCTTCTTCAAGCACGCTGAAAATGCCTTCAGTACAACTAGAGTAGCAAATTTTATCAGGGGGATAATATGTATCTCAGTCTATTCCAACACAGTTTGAGTCTCTTCAGATGGATCTCTACTTTGAAAGGCGGGGTGTATGTGAAGACTAAGCACTTCCAGTGTGAGGGCTCTCTGAGCCCTTTTCAGTACTGCTTTCCACCTTTCACCCAACTCTCACCTGTGGCTCCAAGCAGTTGTAGTATGCACAGTGGCCATAGCCCAGTAAAACCATCTCAGCAGAAGGCCAGCCAGGTTCAGGGCAATCAATAGGGATCAAACTCATTGTGAATTACGGGGGTGTCAACCCCATGCATGGGAAGACTTCCCCCAGTGGAATGGGCAGATGAGAACAATTTGTTCCAAAGGCCATGAAGGCAGTTGAAGCAGACACTGTGCAGTGCTTAGAGCTTGGTCAGACATGACCAAGCTCATTCACTACATTCAAAGTCATAATCACTCTTATTGACTTGTGTCTTGCCACTGGACTTTGATGAGTCTAAAAGAGAGAGTGAGGTTGATGACTTTGTGCAACTCTGTCTCAGTTAAATCCAATTCATATGCAACTCAAGACATGACCTCCATGATATCCTTGGTCCTCTTCAAAAACAAAGAGCAGACAACAACAACTTTGGAAGGTTTTCATTCCATATTGTTTGGAGGTTGTGGGCGTTTGGGATAGTGACATCTCATTAAACTCTTCTCAAGTTTTTATAAATTAATGTTATGTCTGGGCAATTACAGCCAGCAGCATGGTGTGTATGATAATGCTCTAGATCTGGAGCAGTTTATTGGTTGAGTTGTTTGGGACATCTTGAAGCTTGTATTTGTAGTACAAAGATTTACTGTCTATCAGTCCAGGAAGATAGATTTTGATGTCCAATTCTAGCCACTAGTTTATAGCTTGCTAAGTATTTAGGATGTGCTAAATTCTTATAGCCTGCATAGATGTGTTATACAGTTGCTACCATTTTCTTGCATAACCTACATTGATCACTAGTTCAGGCTCCTTCAAGACAAACTTTAGAAAGTTTTTGGTGTCTATGACCTCATCCATCATTAACACCCTACACTTCCACGCTTACATATGACTCAGATGTTTAATACATTTGTCAATATATTATTGACTGAATTAGTACAGATATTGCCCAAAAGGCTCATAAGGGGCCTTTTGATTCCAACTTTAGCTCTTTGATGTTTCATAGGTTCCATCTGGAAAGAAGCCACTTTTGACTACATTGGATAATCCAGTGGGTATACCTATTATCAGCCTTTTCTATTGCTCAGTGAATTGATGTCTACTTATTCCAAAAGTATCTGTGTAGATTTTTGACTTCTTTATTATGAGCTTCAAGACAATCTATCATTCTACTTCCTTCTTTTGGCACAGAAATATACATCACTCTATAGATGATTTATGGTGAGAAGCCTTATGTTTTGTGAATATTTCATGAGTTTTTGTTAGAGTACTTTCTAACTTGTTACTGTCCATATTACAAATCCAAATGTATATGTTAAAACTTCAATAGCATGCCTCAGCTGAAGTCTTAACCTAAAAACTCCTCCAGGCCATGGTGCCTCCTTATCCTGAAATCTCCATCTGCCTCTAAGACTCTCTCAAAGTGAAACATCTGTTCACCATGCCAGCTCCTTTGTCTCATTGATGAATTCTTCCTGGGGCCTCCAATTTTTTGAGGGTCTTGGGATGATCAACTTTCATTACTCCCCTGACTGTGTCTTTGTGGACTTCAATACCATGCCCCTACCTTTTCCTCACCACCAGTTCTTCCTTTTCAACTCACTTTTGTATGTTTTCTTCCCACATAAGAATGTAAGCCCCTTGAGGGGAGACACTGTCTTTCTTTTTATTTGTGTATGTATCCCCAGAACTTAGAGATTAGCATGGTACCTAGTACATATTAAGTGCTTAATAAATAACACATGCTTGTCACCTTTCCTTAACAATGATATTATATAGGTGCTGATGTAGATGTGTTCCTCCCATTCAGCTTTGTTTTCAGAATGTTAGTTAACATTAGCATCTTGACATATTCATCAGTGGAATTCTCCTTGATGGGTTTATGCTTACTGTCTCTTCTCGGAGGAGACCAAAGTATCTTCTAATTCTATGTGACCTCTAGATTCAAACTTGAAGCCTTTAGTCTTTCTTTGGCTGGTCATAAGAATCTTAAACATATCGAGCCCACATGACATTTTGATATCATTGAAGAAAGATTCTATGAGATGAAGAAGCAATTTAATTTGTTTGCTTCGGGGAGACATATTGCTTGATGCCATCTGCATACATAAATGAATTAATAAGATATTTTGGTTTGAATTAATTTTAATTTGATGGCATGGAAAAGGGGATAGAGAATTGATCTCAGTGTTAAGGAAGACCTGGCTTCATATCCCATCATAAGAAACTTTTGAAGAGGACTTTGAATGATGTAGGATGTAGGATAGAGTCCAAGGCTGGATACATTGAAAACACCAAATCAGTGAAAATGGAAAGAAAGGAAAAGGTATCTGAAGTCTGATTAGTAAGGACAGGAGAAAAGAAAACATAAATGAAAGGAAATGATTTGGACTTAGATTGCCATTTGAGATCATGTAGACAGCAATTGAGCTCTTTTCATTAGGAGTTTGTCAGGAATCTATTAATTACGGTGTAAAGGCAATTTGAAGAAGTAAGCATCACATTTCCATCAAAGACAGGACAGGCCTAGAAAAAAACAAGGAATCTGGATATGGATAAAGTCCTGTTTAGGAACACCAGCAACTGAATAGTCATGCAAACATGAGCTATAGATCTCACCTTTATCAAATATTGATGGTCAAGCAGGAGTCTTATAATGACCTGCCAAAAATATGTGATATTTGTGTTTCTGCCAGCTCAAGGAAATAATTGTATGCAGAAAATAAAGGCTGAGCTCTTTATGAGAAGAAAAGGTGAAGGTACTAGAGGAACATCTCTTTACTCTTCATGTTTTCAAGGAGAAAGAAAGATTTGAAAAAGTGTTTTCAAGGAATAAAAGAATCTTAAGAGTCAGAGGAGCCTCTCTTTATTTTATATGGTTATAATTGAGGGTAATGGTGAACTCTGAGGAAGAAGTAACTTCTTGGCTCCAAAGAATTATGATGAGGACAATAGGAGGGGGGTATATAGTACTTGTCTAGTGACAAAAATAGGTAGACATGGTTAGCAATTCTCTACTAAGATTTTACTGAGAATTGGTGCAAAGGGATTCAAGACTAGAAGAGCATTTCTCATTTAAAATAAACAGAATGGGTATGGGGAACAGAGGGGTAGCATTGCTTTATAGCAAGATATGTATGAAAAAATTTAGGGATCATAAAACAGAAGCAAGGTGGAGATATCTTGAGTGGGGGGGAAGGGAGAAGGAGAGAGAGAGACAGACAGACAGACAGATAGATTGGTAGAGACAGTGACAGAAGACACACATAATGAGAGAGAAAAACAGAGAAAGAGAAAAGTTATTCACATTTCCATGGGATTGTACAATATATCTCTTATAAATAATAAAATAAAAACAGGTTATGAGTTTAGGAAACAACATAACCATGACATGGAGACATAATATTTGAGTGAAGGGGAGCTGTAGTTATCTGTACACTAGTTTAATCTGGTGAGAATCACTTCCAAAAGCTGAGCTGCATTGATAGATTCATGTCTTAGTGACGATTTCCTCTCCAGGAAAAACAATGTACCTACAACACACCTTTAAATTTAATCTGCATTATTAAAATTTTCTTAAGTCTAGACAATTTAAAAAAAAACAAATCAAGCCTGGATTTATAGTGTTTGCTGATTTCTGGAGTGTAAATGCTCACAATGAAAATTAAGCAATAAGCTCTAGACTCCTGAATACAAGATTATATTCACTAGAACACCCTGGGCTGCATGTCAGGGTGGATAGGAGGAGGATGCTAAAGTACAACAGGGGAGGGGTAGAGAAAGGAGGACTATCCAGCTCATCTTTTACTTTTCTTTTCTCTACCAAGAAAATGTATCCTTCCACTAAGAAGGCTAGAAAAAAAGGGAGGTGAAATCTAAGATAAGTGGGTTATTGACAAATAAACATCAAGTTCCATTCAATAAGTCTAAATAGCTCACATCTCAGGGCAGTGAAAGAAATTCAAGATGTGATTACTCGGTCATTGAAGATATTTGAAAATTCCTGGAGAAAAGTAGAAGAGAAAGGTAGAGGTCCCAATTTTCTGAAAAGGCAAATGCATTTAATCCTTAGACTATGTATATATGGAAGGCATTCAAAGATTGTACTGGATTACTAATAATAATTTAGAACTTATGATTAAAAGTATATCTATATATGTCTGTCTATACATATATATACAAATAATTAAAACTTATGATTAATTTGTGAGCATATAAAAAAGGGAAATGGTAATCAGTAAAAACCAGCATAGTTTAATATGAACAGATCATAAAAAAAGAAAGAACTCATTTTGTTAGTTAGTAGATAATTGAAATGCTGTAAATAAAAGTGCATCTTGGTTTTGGCAAAAACATTTGCAAAAATCTCTGATGTCATACTTTTGTACATGATGTGAAGAAATGATTCAACCAATGGAGAAGCAGTTATACCATAGCAGACAAAAAGCTAAATCAGGAGTCGAGAAGACCTAGGTACAGACTCTACCTCTGACACTATCTGAGTGACCAATGGGCAAGTCACTTAACTTTTCTGAACCTCAGTTTCCCTACCTCCAATATGAAGGTAAAAATGCCTGTGTTACCTACTTACCGGTCTTCTTGTGGGAGCTCAGATGGATTTGTAAAGTTCTTTGCAAACCAGAAAGCGTTACGTAAATGTCAGATAACATTAGTAATAGTGTAGTTAGGTGAATTTTAAAATGATTGAATAAATGGACCAAAATGACTGCAGCTATGTTAAATTTGGTTGGGGTTGTTAATAGAGTGTCTTAGTGACCTACCATGGGCCATATGCTATTCGACATTTTTATCAATGACTTGGAAGAAGGAATAAATTACATGCTTACCAAATTTATATGTGACACGTATCTAGAAGGGATAACTAAAATGAAAGATAGGGCCCAGATCAAAAAAGACCCTGATAGTCTAGACTAATGGGATGAATCTAAGAAGACAGAATTTTAATCTGCAGAATTGTAAAGCTCTGTGTATGTGTTCAAAAAGCGAGTTGTACAAGTACAAAAATGGTGGGAGATCTGGCTAGATAGCATTTTATTTTTTAAAAGATATTACCATTGTTATGAGTTGGAAGTATAGCATGACATGGCATGGCAGCCAAACAACAACAACACAAAAAGCAAATGAAAACTCCAGGTGCATTAATAGAGGCATAGTGTTTAGAATGAGGATGGTGGTTGTCTCTCCGTCCTCTGCCATGATCACATACATCTTCAGTACTATAATCAGTTCTGAGCATCATATATTATAGCAAGGAAACTGACAAACTGGATACAAGAGGAGGGCAATTAGGATGCTCGAGGGACAACAGGACAAAATGAAATGGGCTACTACTGGAGGTAATGGGCTCCCTGTTATTAAAGGTCATCAACATAGAGACAAGATGATGACTTATTATGTAAGTGTGTGTGTGGTGTAGTAGTGGGGATTATTTTTTGGATGTAAGTGGGACCAGAGAGAGTGAAGTCAATCTTCAATTGACTTGATTGGATTTGATCTCCTAGACTCAAGTATGGGATTCCTGATTTCTTTACTCCCATATGAAAACTGCTAGGAGATAGAGGTTGCACAATCTGCAACAACTTCAGGGTAGGCTGAGCCCAAAGAGCCTGGGGAGAGAGATGAAATTATTTCTTCATGCTTTTCTCTAATGAGCAGTTATGGGATAATCAGACCCCAAAGGCCCTGGAAGCCAATAAATATTCCAGATGGTACCCACAGGAAGACCATTCAGCTCTAAATATTAAAGATCCAGTACTCTGCTTCTCAATAACCCTTCTTCTCTGCTTCATGGACAGAAGGTCCCTAGATCTTCAGCTGACTTCTCCAAGTGAATTTCCAGTCATCCAAATGTTGAATCAATAGAGTCAATACACACCTGAGATTGTCTTTAGTATCTAGGTAAGGGCAAAGAATAGTAATGGGAGTCATGCTCAGTGACATAAATATTCCTTCATATATCCCACTAACACTTCTTCCCATCCCAGCTTAGGCTAGGGTCAGTGTGTGTAACATCTGTCAGAAGGTAATTAGTGAAGTCAGCTACCTGCTTGAGGCAGGGACATGCCTTCTGTGTAAGGGGTTCCTGTGCCTCAGGAAGCTTTCCTTCTTGGAAAGAGGGGCTACAGGACTTGAAATGCTGTAATGTTAGCTTTGGAATGAAGCACAGAACATAGAATCTTAGCACACAAAACTTCATTTTGAAGAGTCAAGAGAGCACAGAATAGGAGGCCATATGCTTTGCAGAAAATCCCTTCTCTAACATATTTGCTTTTAAATAACCTCATGATGAGTTAAAGAAATGTTGTTCTATCCCACAGGTTACACAAGAACAACCCATTGTAATGGTAAGTGACTTGTTTCCATTTGCCCTCCCAATCTATTCCTTCTCATCCCCCCCCCCCAGGGTTTCTACCAAAAACATGGAAGTAGCAAACCAGACTGTTGTCTCTGAATTCCTCCTCCTGGGACTCTCTGAACAACCAGAGCAACAACCGATTCTTTTTGGGCTATTCGTGGTCATGTACCTGGTCACTGTGGTAGGAAATCTTTCCATCATCTTGGCAATCTGCTCAGACTCACATCTGCACAGTCCTATGTACTTCTTTGTGGCAAACCTGTCCTTTGCTGACATCTGTTTTATCTCTACCACTGTCCCTAAGATGCTGGCAAACATCTGGACCCAGAATCAGAGGATATCCTATGAAGGCTGTCTGACTCAAATGCATTTCTTCATGACATTTGGGGCCCTTGATGATTTTCTTCTAGGAGTAATGGCATATGACCGCTATGTAGCCATCTGCCAGCCCCTGCACTATGCCATGGTCATGAACTTTGGGATTTGTGTTCTATTGCTAGCTGTATGCTGGGTTCTTACCAACTCTGCTGCCTTTTTACACACTTTCCTCATGGCTGGCTTGACTTTCTGTGCAGAGAATAGCATTCCCCACTTCTTCTGTGACTTAACCCCTTTGCTCTCACTGTCCTGCTCGGATACTAGCACTAACCAGCTGATGTTGTTTATTGTGGGATCAATGGTCCTCACTGCTCCCCTAACTCTCATTGTTATCTCCTATGTCCGCATCATCTCTGCCATTCTAAGAATACCATCTACTTCTGGAAGGTGGAAAGCCTTTTCCACCTGTGGTTCACATCTCACTGTGGTTTCCCTATTCTATGGGGCAGCTATTGGGGTCTATCTGTGCCCACCATCCACACATTCTGGTGGGAAAGACAGAATTGCTGCTATTCTATATACTGTGGTCACTCCTATGTTGAACCCTTTCATATATAGCCTGAGGAACAGGGATGTGAAGGGGGCTTTGGGGAAACTCCTCCTTACGAAGAAAGCACTATCTTATTAGAACAGCTTATCATGAACACACTGTACAAGAAAGAACTTGTTTTATTTCTTGACAACATCACTAGGCTGAATCACATTTTCATATGTATGAAGCAACAGTCCTCTCACCTCTACTGGGCTCTACCTGAGAACTTATAAAGGAATCTTGGCCTTGGGGCCCCTCTTCTCTTAAATAACATGTAGTTGAGCTTGTTTTCATTAAAGATTGTGTGAAGAAATAATTCTTCCTTTAGGATTGATAGAAATTGATAGACACTATGTTGTGGTGCTACGATATTTGAGAAACAGAATTGTGTAGTAAAGAGTCCTGAAACTAGATTCACCAGACAGGCCTTTGAACCTTACCTTTTCTTACTTAATAGGTATTCAAAATTTGTCTTTTCCAGCTTTTTGTGCTTCATTTCCCCCATCTATAAAATGAGGCAGTTGTTCTAAATCAGCGATTCTTGAATTATGAACTCCTTTGGCAATCTGATTAAGCCTATAGCCCCTTCTCAGAATAAAAAATTTTAAGTACCTAAAATAAAATACATACATAAAATAAATTACAAAACAAATAAATTATATTGAAATGCAGTTATCAAAATATTAAAAGACAAATTCATAGACCTGATATTAAGAACCACTGGTCTATATTGTTTCATATGCTGCATTCTTTCTATAAGATGCTGTAATTCTGTGAATTTATGCAATGTAATGCAATATTTTTTTTAATATAAATTTATTTATTTTTAGTTTTCAACATTTACTTCCACAAGATATTGAATTCCAAATTTTCACCCCATCTTGCCCGTCCCCCCACACCAAGATGGTATGCATTCTGAATACCCCTTCCCCTAGTCTGTCCTCCCTTCTGTCTCCCCCCTCTTCTCTTATCCCCTTCCCCTTCTATTTTCCTGTAGGGCAGGGTAGATTTCTGTACCCCATTTCCTGTATTTCTTATTTCCCAGTTGCATGTGGAAACATTTTTTTTAAACATCTGTTTTTAAAATTTTGGGTTCCAAATTTTCTCCCTTCCTCCCATCCCACCCACCCTCATTGAAAAGGCAAGCAAGTCAATACAGGCCATACATGTGCAGTTATGCAAAAGACATGTTGTGAAAAACTAACTCTATTTCCCTTAATCCTATCCTGCCCCCCCATTTATTCTATTCTTTCTTTTGACCCTGTCCCTCCTCAGAAGTACTTCCTTCTGATTACCCCTTTCCCAATCTGCCCTTCTCTCTATCATCCCCCTGCTCTCTTGTCCCCTTCTTCCCCTATTTTCCTGTAGGGTAAGACAGATTTCCATACCCAATTGAGTATGTATGTTATTCCCTCCTTAAGCCAAATCCTACGAGAATAAGATTCCCTCATTTCCTCTCACCTTCTCCTGTTTCCCCTCCACTGTAAGAACCTTTTCTTGTCTGTTTTGTGTGAGATAATGTACCCCATTCTTCCTCTCCCTTTCTCCTTCTCCTAGTATAATCCTCTCTCACCCCTTAATTTTATTCTCCGGATATCACCACTTCATCTTCAACTCACCCTGTGCCCTCTACCTACCTACCTACCTATCTATCTATCTATCTATCTATCTATCTATCTATCTATCTATCTATACATACATATAATTTTTCCCCTCCCATTACCCTAATACTGACAAAGGTCTCATGAGTTATAAATATTATCTTTCTATGCAGGAATGTAAACAGTTCAGTCTTAATAAATCTCTTATGATTTCTCTTTCCTGTTTACCTCTTCACGTTCCACTTGAGTCTTGTATTTGAAAGTCAAATTTTCTATTCAGCTCTGGTCTTTTCATCAAGAATGCTTGAAAGTCCTCTATTTCACTGAATGACCATTTTTTCCCTGAAGGACTATACTCAGTTTTGCTGGGTAGGTGATTCTTGGTTGTAATCCTATCTCCTTTGCCCTCCAGAATATTATATTCCATGCCTGTGGTCCTCTAATGTAGATGCTGCTAAATCTTGTGTTATCCTGATTGTGTTTCCACCATACTTGAATTGTTTCTTTCTGGCTGCTTACAATATTTCCTGCTTCCAATGTGGAGAATGTACTGTCCCAAGCTTCGGGGGTTTGTATAGCTGTTTTCAGAGATACTTCTAGGGACCTGTAAATTTTCCATTTTTCCAAGGTGGTATGATAAAGGTCGAGGAGTTTACTCTTTTCTTGGCCTGTGCTCTAGTCTTTGAGTGACCAGCCACAAGCAGTCTTTTCTCTCTTGGAACTGTGAGGAGGGTTTACTCTCTACTGCCACTACAGGCTCCACCGTGCCAGTGCTCCTCCTCACCCCAGGACCACCACCCAGAACTGTGACCCAGATCCAAGCAGGGCAAAGCAAGAGATTCCTGCCTCAGCCTTGGCAAAGAGATCCCTGCAGTCTCCCTCTGATCAGCCATTTGATTTCCCCTCAGTCTGTGGGCCTGAAGCTCAGGACACAGACACTGCTCCCGGCACCTGTGCTCTGTGCTCTGGAACTGGCTATGACCTAGCTCTGCTCTCATCGCAAAAACAGACTTTTCCCACTGACCTTCTAAGCTGTCTTTGGTGTTCATGGATTGAGGAGTCTGGAAACCACCACAGCTGCCTGTGATTCATTCCTCTGAGGCCTGCTCCAGGTTCACCGCAGCCTGCGTGCCCATGCCGAACTGAGCTCCTCTACCCACCCAGTGTGATATGCCTTTCCAATCAACCATCCAGGCTGACTTGGGCCAGAAATTTGTTTTACTCTGTCTTTTTGTGGGTTCTGCTGCTTTAGAATTTGTTTAGAGCCATTTTTTATGGGTATTTGGAGGGGTTTGGGGGAGAGCTTAAGCAAGTCACTGCTTTCAATCCGCCATCTTGCCTCTGCCCCCATAACTCATTATTTCACAAAGAAGTTGTGATTTCATTAATGTGGGAAGCTCTTGGTATGAGAACTCTTCCCATCTATATCAATCAATAAACATTTATTAAGTGACTACTCTATGTCCGGCACTTTGCTAAACTCTGGAGATACAAAGGAGTCAAGACAATCTCTGCCCTCAAGGAGTTTACAATATAATAAGGTAAACCTGTATCAAAACAAGTGATATGGAAGATAAATAGGAAATCATTAACAGAGGGAAGACACTAGAATTAAAAGAAGATACAGAAAGCTTCGAGTAAAAGATAGAATTTTAGTTGGGACTTAGAGAAAGCCAGGGGAGTCAGTAGACAGAGTTTGGGATGAAGAGCATTCCAGGGATGGGAGACAACTAGAAAAAAGGCCTAGAGCCAAGAGATAGAGTGTCATGTTCACCAAATAGCCAGAAGGCCAGTGTCACTAAATTGAAGAGCATTAAGATGTAAGAATACTGGAAAGGTTACAAAGGGCTTTGCATGCCAAACAGATCATTTTGTATTTGATCTTAGAGGCAATTGGGAGCCACTGGAGTTTGTTGAATGGTGTGTGTGTGTGTGTGTGTGACATGATTGAATGTACACTTTGGGAAAATCACTTTAATGGCTGAATGGAGGATGGATTGAAGTGGAGAGAGACTTCAAGCACGCCAGCTATTTCAGTAATCAAGGTATGAAAGATGACGACCTGCATTAGAGTGGTGGCAGTGTTAGAGGAAAGAAGGGGGTATATTGGAGAGATGCTGCAAGTGTCCATCCATGATTCTGTAACTAAGTTCTACAGAGTTACCTAAAGTACTAAATGAGACTATTGGTATGCATGAAGTAGCAGGATTAAAAAAAATCCACAAAAATCGTCAGTATGCCTAAAAAATGATAACAAAAACCAAGAAGAAAAGATAGAGAAATTCTACTGCATTCCATTGAAAATAATCACAGAATGCATGAAATATCTGGGAGTCAAGACATGCTCAAAACTCATCTAAATAAATTTACAAAATGTTCTTTATAGAGGCATGGAAGATTTGAGTGATATTCATTGTTAATGATTGGGAGAGGAAAAAATATGATAGAACAATTAACAGTTCTACATTTCCCTAACTCTCTCTCTCTCTCTCTCTCTCTCTCTCTCTCTCTCTCTCTCTCTCTCTCTTTCTGTCTCTCTCTCTCTCTTTCATACTGAACAGTAGAAAAAAGGTTTTCTTTTTCTTTCTTCTTCCTTCTTGATGTTGCTTCTTGTCTTTGGAAAGGGTGTATTTATAGGATTTTTTTTTCCTTTCTCTCTCTGGGTTTGAAAAACCAGACATGACCATATTACTCTCATGCTCAAACTCCTTTGGTATTTTGAGATATCTCAATCTCTAGGCCAATTACATTTCAGTATTCTTTATTTCAATACATGCCATTTCCATTTCTCTCTTTACACCTTTGTGCAAGCTGTTTCAGGTCTGGGGATCTCACTTTATTCATCTCCACCTCTTGAAACTTCACTTCAAGGTTCAACTCAAGTGGCACCTCTTACATAAGGACTTCTCTAAACCCCAAGTTGTTAATGCTCCCCTTGAAGCTGGTTTGTATTTATTTTCTATCTGCTTATCTGTGTACACTTTGCTTTCCTAAAGTGAGAATTAAATGTCCTAGAGGCAGAAATTGTTTTGGTTCTTTGCATTTGTATTCCCAGAACTTAGCAGAATGCCTGACACAAGGTAGGCGCCTAATAAATACTTTTGAAATAAAATTGAATTGCTGGAATGAGTTCAATAGACCCTCTTCCTCTCCTTCTTCTTGCTCATGAGAGCTCTCCCACTATTTCTGAGCACTAAAAGGCTCAAAAAGGCTTGTTTTGGATAGGGAGTCAGGTAATCCTAAATTCAAATGCACCATAGAAAGAATTGTCCAAAGTGACTTCAGGGCAAGTACCTATTGCTATATGACAACTTCTTGTAAGTACTTCCACAGAACATTGCCCTCTTCTTTTTCCAATAAGCTATCTGTTTGTGTGTGTGTGTCTTCTCCCCCTCACAAGCCTGAGCCTTGTCCATCTCTCATCTGTGTGTCTTTTCTTCATGAACGTGGTCTAGTAGTTCAGTTATTGAAACTAGTTTCCTAATTTAAATTAATTATCTAATTGAATCAATTCCTGTTTTGATGAAAAAATAAATTTCACATTCACTGTGAACTAAAATGGTACTGATGAGGTGTGGCCCAAGGGGAAGTCTTCACCCCTTTCACCAAAGGGAATCTGGCTCCCCTTTGTCTACAGCTCCAGCCCCTCATCTCTCTTTGAAAGCCTTAGCCTACCTTTTAATCTTATTCAGATGCGCCTTTGCCCCTCGCCCTAAAAAGGAATCTGGCTCCCATTTTAGGTTCCTTATCCACTACCCTTGTCAACTACCCTTATTTCCCTTTGAAAGGCCTAGCCCCACCTTTTTGATCTCATTCAGATGCCTTTCTATTCCCATTGTCTATTCAATCTCTTAGACATTCCAATCAGAATTCTTACCTAGACCCTTTTCCCACACCATTTTCCCAGTCCTTTCCCTGGTCACCCAAAGTCACTTTAGCATATAAGATCTACCCTGGTCCCCATTCAGATGCTGAGAAACTCATGCCCAAAAGGCTGAGACTTTCTCATGCCCGCTCATCCTTATGGGCATCAGCTGGCCTATGTGTTTTATCACTAATAAACTTTTCCTCTGGCTGGAAGAAGATTTGAGTTGAATTCTTTCAGTCAGGGCCTGGTGCCACGATCTTGGGGTTCCAGCACCCCAAACCTCCAGACCTCTTCAGTACCAATGTGATTTATATATATATATATATATATATATATATATATATATATATATATATATATATATATATATATATATGTCTGTATATATATAATTACTTGCTTCAAGTGATTATGCTAGTAGATGCAGAAAAATAATCTTTTGACAATGAACAATATTTATTTAGTTTAAAAATCACACAAAGAATCAGTATAGAAGGGATAATTTTTAGTATTAAAAAGCATATATCGAAAATGTTATGGGTGAAATCTGAAATAACTGAGGAAACAAAGGTTCGAGTTTCTGAGACTATTGGGTTTTTTTTTTTTAGCAATGCATGCCAATTGCATAACAAATTGGGACCAGGCCTCCTCAGCTTGGCACTGAACCCCCAAAATAGGGGAATACAAAGTTTTATGCATTAAAAGAAAACAGTTAACAGGATGTAAACCGGGGTACAAAATTAGATAATCTGATTTCTAATTGGAGGAAAGATTAGGGACTTTCCATGTTGGGAGGGGGAGAGCAAAATGGTGCAATTCCCTGAAATCAGAAAAATAGGTGTCCCATCCCTACCTCCCTAAGTGTCTGCACTCAATCAAAGGAACAAGGAAACAGAAACTGAATGATAAATACAGGGACAGTTTTCAGATAAGACATGGATTGCTTGAGATATATGATCATAAGAAAACTCCTTACATCAATCTTTGGATCTGATTGGATTTCTGCTTAGCATAAATTAGGTCCTTAGTTAAGGGTCTCCAAGCATCAAGCAGAGGTGGTCTAGCTTTCAAACTATGCAAAGTTGATTCAGACAATGCAATAAAATTTTCTCACAATTGCCATAATTGAATAAAGTTCTCTTACAAGACAGAAATTGGACTAGATCCATAGCTGAATAGAAAAGAAGGTGAGCTAGATCCAGAATTGAATCATAAGATGGAGTCAGTGTGACTCACTCAATTCCCACAGTTCCAATCACTATTTGAAATGAGCAAACACTAGAAGTTTTCCCAATAAATGAGGGAGTGAAATAAGTGTATCCTTTTTCCCTTTTTTTTTTTTGAGTTCTAGAAATGCTAGGAATAATTGAAAGGATATTCAGTGCTTATGGCTAGGCCATGTCAATATAATAAAATTACAATCCTACTTAAATTAACTTACTTAGTTCCATACTAATCAAACCATAAAAGGAATACTTTATTGAAATAGACAAAATATTAACGAAATTAATTGGGATAAACAAAAGGTGTAGCATCACAAGAAAATTAAAAAAAATAAAAAATTAACCGTAAAATATGCATGTTGGATTAGATTAACAATGGCAACTTCAAATAGAAACAAGGCCACTTAACCATATGTAAGTATCCCTGAAAAGCTGCATATTGATTTTAAAACCACTTATTAACATTTTCTATGTTCTATTCTATTTTTAAATATGTAGTTAAATATTTTCCAATTATGTTTTAATCTGGTTGAGTGGCACTTGGAGTCACTGCAATGCAGCTGCAGGCCTTATGTTTGATACCTCTTGACTAGATGATCCCTTAAGTCCCCCTTCTACCAAGGGTTTCAACATATAAATAGATAAGTATAACTGAGACAATTCAAAAAATGAGGGAGAGAACTGACCAGCGGGATTAAAAAGGATGAAGAGGTAGCACTTGAGCTGAGCTTTGTTGAAGAAGGCTAAATATTATAAGAGTCAGAGATGATGAGAAATATATACTAGGCATATTCTAACAGTCTATATTGCAAGAGATCTTACATGTTTGACATTCTATGTCCCATCTAGCTATCTATCCTATAAGCTTATGGAGAGATGGCTTAATGGGTTATTTTCTCTTATTCACACCTTGATGTCCTTTCTCTTGAGCCATAGGAAGAAGGATAAAGATAGAGTAAAATATATTGGGGAGAGACAATGAAAGCTAAGAGGACAATGAAAAGTTGTAAAAAAAAAAAAAGCCCAGATCTATCACATAAATCATAGCAACTCTCTGAAAAGGATCTCAGAAAAACCAATGGTACAAATGAATAGTAGTGGAAGTAAGGTCCTCTATCTGTTCTAGAAAGATGAGCAGAAACTAATAGATACAGGTAGAGGAGCCCCACTAGGGAGGTTAGGATGAGCTCTAATAAATCAGCTTAATGTCTGCAGAGGTGAGGAAAGGTCAGTGAACAAGTACTTATTAAGTGTCCCAGGACTAAAAGAATACTTGGAAGAAGTGAAACAAGAGGTATAAAAAGTAATGTCAAATGAAATAAGAATAAGAAAGAATGGGAAGAATTAATAGCTTAGAACATGAGGTAACAAAACTTTCCCAAGAAACAGATTCCCTGAAAATTAGAATGGATCAAATAGAAAGCAGTAATTCTACAAGACAAGAAATATTAAAACAAAATTAAAATATTGAAGTAAATAGAAGAAAATGTAAGATATAGCATAAAAAAAGACTGGCACTGGTCAAAGAGATATAATAGTCAAAAAACCATTGGACTGTCCAAATACCATAATGCTCACTGCCCCAAACCTGTAAACTATATTTCAACAAATAATGAACAAAATACTGTCCAGGATCATTAGAACCAGAGGGCAAAAGGAAAATAATAAGAATCAAACAATTTCCTCTTGAATCAACGCTATCCAGAAATATCATAGCTGAAACCCAGAACTTTTGGGTCAAAGGAAAAAATACTGTAATCATGCAGAAAGAAAATAATTCAAGAATTAAGGAGCCACATTTGGAATCATACCAGATTTGGCAGCTAGTATTTAACATCTTGGAAAGTTATCTCTAAAGGCAAAAGATAAAGCCTTATAGACAAGAATGACTTGCCCTGAAAAACCAAATATGATTTAGCAAGGGCAAATGGAACTTTAATGGAATAGAAGACTTTCAAGAGGACTTGATAAAAAGATCAAAGCTGAGTAGAAGCTTTGAAATGCTATCTTGAGAGTCGAGTGAAAATTAGAAAAATATGGAAGTAGTGATATGATGCAATGCTTATATATTTTTTAGGTTTTTAATAATTTATTTATTTATTTTTAGTTTTCAACATTCATTTCCACAAGATTTTGAGTTCCAAATTTTCTCCCCATCTCATCCCTCCCCCTCCCCCCAAGATGGCATGCATTCTGAATACTCTTTCCCCCAATTTGCCCTCCCTTTTATCTCTCCCTGCTTCTCTTATCCCCTTCCCCTTGAATTTTCCTGTAGGGCAGGATAGATTTCTATACCCAATTTCCTGTATATCTTATTTCCCAGTTGCATGTGAAAACAATTTTTTTAAACTTTTGTTTTTAAGACTTTGGGCTTCAAATTTTCTCCCTTCCTCCCTCCCCACCCACCCTCATTGAGAAGACAAGCAACTCAATACAGGTTATACGTGTATAGTCATGTTGTGAAAAACTAAGTATATTTCCCTTAATGCTATCCCAACCTCCACTTATTCTATTCTCTCTTTTGACCTTGTCCCTCCTTAGAAGTGTTTGCTTCTGATTACCCCCAATCTACCCTCCCCTCTGTCATCCTCCTTCTCTCTTATCCCCTTCCCCTCCTATTTTCCTGTAGGGTAAGATAGATTTCCATACCCAATTGAGTGTGTATGTTATTCCTAAGCCAAATCCAATGAGAATAAGATTTACTCAATCCCGCTCACCTTCCCCCATTTCCCCTCCACTCTAAAAGACTTTTCTTTTCTGTTTTATGTGAGATAATTTACCCCATTCTATCTCTCCTTTTCTCCTTCTCCCCATATAATCCTCTCTCACCCTTTAATTTTATTCTCCAGATATCACCCCTTTATCTTCAACTCACCCTGTGTCTATCTATCTATCTATCTATCTATCTATCTATCTATCTATCTATCTATCTATTTATCTATCTCTCTATCTATCTATCTACCTAATTTTTTCCCCTCCAGCTACTCTAATACTGACAAAGGACTCATGAGATACAAATATCATCTTTCCATGCAGAATGCAAACAGTTAAACCTTAATAAGTCTCTTACAATTTCCCTTTCCTGTTTACCCCTTCATGTTCCACTTGAGTCTTGTATTTCAAAGTAAAAATTTTGATTTAGCTCTGGTCTTTTCATCAAGAGTGCTTGAAATTCCTCTATTTCACTGAATGTCCATTTTTTCTGGGTAGATGATTCTTGGTTGTAATCCTATCTCCTTTGCTCTCTGGAATATTATATTCCATGCCCTCCAGTCTATTAATGTAGAAGCTGCTAAATCTTGTGCTACCCTGATTGTGTTTACACAGTACTTGAATTGTTTCTTTCTGACTGCTTGCAATATTTTCTCCTTAACCTGGGAACTCTGGAATTTAGCTACAATATTCCTAGGAGTTTTCCTTTGGGGATCTCTTTCAGGAGGTTATTAGTGGATTCTTTCCATTTCTACTTTGCCCTCTGGTTCTAAAATATCATGGCAATTTTACTTGATAATTTCTTGAAAGAATGATGCCTAAGCTCTTTTTTGGATCATGGCTTTCAGATAATCCAATGATTTTTAAATTCTCTCTGCTGGATCTATTTTCCAGGTCAGTTGTTTTTCCAATGAGATATTTCACATAGTTTTCTATTTTTTTCATTCTTTTGGATTTCTCATAAAGTCTTGATTTCTCATAAAGTCACTAGCTTCCAATTGCTCCACTCTAATTTTTAAGGAAGTATTTTCTTCAGTAAGCTTTTGTACTTCCTTTTCCATTTGGCCAATTTTGCTTTTTAAGGTATTCTTCTACTCATTGGCTTTTTGGACCTCTTTTGCTATTTGGGTTAGGCTATTTTTTAAGGTGTTATTTTTTTCAATTTTTTGGGCGTCTCCTTTAGCAAGCTGTTAACTTGTTTTTCATGATTTTCTTTCATTATTCTCATTTATCTTCACAGTTTTTCCTCTATTTCTCTTACTTGCTTCTCAAAAACCTTTTTGAGCTCTTCCATGGCCTCAGACCAATTCATATTTTTCGTGGAGGCTTTGGATGTAGGAGCTTTGATTTTGTTGTCTTCTTCTGGTTGTACATTTTAATTTTCTTTGTCAGCAAAGTAAGATTCTATGGCCTGGCTCTTTTTGTGCTGCTTGCTCATGATCCCAGCCAATTACTTGAGTTATAAACTCTTTGTTAAGGTAGAGGGTCTGCTTCCAGTATGGAGAATTTACTGTCCCAAGCTTTGGGAATTTTGTGCAGCTGTTTTCAGAGATCCTTCTAGGGGACCTGTAAATTTTCAGTTCTTCCAAGGTGGTATGATCAAGGAAGGGTGAGGTGTTTACTCCTTTCCTGACCTGTGCTCTGGTCTATGAGTGACCATAAGCACTCTTTTCTGTCTTGGAAGTAGGAGGAGGATTCTCTTTTCACCACCACTGCAAGCTCTACCACACCAGTGCTCCTCCTTGTCCCAGAATCACCACCCAGAACTGTGACCCAGATCTAAGAAAGAGCAAAGCAAGAGAATCCTGCCTCAGCATGAGCAATGAGATCCCTGCCATCCCCCTCTCATCAGCTACTCAATTCCCCTTCAGTCTGTGGGCCAGAAGCTCCAGAAGCAGCTACCACCTCAGGGCTGTGCCGGGAATGGGGATCTGACCAAGCTTCCCTCTCACCATAGTCACAGACTTTTCCTACTGACCTTCTAAGTTGTCTTTTGTATTTGTGGGTTGAGAAGTTTGGAAACCACCACAGCTGCTTGTGATTCATTCCTCTAGGGCCTGCTTCAGGTTCACTAAGGCCTATTTTGCCCACGCACCCATGCTGAACTGCATTTCTCTCCCAGCCTGGTCCAATAGGCCTTTCCAATCAACCATTCAGGTTGTCTTGGGCTGGTAATTTGCTTTACTCTGTCTTTTTGTAGGTTCTGCTGCTTTAGAATTTGTCTAGAGCCATTTTTTAACAGGCATCTGAAGGGGTTTGGGGTAGAGCTCAAGCAAGTCACTGCTTTAACTCTGCCATCTTGGCTCTGCCTCCTAGTGCTTACATTTTAATAGAAGAAACAAATGTCCTTTCAGAACTCTAAGGTCTTCAAAGTTATTAAAGAAGTAATATAAGACAAACAGAAGGCTTGGGAGCGGTTTTGCTCAATTTTTATCATCTTTAGAAAAGAAAGAAAAGAGAGGGGGGAAAGAATGTGTCAGGGAAGAAAGGGGAAGTAGCAAGCTTATGATCTTACAAAAGTATGGTCCATGCAAAGAAGTGAAGAGTACATAAATATGAATGAAGCAGTAGAGGTAATAAGTATCACATGAACCTGACTTTCATTTGAAACAAAGGTGGCTTAAACATAACACACATAAAGAATTTAGTATAAAAACACAATAAAATCAATAGATGGGAATAAGAAATAGAAATAACTGAGAAAGATTTAAGAGAAAAATAGAATTAGAGATGAAAGTCACAAGCAAGACAAGCTTCAGCTTCAGAAGATGGATTGTGAAAAGGGGTAATTAAAAAGGAAGGAAGGAGAAAGGAGGAACAAGAAAGCAAAGAAAAATAAAGTAAAGAGAAAACAAGAAAAATTAAAAACCTGTAACCAGAGATGGGATAAGGGGAAGAGAAGTAGGTAGTAAAGTAGAAACAAATCATTGTAATTGTAGTGTCAAGAACTCACTTATTGGGAGGATGGAATAGTTTACTTGTCAGATCTATGGATAAAGGAAAAATTTAGGACTGAACAGAAGAAAAAGAGCATTAAAGGATGTAAATTGAATGATTTTGATTACATTAAATTAAAAAGGTTTTGCAAAAAACAAAACCAATGCAGTCAAGATTAGAAGGAAAGAAGAAAACTGGGAGAAAATTCTTTTAACAAATTTCTCTGAAAAAGGCCTCATTTCTCAAATATATAGAGTACTGAGTCAAATTTATAAGAATACAAATCATTCCCCAATTGATAATGGTCAAAGGACATGAACAAGCAGTTTTCAGAAGAAGAAATCAAAGCTATCTATATCATATGAAAAAATGCTTTAAACCACCATTGATTAGAGAAATGTAAATTAAACTCTGAGGCACCACTTAACACCTATCACATTGGCTAATATGAAAGAAAAGGAAAATGACTTATGTTGGAGGGGATATATCGGAAAACTGAGACACTAATGCACTGTTGGTGGGGTTGTGAACTGATCCAACCGTTCTGGAGAGTGACTTACAATTATGCCCAAAAGCTACAAAACTGCACATACATTTTAACCCAGCAATATCACTAAGTAGGTCTGCATCCCAAAGAAATTTTTGAAAAGGGAAAGAACTTACAAGTACAAAAAATATTTATAGCAGCTCTTTTTGTAGTGTCAAAGAACTGGAAATCAAAGGAATGTCCATCAATTGGGGAATGGCTGAACAATTTGTGGTATATAATTGTGATGGAATACTATTATGCTATAAGAAATGATGAGCAGGGTGCTTTCAGAAAAACTTGGAAAGACTAATATGAACTGATACAAAATGAAGTTAGAAGAACCAGGAGAACATTGTACACAGTTACAGTAATATTGTACGATGATCAAATGTGAGTGATTTAGCTATTCCCAGCAATACAAAGATCTAAGACAATTCTGAAGGACCTGTGATGAAAAATGTTATGCAGTTCCAGAGAAAGAACTAATGGAATCTGAATGCAGATAAATCATATTGTTATTCTACTTTATTTATTTTTCTTAATTGGTTTTTGTCCATTTCTTTAACAACATGACTAATATGGAAATACATTTTACATAACTGCACGTGTATAACTTTTACCAAATTTTTTGCCTTCTCAATGAGGGAGAGGGGAAGAAGGGTGAGACAGAACTTGGAACTCAATGCTGTAAAAAATGAAGGTCAAAATTTTTTTTACATGTAATTGGGAAAAATAAAATATTAAAAGTTATCTTTAATGATTTCTTATAAAAGAAAAGGATGTAGGGAAATGCACAATTAGTAGTCATAATTGTGTATGGGAATGAATTCACCCACAAAACAGAAGACTACAGAAAAATGGATTCAAAAGCAAAAGCCAACAATATGGTTTTTGCAAGAAACACTCAAAACACAGACTCATAAGGTATAGATAAGGGGTTTAGTGTAAAATCTATTATGATTGAATCAAATTTAAGACAGCAAGGATAACAATCAAGCTCTCAGACAAGGAAACAAGAACAGTAGCCATGTATAAAGAAACAAAAATAGAAACTATTATACCTACAGGAACCATAGATAATAAATCAGTCTCAATACTTAGCATATATATGCTGAATGGCATAGCATCTAAACAACTAATAAAAAACATAATCAAATTAGAAGGAGAAATAGTAAAGGTACATAGTCAAAGACTACAGTCTATTCTTTTCAAATATAGGAAAGTCTAATAAGAGTATAAACAAGAAAGGAGTTAAGGATCTGAATAAAATATTAGAAAAATTAGATATGCTTAAAGAGAGAATAACATACACATTCAATTGGGTATGGAAATCTGTCTTACTCTACAGGAAAATAGAGGAAGAAGGGGACAAGAGAACAGGGGGGTTATAGAGAGGAGGGCAGATTGGGAAAGAGGGTAATCAGAAGCAAATACTTCTGAGGAGGGACAGGGTCAAAAGAAAGAATAGAATAAAGGGGAGGGCAGGATAGGATTCAGGGAAATAGAGTTAGTTTTTCACAACATGTCTACTGTGGAAGTGTTTTGCGTAACTTCACATGTACAACCTATATTGAGTTGCTTGCCTTTTCAATGGGGGTGGGTGGGGAGGGAGGAAGGGAGAAAATTTGGAACTCAAAGTTTTAAAAACACATGTTTTTTAAAAAAGATGTTTTCACATGCAACTGGGAAATAAGAAATACAGGAAATGGGGTACAGAAGTCTATTCTGCTCTACAGGAAAATAGAAGGGGGAGGGGATAAGAGAAGGGAGGGGGGAGAAATAGAAGAGAAGGAAGACCAGGGAAAGGGGTATTCAGAATGCATGCCATCTTGGGGTGGGGGGAGGGGTGAGAAATTTGAAACTCAAAAACTTGTGGAAGTGAATATTTAAAACTAAAAATAAATAAATTTATATGAAAAAAAAACAAACAACAACAATAAAACAAAGACAAAAAACCAAACAAAACAAACAAAGAAAAATCCTGAACTTAGTAGAAGAGCTGACATACAAGAGCCAAGAGAAATATAAGGTACATACCAATGACCAATTACAAGGGACTCAATAAGGATAGAATGTTTACCTTTTATGTATGTAAAATGTAAAACACATGTCTAAGATTGTTATTAGTAATTAGGTACCTTATAAGAAATATTGAGGTAGACCTGAGTATGATATGACTTAAGTAATAAAACCATTCAAGAACAAAAAAAATTAGATATGATAGATCTCTGATGATTATGAATGAGAACAGAAAGGAATATAACATGCTTCTTAGCATGGCAGCTTTACCAAAATTGGCCATTTATTAGGACATAAAACCTCACAAACAAATGGGAAGAATAAGAAGCATTAAATACATGTTTTACTGACCAAACAAGTTAAACTGTATTCAATAAAGTCATTGAGGAAAATACTTAAATTAACTGGAGACTAAATAATTTAATCCTAAAGAATTGGTGAGTCAATGAAAAAAATCATAGAAATAATAGATGTTTCAAAGGAAATCACAACAATGAGACAATATACCCAAACTTCTGGGATACAATTAAAATAGTCCTTATGGGAAAATTTGAGTCTCTAAGTGCTTTCATCAACAAATGAGAAAAATAACAGATCATTTAATCTGGAAACTATTATTTTTAAAAAATATACAAGCAACAAATCAGAAAATCCCAGCTAAATACCAAATGAGAAATTTGAAACATCAAAGACATTAGAAAACTTGAAAACAAAGCCTCAATTAGTTTAATAAATTAAACTAGAAGTTTTAAGTATGTATACATATACGTAAATACATACAATCTGGTTTTAAAAAGAGGACACCAAAATGTCAGTATAGACAATGAAATAGGAAAATTCACGTCAATTGAAGATGAAATAAAGGAAACTATCACATAAAATTTTGCCCAATTATATGACAACAAAACAGATAACTTTTGCAAGAAATGAAAAGAAATAAAGATAATTCTTAGAAACTATTTTTATTCCATTATATATACTAATATCTGAGTATCTGAGAGCTTTGCCTTAAGTGGACCTTAGCTTGCTCAATTCCTTTTTAGTATATTAGAAGGGGGAAATTTAGGTACTATGACTGTTTCCTCATATTCTCCCAGTGTTCCAGGTGTAATGAAAATTAGATGAGGGTAAACTCAATGCATTGTGCAGCAAACACAAGCCTGTCCGAAAGGGCACCATATCTCTCACACTCTCACAAATGTAGCCCATGTGGCATATGTCAAATAGTAAGTTGTAATGTCAGAGTTATAAATTCAAGAGTCTTATGTTTTGCATATATGCTAGAGTACTTAAAGCTATCTTGGTCATATAGGTGGTATTTAGTGAATGCATGCTTATTGATAAATGGATTAATTTAGTATTTAAAAATTAATTCACCAAGATTTCTCTCCACAAGTAATGATAAATACATGGAGTTGGAAAATAAAACAAGTATATATGAATTTCTCTTCCTGGGACACTTTCAGCAGGCAGATCAACAGAGTCTACTATTTTGACTACTGCATAGCATATACCCAGTCACCACAGTTGGAAAATTCTCATTATCATGGCCATTTCCTCTAATTTTCATCTCCACTTGCCCATATATTTCTTCTTAACCAATCTGTCCTTCATTGATGCTTGTTCCATTAACATCACATTATCCAAGATGCTTGTGAAACCCAGTGTTAGATTATCTCTTATTCACTCAATTCTATTTCTACATGGTATTTGTGGATTTGGATGAACTCTTCCTGGTTACAATGACTTATGACTGCTATCTAGCCACTTACCACTTTCTTCATTATGCCACAGCCATGAGACCCCAGCACTGTGTGCTGATACTCAGTGGGTGATGGGCTCTGACCAATTTTCCTTCCCTGTTACATACCCTCCTGCTGTCTCACCTGATCTTCTATACTCAATGTACCATGCCTCATTTCTGCTGTGACTGGTGTCTTGCTAAAGCTGGCCTGCTCAGACACCCACTTCAATGAACTAATAATGATCTTCATTGTTGGGTCAATGTACCTCACCATTCCCCTTGTCATCATCAAACTCTCTTATGCCTCAGCAGTCTTCAATGTTTCATCTACTGGGGAAGATGGAAGGCCTTGCCCAACTGTGGATACCACCTCACCATAGTCTTTCTTTTCTGTAAGTCTACCTTGCGGGGTTTATTTTCTTCATCTGCCCAGAGGGACAGTACAGTTGCTATCATCTACACTGTGATAGTCCCTGTGCTGGATCCATTCAACTGTAGCCTGAGGAACAGGGATATGAAGAGGGCCCTGGGGATGCTTCTTGGCAGTAAAACATTTTTGTCTCTACGACAGGAAAATGTAGACAACTTTCTCTGATTCAACAACTACCTTTTCTTGTGCCAGCAGTTTGGTGTGGGTGCGCAGCATCACATATCTTTGGTTCTGGGGCCCTTTAGATCAGTCATCTTTGGCTGTTATGGGGACAGTGTCTGAGAGCTTTGTCTTGAGTGGACTTTAGCTTCGCCAATCCTTTCTTCACATATTAGAAGGAGGAAATTTGGGTACCATAACTATTTTCTCATCTTCTCCCAGTGTTCCAGATGTAATGGAAATTAGAGGAGGGTAAGCTCAGTGCAACAGATACAAGCCAAAAGGGCATTGTATCTCTCACACTTTCACAAATGTAGCCTATGTCAGATAATAAGTATGCCTCACTTGGCTTAGTTCTCCATCCCAGCTTTGTTAGAAACCTCTAAGATCATAGAAATTCAATTTGCATCAGGATATCAGGCCAGAAAAAATAATGTGTATGAGTCTTTGTTGCTTTTTGTATGTTGCAATATTTGTGTTGGTTGATGATTGCTAAGTTCACAATAAAAGGAATTTGATTTTTAAAAATACTTGTAGGTTTTTGATGTCTTTATAAAGGACATAACCTGAGTCACCTGACTCCCAGACCCAATACCCAAGGATCTTATACCACATCATTTCTTATGCCACAATAATATCGCATTACATTCATATACCATGATTAGTTTATCTACTCCCCAGTAGTGACACCCTCTTAGTTTCCCATTATTTTTGGCTACTATGAAGAGTTGCTATAAATATTTTTTAACATATAGATCTCTTTTTTTCTTTCTGAACTCTTTTGGGTATGATCTTAGTAATGTAACTAGATCAAAGAGTATACACAGTGTAGTAACTTTGAGCAAAACTTTTTAGGTTTATGTAATCTAAATTGACTATTTTATCTTGTATAAACCTAGTACTGTTTAGTCATTAAATTCTTCCTCTACCCATGGATAAGAAAGGTAATTTCCTCTTTGATCCTCAATTTTTTTATGATGTGATCTTTTATATCAGGATAATGTGTCCATTTTGAGCTTATCTTGGCATTTCTTGCGAGATGTTGGGATAAGTCTGATTTCTCTTAGGTCACCTTCCAGTAAATTTTTCCTTCTGTAATTGAGGTCTTTAGGTATATCAAACACTATGCTGCTGTTTTTGTCGGCTTCTGTATATAGTGTACCTAATCTATTCTACTGATTAACCTCTCTAATTAGTATTAAATCACTTTATTTTTAAAAATTAAATTTGATCTTTTCTATGAACAAAAATATATTTTCCTCTACTACCCACCTCCCTACCCATTGAAAAGAAGAAAAAACAAAACTCCTATAATAACTATGAGTAATTAAGTAAAGCAAATTATCACATTGTCCATGTCCAAAAAATATGTGCCTTAATGTACATTCTGAGTCCATTGCTACTGTGTCAGGAGATGGGTATTAAGCTTTTTTATGAGTTAACTGGGAATCAGTTGACCTAGTACATAGGTGGTGCAGTGGATAGAATGCTGGACCTGGAGTCAGAAATTCCTGATTTCAAGTCCAACTTCAAACACTTATTAGTTGTATTATTAGACAAGTAACTCAACCTGTGCTTTGTTTGGTTTTTCCTCATCTATAAAATGGTGATAATAATAGCATCTAATAGCACCTACCTTTCATGATTATTGTGAAGATCAAATGAGATAATAATTGTAAAGCATACAGCACAATGTCTGGTACATTTTAAGTGCTATATAAATGTTGGTTATTATTGTTTTTGTTGGTCACAGCATTAATAAGTTCTTTAGTCTTTCAAAGTTGTTTGCCTTTATAATGTTCTTGCTATTGAGTAAATTATTCTCCTGGATGTGCATACTTCCTTGTTTATCAGTTCTCACAAGTCTTCCTAGATTTCTCTAAAACCATCACTTTCATCAATAGTACAATAGTAGTCCATCAAATTAATGTAACATAATTCATTCATTCAGCCATCTTCCAATTGATGGCCACCTCCTTACTTTCCATTTTTTGCCACCTTATAATGAACTGCTATAAATATCTTTGTACATTTGGCTCTCTCTTCTTTTTCTTTGATCCCTTTAGATTATAAGAGTAATAGTGGTAACACAGGATCAAAGGATATACATAGGTGTAATTTTGGGGCCATAGTTCCAAATTGCTTTCCAGAATGCCATGACAAATTCACAGTTTCGCCAACAGTACATTAGTGTATTTGTTTTTTCATAGATTTTACAGAACTTGTCATTTTCCTTTTTTGTTCACTTTCCCCATCTGAAATAGAACCTTAGAGTTCTGGAAGTGTTTGCAGTGTCAAATAGAACCTCAAAGTTGCAATAATTTGTATTTTTCCAATTATTATTGATTTGGAACTGTACTTTATATGGCTTTTGAAAGCTTGATTTTTTTTCTTCTGAAAACCATCCTTTCACACTCTTTGACTATTTATCAAGTGGGAAATTACTCTTATTCTTATAAATTTGAATCTATTCCCTATGTATCTCAGAAATTAGGCCTTTATCAGATAAACTTGGTACAAATATGTTTTCCCCAGTTACCTGCTTTTCTTCTCATTTTAGCTGCATTGCTTTTGTTTGTGCAAAGACTTTTCAATTTGTTATCGGAATGATACATTTTATCTCTTGTGATTTTTATCTTTGTTTTGATCTTGAACTTTTCCTCTAACTACATCTGAAAAGTAATTTCTCTCTTACTCCACTATTTTGTTCATGATATTACCTTTATAGCTAATTCAAGTATCCACTTAGAGCTTATTTTGGTAAAATGTGTAAGATGATGATCTATATGAAGTTTTGTTTTGTTTTGCTTTTTTTTTGTTGTTGTTTGTTTGTTTGTTTTTGCCTTACTGCTTTGCAGTTTCCCTGCTTCTTTTTAGTTAATAGTGAGTTCTACCCTCCCTCCCAATAGCTGGGATTGGGGGTTTATCAAAGATGAGGCTCCTGTGCTCATTTGTTTGTACATATTATATCCCTGATCTGTTCTATTTATCCACTTCTTTATTTCTTAACTAATACATAATCATTTTAATGATTATTGCTTTATAGCAATAATATAATATAAGCTATATGTAGCAATATGTTTGAGATCTGGAACTGATCTTCCTTTCCATGATTTTTTTCATTATTACTCCTGGAATTCTTGACCCTTTATTACTCCATATGAAATTGTCATTCTCTCTAGCTCTATAAAATATTTCTTTGGTTATTCTGATTGATACAGTATTAAATGAGTAAATTTATTAGGTAGTATTGCCATTTTATTGTTTGGCTTGACCCATGCGCAAATAGTTAATTTTTTATAGCTATTCAAGTTTGTTGGGGTTTTTTTTCTGCAAAGAATGTTTTAGAATTGGATTCAAGTGTGCCTAGATGTACTATGGCAGATACATTCCCAAATATTTTATAGTGCCTATGATTGTTTTAATGAATTTTTAGCACTAATTAATTGATTTTTCATAGTATACAGGAATACTAATTATTTATGTGCATTTATTTTATATTCCACAACTTTGCTGAATTTGTTAATTGTTCTGATTTTTTTTTGGCTGACTTTTTAGGGGTTTCTAAGTAAATCATCATATCATCTGCAAACCTGAGCAATTTTGTTTCTGTTTGTCTGTGCTTATTTGCTTGATTTTTCTTTCTTCCTCTGTTACTATAGATAGCATTTCTAGCATTATGTTAAATAGTAGTAGTGATAATGAAAATCCTAGTTTTATTCTGATTTTATTGGAAAAGCCATAGATATCTTCCTAACAGTAGCATTGTGTCTGATAAATCCAAAGCTCACAACTACTAAGGTAATGACTCATTCTGGAACAGAAGCTAATGAAAAAACTGGAAATCATTCCAGTAGAAATTAGGTTTAGGCCAAGATGCCTCTTAAATTCCAATAAGGTTCAAATTTCTACATGACCTGGGTATATAAGGTCATATCATAAGTAAATTAGAGAAGTAAAGAAGAAATTACATTTTGGATCTATGAATAGGGGAAGGGTTCATGACAAGAGAGATAAAGATTATAAAAAACAAAATTGATTATTTTAATTACATAAAATTTAGAAGGTTTTACATAAACAAAATTAATGTAAAATAGAAAAAATATAAAAATAGAAGAGAAACAGTTAGCTGGGACAAAATCTTTGCAGCTGGTCTCTCTAATAAAAATATAATATCCAAGACATATAAGAAACTGATTCAAATTTATAAGTCTAAGAGCCATTTCCCAATAGATAAATGTTCAAATGATAAGAACAAGTAAGAACTCTGAGTGATCATCAGTCATATGAAAACATATTCAAAGTAACTAATATTTCAACAAATTCAAATTAAAACAACCTTGAAGTTCTTTTTTCATACCTATGAGATTGGTAAATATGATGAAAAAGAAAAACAGCAGGTGTTTGGGCTGTAGGAAGACGGATATACTGGGGTATAGTTGGTGGAGCTGTGACTTAATCTAGCCATTCTGGAAACAACTTTAAAATATACAAAAGAGAACAGAAGGACATCAAAAGGGAAATTCAGATAAGCAATATAGCTTTTAAAATATGTTGTTTATGATACATGTTGAAAGCAAATTGTACATAATAGAAGTTTGTGGTTTTAAATGTAATCCACTTTTTTCTGTTCTACTTTGTCTACAGAGATACTCTTTTTTAGGTGTAAAGAAAATTAATAAATTTAAAAGCAATCTGTATTTTATTTCCAATGTACATAATAAACTCAAGAATTTTTTCCCTTTCGTTTTGAACAGGGGGCATGGAAAGTTTTACTGAAAGCCAGGCAAGAGATATGGAGATTAAAAATGTTGGGAAACTCAACTTAGGTTATGGTGGTATAGAAAATGAAGCTAAGCCTGGTAGTAACTTTCAGTTTCAGATCACTGGGTGTTGCATGGTTTCACAAATAGGAAATTCTCCTCCTCTGTCTCTACCTCCTCCATTATGGGCCCAGGTAATTTTGTAGCTAGTTGGTGCAGTGGATAGAGAACTGGGCCAGGAGTCAGGAAGGTATAAATTGAAATCTGGCATTAGTAATTTACTAGCTGTCTGACCCAGGACAAAATATTTAACCACCATCTGCCTCAGTTTCCTTGACTATAAAATGAGGACAACAGTAGCACCAACTTCACAGGGTCATTGGGAGATTCAAATGAAATATCATTTAACACAGTGCCACGCATATGGTAGGTCCTCTCTTCTCTTTCATCAGTTCATTACTCATTAGCCGTGTCTGCCTGAGATACATATAATTATGGATGTGTTCAGTTTATTGGATTTTTAAAAATAAACTATTTTTGGATTTGTTTCTATATAAAACCTTATTTAAGTCCTTCCTATTAGAATAGCAAGGCTTAAAGGGAGCAGGTACTTTGCCTGCTATTCAACCTATTCCCATCGATAATATTATCCTGTAGTCTAAGGGAAATCCAGGAGTTTATTTGTATACTTCCTCATTAACTAACAAAATTTCTACATGACTCCGATTTAATAATAGCTCCAGGCTCCCACCAGTTCATGAAATATCACTTATTTCATAAACTGGAAAAGCTTCCTTTTTCTGCTGTAGTTACTCATATTTCTCTGTACATTAAATATTAAATCCTTTCATTTCCTAGAATTAAAAATATTAATTAATAAAAATAAAATTTATAAACAATGAAACCATTAATAAAACAAGTATATAATTATTTAACTTTGAGAATGATCACAACCTGTCATCTCAGACCATCACCATAATGGTAATGACTTCTCTTTGCTTCTGAGAACATAGTCACACAACATGTAGATCATTCTGAATAAGAAGCAAAGTCTCTATGTATGTATTCTTTTGAAGTTAAAGCTGTTTCATCAAGAAATAAAGCCTCAGAGTGACTAGGCGGTACAGTGAATAGAAGACTGGACCCAGAGTGAAGAGGACCAGAGGTCAAATCCAGCCTTGGACACTTATTGTGTGACCCTGGTCTGGTCACTTTAGTCCAATTGTCTCAAAAAAAAGAGTAAACAAATAAAGCCTCTCCTTATTCTTTCATTTTATTTTCCAAGCAACTAGGTGACATGGTGGATGGAGTACTGGGCTTGATGCACAGAAGATCTGAGTTTGAATCTTGCCTTAGATGTTTACTAGCTATTTGTATTTGAGCAAATGCTTTATCTTCTCTCACCATAGTTTCCCCATATGTAAGATGGATATGATATGAGCATTTACTTCATAGGTTTGTTGTGAGTTCAAAATGGAATAATACATATAAAGCATTTTAGAGCTATATAAATTACAGTTATTATTATTTTTCTCTATTTTCTTCAGTTTCTCTCCAATCATAACAGTTTCCTTAGTTTCTCCCAACCCATTATTCCTAATATTCTTTCCCAACATTTTGAAAAGCCATTTCTTCAACATTCAGTTCTTTAAAATATATCAATAGATCTACAGTCTGTGAGAAAGCTTAGTGAAATGTCTTTAATTAGGAAAAAAGTAAATAGGTTATCTACATTTCAAGGTATATCAACACTACAAGGGGCCTTGGAACAGAATCTAAAGCTAGAAGAGACTTTAAAAGTCACCCATTCCAACAATCTCATTTTACAGTTAAGGAAATTGAAGTTTTCCCAAGGTCACAGAAGTGGTAAAGTGAATCTATTCAATTTATTGAATTCTTAAGAAGTTCTTTTAAACGCATTTCTACACAAAACCTTACATAAGTCTTCATTAGTGTATCAAGGTTTAAAGAGTGCAGCCTTCAGCCTGCTACTTAACCCATTCTTATCTAAAATGTTATCCTGAGTCTTACAAAAACTTTTCTAAGGTCACCCAAGTGGAAAATAGTGGAACCATGATTTAAGCCCAGTTCTAACTCCAAATCCAATGCTCTTTTCACTACAGTGTAGTGCCTTTCTATAGAACATGAAATATTAGATTGATAAGAGATCTCAAAACAGCAAAATTAAACTAGAACATGGAATGTTAGGAGAAACCTTGGAGCACATATTTTTGCATCCAGAAGGGACCTAAGAGATCATATAACCCACCTTCACTCATCTGCTTAAGATACTGACACTACTCACTTCATCTTTCCTCTTAGGGAAGGAACTTGTCTTATATTTCACTGGAAAAAAATGAGACAGTTGGTTCTGAATTTACTCTTCTCATCAGTTCTACAGTTCTACCCACCTCAGCACTCTCCTTTGTTCAGTCTCAGTAGAAGAAGTGACTCTTCTTACCAATACCAACACATCTACTGGTGCCCTTTTGCCCCTTGGGTCATCTCTCCTTTCTTCCTAATTTTCAATCTTTCTTAATTCATTGATTACTTTCCTTCTGTTTACAAACATGACCAAATTTCATCATAGAAAACTTTTTTGGAAATAATATACTTTGTGGGAGGTTTGTTTAAGAATTTGATTTCAGTAGAATCTCTTGTGTCAAAGCAATATCAATAGGAAATTTGAAAAATAAAATTGGCAGAGAAGCGCATAAGTGAAGGGGTAGAAGTGGCAGAGTGCAACACATGTTCAGGAGGTAGAATAAATAGTTTGTTTTAAGTGGGGAACAGATTATATAAAGAGAAATGAGATGAAATAAAGCTGGAAAGGCAAACTAGTTCTATATCATGCCTGCTTTTGAATTCCAGGCAAAGAAATCTGTCTTTTACTTGGTAGGCAATAAGGAAATCATTAGAGTTTTGAAGAGAGGTATGACATAAATAGTTATATTGATAATGAGTGAATGAATGCATAAATTATTCATTAAATGCTTATTATATTTTAGGAAGTGTGCTAAGCCCTGGGAATAGAAATCCATGCAACCAAAACAGTGCCTATACTAAAAGGAGCTTATATTCTAATAGGTCAAACTAACACATAAAGGGAACTGGATGGGGTAGGATGCCAAGGTGACTGCATAGCATGGAGATGGTTGGGATACAACATAGAGACCAGTTCTAGGCAAGATAAGGAAATATTTAGCAAAATAAATAAAAATACAATAAAATTTAGAAAATGTTACTATGTCATTTTCTAACTTAATGTGTATCCTAGAGGGATTCTTATGTGTGATTTAGTGGTCCCTTGTTCCTATTTGAGTTTGACACTACTGGTCTATGGACCCCATTTCAATTTTGCAAACTTTAGATTCCACAATATTTATTACCACCCTATGAGGTAGGGAAGGCATATATTTTTTATTCCCATTTTACAGATAAGGAAGCAGTGACTCATATATACCCAGATTCTCACAGTGTCAAAACCATGGCTACAGTGTAGCAGAAAATCTCAAAATATCTCAAAATGGGGGCAACTAGGTAGCACAGTAGATAGAGCTCTGGCCTTGGAGTCAGGAGGACCTGTGTTCAAATTCAACCTCAGACACATGACACTTACTAGCTGTGTGACACTGGGCAAGTCACTTAACCCCAATTGCCTCACCAAAAAAAAAAAAAGAAAAAAAATATTGACCTTATAAGTGCATTGGCAAAGGACTTAAAGGCCTCAGATCTGTGCTACGTTCTGATGGCAATATGGGAAAACAGGTATTTTTTTTTTTTGGCTAGGCGATGGGATTAAGTGACTTGCCCAGGGTCACACAGCTAGTAAATGTTATGTGTCTGAGGCTGGATTTGAACTCAGGTCCTCCTGAATCCAGGGCCAGTGCTCTATCCACTGCACCACCTAGCTGCCCCAGGGCAGTCGGTATTTAAAGCCTGAAAGAGAAGAAAAAGAAGGCCCACCACTGAAAGGCTGGCTGGCATTGTAGATCTTTATGGCAAATTAATCTACTTTCAGTGAGAAAATCAGACCTGTAAAGGTGAAGCAGCAGAGTTGGTATTCTTATAGGCTCTCTCTCATGAGTGTTTATTTTTCTGTGTATGGCCCTCAGTAAGCAAACCTTCAATATATCTGAGGGAGTCGTATGTAGGTCTGTTTCCTCTTTATTTTTATAACTTATGTGCTACGGTTTTGCTTTGCATTTTTTCAATCTGGCTTGGGGTCAGCTTTATATTATATTAGTTTGTGATAATGAAGTTTTCCTGAGGCAGATGGCTTCTCAGACACAGCAATTTTCTATGACTCTACCCAGGAAACCTTCAGGTGAGTCTGAGTCTCATATATAAATAATATATAACTAGTAAGTGGCTTAGTAATCAGCTTAGTAATATGTTTGTTCCACTTTTAAAATGATAAAATCTATGTTGTGTTCTTGGCTTGGGCACACATCCAGAAATGTGGGGAAATCTCCTGGCTGTTTTACTTCATGATTTGTCTCTTACTCTCTGTCTGTGGACCATATGGAAGGTTTTATTTAAAGGAGCAAAAACATAAAATATAATACAAGAGAGAACTTGCTGTAACCCACAGTTGCCAATATTCCCCAGTGAGTGTTTCTTAGTGTCACTTCCAGAGCTAAGGAGAAGAATCTTCTTGTACTCATGCTCTTGTTATCAGCACCTTGCCCAGTGATTGCGGCAAAGCTGAAAGTAGATGGCGGCTTCATTACTTAAGCCTAGCTTACATGCAGCTGAGTAGCACTGTGCCACTGCCATCATATGGCGTATAGGGGCAGTGCTACCAAGGATGTTTAAGGAGAAGGAAAGGCATTGTAGGAGGTGGCAAATCTAATTAGGCTGGTCTGTTTTTGGAAAGAGTGCTGCTCATCACACATGATTCATAGGAATCATTGCCCTGCACCAATCAGGAGAGGGGGAGGGAGAGGGAGAGGAGAAGGAGAAGGGGAGAGAGAGAGAGAGAGGAGAGAGAGAGAGAGAGAGAGAGAGAGAGAGAGAGAGAGAGAGAGAGAGAGAGAGAGAGAGAGAGAGAGAGAGAGAGAGAGAGAGAGAGAGAGAGAGAGAGAAGAGAGAGAGAAGAGAGAAGAGAGAAGACAGCAAGAGAGCATGCACGTGTACGTGTCTGTCTGTGCTTCTCTGAATGTTTGATGTTATGTGGAAGCATTTTATTTTACCCTTATAAGGGCTGAGTCTGTGATGAGAAGACTATTCAGAAAGAATTTTTATGGCATTTCTAATTTAGCACTGGTTCTGAAGTTTTGTTGCAGTATCCTAAGAGCATGTTTTTAAAACCCAGACATAATACTCAGTGCTTGCTGATACTGATGCTCTGATGTGCTCTTTAAGCTTTTTAGAGTATTTTTTTGGAAGCTCAAAGAAGAAGATTGGTAGTTCTCCTTCCCTCACTCCAAGTCCTCATTCTGTTATTTCTGTTGTAACCTTGGGCAACTTACTTCACCTTTGTGGGTCCAAGTTTCCTATATATAAAGTTAGAGGGTTGGACTATAAGCTATCCAAGGTCCCATATAATTCTAAATTCTAGGTCTATGGGTTATATATTTCACTCTTTTGACTTCATGCTTTTGCTCTTATTATTTCCTATGCCTGGAATTCTCTTTTCCCTTTGCCTATTGAATTCCTACTTATCCTTTAAAGCCTACCTTGAGTACCATCTCCTACAGAAAGTGTTCTCATCCTTTCCTTCCATCCTAGCCTTCCGCCTGGACCTTAATCTTCTCTGCATCGCTCTAAGGCACTTAACAATGCTTACTATAGTGTGTATTTGTACTGCATGTATTATGTTGTGTATATATATATTGTGACATATTATAATATTGTCTAACAGAGTTAGCTCTATGTGTGTCTTATTCTCCTCCTAGATTATAAATTTCATAAGGGCAATTGGACACATGTAAGTTTTTACTGGTCAAGCACAGTATTTTGTGCATAGTAGATGCATAACGAATATTAGTAGGATAAATGAATGTCACTTTCATAGAGTAACATTGCCTCCTTCTGTTTGCATATCCATCCTGAAATTTCTAGCCTCCAGTGGTTTGCACCTTCGAATAGCCATGTGATTATCAAAAAGAATCTGCAAATCCAAATGCTCACCTAGCATTATAATGTTAATCCTTCTGTAGTTCTAACAAAATGCACATTTTGAACAATGTGTGTGGATTCTGTTGCAATTCATAAAATGAAAAGTTATTTAAAAGAATTAGTGAATTCATTAGAGTTCTCTGTCACTAAATATCCACTGCTTTTCTTAAGCAATAGATTTTAATAACACAACTACTATACTGGGTGTGGGGGGTGAGGGTGGGGAGAGTCTATGAATGTTTTCCAAGTTAAAAAGATGCCCTCATATCTGAAAGAAATCAGAATTATAGCTTTAGCGTTTGCTTTTGTACTGCTACTGACTGAAGAGTCATAGCTGCTGACTCCATATTCAGGGTGATTTATATTTTACTCTAGCCCACATAGTCTTTCAAATCTTATTGGAAGGGAGATTTCCAACTCCCACCCCTTCACTAAGGAGAACAGCATAGATTTCCAAGAACTTCCAGCACACTTCCACTGGTCCTTAGTTTACTCTCAGGAAGCACTACAGCATGGAATGAAAACAAGGACATACTCAAGAAATAAAGCATACAGGAGGCAACCCCAACCCTTCCCCATCCAGCCAACATAGGCCTCAACAGGATCTGGGTTTCTTGACCATTCCTTTCTTCTCATTTCCCTCCTTTCCTTGTGTTTTAATATTCTGCTTTACCCAGGGTATGAAGACCCTTGAACAATGTTCTCTTCAGCAATCATACCTCACTGTGACATAGGTGGAAGCCGTTCTGTAGTTCATTCAATTTAATTCAATTCAACATTCATTGATCTTATAAGCATACATTAATTATGAGTAGGCCATTTACCAGGAGATGGAATCTATAGAAGCCACAGGATAAATGATATGCTCCCAGGTGTTTATGGGAAACACAGGAGGTCAGAGCCATAAAAATTTGGATTGTCAGAAGACTGGCAAAACAAAAATCAGAACTGAGTTGACTAGAAAAAGATCAGGACAACTGAGAAAGAGATAATTTTATATATCTGTGATCTTACAGATGTGGGCACTCTCTCCTTCCCTTATTGAAGATCAGTGCAGATTCATGCCTTATTCTATATAATTCCAAAATTTCTCAAAAATATCTCAACCTAGCATGCAGGAGATGGTCTACTCATTCTTTTAGAATTTGGGGGAAAGAGTGAGAACATGAGAATATCCATGACAACTAGAAACAGTGTTTGGCACATAGTAGGCACTTAATAAATGCTTGTTGGTTGATAACAACATACTTTTATAGCACTTTATGTTTATAAGATATTTCTTTCACAAACATTCTACAAAGTAAGCAGTTGTAAGAATTATTATACCATTTTATAGATGGGGAAATTGATGCTCAAGGAAGGGAAGTGATTTGCCTAATTCAAATAAACCATAAATAGCAAAGCTAGAATTTGAATCGAGATCTCTAGTCTCCCAGACCAGAGTTCTTTCAACTATAGTTTGCCTTTAAAATTATCAAGGACACCCAGCCCATAAAGATTTCCTTAATACCAGAAGTACTAAATGAAAAATTTATCCTTCTCTTCCTCAGGGTGTGGAAATGTCTTCAGGAAGTTTCAGAGTATCCTAGAAGATGTTTAGAAAAGTGACATGCACATTCTACAGATAATAATAACAGTAATAATAATAAAAGACATTTAAATAGTGCTTTACAGTTTCCAAAACATTTTACATAGCATATCTCATCTGAAATATTCCCTATTTTTTATAAACATTTTACTTACAAACACTCTGTCTAGACCATAAGGACAGGACTAGTATTGGTATTATAGTTCAGCTCTAGTCTGAGTTAAATAAGATACTATAGGCTAGCCTGGGAAACTAATGCATTTTCATAATATCAGATTGTCAAATTTTAGAGTTAGAAGTAGTCTATAAATCATCTAATCACCAGGTTCTGACCTCTTATTTTGTAGATGAAGCTGAGGTTCATGGAGAAATATTCTCAGCAAGAGGCTGATGCTCCAGGAATTCCAAATCCTCTGATTCCAAATCCGTGCTCTTTCACTATACTATGTTGCCATTTTCTATAACAAACACCTTCTGAGCTCCAAAAAGAAAATCAACTTTTTTGCATATTTTTTGCTAAATATTCAAATTAAATTTTAGAGCAATCCAATTATAAGCTGAAACCTACTTGCATTGTTAAACCATGGATATTTTTTTTACAGCAGGAAGTAATTAAGAAGTCACACAGTCAAACTCCACTGTCATACATGAATATATTTTGCATCATTTATAATACATGGTCATCTAGGCTCTGTTTAAGCATCCTCTGTAAAGGAGAGCTCACTACCTTGCAAAGCAGCTCATTCTATTATTGGACCATCCCTGAGGGTTACAAAGTCCTATCTTGTATTAAAGGACTGCACTACTGACTCTGTAGCCCAAAGAGGAGCTTTCCTTCTCCTAAGACTCAGGGAATGAAAGCAGAAGCTGCTTTATGCAGGAGAGAGTGTCCTATTGGTTCCCTTGATATTTTACAAGAATACTAATCTTCCCTAATCCCATTCTGTCTCCTCTCCCTGATGAACTATTACAGTACTCATGCCAGACCTAGATTTTCCACCGTAATCATCAGAGGTAATCTAGTCTAACTCTGATTTTGCCCTCTGAAGCCAATTGTAAGAAGTAAAATCTCTCTTCCAAATCACACCAGGCAGGTCCTTGGAAAGAGCTGGAGTCTGAAACTTGGGTATAAATCTTGACTCTGCAGTTTATTGTCTATATGACCTTAGGCAAGTCAACAAACCTTTCTGAACCTCCATTTCCTCATCAGTAAAACAAGAGTTTGAACTATATTATTTCTAAAATCTTTTCCAGATCTAAAATCCTGATTTCTAATCCTTAACTTGTAAAATAAGAATAGCTAGCATTTATACAGTACTTCAGGTTAGCAAAGCCTTTTCCATGTTACTTATTTGATCCTCACCTGTCACCTAGATAATATCAATTTCCCCATTTACAAAGTGGGGCTGGCAGAGCTTGTGGTTTGCCCAGGGTTGCACAGCTAGTACATATTTGAGGCATGATTTGAACATTACTTTTCCAGACTCCAAGTCCAGCACTCTATGTGTTGTGTTACCTGTCTCTCCTAAATCTTTTCTTCTCCAGTTCTTTTCATTGATTCTTATGTGGCATAGTTTGAAGACTCCACCCTATTCTGGGCTCCTTTTCTGAAGGAACTTTGGAATTTAGCAATATTATTTTCAGCCATGGACACCTCATTCAGGGCAGTGGTAAAGGGTACTTGCCAGTGTGGTAGGGCACTGATAATATCTTTGAGGAGATGACATCAAGTGAAAGAAAGAGGGAATTAATTTGTGTAGGCAGCACTAATACTTAGTATTTCTTCAGCTGCTAGAAATGGAATAATATTTCATTCTTAGGGGGTTTTTTTTGCTTTCTCTATTCAATCCCTTCTTTCTCTTTCTAGTCTTCCTACACTAAAAAAACATTCTTCTTTCACCTTTCTTTCATCATTGAGCAAGGAAAGAATGTTGGAAAACCCTCCGGACTGAGTTCAGGGAGGCCTGTAAGTTCGACTCACCACTTTGCTATCTATGAATGGTGTGACCTTAAGTAAGTAATTTAGTTTCTCTGAGCTTCAGCGCCCTCATGTGTAAATAGTACGGGTGGGGATTTGAAATTTGACTAGATGTTCTTTCAGTTCCCTTCTGGCTTTATATTCCCAGGATCACTAAGATGATCTTTCTAGCTTTAATACTCTATTGTTCTATGATATCATTATAATTATCTTTCACCTCTTCCATTTACTACCTCAACCCCTCATTCTTCATAAAGTGTTTTCTTCTGCTCAAGAACTTTCAGAGTAAGTCACATAGATGTAACCATGCTTTATCTCACATTTTGTGATGCTGGCTTGGGTAAATCTCATTGTCCCCAGGACTTCCCACAAATTCTGATTTGAGCTTATTGAAAAAACAAAGACCTTATTGATCTTAGTTAAACATGTTTTATCTTATTGAAAAAACAATGGCCTCCTACTAAGAAGCCTTCCAAAGGTCTCCTTCATGTCCTTGTTCCTCAGACTATAAATAAAAGGGTTCAGCATGGGGGTCACCACAGCATACATCACAGCTGCCAACCTATCTTTTCCAGCTGAGTCAGCCTCAAAGGGAATGAAATTCACAGCAATGGCAGCCACATAGAACAGGCAAACAGCAGTGAGGTGGGAGCCACAGGTGGAGAAGGCTTTGCATTTGCCTTCACTGATGGGACACATAGTATGGTGGTCACGATGCGGACATAGGAAATAAGACTCATCAGGGGGATCAGCATAGTTAAGGCCCCACCCCAGTACATCAGCACATACTGGTTGGCATAAGGTCAGCAACAGGAGAACTTCATCTAAGGCAGGAGCTCACAGAAGAAGTGGGGGATAGTATTAGAATCACAGAAGGGCAATTGAACCAGAAGAATGGTATGAGTCAAGGAATATAAATGAGCCAGGACCAATGACCCAGCCACCAGCAGGAAACAGTGTTGGGGGCTCATGCGAATAGTATAGTGGAGAGGATAGCAGATAGCCACAAGTCAGTCATATGCCATAACCCCTAGGAGGAAGACATCCAACCCAATGAACCACAGGAAGAAGAAGATCTGGGCAAGACACCCACCATAGGGGATTGTTTGGCTCTGAGTTTGAATGTTGAACAACATGTTAGGCACGGTGGTGAAAGACAAACACACATCAGTGAAAGAGAAGTTGGACGTAAAGAAATACATAGGCATGTGGAGGTGGGAGTCAGAGCAGATAGCCAATATGATGAGAAGGTTTGGCCAGGAATAGGCCAAAGGGATTCAGCTCTTGCTCCAGATGCTGAGAGAGCCCAAAGAGGAGAAATTCAGAGAGTCTTGTCTGCTTTCCTCTATCCTTTTTTCTGGTATAACTGAGGAACGGAGAGGCAGGACATCATGATAACAGTTCATATTTATCAAGCATCAAAAGGAAACTTAAAATACAAAATGCTAGAATGCAGAATGTTTCTAGGGGAAGAGCCTTTTAACATGGAATGTTAGAATATGAGACAAAATGTTAGAGCTGGAGAGAACTTTAGAGAGTAGAACATAGAATGTTAGAGCTCTAAATGATTAAAATAGAATATTAGAGCTAGAAAAAACCTCTAGAACATAGAATATCAGAGCTAGAAAGGAGTGGAGAATATCTACTACAACTCCTAGATTTCACCCTTCCACCATTTCTTTCCAAAGTAGGAAGTTTGCATTTTTTTCTATTGAGAATGAAATAAAAATTTCATGAGCAATTACTATTAATAATAGTTGGTATTGGTAGAGTACTAAAAGTTACAAAATACTTTACATCCATTCTTTCATTAGCATCTCACAACCACTTCTTGAGGAATGAAGGTAGAATCCATATGATCGGATCCATTTTAAATATAAGGAAACTGAGGTACATAGAGGTAAAGTGATCCTCACAAATTCACACAGCTCACAAGAAGTTAAGCTGGTATTAGAATCTGTGTCTTAGTAGGACACATAGATAATCTGGTGCAGGCCTGTACAACCTGTGGCCCACCAAAGGATTTCCAGTAGCCCATGAAAAATGTAGAGGAAATCATTTTCTACATTTTTCATGGGACACGCAAAATCCTTTGGCAGGCAGCAGGTTGTGCAGGCCTGATTTAGTGCTTTCCACAAAACCTTATTTTCCTGCAGTCTATCAATCAGTTAGCCAGTCAGTCAATCAGCAAGCATTTATTAAGGCTCTATTATGTACCAGGCACTGTACTAGGCATGGAGAATACAAACACCTTGGAGAATTAGACCTTGACCATAGGATGCCAACATTCTATCAATGCAGACCATGTGGTGATATCTAAGTACGTAGGTCTATATAGATATGTGTCTATAGAATAAATCCAAGTTAATTGAGGAGCAGCTAACAGCTAAGGGAGGGGGAATCTGGAAGTGGTACTTAATCTGAGCTTTGAAGAAAACTCAGAAGTTCTAAGAGGTGGATGTGAGGAAGGAATGCATTCCAAGTGTAGACTGCGGACAGCCTATTCAAGGGCTCCATTCAATCTGTGTCTTTCTTGGCCCATGTAGGACAATACTCTACACATACTACACATTTAATAGTTGTTGAATTAGTAGCCTCAGTTGTTAAAGAAGTAAAGATGTAAATGAACATGGGATCACAGAATCATGCCTGCCCTGAGACATGTCTATTGGATGTAGAGAATTCTGGCATCTATTTCATTAGAATCAGAATACTTGCAGTTGTTATCTTGTCTCCACCATTTACCAGCTTCATGACCTTGGTTGAGGAATTTCCTCTTTTGGGGGGTGGGGCTCATTTTCTTATTCATAATATGGGATATAAGCATTTTCTGTAATATCTAACAGTTTTTTCATGAGGATTCAATGAGATAATGTGTATGAAGTGCTTTGAAACCTAGGTGCTAGACAAATTTAAGTTACTGCTATTAGGATTTCCAGGTGCTCAAAACATATTTTCTCTTCTTTTCTTTTAGTACTTTTTTTTAAATTTATTTTTTTTAATATAAATTTATTTATTTTTAGCTTTCAACATTGCCTTCCACAAGTTTTGGAGTTCCGAATTTTCACCCCATCTCCACCCTCCCCTCACCCCAAGATGTCATGCATTCTGAATATCCCTTCCCCTACTCTGTCCTCTCTTCTGTCTCTCTCCCCTTCTCTTATCCCCTTCCCCTTCTATTTTCCTGTAGGGCAGGATAGATTTCTGTACCCCATTTCCTATATTTATTTCCCAGTAGCATGAGAAAACACTTTTTTTAAACATATGTTTTTAAAACTTTAGGTTTCAAATTTTCTCTCTTCCTCCCTCCCCACCCACCCTCATTGAAAAGGCAAGCAAGTCAATATAAGTTGTACAAAAACGTATTTTCGTTACACTATCCCTGATAGGTGGTTATCTACAGGGTTGTAAACTCCATTGAAAGACTTCCAAAAGCAGACCATTTCACTTTTAGACAGCTCTGCTCATTAGAAATTTCAGAATTATATTCTTTAAGTTTTAATTACCCTCAGCAAAAATATGCTTTCCTAAAACATTGTTCTCATGTCTTCTCTCTGAGCACAAGAAGTATAAATTGAATCCTTCCCCATAATAAAACTCTGTCCATACTTAAAGACAGTTATTTCCCCATTCCCAATTTTTCCTCCTCACATTCTCCAACTATTCAACCATATATTATGGTCTACAATTCGCACATAATCTTGGTCACCCTCCTCTAGACAGCACACTCCAGGTTGTTTATGTCCTGTCTAAAATGTGGCACCCAGAAATGAATGTAGCATTTCAGATGTGGTCTACCTACAACAGAGGGCATCAGGAGTACTCCCTTATCCTTGTGGACACCTGAATTTCTCTCCATGCTTGAGACTGCATGAGATTAAAATAGATGAGCCTTATCCAGGACTTACCCAGCTAGTCTGAGGCAATATCTGACACTGTTGCTCAGGGAATGTCTCTCTTCTGGAGTACAGGGGCTCCCAGAGAGGAGCTACCTGAAGACTACTACGGTGCAGGCACCTGCTGATTCTACACAAGGAATATTTACTGTGTTTAGGGGCCCTGAGCTCCTCATTAAAGGCAAAAAAAAAATGGAGTAATTGCCTCTGAGTCCCTGGGGGGACATTGTTTCTTTCAGATGAGATTCTTTTTCTGCATGAAGATTTGGGAATACGTCCCATTACCAAGAGGCATGGAGTGAGCTCTTCTAGAACCTCCTATTGGTACTTCACCTTCTACTCTTCAAGCATAACTTAAAGGTGAGTATCAGAGATGTGGCTCCCACAATTCACACAATCATAGAATTAGAGAGTGGAGTGTGGACTTAGCAACCATCTTGTTCAACTCATATATTCAAGCCATACCCACTATAATATGAGTGCCAACAAGGTATATAGCCTCTGCACGATAATCTTCAAGGAGACAACCCATTCTACTTTTAGATAGATATGTGTTAGGAAAAAAGTTTTTTTCCTCACTTCCATTCTATATATTCTTCTTTCTAACTTCCACTCCTTGTCTGGTTCTGCCCTTTGAGAGCCAATAAAGCAAATCTGTCCACTCTTCCACAAGACAGTCCTTTGAATGCTTGTACGTAACTTCCATGTCTTCCTCAAGCTCAAGTTCAATACTACTCTTCCACCATACAGAACAATAAAATCCCAGCACTGAGAGGGAATTTAGGAGTAATTCACTTTAGTCTGTCTCTTAATATCAATGCCTTCTTACAACATATGGGATGAGTAGTACCTGATTGAAGACTTCCAGTAGCGGGGAAGCTATTTCTCAAAAGGCAACCCATTCAACTTGAGGAAAGATCCAATTGGTAGAAAGTTTTCCCTGATTTTAAGCTGAAATCTCAATAACATTTGAGCCTCATGACAACCTCAGAATGTAATAATAGCTGAAATCAAGGCCTTGTTTGAAGATGAGCAAAGACATTTATAGATATGAATCCACTGAATCCTCATAGTAACTTCACAAGTAAGGTACAACAGGTATTATTCTTTCCATTTTACACATGAAGAAAAGAGATTGAAAGAGGCTAAAGCCACACAGCTAGGTCAGTGGCACTATTTGAACCGAAGTTTTCCTGACTCCAGGTCTAGAACTCTTTGCAATCATCTCTTTCATTAAAGACCATTAAATTTTTTTAGAGATAAATTTCATTTTCTTGTCATCTCTTTCAAATACTTTAGATATCTTAGTTCAAATGCTTAAGAGAGTTATAACTTATGTACATCGGAATAAATGTACTGACTTTATAAAAAAAATCATCAATGTTTAGTTCAATTAGTGTGTTTAGCTTAACCCAAGATTGATTTTATTTCTTCTGAAAGCTGCCTGTTCATGTTGACCATTTATCAATAGGGAAATGGCTCTTATTTATAATAAACTTGACTCAGTTTCCTATATATTTGAGAAATGAGGTCTTTATCAGAGAAGTTTGCCCTTAAATTTTTTTTTGATATTATTTCATTGTCTTTGGTACCTTTTTGCAAAATGTACTCTCCCTGCTTATCTTTTTGAATTAGGTCTATCTTTGCTTTTGCTTTGTCTGAGATTATGATTGCTATCCCTGCCTTTTTTACTTCAGCTGAAGGATAATAGTTTCTTTCTGGCTGCTTTATGCATTTTCTCCTTGACCTGAGAGTTCTAAAATTTGGCTCTAATATTCCTGGGAATTTTCATTTTGGGATCTCTTTCAAGATGTGATTGGCATATTCTTTCAATTTTGCCCTCTGAATCTAATATATTCACGCAGTTTTCCTTGATAATTTCTTGAAATATGATATCTAAGGCATTTTTTTTTATCATGGCTCTCAGATAGTCCAATAATTCTTAATTACTTCTCCTGGATCTGGTTTACTTGTTTTTTTTTTTCTGATGAGATATTTCACATTTTCTTCTATTTTTTTTCATTCTTTTGACTTTGACTGTTTCTTGATGTCTTGATGTCAGGAGTACCTGAGTTCAAATCCGGACTCAGACCAAACACTTGACACTTACTAGCTCTGTGACCCTGGGCAAGTCACTTAACCCCATTTGCCTTAAAAAAAAAAAGAATGATAGCTTTGTTTCTTCTTTGCATATTCTAATACCTTCAGTTTCTTTTTCTTCTCTTATTGCTAATGCTAACATTTCCAGTATGACACTGAACAACAGTGGTGATAAGGACATCCTTGTTTCACCCCTGATCTTATTGGAAATACTTGTACCTTGTCCCCATTACATATAATGCTTGCTGAAGGTTTTAGTAGATGCTATTTATTATTTTAAGGAAGACTCCATTTATCCTATGCTCTTTAGTGTTTTTAATAGGAATGGGTGTTGTATTTTGTCAAAAGCTTTTTCTGCATCTATTGAGATGATCATGTGGTTTCTGTTGGTTTTGGTGTTGATATGCTCAATTATGCTGATAGTTTTCCTAATATTGAACCAGCCCTGCATTCCTGGTATAAATCCTACCTGGTCATAGTGTATTATTCTTGTGATAAGTTGATGCAATCATTTGCTAATATTCTATTTAAAATTTTTGCATCTATATTCATTAGAGAAATTGGTCTATAATTTTCTTTCTGTGTTTTGACTCTTCCTGATTTAGCTATCAGCACCATATTTATATCATAAAAAGAATTTGGTAAACTCCTTCTTCACCTATTTTCCCAAATAGTCTATATAGTATTGGAATTAATTGTTCTTTAAATGTTTGATAGAATTCACATGTAAATCCATCTGGCCCTGGAGATTTTTTCCTAGGGAGTTCATCAATGGCTTGTTCAATTTCTTTTTCTGAGATGGGTTATTTAAGTATTTTACTTCCTCTTCGGTTAATCTGGGCAATTTATATTTTTGTAAATATGTATCCATTTCACTAAGATTGTCAAATTTTGATATAGTTGGGCAAAATAATTCCTAATTATTGTTTTAATTTCCTCTTCTTGGTGGTAGCTTCACCTTTTCATTCTTGATACTAGTAATTTGGTTTCTTTTTTTAAATTAAATTAACCAAAGGTCTTATCTATTTATTGGTTTTTTCATAAAACCAGCTCTTAGTTTTATTTATTAGTTCAATAGTTTTCTTAATTTCAATTTTATTAATTTTCCTTTGGTTTTCAATATTTCTAATTTGGTGTTTATTGAGGATTTTTAATTTGTTCTTTTTCTAGTTTTTTTAGTTGTATGCCCAATTCATTGATCTCCTCTTTCTATTTTATTATGTAAGCATTTAGAGATATAAACTTCCCCTAAGAACTGCTTTTGCTGCATCCCATAAGTTTTGGTATGTTGTTCTCATTATTGTCATTCTCTTGAATGAAATTATTGATTGTTTCTATGATTTGTTATTTGACTCAATCATTTTTTAGGATTGGATTATTTAGTTTCCAATTATTTTTTAGTTTATCTTCCCATGGCCCTTTATTACATATATTTTTTATTGCATCATGATCTGAAAAGGATGCATTTAATATTTCTGCCTTTCTGCATTGGATTGTGAAGTTTTTATGCCCTAGTACATGGTCAATTTTTGTGTATGTGCCATGTACCACCGAGAAAAAAGGCATATTCCTTTCTATGACGATTCAGTTTTCTCCAGAGGTCTATCATACTACTTTTCTAATTTCTTTCACCTCCTTCTTTTCTTGTTTATTTTGTGGTTAGATTTATCGAGTTCAGAGAGGGTGAGGTTGAGGTTCTGCACTAGTATAGTTTTGTTCTCTATTTCTTCCTGTAATTCCCTGAATTTCTCCTCTAAGAATTTGGATGGTATACCATTTGATGCATATATGTTTAACAATGATAGTATTTCATTGTCTCTGGTGCATTTTAGCAAGATGTAGTTTCCTTCCTTATCTTTTTGGGTAAGATCTATTTTTGCTTTTGCATTGTCTGAGATCAGGATTGCTACCCCTGCTTTTTTTACTTCAGCTGAAGCGTAATATATTCTGCTCCAGTCTTTACCTTTACCCTGTGTGTGTCACTCAAATGTGTTTCCTGTAAACAACATATTGTAGGATTATGGTTTTTAATCCATCCTGCTGTCCACTTCTGTTTTATGAGAGAGTTCATCCCATTCACATTCACAGTCATGATTACTATCTGTGTCTTTCTCTCCATCCTTTTTCTCCCCTGTTTATGCTTTTCTTTCTCCTTTTTCTTTTTCCCTCCTCATTAATGTTTTGCTTTTGACCACTGCCTCCCTCACTCCCCATTCCCTTCTATTAGACCTTTCCCTTTTCTTCCCCTTTACCCTTACTGCTTCTTCCCTCCCTTCTATCCCCACTCCCTTTTTTTTCCCTTTTTCCCTCCTACTGCCTATAGGGCAAGTTAGATTTCTGTACCTGACTGATTATGTTATTCACTTCTCTGATGAGAATAAGGTTCAAACAATGTTCATCTCCCTCCCTTCTTTCCCTCTGCTGTAATAGGATTTTGTATCTTTTCCTGTAATGTAATTTACCCTTCCCTGCCTCCTTTTCTCTCAGTACATTAACTTAGATTAGATTAATCCATTTCCTTGGATCCATTTAACCCACTTGATTAGGTTTATTTTTTATCATTACATCAAAGTCAACTTACATTCGCCCATTTTATGTATACTCCTTTAACGTGGTGTAATAACAATACAGTTCTCCAGAGTTACAAGTGTTATCCTCCCTTGTAGGGATGCAAACAGTTTGCCCTTATTAACAACATATTGTATCTTTCTGTCCCATTTACCTTTTAATGTCTCTCTTGAGTCTTGTACTTGAATATCAAATTTTCTGTTGAGCTCTGGTCTTTTTATCAGGAAGGTTTGGAAGTCCCCTGTTTCATTGAACATCCACGTCCTCCCACTGAAAGATCATGCTCATTTTGACTAGGGAGTTGATCCTTGGTTGTAATCCAAGCTCCTTTGCCTTATGGAATATCATGTTCTATGCCTTACAGTCTTTTAATGTAGAAGCTGCAAGGTCCTGTGTAATCCTGACTGTGGTTCCATGATATTTAAATTGTTTCTTTCTGGCTGCTTGCAGTATTTCCTCTTTGACCTGGTAATTTTGGAATTTGGCTGCTATATTTCTTGGCATTTTCAATTTGGGATCTCTTTCAGGAGGTGATGGGTGGATTTTTTCTATGGCTGTTTTCCTTCTGTTCTAGGACTCAGGGCAGTTTTCCTTATGATTTCCTGAAAGATACTATCCAGGCTCTTTTTTTCATAATGATTTTCAGGTAAACCAATAATTTTTAAATTGTCTCTCCTGGATCGATTTCCCAGGTCAGTTGTTTTACCTGTGAGGTATTTTACATTTTCATGTATTTTTTCATTTTTTTCTTTCTGTTTGACTAATTCTTGCTCTATTATAGAGTCATTAGCTTCCATTTGCCCGATTTTAATTTTTAATAAATTGTTTTCTTCTATTAGATTTTGTACTCCTTCCCATTCGCCAATTGTGTTTTTTAAGATCTGTTTTCTTCAGTGTACTTTTTTTTCCAGTTGGCCAACTGTATTTTTAAGAATTTGTTTTCTTCATGTACTTTTTTTCCATTTGGCCAACTCTATTTTTTAAGTACTCTTCTATCTTTCTCATTTGACCTTTAAAATCATTCTTGAGCTTTTGTAAGGAGGCTTTTTGGGTTTCAGACCAGTTCATATTCCCTTTTGAGGTTCTACATGTGGGTTTGTTGACGATGTTGTCCTCTTCAGAATTTCTCCTTTTATCTTCACTGTTCTCATAATATGAATATATGGTACATTTCTTTTTGCTCATGGAGTTTTGATTTTTTCCTGCCCTTTAAAGAGATTGAGCTCTCCTACTGGGGAGCAGAGGGCACTGACCCAAGCTTCTTGTGTTGGGGGCCTACTTCTTTGTCACTGGTTTTGTGTGCTGGGGCCTCCAATGTTGACAGTTTGAGGCTGTAGGGTTCTGGCAGCTTACCTGGTGTTGGGCTGAAATCAGCAACACTGGAACTCTAGGACAACTCTAAGTTGCCTGCTCTTCCTTTCCTTTCACTTTCCTCAGCTCCTTTCAGATGGATGTTATAGGTGTTTATCTTCCTGGGGCCCCTTGTAGTGCTGCTTCCCTTATTTTTGCTGAGGCACTGGGAGACCCGTTTGCTGTAGAATGTCAAGACACCTGGTGGTTTTCTCAGCTGGTTTCCACCAGTTCTCCCACCCTCACTGAGGCACTTGGAGGAACACATGTTGGTGTTTGCCTGCTCCACCACCTGGGTTTCAGGATCTCTTCCTGGTATGGTGAGGTGGGGCTTTCTGCTAACTTGCTGGGACACCTCCTGTTCTGTACTGCTCCCCTTCCCCCAGGGCAAGAGGGGCTTTCCCCATTAATCCCTCAAGTTACCTGGGCTAATGGACTGCTGCTCCCCCATCTTTCTTCTGGTTCGGGGTTCCAAGGTTTTTCCTGGGGTGATTTTTTCTGGCCTTTAGGAGGTTGATACAGGAGGTGAGAGCTCCACCACCATCTTGGCTCCAAGAAGGGGAACTTCATTAGGCCAATTTTTTGAGGTGTTATTTTCTTCAGTATTTTTTGAGCCTCAAAAGAGGCTATCTAGCTATTAATTCTCTTTTCATAATTTTCTTGCATCACTCTCATTTCTTATCTGAAATTTTCCTCACATTCTTAACTGTTAGTAGCTCTTTTGGGAATTTTTTCATTTATTTTTAGTTTTCAACATTCACTTCCATAAGATTTTGAGTTCCAAATTTTCTCCCCATTTCTTCCCTCTCCCTACCCCAAGACAGCATGCAATTTGATATATGCTCTACGTACACATTCATCTTGAACTTATTTGAACATTAGTCATGTGGTAAAGAAGAACTAGATCCAATCAGAGAAATCGTGAGAAATAAAAAAAGAAACCCAAAAGAGAGAAAGAGTGTGCACATAATATGCTTCAATCTGCATTCAGACTCCATAGTTCTTCTTCTGGACATGGACAGGAATTTCCATCATGAGTCCTTTAGAGCTGTCTTGGACCCCTGCATTGCTAAGAAGAGGTAAGTCTATCAAAGTTTGGCATCATACTGTGTGGTTGTTACTGTGTACAATATTCTCCTGGTTCTCCACTTAAAAAACAAGCCAGAAGCCCTAGGATTAGCTGGGTTGGGAAGCTGACTCAGCCCCAACTGCAGGAAGTTTTATCCCCAGGACAGTGAGGGGTGTTGAGCCTGGGAAGATTGAACCTCTGTTGACAAGGAATGCCAGAGCCGGCTGTGCTATGGAAACATCAAGAGCAAGAAGGAACCAGCATGCACCCACTTGAGTGCAGAAGCAGTGGGGTAAGGACACCTGTGACTGTGGGCACTTATGGGAAACTGGTGGTCTTGCTTCCAGTTCCAGGTCAAAGGGGAGAACTGAAGGAGGATATGAAGACAGAGGCACCATTCCCCATGACCCAGGACTACAGGTGATTGTAAAAAACTAAGTTATTACTAATTTTAAAAAATGCACAGGCAAAGGACAAAGAATTCAAACACAGAGAGTTACTGTGGGAATAGAGAAGACTGGGATTCATCTTCAGAGGATAAGGAAGCAAAGAAACCCTCTTCTAATCCAAAGAGTAACATCAAATGGTCACTTGCTCAAAAGAATTCATAGAAGAACTTTTAAAAAAAGACTTGAAAAATCAAATGAGAGAGATTGAGGAAAAAGGAAAAAAAAAGAAAAAGAAAAAAGAACAACCCAAGAAGATTATGAAAAGAAACTCAACCAATTAGAAAAGGAGATCAAGAATCTTAAGGAAGAAAACATCTACTTGAAAATCAGAATTGGGCAAGGGGAAGCCAGTGAAGTTATAAAAGACCAAGAAATAATGAAACAAAATATAAAGAATGAAGAGAATAGAAGAGAATGTGAAACATCTCATAAGAAAAACAACTGGTCTGGAGAAGAGACCAAGAAGAGAAAACATGAGAATAATCAGACTACCTGAAAGTTATGGTAAAAAAAAAAGAATCCTCATACAGTAATACAAGAAACAATTTTTTAGCATTGTCCTGAAGCATTAGAACAAGAGGAGAAAGTAGAAATAGAAAAAATCCGCTGATCACCACCTGGAAGAGAACCTATGAGGAAAACCCAAAGGAGTATCATAGCCAAATTCTGAACAAGGATAAAATCTTACAAGCAACAAGAAAAAATTTAAAGTGCCATAATTAGAATCACACAAAACCTAGCAGTGGTGACACCAAAAGACCACAGGACATGGAGCATTATATATTGAAGAGCAAAAGAACTGTGGTTTTGGATGAAAATATTATATCTAGCAAAGTTAAGCATAATCTTGAATGAAAAACAATGGACATTCAATGAACTGTCAGACTTCCTTGACTGTCTTAAAAAAAATGAACCTAATAGAAGATTTGACACACAAGAGCCTAGAGAAATATAAGGTAGAAAGGAAAGACCAATTACAAGGGACTCAATAAGGACAGGCTATTTACTTTTTATGTATGTAAAATGTAACACATGTGTCTATGATTGTTATTAGTAATTGGGTAGTTTGTAAGAAAGATTGGAGTAGACTTGCATATTATATGACTTTAAAAAGTAAAACCATTTAGGAACAGCTAAAAAGAGTGATTCTTTTATACAAATGAGGTGTGAGAGGGAAACTGACACAGAGGAATCAGATGGGCGAGGAGGGCTGTTAGTTCTTGAAACCAAATTTCATCAGGAATGAGTTCAAGAAGGAACAATATGTACATACATACTTACATGCATACATATATGAGTAGAAAAATTTCCAAATTCATTTGTAAATTTATGTATCCATTTTGATCTTAGCTTGGTAAACAGTATAAGATATTGGGCTATGTCTAATTTCTCCCAGACTGTTCTCCAGCTTTCCCAGCAATTTTTACAAAATAATGAATTCTTATCCCTAAATCTTGTCTTCACGCTTGTCAAATATAAGGTTACTATATTCATTTGCTGCTGTAAATTGTATGTCTACTCTCTTTCATTGATCTATTTTCTATTTCTTAGCCAGTACTAGATAGTTTTGATAATTACTGCCTCATAATATAGTTTAAGATCTGGTACTCCTACATCTCCCTCCTTTACATTTTTTCTTTAGTTCCTTTGATATTCCTGACTTTTTGTTCTTCCAAATGAATTTTGTTATTAGTTTTTCTAATTTGAAGAAATAAATTTTTTGATAATTTAATTGAGATGATATTGAATATATGAGTTAGTTTAGGCAAAAATATGTGATTTTTCTTATATTGGCCCTGCCTACCTATGAACAATTACTATTTCTCCAATTATTTGAATCTGATTTTATTTGTATTAAATTTTTTTCATAATTTTGCTGATATAGTTTTTGGAATTGTTTTGGCAGGCATACTCCCAGACATTTTATACTGTCTGGAGTTATTTAAAATGGGGTATCTCTTACTATCTCTTGTCTCAGGGTTTTGTTTGTGATACATCAGAATGCTGATGATTCATGTGGATTTACTTTATAAAAGATATAAAGCAAATCAAAAGAGTATTTTCCAAAGCTAGAAAAAATAATAACAAAATTCATCTTGAAGAACAAAAGGTCAAGAATATCAAGGGAATCAATGAAAAAAATGTGAAGGAAGATGATCTGGTTGTACCAAATGTCGAAATGTATTTTTTTTTAAAAGTAGTCATCAAAAAAATCTGGCACTGCCTGAAAAATAGTTATGGGTCAGTGGAATAGATTAGGTACAGAGTAAATTGTAGTAAGCAACCATAGTAACTCAGTGTTTGATAAGCCCAAAGATCCAAGATTTTAGGACACAAACTCACTATTTGACAAAAACTACTGGGAAACCAGAAAAATAGTATGGCAGGAATGGTCATAGACCCATATCTCACACCACATATACAAGACAAGGTCAAAATGAAAAAAAAAAAAGCTTTAGATATAAAGAGTGATACCATAAGCAAATTAAGGAAACATAGAATAGTTTTCCTGACAGATCCCTGGATAAGGGAAGAATTTAGGATCAAACAAGAGATAGCATTACAAAATATAAAATGGGTACTTTTAATTATATTAAATTTTAAAAGTTTTTGCATGAACAAAACCAATGCAATCAAGATTAGAAGGAAAGCAGAACACTAGGGAAACATTTTTACAGCAAGCATCTCTGATAAAGGCCTTATTTCTCAAATATTTAGAAAACTGAATCAAATTGATAAAAATACAAGTAATTCCTCAATCGATAAATGGCCAAAGGATATGAATAGGCAGTTTTCAGACGAAGAAGTTAAAGCTATGTATAGTTATCTGAAAAAAAATCTCCTAAGTCACTATTGATTAGGGAAACACAAATTAAAACAACTCTGAAGTGCTATCTCACACCTATCAGATTGGCTAATATGACAGAAAAGGAAAATGATAAATGTTGGAGGGGATATGGGAAAATTGGAATCCTAATGTGTTATTGTGAACTGATTCAACCATTCTGGAGAGAAATTTGGAGCTATGTCCAAAAGCTGTAAAATTGTGCATACAACTTCAATTTAGCAATATCACTACTAGGTCCTAAATACTAGGAATCCCAAAGAGATTTTTAAAAAAGGGAAAAAACTTTTATGTACAAAACATTTGCAACAGCTTTTTTTTTTGTGGTGGCTAAGAATTGGATATTGAGAAGATGCCAATCAATTGGGGAATGTCTGAACAAGTTGTGACATATGCTTATAATGGAATATTATTGTGCTATAAGAAATGAGAAGCAGGATTATTTCAGAAAAACCTAAAAGATTTACAGGAACTGATGGAGAGTGAAGTCAGCGGAACCAGGAGAACACTGTACACAGTACCAGCAATATAGTATGATGAATAATGGAGAATGACTTAGCTATTCTCAATAATACAATAATCCAAGACAATTCCAAACAACTCATGATGAAAACTACTATCCTCCTCCAGAGAGGTCTTAATATAGGCCAAACAATTATATCATTCTATTTTTCTCTTTTCTCTTTCTTTCCTTCTCTCTCTCTCTCTCTCTCTCTCTCTCTCTCTCTCTCTCTCTCTCTCCTTTCTCCCTATTCAAGTTTTCTTCCACAAAATGATTAATATGGAAATATGTTTCACATGTATAACCTATATCAGATTGCGTACTGTCTCAGGGAGGTGGGAGGAGAGAGAGGTAGAGGTACAATTTGGAACTCAAGGCTCAAAAAAATGTTAAAATTGTTTTTACATTTCATTAGGGGAGGAATAAAATATTACTTAAAAACCAATGAAAGCAGAGAGAAAAGGTTATCACTGGTGCCATTACTCAGTCAGTATATCGGGTGTTCATTCTTCACGTACAATAAGTGCATGAAGTATACTGAGAAATTAATGTCCATTAATTCATTCACTTTTAGCCTGTTTATTACAAGGTGCAGAACTTTATGTATGCCCAGTGTCAACATATTTTGGAGACACCCTGCTTCCCAGAGCTAAGGCCCAACAAGCAAGCTGTGTCCTGAGCTTGGCATAACAATAATCCTTTGTGCTCTGGATGCTTTCACTCTCTGGTAAAGTGTATTGCTTTGACTAGCGCCAGGTGTTCACTGAGGGATTTCTCCTCCTATTTCCCAGGGACCTGAGAGCCAATATCCATCACATCTCTGTCATGCTTACAATCCCTGTTCCTTGTACTCCTGTTCCCTCACAGGACTCTGGTTCTGTACCCTGGAGAATAATCATGACCCCCAAGACTTGAGACAATCAACTTAAGAACTGTTCCCACAGGACCCAGGCCATGCATGAGCCTGCCATGGCAATGGCTAAGAATGATTGTGTCATAATCCAGCCCACTTGTATATATAAAGTACTGCCTTGTCCCAGCATGTTAAGCCCTCCTTCTCAGGAGGTGGGTTTTCTATTTGCAAACATAATTTTTCTCACTCTGAAATTAATTAAACTTCTGTTTGTGTCCTGACTCTCCTGTCTCTGGCCTGCTTTGTGTGGCTCTAGCTACCCACCGCTTAGAGGCCAGTTCCAGTCTGGTTAACACCAAATAAGTGTATTACCTAGATTTATTTTGCAGTTTTGACTAAATTAACCATCACAAAGTAGACAAGTGGTTTGAAAATGTCTCTGTAAACAATCCCAATATTGAAGTTAACACTAATAATATAAGCACAAGTTAACGACAAGATGATGACAGATCTGATGCTTCTTCTACTTGAGGATGAGTTCTTCATCAGCCATACGGAAAGGTAAAAACTCAGCTGCAATCTAATCAGATCTGACCAGAAGTTAGCCAAAACTAATTTGAAATTTTTGAGATTATTTAAGATACCAATTCATATTCATTGCTGTTAATGACAAACTTTACCCTCAGTGTATATTGTACCTTAATATAGCAGCTATAATAGATGGAAATTTCAGCATAAGTCAAACATGTAAAAACTGAGCTTTTGATATTTAAGATGATCTGTGTCAACTATAAAACACTTTCATCAACATGCTTGGAGTATTTACAACATAATTTTCTAACTGTTTAAAAAATCTGAAAAATGAGTTTTGGTGGATTTTGAACCCATTTGTTAAGAATGAAACAAAACAAAACAAAAACCTAAATGTTTTATTGGTTTGTAAGGACAATTGATGACATCAAAGAAAATTTAAATTCACTAGCCTAATTATAACAAAACCCTCTGAATAATGGATGAGATTGGAACAAATCAGACTCATGATTTAGTAAGCACATCTCAACATGCACTTCTTTCATTTGGACCTATGTAGTTTTATGAGGCATCTTCTTCTATGTGAGACAGCTTTAAAACTAAGTACTGAAATAAAGTGAACTTAGAACCAGAGCTTTGGATTACTGCTTTTAGAAAATGTTAAGCAAGAGTTTCAAAAACAATGAAGCTTGCTAGCTTCAACTAAACCCCAACTCATATCATAGTTGAGACCTGACTTCAAATCCCGCCTCTGACATTTACTAGTAGAGTAACCACAGGCAAATTGCTTAACCTCTACAATCATGAGTTTCTTGTTCTCTTAACATAACGATACCACCTCAGTCACACATAGGGATAATTATAGTTTTCATGCTGGCACTACCCATGGCTATCCCACGTCTATAGTCAATATTTCCCAAATTCCTACATCTGACCATAACTTCTTATCCTTTTAGCTGTCCTCATTCCTCACTTCTCCTAAATCCATTTTCTGTCTTTACCACACCACCCTTTCTTTCTGTGGCCACTGCACTTACTCTGGCCTCATTTTTAATCCCTTCAAATTTTGGATCCTGCAGCTAATCATGTCAACTTTACACTGTCTTTGACCCATGAATCCCTTGCCCTGTTGTCTTCTTCTGGACCATCCCTTTATGGACCCTGGTCATGGATTGTTCAGACCATCCCCCTCCCTCACTCTTATTTAGGTGCTAGAAGAAGTCATATAATCATACTTGCTGAGTCAATCAACCAATCAATCAACAAGCATTTATTAAGCACCTGGAACTGTGCAAGGGGCTAGTCATACAAATACTGAAAAGAAAATCTCTTCCTTAAATGAGCTCGCATTCTACTAAGTGGAAATGATCTGTGCACAAGTAAGTCAATGCAGGGTACAAAAATAAACACATACTGATTTGGGCAGAGTGAAGCATAATAGACTGGGAGAGTTAGGAAGGACTCCTTGAAGGAGGTAGAAATTGAAATGAGGCTAAAAAGAACTATGAGTTCTTAGAGACATATGTAAGGAGAGAGAGAGCATTCGAGGCATGGGGGATGCCTCGTGCTCAGGTATAGAAGAGATGGAATGTCATGCATAGAGAATCTTGAGAAGGGCAGCCTTGTCAGAACACAGAATGCAGGAGAACAATGGTTAATCATCCTGGAAAAATAAGCTGCTCCTCACTTGTGGGCTTAAATGTCAAAGAGAGGGGCCTGTATTTTATCCTAAGGGAATTGGTGAGTCACTGATGCTATTTCAGCAGGGAAGGTTACATGATCAGACTTGAATTCAGGAATATTTATGTTTATGTTATCCAGCCTCATCTGGATACTCACTGCTGCATGCCAAATCCTTTTCCTTTATATTTCTATATCATACTCTCCACATTGGCTATTTCAAATAATTTTTTTCATACCACCTACCGTACCATCTTACCACCATTTTGCCCTTCACCTCACAATTCACTGGAAAAACAAAAGCCATTTGTTATGAGCTCCCTCTTCTCCCCACTTCTACTCTTCCAATAACTGCAGAATCAACCTCCATCCTCTCCTACTTTGTCTCAGAGGAAGAGGTAATCCTTGCCAACACCAACCCTTCTATTCATGCCCTTACTTCGTATCTTCTCCTTTCCTAAGAGCTTGACCCTTCAAGCATCCTTTCTTTTTCCCAATTTCCAAGCACTTCTCATATTGGTCCTTTCCCAGATGCCTACAAGTATGCTCAGACCTGTCATGCTTAAAAAGTCTTCATTTGACCCTACTAAGCCCTACAGTTGCATTTTTAATCTCTCTTCTTTTCCTTTTGGCTTGCAATTTGTATTTCTAGAATTTAGCACAGTGCTTGACAAATAGTGAGTGCCTAATAAATTCTTTCCTTTCTTTATATCTAATTCATCTGTTTATCTACATGTATGTATGTCCATCCATTCATCCCTCTGTTCCTCCATACTTTCATCTATCTGTCTGTATCTATCTAGTCATCTGTCATGTATCTATCTCCTCTTTTTCATGGTTAAACTCTGAAAAAAAAGAGGTATCTACACTCATTACCTCTGTTTTCTCACCTTTCTCTTAATTATCAGTCCCTTGGAATCTATCTTCCATCACCACAAATATGCTGCTCTTTTTCAAGATCACTAATGATCTCTTTTTATTATTAAAAATAAATATGAACATTTCAATATATAAAGAAGAGAAGACTACATATGAAACTCTGGTTAGGAAGAGTTAATTTTTTAAAGTATATTAAATTTAACATTATAGTAGCAAAATTCTTGGGGTCCCCTTGTAAACATTCTTCTGCTTCAGAATATTTTTAGAATGTTTCATTGATGATATTTTCTTTCTTTTTTGATCAGCATTCTACCCACCAACTCCATCCCCCTCCCCAAATAGAAGCCCTCCCTTCTAACCCACTAATACAATCAAGAAAAACAAAAAAACACCTATTGACTAAATCTCATGTTGCATCTCTGTTCTTCCACCTTTCTGCAAAGAGATAGGAAGCATGCTGCATTATTAGTTCTTACTGAAGTTATGACTTGTGGCATCACTACATTGATTAAAGTTCTGAAATCTAACAGAGCTGTTCTCCTTTATATTACCATAGTCATTGTATAAACTGTTCTCTTGTTTCTTCTCAATTCTTTCTTTATCAATTCATAAAGTCCTCTCAGGTTTCTCTGAATCTGTTTCATCATTTCTTATGCCATCATCATATTTTATTCCATTCATATAATATAATTTGTTCAGAAATTCCCTAACTGATGAGTACCCATTTTGTTTCTAGTTCTGTGTTAGAACAAAAATACTTTTATGATTGCATACATATGAGCTCTTTTGCTCTATCTTTGGCATCTTTGGAGATATGTCCTTAGCAATAAAATCATTGGATCCAAGATAATGAACAGTTTAGTGACTTTGGAGGCAGATACAAATTGATTCCCTGATCTGATGTACCAATTCACACCTCTTCCAAAATAAATCGGTGTGCCTGTCCTCCAAAAACCCTTTCAATAGCTGCCATTTCCTCTTTTGTACTTTTGCTAATCTTAGTGATATGAGGTGGAACCTCAGAGTGTTTTAGTTGCCATGCCCTCTTATTTTTAGTGATTTGGAGCATTGTTTTCATAATGGCTGTTGATAACTTGCATTTATTTTTTGTGGTGGGAAACTGCTTGTTTATATCCTTTGATCATTTACCTATTGGAATATGGCTTTCATTCTTACATATTTGTAGAAATTCCCTATATGTCTTGAATATTAACTTATCCAAAAAAATGTGCTGCAAAAATCTTCCCCAGTTAACTATTTCCCTTCTAAATAGAATTACCTTAATTTTGCTTGTGTAAACACTTTTTAATTGTACGCAATTGAAGTTTCCAATTTATTTTTTATGATCATCTCTACCCTTTATCTAGTTAAGAATTCTCCCTTTATCCATAATCATGAGAGATTTCACTTTCCCTTGTCCTCTAATCTGTTCATATTTATGTTATATACTCATTTGGAACCTGTTGGTACACAGTATGAAATTTTGTTCTAAACCCAATTTTTTCCTGCTTTCCAGTTTTGCTAGAACTTTCGTCAAAGAGAATGTTCTCATCTCCATTGGTCTCTTTGTTGCCACATTTATTGGCCTTTTCTCAGGCCTCATCCTGTATTGACTTCTCTGCAGCATTCAATTTGAGGCTCATCCTCTTCTCCTTTTGGAGTTTTTGTAGGACTTTCTTGTTGTTTCTCTTTCTATCTATTGTGCCTGATCTCTTTGCAGCTGAACCATCCATGCATATGGGAAGCTCTGGCCAGAGACCTCTCCTCTTTATATCTACACACTGTCTCAATGATCTCAAGAGAACCAAGAGAACATTGTACACAATAACAGCCACATTGTGTTATGACTAATATTGATAAATTTAACCCTTCTCAGCAATACAAGGATCTAAGACATCTCCAGAGATGTCATGTTGGAAAATTATGAGTTCTGAAAAGACAGTCAACAGCTTCGAAAAAGAAAATAACTGCTTAAAAAGTAGAATTGGCCAAATGGAAAAGGAGATACAAAAATCTACTGAAGAAAACAACTCTTTAAAAAGTACAATTGGCCAAATGGCAAGGAAGTACAAAAGCTAACTGAGGAAAACAAATGTTTAAAAAGTAGAATTGGCGAAGTAGAAGTTAATGACAATATGAGACGTCAAGAATCAAATGAATTCAAAAGAATGAAAAAGTAGGAGAAAATATAAAATCCCTTAAGAGAAAAACAACTGACCTGGAAAATAGATCCAGGACAGACAATGTCAGAATCATTGGCCTACCTCAAAGCCATAATCAAAAGGAAGACCTGGACAGCATCTTTCAAGAAATTATCGGAAACAAGCCCCTGAAGGCAGAGAAATGCTTCAAGAGTCAAATGACAAGTAAATGAATGAGTGGCTTTCCATATCCTTGATCTCCAGCTTGCTGCTTTAGAAACATGGAGAAACTTTCCTTTAAATCAAAGACTTGATTGAGACTGATGACTCAGTCCCTTAGTTGAACTGAGAAAACTCCTAGTGAGAAAGCTAATTCATGCTATATAGCATCTAGCATATTCTAATATGTATGATTTCTCTGATTTCTGTTTGCTACTTGCTTGGATAAATAATTTTTTTCACTTTCTGAGATTTATGATGCTCTTCATATAGCCAGCACTTGATGAGAAGGGAGTCAAATCTTGGAATAGAAACGGGGATAATCCTTCCATATAAAGTAATAGACTACTAGGTGATGCAGGGGATAGAGCATTGGATCTGGAGTCAATAATATCAGTTCAAATCTCTTTTAAACTAGAATCTCATTTATCTTCTGTCTGCTGCAATTCCCCCATCTGTAAAATTGGATAACACCTACATCCCAGTGTTGTTCTGAGGATAAAATTAAATGGTATTAGTAAGCATTTAGCAAAACTAAAGGCACTTTATAAAGGGTACTTATTTTTATTGTTATTAACCAGGAAAGCTGCTTAAACATCAAAAAAAAATAATTTCTCCTAGATTAGTACTATTCAGGGGGAGTAGGTAGATATAATTCTAGTCTCAAATACCTTTGTGAAGACAGCAGAGCTGGCTAGCTTCCTATACCCAATTGCCAGCTCTCCTTTAATCAGAAATCAGTCTCCATTGGAACAAGTCTGATAAGATTTTAGCGATATTTAAAATGCCTCCCAATGAGCCACAGTTAGACAAACCCATGTGGTTTCTGTGGCACATAACCTATAGGGGAAACATAGCTTTTATGTAAAAGTTTGTATGTTCTTATATCCTATATTTACTTACCTATGAACATGCTATATTCCCCTAGTAGGATGTAAACTTCTACAGGGCAGGGACTGCTTTGCCTTTATGTTTGTATTCCTCAGTCCTAGTAAAGTTCCGGCACAAAGTAAGCACTTGTTAAATGCTTCTTGTTGATTAATAGTACCTAGCTAATAGGCTTGTTATAAAATTTAAATAAAACCAAGGATATAAAAGTACTTAGTCAAATTTAGAGAGGTATATAAATGCCAGTTATTATCTTCAGCCTTACACCTAGTAGATATTTACCAAATTCTTGTTGAATGAATTTCATATGAGGAGAAGCAAGATGAATATCCCAATTGAGGTCTGTGAATAATAAGAGATATTAAGATAATTTAGATAGCCCCACTACCCATGAGGAAAAAGAACCCTGACTTTACTTGGTTGGCTGACACTTTCAAGGAGGAGTGCTTCAAGATGGAACTTCCTTCTCTCCTTGATTTAGGACCAACTATTACTTCTCTCTCAACAGTGGCCCTTGTCTCTAACCATCTTCTGCTGGTCATGCCTGTTGCCTTCCTTCATCCCCTACCTTCATATTCTCCTCCATGATGTTACCTTGGTCAGATTCTGTTGTCAATAGTTTGCAGTGGAAAAGTACTATGGACCTGCAATGAGGAAATAGAGGTTTGATTGTCACTCTGCCACTTACCAGCCATGGGACTCTGGGGGAAACAGAGATTTCTTTGGCTTACATTTTCCTCATCTGTAAAGTAAGAGTGTTGGATTAGATCAGTGATTCCTAATCTGTTAGCTGTGGTCACAGGGGTGCACTAATAAATATTTAACAATAAGCACTCTGGAAAAAAAATGCATGCATGAAACTCTTTTAACTTGAATTTGCATATTAAAAATTTCTCCATCACTTTCTTAAGTCTAGGCAATCAATAAAACAATAAATTAAGCCTTGATTTCTGGAATTTTCTGATTTCTGAGATATAAATGCTCAAGAAGAAAATTTAAATACAGCCTTTTGACAGCCAATTTGATTGGGTTTCAGTACACTTCAGATTGTGGACCCTTGCTGGACCATGAAGTCTCCTCAAGAAGCCAATTTCACAAAATAACTCAGTATAATAAATATATTAACTTTTCCTCTGAAAATTGAATGAATAATATACCTCCCAGATGTCTATAAATGAGTATTTTCAACTGTATGTAAATGCTTTTGTGATTAATAAAATATAAATCAATCTAAAAGTGGTGTTAAGTTGATTAAGTCAGGCATTTTATTAATACATACTGAAAGTAAAACTTCTATCATATGGGGAACCATGAAATTATTTTGGTAAAAAAAAAAGGGGGTGTGTGTCTAGGAACCATTGGACTCCAAAGTCTTTTCCAGACCTAGATTTTATGAGCCTATAGAAATCTACTCACTGCTGAAAAGTGAATTAGCCTATTCTGCCATGAGGTTACTAAGTGATATACTGCCACTGTTACTTAAGTATGATTTGCTTGAGAGAATAGAATGTCAGAGCTTAAAGGAGCCTTAGACTGCTTGATTGGAAAACGCATTGGAACATACAATGTGGGAACACAGTGTTACCACTAGGATGGGCCTTGTGGTTATTGAATGCACCCCTTTGTTTCACAGACAAAATTGAATCTCAGAGTGTAGAATTAAGCATTGAAAAGAATAAAGTAAGTAGGCAAAAATTTTACTCAAATCACTTTTGGTGAGGTTTTATCATGAAGAAGAAGCACACTTTTGTTATATTGTTTCTTACAAAAATATTGCCTTTTATTAAAACAAATGAACTTATGAATGAAGCAGGAAAGTTGATTACAGTCAATTAGCATTTATTAAGCACTCATTATGTGCCACACACTGGCATAAATGCTGAGTCACACAGGCCCTGTCCTCAAGGAGCTCACAAGAAATATAATGGGAGAGATAACATGCAAACAGGTATGTACAAACAAGATATATGCCGGGTAAATGTGGACAGTAGGGTAGTGTCAGAGTGATGGTGCTAAGATTAAGGAGAACTGGGAAAGGCTTCTTACAAGATGAGAAAGTGTTGAAAGAAACAGTACTATACACTTTATTAACTTCTCCTACACAGCCTTAACTGCTAGAAAACTGTCATAATAGCCTTTATTATTCACACAACTAAATTAGAACATGTACCTTGCTTCTCCAGATATGAAATTCAAATTCCTTCTGGAGTGTGAACACATCTTGGACTCTATAATGTCACCATTTGCAAAAATAAAAAAATAGCTGTTTGTTGATTTAAAAACACTAGAAACACGATTGGTAGCAAAAATAAATTGAATTGGCAGACATAAAACTTCAGAAAAATGGCAAAAAAAAAGGTAAAGGGGAGGATTTTTTATATACCTGCAACTTCTCCCTCCTTATTCCACATACCCATCCCTTTCCTTACCACCTCACTACCTTCTTTCTGCCCTATATTACTCTTCAAATGTAGTAGCTCACCATCTTTCTATTTAAAACACCTTTAAAATCTGTTCTCCTTGAATGCTCTGGCTCTCTAGCAATCTAGCAGTTTTGGGTCTGGGCTGATAGCATATTGGCAGGAAAAAAGCACAAGGTCTTCTCCCTACATGGCTCTGATGCCCTGCTAAAGTGGTACTGCTTTGTGGAATAACACTGGGATCATACTGTAAACACCACGATGACAGGTACCATGATTTATCTAAACTTTATGTCTTCAGCAGTGGACATGGTAGATGCCTAATAAATATAGGCTTGTTGAATAAATAAATGCATAAAGTGGAAATGAAGGGAACCTCCTTCTAATTCACCATGGAGGGTTTGGCCAGTCTAAGCTTCACCCAGTGAAGACTTCTCAGATAGCTCTCTCATAATAGCCAAATGTGATTGATACTGGAAGTTTCAGAAGGAACCTGAGAAGGTGAGGTGGAGTGGGATAGGCTTGGGTGGACTGGAGTAGGGTGGAGTTGGCATCAGGGGCAGCCATTGCTGTTATGGGGAGGAGAGCATTTTCCCATTCCCAAGAAGCTTCCTCAGTGCCCCTTTCATATCTCTGTTCCTCAGGCTATAGATGAAAGGATTCATCATGGGGGTCACCACATTGTAGAGGACAGCAGCTGAACTTTCCCTTTGAACAGAGTAGCTTGATGAAGGAAATAAATACACACCCATTAGGGAACCATAGAAGAGTAAGACTACAGTGAGGTGGGACCCACAGGTGGAGAAGGCTTTCCATCTCCCTTCAGGAGAAGAGAAACCAAGGATAGCAGAGGTAATGTGGGCATAGGAGAGGACAATGAGGGCAAGGGGACCAGTGAGAAATATTGCTCCCATGATGATTACCATCAATTCATTTAAGTGGGCATCTGAGCATGCCAACTTTAGCAGGGGACTAATATCACAGTAGAAGTGGGGGATGGCATGATGGCTACAGAAGTCCAGGTGGGCCAGCAGAATACTATGTGTCAAGGCAGGAATATTGGTCAGAGCCCAGCATACACTCAGCATCAGCACACAGTGCTGGGGGCTCATGACTGTGGTATAGTGAAGGGGCCAGCAGATAGCCACATAGCGGTCATAGGCCATTGCAGCCAGGAGGAGGTTGTCCAAACCCCCAAACGTAAGAAGGAAATATAGCTGAGTGATACATCCAACATAGGAGATGGTCTGCTGCTGGGTCTCAATGTTTACCAGCATTTTGGGTATACAAGTCGATATGAAACAGATGTCTGCAAAGGACAGGTTGGCCAAGAAGAAATACATAGGGGTTTGGATGTGTGAGTCACAGCTAATGGCTAGTATGATAAGAAGGTTTTCCCACCACAGTAATCAGGTACATGACCAGGAAAAGCCCAAAAAGCGGTCTCTGCTGATCTGGCCGTTCAGATAGTCCCAAGAGGATAAATTCAGAGATGCTTGTTCTATTTTCCTGTTCCATGTGTCTCCCATCATCTGTGAAAATGAAAATACTCTAAATCAGTTCTTACTGAGTTCCCTCTTTACACTTAGTCTTATGTTATAATCTTTGATTAAGAGAAGGAGGAGACATGATCTCTGTCCTGGATAAAAGCATGATTTAATAAAGAGAAATTTCAACCTAGAGTGTGAAGAGCTGAGTTTGAGCCTTAGCCAAGTCAACTACTAGTGGTGTGAACAGGGAAAAACTGCTTTTCCTCTCTGTGACTCAGTTTCCTCATCTATGAAATGAGGCTCCATCATTGTACTCTAAACTTCAAAGTGTTTATGAGTAAATCACTCCAGAAATATGAGTTATTATTAAAGTTAGAGGAGCTAAGACTAATATACATGATTATTCAGTGAACAATTTAGGATTATTTTTAAGCAAGTGTTAGGTTGCTTTGTACAATGAAAATGGGATAGCTCAGAGAAAGACGAGATCAGTGAGTTCTGAAAGAACTAGGGCAGGCTTTCAAGATGAAGTAGTACTTTGACTGGGACCTAATTCATGGAAAGTATTTAATTAATTAGCCTCACCAGTTCAGGAGTGTAGTGTTATCAAATTGGTACAAATATAGGCCATTTTCTGATACCCTACATTTTCTGTCCCTAGACATGAAGAATGGTTTGTAGACAGTATGGTATTCAAGACTCAAAATCCTGACTGTCTGACCCTGGACAAATAACCTTACCTCTCTGGGCCTCAGCTTCTTCGTCAATAAAATATTAATATCTTTGCTCTGCTGATTTCATGGGATTGTTGTGATGAATTAACACACTGTTCTAAGGTAGTTAGTCTGATCATTATAAAACCTGAATGTAATCTACATTTGGAGATTAAAATTATTTTAAGAGTTTTGTTATTTTATTCAGGGGGAGAGGTAAGAGAGACAGAAAATAAATTTTTATTAATTGGAAAAAGTTAATTTAAAAATAATTTTAAAACGGAAGTCAAATATACTAGAAATATTAAGTCTAACTTAAGCAATTTTTTAAGCAATAACAACAAAAGGAGCAACTGTGCCTTTCCTGCTAGCCTACATAAGTGTGTGTGTGTGTGTGTGTGTGTCTGTGTGCATGCGTGTGTGTGTGTGTGTGTTTGTGTGTGTGTGTGTGTCCTGGGGACTCTAATAGGGATGCCCTCACTGTTGGTGCTACAAGATAAGACAGGAAGATTTCAGCTTATCCCTCTTCTGAGCCACTTAGAAGTGGGAATTAATCACAAAAACATTCAATTTTGCTATCCATCCTCTGCAACTCTGAGGTTAGAGAAAATTTCTTGGGAGTACACTACAGGAGAAAATTTCTCACCCTGAACTCCCCAAAAGTGTTGCTCTCTGGGCCTTGTTGGGGGATCCCAGTCTCTCTTGCAGCCCATGCTCAAAGCTATAGAATTCTGGGAACTTCAATATCAAGGACCAGAAAAGTTGACAGGTGTGATTCAACTCTCCCAGTAGTGGGGTTTCCAAGCTTTGAAACTGAGTGAGGTGCCACTCAAAGAATGATGTTAAATGGTGGGGAAGAGCAAATGAGTAATATATCTATGTTAACCCCCTCCCCACCCATAGATAAGGGCTATGTACTTGAAATATCATGGGGTTTGAGTCAGAAGACTTGATTTCCAGTTCCATCTACATTAGCTAAGTGATATTAGGTAAGTTTCTTAATCTTTTTGATCTCAGTTTCCTAATAGATAAAATGAATGGGTTGTACTAGATGACTTGGAAAGTCTCTTTTAGCACTGAAGGTCTATGGTCTATGAATACTCTTTGTCCAAAGTGTGGTTGTGGGGAGTAATTAATGTTTGTTCTATACCTGCATTAAGGTTGTCCTCTGATTCTTCATTATGACGTGTGAACTTAGACTTTAGTAGGTTGTACCAGCAGGGCATAAACTCTGGGAAGACTTGGTCAAACTAGTGAAAGCTTTCAGTATAAAATCACCAATGGATCCTCTGTCTGTTGTTTGACAGCCAGCCTCATTGTGAGGTGAGCTAGAGTATTATCACTAAAAGGCTGGCCAAAGGATGAAGAGCTTTTTTCTTGTGTTGTTTTTTTGTTTTTTTGTTTGTTTTGTTTATAACAGCTCTTGCAGGCCTTCTACTGAGGGAGATGGAGATGTAATCAGCATCAAGGGAGGGAGTACTCACAATGTGGAAATCACAGATTCATGAATTACTAAAGTACTGAAATAAGTATAAAATTACATACTCTGAAAGGACAGAAAATGGCAGAGTGGAAAGAGCATTGGACTAATAATGGAAGGCCAATCTGACTTTGAGTGCTGGCTCCCCTACACTGATTGGTGACTCTATGGATCAGTTTTTTATTGAGGAAATCTATTCTCATCTCTGTGTCGTGTTCAGCTGCTTAGTCATCTGTATAATGAGGAAATGGAAAAAGTCTCTTCTGATTCTATAGGACTTTGATTTTTTTCTTTCAAAAATATTTTAAGCGCATGGAAGCATATGTCAGGGGAGGCCAGAAATATTCCAATAAGTGTTTAACAACCAGTTCCCTGGAAAAAAATGTACACGAGACACATTTCTAAGTTTAATTGGTATTATTAACCTTTTCTCCATCACTTTCTTGAGTCTCGATAATTAAAAAAACAAGAAATCAAGCCATGTTTTGTAACATTTCTGAAAAGTAAATGCTTACACTGAAAATTTAAAAATTGTCTCTCACAAGCTTGTACAATCTAGCTTGCTCACACCCTTGACTCTATCTGTCTGTCTTTCTGTCTATCTATCTATGTGTGTATCTATCTATTTATCTAAATAGTTCTTGCCTTTTTTGTATCATGCACCCCTTTGACAATCTGGAGAAACATATGCATCACTTCTAAGAATGACTTTTGCTACTTATATTGATAACAGAAGGAAATGTTAACTTTCAAATAAAAACTAGTGAAAATAAAGATGTAATTTTTCCCCAATCCTCTTCACTCTACTATTTTATTATTCCTCTATTCTTGGTCTTGTTTCTTCTGTTGTATTGGCCTTTCTCTGGGTTTTTCACTGTGTCTCTTTGACCAGTGCTACTATGACCCCATTACCCAGAGACCTTTAGGATTTTCAACTCCATTGAAGGAGAGAAGCAATAATGGAATGGTATTAGAATAGCCAGAATCCTAAGAAGGAGCCTATCAGTGCATGGGAGATAAGGCACTATGGTCTTAGGGTTCTTAATCTGTAGTCTCTTCTAGATAGTACCCTTGGGATTGGGTTGGGTGGCCTGAGAAACATTTCTCACAGTAACCTTAGAGGTTGCTTGTCTGAGGTTGTACTGGTGGGAAGGAGGGATAGAAATTTCAGTGCGTAAATGAGCCTTTCTCTATCACCCTTTCTCAGCCCTTAATTGTCTGGATGGAAAAAGGGATAAAGATCTGCATGTATCTTTGAACTTCTACCATTCTTCTTCCCTCCCTCATCCCTTACCTGGATAGTCTGCATGAGCTCTGACAGAAGGGGCTGTTTCAGTCACTTCCATGTAATGTATCTCCTGTAGGTAACGGTAAACTCACAATGAAGACCCAGGGAATCTGTTGTGCAGCCACAGAGGAGATGGGCTGTGGGTCTGTAATATGGACAGAGAGGCTTCTTTTTGGAGCAGATCCTGGGTCACAGTAGTGTAAATTAGGAATGTCCCCGTGGATTATAGTGTCTCCTTGGAGTACAATCCTCTAAACTCCTCATTGACAAAGAGTAATTCTTCATCCTCAGCTCCAGCTAGTCCTGATTGGATCCCAAGGGACTCTTAGAATATGCAAGTGCAATCTTTCACCTTGGTTCCATTTTGAGAAAGGGGACAAGGTTGGAGTGAGGTGTTTTCTTGGGCTCCAGAGGAGCTCATCTGTGGCCTCTGTTCAAGCACAAGGGAAGGATTTCTCTGAGTTTAATTTACTCCTCTCTAAAATGAAGGGATTGGACTAGATGATCTCTAGCATTCCTTCCAACTCTAAATCTCATGCTCCCCTGATATTGACTAAATGACCTTGGCCAGTGCAGTTGTCTAGCAGCACAAAGGGAGCAATGAGGACCAGATCTCAGCTACTTCATTATACAGGGATCTTATAATTCTTCATTTTGGGAGGAATAATGACAAGAGGGAGTGAGTTCAGTGGCAGGAGACCAGGATCCTGGGGAACTAGTAACTAGCTGATATAAACAATCTCTGTATAATGCAAACTAATAACTTTGGAAGCAAAGAACCTGTGTTTAAATCCTAGATCTACTACATATTTCCTCTGTGTTTGGTTTCCTCATATTTAAAAAGAAAAAAAAACCCACTGGATCTTTATTGTTCCTTCCAACTCTGAAATCACATGCACTTCTCTGTGGGATCTTGACCAAGTCAACTAACCACACTTGGTCTCAGTTTTCTCACCTGTCATATGAGAGGGTTGGACTAGACGGCCTCTAACTTTCCTTTGAGATCATTCTATTATTTCTATCTATTAACTGGGATTGTGTAATCTCAAGAAGAGATGGCTTGGGCAGAAGTCAAGATTACTTCCTTCAACTAACAGTAAAACTAGCAGGTGGATGAAGGGTTAGATTCCTTCTGCTTGGCCCCTAAGGGCAGAACTAAGATTAAAAAGTGAAAGTTAAAGGGAGTTAGATTTGAGTTCAATATAAGGAATCATTTCCTAATAATAAGAGTTGTTCAACATCAAGTTGAACCCCTCTTACCCATCACTGGAGGTGTTCAAGGAGAGTCTACTTCTCATGGATGGTCTGGAGGAGATTCCTTGTTTTATATATCTTTTAAAATTTTTTTTTATTTTAATTTTTTTTAGGCTAGGCAATGGGGTTAAGTGACTTGCTCAGGGTCACACAGCTAGTAAGTGTCATGTATCTAAGGCTGCATTTGAAATCAGGTCTTCCTGAATCCAGGGCCAGTGCTCTATCCACTGTGCCACCTAGCTCCATGAGATTCCTTTTTTAAGGCAGGTGTTGTACTGAGTGACCTCTGAGGCCTCTTACAGTTATGGAATTCTATGCTTACATGATATTAAAAATAGTGGGAAATAGATAGAGAATAGAGGCCACCATACTAGTGGTACGTTCTTGGTTTTAAGCTATGATGGGGCAGTAACAGTGACATACTAACCATATACAGAGAAGATCAATGATGGCAATGTAGTGAATGGTGACCTTCACTCTGTACCTGGACAATTGCTCAATACTCAATGTAGGTGTGCCAAGCTATTCCTTCTCTTCATATGTGGTGACCTCTGTTAAAAATTGTTTACAATTGTAATTTGAAAAAAATAAAATATAAAAGTTTTAAAAATACTTGAGATTGATGAACTTGATATGATATCATCGCTCTCTCTGGATTTTTCTTTCCCATTTGTAATCATCACCACCATTATCACCATTGTAATAATAATAATACATTCTTTGATGATGTATGATTACAGTAATATAAGTACTTTCTCCAATAGGACAGATTACAACTCATTGGCTTGTGCTACTTGTCCAAGTCTTTTCACAAGTCCTCCACAGTAGGTATATCCAATGTGCTAAAGAGCTTCCTTTATATCTCACGGCAATGTATGCGTACCAGTGGAACACATGAGATATTCCTTGGTTATTTTCCAATCTTTCATCTCCTTTTCAGATTTTACATCTCTCCTCTGACGTACATGTCCCTTTTTCTGTAAAATTTGAAGAGTTGTCACTTATCCATGTCCACCATGCACCTTTCCATTGTCTTCCATTTAAACTCACAACTTTAGTTCTTAAGGAACTGTGGCACAGACATATAGTAAGACCAGAATAAATTGCAATACACACAGAAGACCACATTCACCTTTCTATGTAATCTTGCTCCAAGTCTTAGGTTCTTGCCATTACATCATGCTGCAATCAAAGCTATTTAGAAATGGAATACATTGCTTCAGAGAGATGATGAACTTAAAATGGAGAAAGAGGCATGCATTTTTAGACATGGCTAATGTGGGAATTTATGTTGCTGGATGATGCAGTTATGTGCTGAAGTCTTTAATTTTTCATTTTTAAAAAAATTTACTAATTTGTAAGGGCAATGGGAAGAAGAAATTCATTTTTAAAATGCTTGTTTGGAAAAAGTAAACTATTATTTGAAGAAAAATCAAATGTGATTTATATATGTATATATACATACACATATATAGCACTTTTCAAACTTTAAAGCACTACATAAATGGCAGCTATTATTATTATTATTAAATAGGGAATTCAAAAAAAATTTTTTGTGGGGAGAAGAAAGATATTCAGTTCTGTGGCTTGAGGTATCTATGGGAATGTTTGAGATCCTTCTGGGAATTTCCAATAAGTAGTCAGTGATACAGGACTGAAGCTCAGGAAACAGATGAGGATTGGGTGTAGTGATCTGAGAATTATCTGCATAGGGATGATAATTGAACGCATGAGAGTTGGTGAGATCAAATAGAGATAGTGTAGATAAAGGAGAGGGCCCAGGATCTAGTCATATAGTTAGTTGGCTGTTGTCCTTCATTCTTGAACAGGACCAAAATGACATCATTATGTTGCAGTCAAGGTACAGTGTGTCCAACTGTGGCTGATCAGACCAATATGAGCTTGGAAGGCTTTACCACAGGTCAAACACAAATAGTCCATATGAACATTTGGAGTGAAGATGTGTCTAAATTTGCACATCTCACATTTCTTTTGACCTTCTGCAATTCTGCTTTGGTCATTGAGCACAGAACTTTCTTTGATGTGGGCATGCCTTTGCCAGTGTCTCCCATGTCACCCCATCAACTTCAAAGTTCTTCAGAGAGACCTTGAAAATATCCTTGTATCACTTCTTCTGACCACCATATGAGTGCCTGCTTTGTGAATACTCCATAAAATAGTCTTTTAGGCAAATGTACATTTGGCATTCAAACAATGTGGCCAGGCCATCTTAATTGTTTTCTCTGCAGTAGAGTTTGAATGCTTGGTATTTTAACTCAAGAAAGGGCCTAAGTGTTTGGTACCTCATCTTGCCAGGTGATCTTCAGAATCTTCCTAAGATACTGTAAATGGAAGCAATTCAGTTTCATAGCATGGTAGTAGTATACTGTCCAGATTTTGTGAGAAATGAATATTTCTCTCATATATTTAATACTAATTTTTGTATAAGGACCAAGGTTTTTTCCCTTTTCTGCTTCCTCAACCAGAAACCAACCAGTATGGGAAATCTCTCTTAAAGATTTAACCAGGTCTTCATGATTTAGATATAAAGGCTGATACTGTAAGCAAACTGGGAGAGCAAGGAATAGTTTACCTATCAGATTTATAGAGAAAAGAAGAATTCATGACCAAGCAGAAGATAGAGAACATTACAAAATGCAAAATGGATAACTTTGATTACATTCAATTGAAAAGCTTTTGCACAGACAAAGCCAATGCAACCAAGATTAGAAGGGAAGCAGAAAATTGGGAAAGAACTTTTGCAACCAGTGCCTCTGATAAGGGCTTCCTTTCTTTTTATTCTTTTTTTAGATATAAATTTATTTATTTTTAGTTTTCAACATTTACTTCCACAAGATTTTGAGTTTTCACTATTCTCCCCATCTCATCCCTCCCCCCACCCCAAGATGGCATGCATTCTGAATACACCTTCTCCTAGTCTGCCTTATCTTCTGTTTCTTCCCCCCCTTCTCTTATCCCCTTCCCCTTCCATTTTCCTGTTGGGCAGGATAGACTTCTGTACCCCATTTCCTGTATTTCTTATTTCCCAGTTGCTTGTGAAAATATATTTTTTTAAACATGCATATTTAAAACTTTGGTTTCCAAATTTTCTCCCTTCCTCCCTCCCCACCCACCCTCACTGAAAAGGCAAACAACTCAATGTAGGTTACATATGTGCAGTTATGCAAAACACTTCCATAGTAGAAATGTTGTGAAAAACTAACTCTTTCTAAGGGCTTCACTTCTAAAATATATAGGGAATTAAGTCAACTTTATAATTCATTCCCCAATTGATAAATGGTCAAAGGATATGAACAGCAGTTCTCAGATGAAGAAATTAAAGCCTTCTATAGTCATATGAAAAAAATGCTCTAAATCACTATTGATTAGAGAAATGCAAATCAAAACAACTTTGAGGTACAATATCACACTTATCAGATTGTCCAACATGACAAACCAAGAAAATGATAAATGTTGGAGAAGATGTGGGAAAATTGGAATACTAATGCATTGTTGATGGAGTTGAAAAATGATCCAGCCATTTTGGAGAGCAATTTGGAACTATGCCCAAAGGGCTATAAAAATGTGTATGCCCTTTGATTCCGCAATAGCACTTTTAGGGCTATATCCCAAAGAGATCATACAAATGGGAAAGGGACCAACGCATACAAAAAAATTTATAGCAGCTCTTTTTATGGTGGCAAAGAATTGGAAATTGAGAGGATGCTCATCAATTGGGGAATAGCTGAACAAGTTGTGGTACATGAATATAATGGAATACTATTGTGCTATAAGAAATGATGAGCAGGCAGACTTCAGAAAAACCTGGAAAGACTTGTATGGTCTGATGCTGAATGAAGTGAGCAGAACCAGGAGAACATTGTACACAGTAACAGTCATACTGTGCAATGACTAATATTGACAGACTTAGCCCTTCCCAGCAATTCAAAGATGTAAGACATCTCCAAAGGCCTCATGTTAGAAAATGCTATCCGCATTCAAAGAAAGAACTGTGGAGTTTGAATGCAGATCAAACCATACTATTTGCTTTTTATTTCTTCTGTTGTGTTTTGTTTCCTCTTTCAGATAGTTGTTCCTATTGGTTCTAATTCTTATTTAAACATGACTAATGTGAAAATATGTTTAATAGGAATGGATATGTATAGCCTATATCAAATTGCACACTGTCTCGGGGAGGCAGGTACCGAGGGAGAGGGAGAAAAATTTAAAACTCAAAAGCTTGTAGAAATGATTTTTGATAAATCAAAATAAATTAAGAAAAAAGAACAAAAAGAAATGTACTTTGTAAGGAGCTCTGTTTAGACATTTGTTGGAAAATGTCTGGAGTATCAAAATGAAATGTAACTATGCATATATGTATGTGTGTGTGTGTGTATATATACATATATATGTATATGTATATATATACATATATATACATATACATATATATGTTTAGAAAATAAAATAAAACTCATTATGTTCATTAAAAAAAAATTTAGCCAGGTCAAGATCTAAAAAGACAGTAAAATAAATTCAAAGTTTGAGCTAATGGGTGTATTCCTGCTCATTGTGTTTGCTCAGACAGGTCTGGAAAAATGTGGACCTCTCTTTTGTCTTAACGAGGGATATGGAAATTGATGTCACCCAAGATTTAGGTGCCATAGGTTTCATACCCCAAGACTCTCATTTTAATATAGCTCACCTCCTATTGGGTTATTCAATCAGAGTTGATTACCACCCCTCAGGAAAACCTATTCTCTGAAGGGTATATAAACTGTGAGCCTGCTACCATGATGGTCTTTGGTGTGAGAGAGATGGCCAAATGACCAACAATTTATCAATAATGAGCCAGCTTTATTAATATAATGATTAAATTACCCAGAAACTATGTCTCTTAAATATTTTTAATTGCCACAGTTTCACAGGCATACAACAATGAGGTCAGCATAATGGTTCTATAGACCTTCAGTTTGGTAGGCAGTCTAATACCTCTTCTCTCCTACACTTTCTTTTGAAGCCCCCCAAACACTGAGCTAGCTCTGGAAATGTGTGCATCAACCTCATGATCTGTGTGTGCATCCCTAGAAAGTACAATGCCACGGTCAACTGAAATTATCCACAGAATTCAAAATTTGTCCATTGGCTGTAACAATGGTTCCATGTATGGGTGGTACAGTAATGCCTAGTAGAGCATCTGTGATTTCTAGTTGTTGACTGTAGTCACACAGTATAGCCACATGTGTGGGGTATGAGTTAAATATTGCTGAGAAGTCAAAAAGGGGTGTAGACTGAGCAAAGGCCATGGGTTTGTCAATTAAGAGATCAATGGGAACCTTGGAGAGAGTAATTCCTGTTGAGTAATGAGGTCAAAAGTCAGCTTGCAAAAGGGTGAGCAAAGCAAGTAGAGGCAAAGTGTGTACACAGTATAGATAATATTTCTTAGGAATTTGTGAAAGGAAGCAAAGATGGTCACTGAAAGAGCTTGAATAAAGTTTTTGTTTGTTTTATAATAGGGAGATCTTGGCCAGTTTGCAAGAATAAACAGTCATTGTTTAAGGAGAGATTCAAAATTAGGGGAGGGAGAGGGATAACAAATGGGCAAGCTCTGAGAAGGGACAGAGAGGTATGGAAATAGGGTATAAGTAAAAGAAGTTGATACTGAGAAGAAGGGCCATCACATCCTCAGAAATTGGAGTGAAGAAGGAAAAAGTGGAAATTGATACTGGAATGGTTGGAGATAGAGAATTAGGAAAGTGAGAACACAGGTTAGGTTGCCTTAAGTTTCTTTTCAGTGATGTGTGAGGCAAGGTTCTCTGCTGAGGGAAAAAATAAAATGTAGCATTGGTGCCTTGAAGAGAGAAAAGAAGTCATATCAGAAGATCTCTTAGCTCCCTTCTACTCCACCTCTATTCTAAGATCCCTTCTAAATCAAACATTCTATATTTTATGTTATAATGTTCTGTATTTTAAGAGCCCTTCCCATTCTATCATTCTGTGCTGTCTAGAAAGGAACGATGCTATATTGGAATGGGCTCTGGATCTGAAATTGCAGCTGAGTTCAAGTTCTGATTGTGCTACTTACCACTTATGTGACCATGAGAAAGTCTCTGGGTCTCAGTTTCCTCAGCTGTAAAATAATTCTATGTTTTGTGGGATCATGCAACCAAAAAGTTGGTAGATTTGTTGCTTTATACAAACTTCTTCAATCCCAAAAGAAAGGAATACTTTACCAAGTATGAAGTAATTATAGCTAAGTGAACAGGAAAGACAGAACTCTCTGGGCAAAGTAAAAACTTTATGAATTAAAAATGGACAATTTTAGGATATAGAGTCTCACTCAGTGACCCTTTCTCCACCAGCCTCCTTGATCCTGAGGCAGCAAGCAGAAATAAGCCCACAAGCTTGTGTCTTGGGGCCCAGCTCTAAGGTAGATACTACCTAAATATTCCCTCATCATTGCTACCATTATTTTGTCCATACATCACACCTCCTCCGGGTAAGAGAGGAGAGCAGAAAAATAAAGTGAGTGGACAGCCATATGAGCAATTCTATCAAGCTTGATCAAAAAGGGTCTAGAAAATCATCTGGGACCAGTCCTGTATACCCCAGATATTACCCAGAGCAAGGACCTAGGTCTATTTCTCTTCACGTTTACCAACATGAGAAGGTTAAGTTAGCCTTGCAACCTAGCCTTGATGGTCAGAAATAAAAAGCTTTTGATTCAATAAACAGAGTTCTCAATGCAGTTGTGAAAGTAGATGGTGGCTTCATTACTGAAGCCTAGCTTACATGCAGCTGAGTAGCATTGTGCCACTGCCATCATATGGCGTGTGGAGGCAGTGTTACCAAGGATATTTAAGGAGAAGGAAAGGCATTATAGGAGGTGGCAAATCTAATTAAACTGGTCTGTTTTTGGAAAGAGAGCACTCATTACACATGGTTCATGGGAATCATTTCCCTGCACCAATCAGGAGAGGGAGAAGGAGAGGGAGAGCGAGAGCAAGAAGGAGAGGGAGAGAGACAGACAGAGAGAGAGAGAAAGAGAGAGAGAGAGAGAGAGAGAGAGAGAGAGAGAGAGAGAGAGAGAGAGAGAGAGACAGCAAGAGAGCATGCACATGGACGTGCCTGTCTGTGCTTCTCTGAATGTTTGATGTTATGTGGAAGCATTTTATTTTATCCTTATAAGGGAAAGGGAAGGGCTGAGTCTGTGATGAAAAGACTTCAGAAATAACTTTTATGGCATTTCTAATTTAGCACTGGTTCTGAAGTTTTGTTGCAGTATCCTAAGAGCATGTTTTTAAAACCCAGACATAATACTCAGTGCTTGCTGATACTGATGCTCTGATGTGCTCTTTAAGCTTTTTAGAGTATTTTTTTTGGAAGCTCAAAGAAGAAGATTGGTAGTTCTCCTTCCCTCACTCCAAGTCCTCATTCTGTTATTTCTGTTGTAACCTTGGGCAAATTACTTCACCTTTGTGGGTCCAAGTTTCCTATATATAAAGTTAGAGGATTGGACTATAAGCTATCCAAGTCCCATATAGTTCTAAATTCTAGTTCTATGGGTTATATATATTTCACTCTTTTGACTTTCTGCTTTTGCTCTTATTGTTATTTCCTATGCCTGGAATTCTCTTTTCCCTTGCCTATTGAATTCCTACTTATCCTTTAAAGCCTACCTTGAGTACCATCTCCTACAGAAAAGTGTTCTCATCCTTTCCTTCCATCCTAGCCTTCCGCCTGACCTAATCTTCTCTGCATCGCTCTAAGCACTTAACAATGCTTAGTATGGTGTGTATTTGTGCTGCATGTATTACATTGTGCATATATATATTGTGACATATTATAATACTGTCTATCAGTGGTAGCTCTATGTGTGTCTTATTCCCCTCCTAGATTATAAATTTCATAAGGGCAATTGGACACATGTAAGTTTTTACTGGTCAAGCACAGTATTTTGTGCATAGTAGATGCATAACGAATATTAGTAGGATAAATGAATGTCACTTTCATAGAGTAACATTGCCTCCTTCTGTTTGCATATCCATCCTGAAATTTCTAGCCTCCAGTGGTTTGCACCTTCGAATAGCCATGTGATTATCAAAAAGAATCTGCAAATCCAAATGCTCACCTAGCATTATAATGTTAATCCTTCTGTAGTTCTAACAAAATGCACATTTTGAACAATGTGTGTGGATTCTGTTGCAATTCATAAAATGAAAAGTTATTTAAAAGAATTAGTGAATTCATTAGAGTTCTCTGTCACTAAATATCCACTGCTTTTCTTAAGCAATAGATTTTAATAACACAACTACTATACTGGGTGTGGGGGGTGAGGGTGGGGAGAGTCTATGAATGTTTTCCAAGTTAAAAAGATGCCCTCATATCTGAAAGAAATCAGAATTATAGCTTTAGCGTTTGCTTTTGTACTGCTACTGACTGAAGAGTCATAGCTGCTGACTCCATATTCAGGGTGATTTATATTTTACTCTAGCCCACATAGTCTTTCAAATCTTATTGGAAGGGAGATTTCCAACTCCCACCCCTTCACTAAGGAGAACAGCATAGATTTCCAAGAACTTCCAGCACACTTCCACTGGTCCTTAGTTTACTCTCAGGAAGCACTACAGCATGGAATGAAAACAAGGACATACTCAAGAAATAAAGCATACAGGAGGCAACCCCAACCCTTCCCCATCCAGCCAACATAGGCCTCAACAGGATCTGGGTTTCTTGACCATTCCTTTCTTCTCATTTCCCTCCTTTCCTTGTGTTTTAATATTCTGCTTTACCCAGGGTATGAAGACCCTTGAACAATGTTCTCTTCAGCAATCATACCTCACTGTGACATAGGTGGAAGCCGTTCTGTAGTTCATTCAATTTAATTCAATTCAACATTCATTGATCTTATAAGCATACATTAATTATGAGTAGGCCATTTACCAGGAGATGGAATCTATAGAAGCCACAGGATAAATGATATGCTCCCAGGTGTTTATGGGAAACACAGGAGGTCAGAGCCATAAAATTTGGATTGTCAGAAGACTGGCAAAACAAAAATCAGAACTGAGTTGACTAGAAAAAGATCAGGACAACTGAGAAAGAGATAATTTTATATATCTGTGATCTTACAGATGTGGGCACTCTCTCCTTCCCTTATTGAAGATCAGTGCAGATTCATGCCTTATTCTATATAATTCCAAAATTTCTCAAAAATATCTCAACCTAGCATGCAGGAGATGGTCTACTCATTCTTTTAGAATTTGGGGGAAAGAGTGAGAACATGAGAATATCCATGACAACTAGAAACAGTGTTTGGCACATAGTAGGCACTTAATAAATGCTTGTTGGTTGATAACAACATACTTTTATAGCACTTTATGTTTATAAGATATTTCTTTCACAAACATTCTACAAAGTAAGCAGTTGTAAGAATTATTATCCATTTTATAGATGGGGAAATTGATGCTCAAGGAAGGGAAGTGATTTGCCTAATTCAAATAAACCATAAATAGCAAAGCTAGAATTTGAATCGAGATCTCTAGTCTCCCAGACCAGAGTTCTTTCAACTATAGTTTGCCTTTAAAATTATCAAGGACACCCAGCCCATAAAGATTTCCTTAATACCAGAAGTACTAAATGAAAAATTTATCCTTCTCTTCCTCAGGGTGTGGAAATGTCTTCAGGAAGTTTCAGAGTATCCTAGAAGATGTTTAGAAAAGTGACATGCACATTCTACAGATAATAATAACAGTAATAATAATAAAAGACATTTAAATAGTGCTTTACAGTTTCCAAAACATTTTACATAGCATATCTCATCTGAAATATTCCCTATTTTTTATAAACATTTTACTTACAAACACTCTGTCTAGACCATAAGGACAGGACTAGTATTGGTATTATAGTTCAGCTCTAGTCTGAGTTAAATAAGATACTATAGGCTAGCCTGGGAAACTAATGAGTTTTCGTAATATCAGACTGTCAAATTTTAGGGTTGGAAGTAGTCTATAAATCATCTAATCACCAGGTTCTGACCTCTTATTTTGTAGATGAAGCTGAGGTTCATGGAGAAATATTCTCAGCAAGAGGCTGATGCTCCAGGAATTCCAAATCCTCTGATTCCAAATCCGTGCTCTTTCACTATACTATGTTGCCATTTTCTATAACAAACACCTTCTGAGCTCCAAAAAGAAAATCAACTTTTTGCATATTTTTTGCTAGGACATGCAAATTAATTTTAGAACAATCCAATTATAAGCTGAAACCTACTTGCATTGTTAAACCATAGATTTTTTTTTTACAGCAGGAAGTAATTAAGAAGTCACACAGTCAAACTCCACTGTCATACATGAATATATTTTGCATCATTTATAATACATGGTCATCTAGGCTCTGTTTAAGCATCCTCTGTAAAGGAGAGCTCACTACCTTGCAAAGCAGCTCATTCTATTATTGGACCATCTTTGAGGGTTACAAAGTCCTATCTTGTATTAAAGGACTGCACTACTGAATCTGTAGCCCAAAGAGGAGCTTTCCTTCTCCTAAGACTCAGGGAATGAAAGCAGAAGCTGCTTTATGCAGGAGAGAGTGTCCTATTGGTTCCCTTGATATTTTACAAGAATACTAATCTTCCCTAATCCCATTCTGTCTCCTCTCCCTGATGAACTATTACAGTACTCATGCCAGACCTAGATTTTCCACCGTAATCATCAGAGGTAATCTAGTCTAACTCTGATTTTGCCCTCTGAAGCCAATTGTAAGAAGTAAAATCTCTCTTCCAAATCACACCAGGCAGGTCCTTGGAAAGAGCTGGAGTCTGAAACTTGGGTATAAATCTTGACTCTGCAGTTTATTGTCTATATGACCTTAGGCAAGTCAACAAACCTTTCTGAACCTCCATTTCCTCATCAGTAAAAAGAGTTTGAACTATATTTTTCTAAAATCTTTTCCTGATCCAAAATCCTGATTTCTAATCCTTAACTTGTAAAATAAGAATAGCTAGCATTTATACAGTACTTCAGGTTAGCAAAGCCTTTTCCATGTTACTTATTTGATCCTCACCTGTCACCTAGATAATATCAATTTCCCCATTTACAAAGGGGCTGGCAGAGCTTGTGGTTTGCCCAGGGTTGCACAGCTAGTACATATTTGAGGCATGATTTGAACATTACTTTTCCAGACTCCAAGTCCAGCACTCTATGTGTTGTGTTACCTGTCTCTCCTAAATCTTTTCTTCTCCAGTTCTTTTCATTGCTTCTTATGTGGCATAGTTTGAAGACTCCACCTATTCTGGGCTCCTTTTCTGAAGGAACTTTGGAATTTAGCAATATTATTTTCAGCCATGGACACCTCATTCAGGGCAGTGGTAAAGGGTACTTGCCAGTGTGGTAGGGCACTGATAATATCTTTGAGGAGATGACATCAAGTGAAAGAAAGAGGGAATTAATTTGTGTAGGCAGCACTAATACTTAGTATTTCTTCAGCTGCTAGAAATGGAATAATATTTCATTCTTAGGGGTTTTTTTTTGCTTTCTCTATTCAATCCCTTCTTTCTCTTTCTAGTCTTCCTACACTAAAAAAAATTCTTCTTTCACCTTTCTTTCATCATTGAGCAAGGAAAGAATGTTGGAAAACCCTCCGGACTGAGTTCAGGGAGGCCTGTAAGTTCGACTCACCACTTTGCTATCTATGAATGGTGTGACCTTAGGTAAGTAATTTAGGTTCTCTGAGCTTCAGTGTCCTCATGTGTAGGGGTGGGGATTTGAAATTGGACTAGATGATCTTTCAGCTCCCTTCTGGCTTTATATTCCAGGATCACTAAGATGATCTTTCTAGCTTTAATACTCTATTGTTCTATGATATCATTATAATTATCTTTCACCTCTTCCATTTACTACCTCAACCCCTCATTCTTCATAAAGTGTTTTCTTCTGCTCAAGAACTTTCAGAGTAAGTCACATAGATGTAACCATGCTTTATCTCACATTTTGTGATGCTGGCTTGGGTAAATCTCATTGTCCCCAGGACTTCCCACAAATTCCGATTTGAGCTTATTGAAAAAACAAAGACCTTATTGATCTTAGTCAAAAATGTTTTAACTTATTGAAAAAACAATGGCCTCCTACTAAGAAGCCTTCCAAAGACCTCCTTCACATCCCTGTTCTTCAGACTATAAATAAAAGGGTTCAGCATGGGGGTCACCACAGCATGCATCACAGCTGCCAACCTATCTTTTCCAGCTGAGTCAGCCTCAAAGGGAATGAAATACACAGCAATGGCAGCCACATAGAACAGGCAAACAGCAGTGAGATGGGAGCCACAGGTGGAGAAGGCTTTGCATTTGCCTTCACTGATGGGACACATAGTATGGTGGTCACGATGCGGACATAGGAAATAAGACTCATCAGAGGGATCAGCATAGTTAAGGCCCCACCCCAGTACATCAGCACATACTGGTTGGCATAAGGTCAGCAACAGGAGAACTTCATGTAAGGGAGGAGCTCACAGAAGAAGTGGGGGATAGTATTAGAATCACAGAAGGGCAATTGAACCAGAAGAATGGTATGAGTCAAGGAATATAAATGAGCCAGGACCAATGACCCAGCCACCAGCAGGAAACAGTGTTGGGGGCTCATGCGAATAGTATAGTGGAGAGGATAGCAGATAGCCACAAGTCAGTCATATGCCATAACCCCTAGGAGGAAGACATCCAACCCAATGAACCACAGGAAGAAGAAGATCTGGGCAAGACACCCACCATAGGGGATTGTTTGGCTCTGAGTTTGAATGTTGAACAACATGTTAGGCACGGTGGTGAAAGACAAACACACATCAGTGAAAGAGAAGTTGGACGTAAAGAAATACATAGGCATGTGGAGGTGGGAGTCAGAGCAGATAGCCAATATGATGAGAAGGTTTGGCCAGGAATAGGCCAAAGGGATTCAGCTCTTGCTCCAGATGCTGAGAGAGCCCAAAGAGGAGAAATTCAGAGAGTCTTGTCTGCTTTCCTCTATCCTTTTTTCTGGTATAACTGAGGAACGGAGAGGCAGGACATCATGATAACAGTTCATATTTATCAAGCATCAAAAGGAAACTTAAAATACAAAATGCTAGAATGCAGAATGTTTCTAGGGAAGAGCCTTTTAACATGGAATGTTAGAATATGAGACAAAATGTTAGAGCTGGAGAGAACTTTAGAGAGTAGAACATAGAATGTTAGAGCTCTAAATGATTAAAATAGAATATTAGAGCTAGAAAAAACCTCTAGAACATAGAATATCAGAGCTAGAAAGGAGTGGAGAATATCTACTACAACTCCTAGATTTCACCCTTCCACCATTTCTTTCCAAAGTAGGAAGTTTGCATTTTTTTCTATTGAGAATGAAATAAAAATTTCATGAGCAATTACTATTAATAATAGTTGGTATTGGTAGAGTACTTAAAGTTACAAAATACTTTACATCCATTCTTTCATTAGCATCTCACAACCACTTCTTGAGGAATGAAGGTAGAATCCATATGATCGGATCCATTTTAAATATAAGGAAACTGAGGTACATAGAGGTAAAGTGATCCTCACAAATTCACACAGCTCACAAGAAGTTAAGCTGGTATTAGAATCTGTGTCTTAGTAGGACACATAGATAATCTGGTGCAGACCTGTACAACCTGTGGCCCACCAAAGGATTTCCAGTAGCCCATGAAAAATGTAGAGGAAAACATTTTCTACATTTTTCATGGGACACGCAAAATCCTTTGGCAGGCAGCAGGTTGTGCAGGCCTGATTTAGTGCTTTCCACAAAACCTTATTTTCCTGCAGTCTATCAATCAGTTAGCCAGTCAGTCAATCAGCAAGCATTTATTAAGGCTCTATTATGTACCAGGCACTGTACTAGGCATGGAGAATACAAACACCTTGGAGAATTAGACCTTGACCATAGGATGCCAACATTCTATCAATGCAGACCACGTGGTGATATCTAAGTACGTAGGTCTATATACATATGTGTCTATAGAATAAATCCAAGTTAATTGAGGAGCAGCTAACAGCTAAGGGAGGGGGAATCTGGAAGTGGTACTTAATCTGAGCTTTGAAGAAAACTCAGAAGTTCTAAGAGGTGGATGTGAGGAAGGAATGCATTCCAAGTGTAGACTGCGGACAGCCTATTCAAGGGCTCCATTCAATCTGTGTCTTTCTTGGCCCATGTAGGACAATACTCTACACATACTACACATTTAATAGTTATTGAATTAGTAGCCTCAGTTGTTAAAGAAGTAAAGATGTAAATGAACATGGGATCACAGAATCATGCCTGCCCTGAGACATGTCTATTGGATGTAGAGAATTCTGGCATCTATTTCATTAGAATCAGAATACTTGCAGTTGTTATCTTGTCTCCACCATTTACCAGCTTCATGACCTTGGTTGAGGAATTTCCTCTTTTGGCCGGGGGGGCATTTTCTTATCCATAATATGGGATATAAGCATTTTCTGTAATATCTAACAGTTTTTTCATGAGGATTCAATGAGATAATGTGTACAAGTGCTTTGAAACCTAGGTGCTAGACAAATTTAAGTTGCTGTTATTATGATTTCCAGGTGCTCAAAACATATGTTATTTTCTTTACACTATCCCTGACAGGTGGTTATCTACAGGGTTCTAGACTCCATTGAAAGACTTCCAAAAGCAGACCATTTCACTTTTAGACAGCTCTGCTCATTAGAAATTTCAGAATTATATTCTTTAAGTTTTAATTACCCTCAACAAAAATATGCTTTCCTAAAACATTGTTCTCATGTCTTCTCCTGAGCACAAGAAGAATAAATTGAATCCTTCCCCATAATAAAACTCTATCCATACTTAAAGACAGTTATTTCCCCATTCCCAATTTTTCCTCCTCACATTCTCCAACTATTCAACCATATATTATGGTCTACAATTCGCACATAATCTTGGTCACCCTTCTCTAGACAGCACACTCCAGGTTGTTTATGTCCTGTCTAAAATGTGGCACCCAGAAATGAATGTAGCATTTCAGATGTGGTCTGACTACAACAGAGGGCAGCAGCAGTATTTACTTATCCTTTTGGACAACTGAATTTCTCTCCATGCTTGAGACTGCATGAGATTAAAATAGATGACCCTTATCCAGGACTTACCCAGCTAGACTGAGGCCATATCTAACACTATTGCTTAGGGAATGTCTCTGTTCTGGAGATAGATTTGGGTTAGGAAAAAAAATTTTTTTTCCTGACTTCCATTCTATATATTCTTCTTTCTAACTTCCACTCCTTGTCTGGTTCTGCCCTTTGAGAGCCAATAAAGCAAATCTGTCCACTCTTCCACAAGACAGTCCTTTGAATGCTTGTACGTAACTTCCATGTCTTCCTCAAGCTCAAGTTCAATGCTACTCTTCCACCATACAGAACAATAAAATCCCAGCACTGAGAGGGAATTTAGGAGTAATTCACTTTAGTCTGTCTCTTAATATCAATGCCTTCCTACAACATATGGGATGAGTAGTACCTGATTGAAGACTTCCAGTAGCGAGGAAGCTATTTCTCAAAAGGCAACCCATTCAACTTGAGGAAAGATCCAATTGGTAGAAAGTTTCCCTGATTTTAAGCTGAAATCTCAATAACATTTGAGCCTCATGACAACCTCAGAATGTAATAATAGCTGAAATCAAGGCCTTGTTTGAAGATGAGCAAAGACATTTATAGATATGAATCCACTGAATCCTCATAGTAACTTCACAAGTAAGGTACAACAGGTATTATTCTTTCCATTTTACACATGAAGAAAAGAGATTGAAAGAGGCTAAAGCCACACAGCTAGGTCAGTGGCACTATTTGAACCAAAGTTTTCCTGACTCCAGGTCTAGAACTCTTTGCAATCATCTCTTTCATTAAAGACCATTAAATTTTTTTAGAGATAAATTTCATTTTCTTGTCATCTCTTTCAAATACTTTAGATATCTTAGTTCAAATGCTTAAGAGAGTTATAACTTATGTACATCGGAATAAATGTACTGACTTTATAAAAAAATCATCAATGTTTAGTTCAATTAGTGTGTTTAGCTTAACCCAAGATTGATTTTATTTCTTCTGAAAGCTGCCTGTTCATGTTGACCATTTATCAATAGGGAAATGGCTCTTATTTATAATAAACTTGACTCAGTTTCCTATATATTTGAGAAATGAGGTCTTTATCAGAGAAGTTTGCCCTTAAATTTTTTTTTGATATTATTTCATTGTCTTTGGTACCTTTTTGCAAAATGTACTCTCCCTGCTTATCTTTTTGAATTAGGTCTATCTTTGCTTTTGCTTTGTCTGAGATTATGATTGCTATCCCTGCCTTTTTTACTTCAGCTGAAGGATAATAGTTTCTTTCTGGCTGCTTTATGCATTTTCTCCTTGACCTGAGAGTTCTAAAATTTGGCTCTAATATTCCTGGGAATTTTCATTTTGGGATCTCTTTCAAGATGTGATTGGCATATTCTTTCAATTTTGCCCTCTGAATCTAATATATTCACGCAGTTTTCCTTGATAATTTCTTGAAATATGATATCTAAGGCATTTTTTTTTATCATGGCTCTCAGATAGTCCAATAATTCTTAATTACTTCTCCTGGATCTGGTTTACTTGTTTTTTTTTTTCTGATGAGATATTTCACATTTTCTTCTATTTTTTTTCATTCTTTTGACTTTGACTGTTTCTTGATGTCTTGATGTCAGGAGTACCTGAGTTCAAATCCGGACTCAGACCAAACACTTGACACTTACTAGCTCTGTGACCCTGGGCAAGTCACTTAACCCCATTTGCCTTACAAAAAAAAAAAGAATGATAGCTTTGTTTCTTCTTTGCATATTCTAATACCTTCAGTTTCTTTTTCTTCTCTTATTGCTAATGCTAACATTTCCAGTATGACACTGAACAACAGTGGTGATAAAGGACATCCTTGTTTCACCCCTGATCTTATTGGAAATACTTGTACCTTGTCCCCATTACATATAATGCTTGCTGAAGGTTTTAGGTAGATGCTATTTATTATTTTAAGGAAGACTCCATTTATTCCCATGCTCTTTAGTGTTTTTAATAGGAATGGGTGTTGTATTTTGTCAAAAGCTTTTTCTGCATCTATTGAGATCATCATGTGGTTTCTGTTAGTTTTGGTGTTGATATGATCAATTATGCTGATAGTTTTCCTAAACTGAACCAGCCCTGCATTCCTGGTATAACTCCTACCTGGTCATAGTGTATTATTCTTGTGATAAGTTGATGCAATCAATTTGCTAATATTCTATTTAAAATTTTTGCATCTATATTCATTAGAGAAATTGGTCTATAATTTTCTTTCTGTGTTTTGACTCTTCCTGGTTTAGCTATCAGCACCATATTTGTATCATAAAAAGAATTTGGTAAAGCTCCTTCTTCACCTATTTTCCCAAATGGTCTATATAGTATTGGAATTAATTGTTCTTTAAATGTTTGATAGAATTCACATGTAAATCCATCTGGCCCTGGAGATTTTTTCCTAGGGAGTTCATCAATGGCTTGTTCAATTTCTTTTCCTGAGATGGGATTATTTAAGTATTTTACTTCCTCTTCGGTTAATCTGGGCAATTTATATTTTTGTAAATATGTATCCATTTCACTAAGATTGTCAAATTTCTTGATATACACTTGGGCAAAATAGTTCCTAATTATTGTTTTAATTTCCTCTTTCTTAGTGGTAGATTCACCATTTTCATTCTTGATACTAGTAATTTGGTTTACTTTTTTTAAAAATTAAATTAATCAAAGGTCTATCTATTATATTGGTTTTTTCATAAAACCAGCTCTTAGTTTTATTTATTAGTTCAATAGTTTTCTTAATTTCCAATTTTATTAATTATTCCTTTGGTTTTCAATATTTCTAATTGTGTTAGTTGAGGATTTTTAATTTGTTCTTTTTCTAGTTTTTTTAGTTGTATGCCCAATTCATTGATCTCCTCTCTGTCTATTTTATTCATGTAAGCATTTAGACATATACAACTTCCCCTAAGAACTGCTTTGCTGCATCCCATAAGTTTCGGTATGTTGTCTCATTATTGTCATTCTCTTGAATGAGGCTATGGATTGTTTCTATGATTTGTTATTTGACTCAATCATTTTTTAGGATTGGATTATTTAGTTTCCAATTATTTTTTAGTTTATCTTCCCATGGCCCTTTATTACATATATTTTTTATTGCATCATGATCTGAAAAGGATGCATTTAATATTTCTGCCTTTCTGCATTGGATTGTGAGGTTTTTATGCCCTAGTACATGGTCAATTTTTGTGTATGTGCCATGTACCACCGAGAAAAAAAGTATATTCCTTTCTATCCCGATTCAGTTTTCTCCAGAAGTCTATCATAACTATCTTTTCTAACGTTCTATTTACCTCCTTTCCTTCTTTCTTGTTTATTTTGTGGTTAGATTTATCGAGTTCAGAGAGGGGAGGTTCAGGTCCCCCACTAGTATAGTTTTGCTCTATTTCTTCCTGTAACTCCCTGAACTTCTCCTCTAAGAATTTGGATGCTATACCATTTGGTGCATATATGTTTAAATGATATACTTCATTGTCTATGGTGCCTTTTAGCAGGATGTAGTTTCCTTCCTTATCTTTTTGAAGATCTATTTTTGCTTTTGCTTTGTCTGAGATCAGGATTGCTACCCCTGCTTTTTTTACTTCAGCTGAAGCAAATATATTCTGCTCCAGCCTTTTACCTTTACCCTGTGTGTCACTCTTTTTCAAATGTGTTTCCTGTAAACAACATATTGTAGGATTATGGTTTTTAATCCATTCTGCTGTCCACTTCTGTTTTATGAGAGAGTTCATCCCATTCACATTCACAGTCATGATTACTATCTGTGTCTTTCTCTCCATCCTTTTTCTCCCCTGTTTATGCTTTTCTTTCTCCTTTTTCTTTTTCCCTCCTCATTAATGTTTTGCTTTTGACCACTGCCTCCTTCCCCCTCCCTTTATTATCCCTTTCCCTTTTCTTCCCCTTTACCTTACTGCTTCTTCCTCCCTTCTATCCCCCTCCCTTTTTTTCCCCTTTTCCCTCCTACTGCCTATAGGGCAAGTTAGATTTCTATACCTAACTGATTATGTTATTCCTTCTCTGATGAGAGTAAGGTTCAAACAATTCACTCCCTCCCTTCTTTCCCTCTGCTGTAATAGGATTTTGTGTCTTTTCCTGTAATGTAATTTACCCTTGTCTGCCTCCTTTTCTCAGTACATTTTCTAGATAGATTAATCCATTTTGGATCCATTTAACCCACTTGATTAGTTTTTTTTTATCATTACATCAAAGTCAACTTACATTCCCCTTTATGTATACTCCTTTAACATGGTGTAATAACAATACAGTTCTCAGAGTTACAAGTTCCTCCCTTGTAGGGATGAAACAGTTTGCCCTTATTAACAACATATTGTATCTTTCTGTCCCATTTACCTTTTAATGTCTCTCTTGAGTCTTGTACTTGAATATCAAATTTTCTGTTGAGCTCTGGTCTTTTTATCAGGAAGGTTTGGAAGTCCCCTGTTTCATTGAACATCCACGTCCTCCCACTGAAAGATCATGCTCATTTTGACTAGGGAGTTGATCCTTGGTTGTAATCCAAGCTCCTTTGCCTTATGGAATATCATGTTCTATGCCTTACAGTCTTTTAATGTAGAAGCTGCAAGGTCCTGTGTAATCCTGACTGTGGTTCCATGATATTTAAATTGTTTCTTTCTGGCTGCTTGCAGTATTTCCTCTTTGACCTGGTAATTTTGGAATTTGGCTGCTATATTTCTTGGCATTTTCAATTTGGGATCTCTTTCAGGAGGTGATGGGTGGATTTTTTCTATGGCTGTTTAATCCTCTGCTTCTAGGACCTCAGGGCAGTTTTCCTTGATGATTTCCTGAAAGATACTATCCAGGCTCTTTTTTTCATAATGATTTTCAGGTAAACCAATAATTTTTAAATTGTCTCTCCTGGATCGATTTCCCAGGTCAGTTGTTTTACCTGTGAGGTATTTTACGTTTTCATGTATTTTTTCATTTTTTTCTTTTTGACTAATTCTTGCTCTATTATAGAGTCATTAGCTTCCATTTGCCCGATTTTAATTTTTAATAAATTGTTTTCTTCTATTAGATTTTGTACTCCTTCCCCATTCGGCCAATTGTGTTTTTTAAGAATCTGTTTTCTTCAGTGTACTTTTTTTTCCAGTTGGCCAACTGTATCTTTTAAGAATTTGTTTTCTTCAATGTACTTTTTTTCCATTTGGCCAAGTTACTTTTTAAGGACTCTTCTACCTTTCTCATTTGACCTTTAAAATCATTCTTGAGCTTTTGTAAGGAGGCTTTTTGGGTTTCAGACCAGTTCATATTCCCTTTTGAGATTCTACATGTGGGTTTGTTGACAATGTTGTCCTCTTCAGAATTTCTCCTTTGATCTTCACTGTTCTCATAATATGAATATATGGTACATTTCTTTTTGCTCATGGAGTTTTGATTTTTTCCTGCCCTTTAAAGAGATTGAGCTCTCCTACTGGGGAGCAGAGGGCACTGACCCAAGCTTCTTGTGTTGGGGCCTACTTCTTTGTCACTGGTTTTGTGTGCTGGGGCCTCCAATGTTGACAGTTTGAGGCTGTAGGGTTCTGGCAGCTTACCTGGTGTTGGGCTGAAATCAGCAACACTGGAACTCTAGGACAACTCTAAGTTGCCTGCTCTTCCTTTCCTTTCACTTTCCTCAGCTCCTTTCAGATGGATGTTATAGGTGTTTATCTTCCTGGGGCCCCTTGTAGTGCTGCTTCCCTTATTTTTGCTGAGGCACTGGGAGACCCGTTTGCTGTAGAATGTCAAGACACCTGGTGGTTTTCTCAGCTGGTTTCCACCAGTTCTCCCACCCTCACTGAGGCACTTGGAGGAACACATGTTGGTGTTTGCCTGCTCCACCACCTGGGTTTCAGGATTCTTCCTGGTATGGTGAGGTGGGCTTTCTGCTAACTTGCTGGGACACCTCCTGTTCTGTACTGCTCCCCTTCCCCCAGGGCAAGAGGGGCTTTCCCCATTAATCCCTCAAGTTACCTGGGCTAATGGACTGCTGCTCCCCCATCTTTCTTCTGGTTCGGGGTTCCAAGGTTTTTCCTGGGGTGATTTTTTCTGGCCTTTAGGAGGTTGATACAGGAGGTGAGAGCTCCACCACCATCTTGGCTCCAAGAAGGGGAACTTCATTAGGCCAATTTTTGAGGTGTTATTTTCTTCAGTATTTTTTGAGCCTCAAAAGAGGCTATCTAGCTATTAATTCTCTTTTCATAATTTTCTTGCATCACTCTCATTTCTTATCTGAAATTTTCCTCACATTCTTAACTGTTAGTAGCTCTTTTGGGAATTTTTTCATTTATTTTTAGTTTTCAACATTCACTTCCATAAGATTTTGAGTTCCAAATTTTCTCCCCATTTCTTCCCTCTCCCTACCCCAAGACAGCATGCAATTTGATATATGCTCTACGTACACATTCATCTTGAACTTATTTGAACATTAGTCATGTGGTAAAGAAGAACTAGATCCAATCAGAGAAATCGTGAGAAATAAAAAAAGAAACCCAAAAGAGAGAAAGAGTGTGCACATAATATGCTTCAATCTGCATTCAGACTCCATAGTTCTTCTTCTGGACATGGACAGGAATTTCCATCATGAGTCCTTTAGAGCTGTCTTGGACCCCTGCATTGCTAAGAAGAGGTAAGTCTATCAAAGTTTGGCATCATACTGTGTGGTTGTTTACTGTGTACAATATTCTCCTGTTCTCCACTTAAAAAACAAGCCAGAAGCCCTAGGATTAGCTGGGTTGGGAAGCTGACTCAGCCCCAACTGCAGGAAGTTTTATCCCCAGGACAGTGAGGGGTGTTGAGCCTGGGAAGATTGAACCTCTGTTGACAAGGAATGCCAGAGCCGGCTGTGCTATGGAAACATCAAGAGCAAGAAGGAACCAGCATGCACCCACTTGAGTGCAGAAGCAGTGGGGTAAGGACACCTGTGACTGTGGGCACTTATGGGAAACTGGTGGTCTTGCTTCCAGTTCCAGGTCAAAGGGGAGAACTGAAGGAGGATATGAAGACAGAGGCACCATTCCCCATGACCCAGGACTACAGGTGATTGTAAAAAACTAAGTTATTACTAATTTTAAAAAATGCACAGGCAAAGGACAAAGAATTCAAACACAGAGAGTTACTGTGGGAATAGAGAAGACTGGGATTCATCTTCAGAGGATAAGGAAGCAAAGAAACCCTCTTCTAATCCAAAGAGTAACATCAAATGGTCACTTGCTCAAAAGAATTCATAGAAGAACTTTTAAAAAAAGACTTGAAAAATCAAATGAGAGAGATTGAGGAAAAAGGAAAAAAAAAGAAAAAGAAAAAAGAACAACCCAAGAAGATTATGAAAAGAAACTCAACCAATTAGAAAAGGAGATCAAGAATCTTAAGGAAGAAAACATCTACTTGAAAATCAGAATTGGGCAAGGGGAAGCCAGTGAAGTTATAAAAGACCAAGAAATAATGAAACAAAATATAAAGAATGAAGAGAATAGAAGAGAATGTGAAACATCTCATAAGAAAAACAACTGGTCTGGAGAAGAGACCAAGAAGAGAAAACATGAGAATAATCAGACTACCTGAAAGTTATGGTAAAAAAAAAAGAATCCTCATACAGTAATACAAGAAACAATTTTTTAGCATTGTCCTGAAGCATTAGAACAAGAGGAGAAAGTAGAAATAGAAAAAATCCACTGATCACCACCTGGAAGAGAACCTATGAGGAAAACCCAAAGGAGTATCATAGCCAAATTCTGAACAAGGATAAAATCTTACAAGCAACAAGAAAAAATTTAAAGTGCCATAATTAGAATCACACAAAACCTAGCAGTGGTGACACCAAAAGACCACAGGACATGGAGCATTATATATTGAAGAGCAAAAGAACTGTGGTTTTGGATGAAAATATTATATCTAGCAAAGTTAAGCATAATCTTGAATGAAAAACAATGGACATTCAATGAACTGTCAGACTTCCTTGACTGTCTTAAAAAAAATGAACCTAATAGAAGATTTGACACACAAGAGCCTAGAGAAATATAAGGTAGAAAGGAAAGACCAATTACAAGGGACTCAATAAGGACAGGCTATTTACTTTTTATGTATGTAAAATGTAACACATGTGTCTATGATTGTTATTAGTAATTGGGTAGTTTGTAAGAAAGATTGGAGTAGACTTGCATATTATATGACTTTAAAAAGTAAAACCATTTAGGAACAGCTAAAAAGAGTGATTCTTTTATACAAATGAGGTGTGAGAGGGAAACTGACACAGAGGAATCAGATGGGCGAGGAGGGCTGTTAGTTCTTGAAACCAAATTTCATCAGGAATGAGTTCAAGAAGGAACAATATGTACATACATACTTACATGCATACATATATAAGCAGAAAAATTTCCAAATTCATTTGTAAATTTATGTATCCATTTTGATCTTAGCTTGGTAAACAGTATAAGATATTGGGCTATGTCTAATTTCTCCCAGACTGTTCTCCAGCTTTCCCAGCAATTTTTACAAAATAATGAATTCTTATCCCTAAATCTTGTCTTCACGCTTGTCAAATATAAGTTACTATATTCATTTGCTGCTGTAAATTGTATGTCTACTCTCTTTCATTGATCTATTTTCTATTTCTTAGCCAGTACTAGATAGTTTTGATAATTACTGCCTCATAATATAGTTTAAGATCTGGTACTCCTACATCTCCCTCCTTTACATTTTTTCTTTAGTTCCTTTGATATTCCTGACTTTTTGTTCTTCCAAATGAATTTTGTTATTAGTTTTTCTAATTTGAAGAAATAAATTTTTTGATAATTTAATTGAGATGATATTGAATATATGAGTTAGTTTAGGCAAAAACATGTGATTTTTCTTATATTGGCCCTGCCTACCTATGAACAATTACTATTTCTCCAATTATTTGAATCTGATTTTATTTGTATTAAATTTTTTTCATAATTTTGCTGATATAGTTTTTGGAATTGTTTTGGCAGGCATACTCCCAGACATTTTATACTGTCTGGAGTTATTTAAAATGGGGTATCTCTTACTATCTCTTGTCTCAGGGTTTTGTTTGTGATACATCAGAATGCTGATGATTCATGTGGATTTACTTTATAAAAGATATAAAGCAAATCAAAAGAGTATTTTCCAAAGCTAGAAAAAATAATAACAAAATTCATCTTGAAGAACAAAAGGTCAAGAATATCAAGGGAATCAATGAAAAAAATGTGAAGGAAGATGATCTGGTTGTACCAAATGTCGAAATGTATTTTTTTTTAAAAGTAGTCATCAAAAAAATCTGGCACTGCCTGAAAAATAGTTATGGGTCAGTGGAATAGATTAGGTACAGAGTAAATTGTAGTAAGCAACCATAGTAACTCAGTGTTTGATAAGCCCAAAGATCCAAGATTTTAGGACACAAACTCACTATTTGACAAAAACTACTGGGAAACCAGAAAAATAGTATGGCAGGAATGGTCATAGACCCATATCTCACACCACATATACAAGACAAGGTCAAAATGAAAAAAAAAAAGCTTTAGATATAAAGAGTGATACCATAAGCAAATTAAGGAAACATAGAATAGTTTTCCTGACAGATCCCTGGATAAGGGAAGAATTTAGGATCAAACAAGAGATAGCATTACAAAATATAAAATGGGTACTTTTAATTATATTAAATTTTAAAAGTTTTTGCATGAACAAAACCAATGCAATCAAGATTAGAAGGAAAGCAGAACACTAGGGAAACATTTTTACAGCAAGCATCTCTGATAAAGGCCTTATTTCTCAAATATTTAGAAAACTGAATCAAATTGATAAAAATACAAGTAATTCCTCAATCGATAAATGGCCAAAGGATATGAATAGGCAGTTTTCAGACGAAGAAGTTAAAGCTATGTATAGTTATCTGAAAAAAAATCTCCTAAGTCACTATTGATTAGGGAAACACAAATTAAAACAACTCTGAAGTGCTATCTCACACCTATCAGATTGGCTAATATGACAGAAAAGGAAAATGATAAATGTTGGAGGGGATATGGGAAAATTGGAATCCTAATGTGTTATTGTGAACTGATTCAACCATTCTGGAGAGAAATTTGGAGCTATGTCCAAAAGCTGTAAAATTGTGCATACAACTTCAATTTAGCAATATCACTACTAGGTCCTAAATACTAGGGATCCCAAAGAGATTTTTAAAAAAGGGAAAAAACTTTTATGTACAAAACATTTGCAACAGCTTTTTTTTTTGTGGTGGCTAAGAATTGGATATTGAGAAGATGCCAATCAATTGGGGAATGTCTGAACAAGTTGTGACATATGCTTATAATGGAATATTATTGTGCTATAAGAAATGAGAAGCAGGATTATTTCAGAAAAACCTAAAAGATTTACAGGAACTGATGGAGAGTGAAGTCAGCGGAACCAGGAGAACACTGTACACAGTACCAGCAATATAGTATGATGAATAATGGAGAATGACTTAGCTATTCTCAATAATACAATAATCCAAGACAATTCCAAACAACTCATGATGAAAACTACTATCCTCCTCCAGAGAGGTCTTAATATAGACCAAACAATTATATCATTCTATTTTTCTCTTTTCTCTTTCTTTCCTTCTCTCTCTCTCTCTCTCTCTCTCTCTCTCTCTCTCTCTCTCTCTCTCTCTCTCTCCTTTCTCCCTATTCAAGTTTTCTTCCACAAAATGATTAATATGGAAATATGTTTCACATGTATAACCTATATCAGATTGCGTACTGTCTCAGGGAGGTGGGAGGAGAGAGAGGTAGAGGTACAATTTGGAACTCAAGGCTCAAAAAAATGTTAAAATTGTTTTTACATTTCATTAGGGGAGGAATAAAATATTACTTAAAAACCAATGAAAGCAGAGAGAAAAGGTTATCACTGGTGCCATTACTCAGTCAGTATATCGGGTGTTCATTCTTCACGTACAATAAGTGCATGAAGTATACTGAGAAATTAATGTCCATTAATTCATTCACTTTTAGCCTGTTTATTACAAGGTGCAGAACTTTATGTATGCCCAGTGTCAACATATTTTGGAGACACCCTGCTTCCCAGAGCTAAGGCCCAACAAGCAAGCTGTGTCCTGAGCTTGGCATAACAATAATCCTTTGTGCTCTGGATGCTTTCACTCTCTGGTAAAGTGTATTGCTTTGACTAGCGCCAGGTGTTCACTGAGGGATTTCTCCTCCTATTTCCCAGGGACCTGAGAGCCAATATCCATCACATCTCTGTCATGCTTACAATCCCTGTTCCTTGTACTCCTGTTCCCATCACAGGACTCTGGTTCTGTACCCTGGAGAATAATCATGACCCCCAAGACTTGAGACAATCAACTTAAGAACTGTTCCCACAGGACCCAGGCCATGCATGAGCCTGCCATGGCAATGGCTAAGAATGATTGTGTCATAATCCAGCCCACTTGTATATATAAAGTACTGCCTTGTCCCAGCATGTTAAGCCCTCCTTCTCAGGAGGTGGGTTTTCTATTTGCAAACATAATTTTTCTCACTCTGAAATTAATTAAACTTCTGTTTGTGTCCTGACTCTCCTGTCTCTGGCCTGCTTTGTGTGGCTCTAGCTACCCACCGCTTAGAGGCCAGTTCCAGTCTGGTTAACACCAAATAAGTGTATTACCTAGATTTATTTTGCAGTTTTGACTAAATTAACCATCACAAAGTAGACAAGTGGTTTGAAAATGTCTCTGTAAACAATCCCAATATTGAAGTTAACACTAATAATATAAGCACAAGTTAACGACAAGATGATGACAGATCTGATGCTTCTTCTACCTTGAGGATGAGTTCTTCATCAGCCATACGGAAAGGTAAAAACTCAGCTGCAATCTAATCAGATCTGACCAGAAGTTAGCCAAAACTAATTTGAAATTTTTGAGATTATTTAAGATACCAATTCATATTCATTGCTGTTAATGACAAACTTTACCCTCAGTGTATATTGTACCTTAATATAGCAGCTAATAATAGATGGAAACTTTCAGCATAAGTCAAACATGTAAAAACTGAGCTTTTGATATTTAAGATGATCTGTGTCAACTATAAAACACTTTCATCAACATGCTTGGAGTATTTACAAACATAATTTTCTAACTGTTTAAAAAATCTGAAAAATGAGTTTTGGTGGATTTTGAACCCATTTGTTAAGAATGAAACAAAACAAAACAAAAACCTAAATGTTTTATTGGTTTGTAAGGACAATTGATGACATCAAAGAAAATTTAAATTCACTAGCCTAATTATAACAAAACCCTCTGAATAATGGATGAGATTGGAACAAATCAGACTCATGATTTAGTAAGCACATCTCAACATGCACTTCTTTCATTTGGACCTATGTAGTTTTATGAGGCATCTTCTTCTATGTGAGACAGCTTTAAAACTAAGTACTGAAATAAAGTGAACTTAGAACCAGAGCTTTGGATTACTGCTTTTAGAAAATGTTAAGCAAGAGTTTCAAAAACAATGAAGCTTGCTAGCTTCAACTAAACCCCAACTCATATCATAGTTGAGACCTGACTTCAAATCCCGCCTCTGACATTTACTAGTAGAGTAACCACAGGCAAATTGCTTAACCTCTACAATCATGAGTTTCTTGTTCTCTTAACATAACGATACCACCTCAGTCACACATAGGGATAATTATAGTTTTCATGCTGGCACTACCCATGGCTATCCCACGTCTATAGTCAATATTTCCCAAATTCCTACATCTGACCATAACTTCTTATCCTTTTAGCTGTCCTCATTCCTCACTTCTCCTAAATCCATTTTCTGTCTTTACCACACCACCCTTTCTTTCTGTGGCCACTGCACTTACTCTGGCCTCATTTTTAATCCCTTCAAATTTTGGATCCTGCAGCTAATCATGTCAACTTTACACTGTCTTTGACCCATGAATCCCTTGCCCTGTTGTCTTCTTCTGGACCATCCCTTTATGGACCCTGGTCATGGATTGTTCAGACCATCCCCCTCCCTCACTCTTATTTAGGTGCTAGAAGAAGTCATATAATCATACTCGCTGAGTCAATCAACCAATCAATCAACAAGCATTTATTAAGCACCTGGAACTGTGCAAGGGGCTAGTCATACAAATACTGAAAAGAAAATCTCTTCCTTAAATGAGCTCGCATTCTACTAAGTGGAAATGATCTGTGCACAAGTAAGTCAATGCAGGGTATAAAAATAAACACATACTGATTTGGGCAGAGTGAAGCATAATAGACTGGGAGAGTTAGGAAGGACTCCTTGAAGGAGGTAGAAATTGAGATGAGGCTAAAAAGAACTATGAGTTCTTAGAGACATATGTAAGGAGAGAGAGAGCATTCGAGGCATGGGGGATGCCTCGTGCTCAGGTATAGAAGAGATGGAATGTCATGCATAGAGAATCTTGAGAAGGGCAGCCTTGTCAGAACACAGAATGCAGGAGAACAATGGTTAATCATCCTGGAAAAATAAGCTGCTCCTCACTTGTGGGCTTAAATGTCAAAGAGAGGGGTCGTATTTTATCCTAAGGGAATTGGTGAGTCACTGATGCTATTTCAGCAGGGAAGGTTACATGATCAGATTTGAGTTCACGAATATTTATGTTTATGTTATCCAGCCTCATCTGGATACTCACTGCTGCATGCCAAATCCTTTTCCTTTATATTTCTATATCATACTCTCCACATTGGCTATTTCAAATAATTTTTTTCATACCACCTACCGTACCATCTTACCACCATTTTGCCCTTCACCTCACAATTCACTGGAAAAACAAAAGCCATTTGTTATGAGCTCCCTCTTCTCCCCACTTCTACTCTTCCAATAACTGCAGAATCAACCTCCATCCTCTCCTACTTTGTCTCAGAGGAAGAGGTAATCCTTGCCAACACCAACCCTTCTATTCATGCCCTTACTTCGTATCTTCTCCTTTCCTAAGAGCTTGACCCTTCAAGCATCCTTTCTTTTTCCCAATTTCCAAGCACTTCTCATATTGGTCCTTTCCCAGATGCCTACAAGTATGCTCAGACCTGTCATGCTTAAAAAGTCTTCATTTGACCCTACTAAGCCCTACAGTTGCATTTTTAATCTCTCTTCTTTTCCTTTGGCTTGCAATTGTATTTCTAGAATTTAGCACAGTGCTTGACAAATAGTGAGTGCCTAATAAATTCTTTCCTTTCTTTATATCTAATTCATCTGTTTATCTACATGTATGTATGTCCATCCATTCATCCCTCTGTTCCTCCATACTTTCATCTATCTGTCTGTATCTATCTAGTCATCTGTCATGTATCTATCTCCTCTTTTTCATGGTTAAACTCTGAAAAAAAAGAGGTATCTACACTCATTACCTCTGTTTTCTCACCTTTCTCTTAATTATCAGTCCCTTGGAATCTATCTTCCATCACCACAAATATGCTGCTCTTTTTCAAGATCACTAATGATCTCTTTTTATTATTAAAAATAAATATGAACATTTCAATATATAAAGAAGAGAAGACTACATATGAAACTCTAGTTAGGAAGAGTTTATTCTTTAAAGTATATTAAATTTAACATTATAGTAGCAAAATTCTTGGGGTCCCCTTGTAAACATTCTTCTGCTTCAGAATATTTTTAGAATGTTTCATTGATGATATTTTCTTTCTTTTTTGAATCAGCATTCTACCCACCAACTCCATCCCCTCCCAAATAGAAGCCCTCCCTTCTAACCCACTAATACAGTCAAGAAAAACAAAAAACTTATTGACTAAATCTCATGTTACATCTCTGTTCTTCCACCTTTCTACCAAGAGGTAGGAAGCATGCTGCATTATTAGTTCTTACTGAAGTTATGACTTGTGGCATCACTACATTGATTAAAGTTCTGAAATCTAACAGAGCTGTTCTCCTTTATATTACCATAGTCATTGTATAAACTGTTCTCTTGTTTCTTCTCAATTCTTTCTTTATCAATTCATAAAGTCCTCTCAGGTTTCTCTGAATCTGTTTCATCATTTCTTATGCCATCATCATATTTTATTCCATTCATATAATATAATTTGTTCAGAAATTCCCTAACTGATGAGTACCCATTTTGTTTCTAGTTCTGTGTTAGAACAAAAATACTTTTATGATTGCATACATATGAGCTCTTTTGCTCTATCTTTGGCATCTTTGGAGATATGTCCTTAGCAATAAAATCATTGGATCCAAGATAATGAACAGTTTAGTGACTTTGGAGGCAGATACAAATTGATTCCCTGATCTGATGTACCAATTCACACCTTTTCCAAAATAAATCAGTGTGCCTGTTCTTCAAAAACCCTTTCAATAGCTGCCATTTCCTCTTTTGTACTTTTGCTAATCTTAGTGATTTGAGGTGGAATCTCAGAGTTTTTTCGTTGCCATGTCTCTTATTTTTAGTGATTTGGAGCATTGTTTTCATAATGGCTGTTGATAACTTGCATTTATTTTTTGTGGGGGGAAACTGCTTGTTCATATCCTTTGACCATTTGCGTATTGGAATATGGCTCTCATTCTTATGTATTTGTAGAAATTCCCTATATATCTTGAATATTAACTTATCCAAAAACATGTGCTGCAAAAATTTTCCCCAGTTAACTATCTCCCTTCTAAATAGAATTACCTTAATTTTGCTTGTGTAAACACTTTTTAATTGTATGCAATTGAAGTTTCCAATTTATTTTTTATGACCATCTCTACCCTTTATTTAGTTAAGATTTCTTCCTTTATACATAGTCATGAAAGATTCCACTTTCTCTTGTCCCCTAATCTGTTCATATTTATGTTATATACTCATTTGGAACCTGTTGGTACACAGTATGAAATTTTGTTCTAAACCCAATTTTTTCCTGCTTTCCAGTTTTGCTAGAACTTTTGCCAAAGAGAATGTTCTTATCTCCATTGGTCTCTTTGTTACCACATTTATTGGCCTTTTCTCAGGCCTCATCCTATATTGACTTCTCTGCACATTCGATTTTGGTCTCATCCTCTTCTCCTTTTGGAGTTTTTGTAGGACTTCCTTGTTATTTCTCTTTCTATGTATTGGGTCTGATCTCAGACCTCTTTGCAGCTGAAATATCCATGCATATGGGAAGCTATGCCCAGAGACCTCTCCTCTTTCTTATCTATACACTCTCTCAATGATTTCATCAACTCTCAATTTAATCAGTTCAATCTTTATGAAGATAACTTCTAAGTAAACATATACATATCTTACCTCTCCCCTGAACTTCAGTTCTGTATCTCTTTCTCCCTGCTTTCTGTCTCTATCTGGTTGTCCCATAAGTGTTTCAAACTCATTATATCCAAAATAAAATGAATTATCTTTCCTCTTAAACTTACCCATCCTTCTTCCTCTTCAGGGAGCCAAGATGGTGGAGTAAAAAGGTAGTTGCTCTCACTCTCCCCTATCAACCTCTGAAAACCCAGAAAATATCACCCCCCAAAAAAAACCTGTGGAACAGCTGAATTAGAAGAAAGAAGGGAACAGCAGTGCAGCAGCCCCACAAACAGGTCTCCGAGTGCCTCAGCAAAAATATGGAAAGCAGCACTACAAAGGGCCCCAGGTGGATAAGCACCCTGCAGCATTCATCTGAAAGGAGCTGAAGAAAGCAACCTAGAGTCTTCCTAAAGTCCCAGCCTTGCTGATTCCAACCCAACACAAGGTAAGCTGTCAGAACCCTGCAGCCTCCAACTGCCAACCAGGAGGAGATCCTGAACCCCAGGTGGTAGAGTAGGCAAACACCAACACCTGGACCTCTGAGTGCCTCAGTGAGGGCAGGATAACTGGTGGAAACCAGCTGAGAAAACCACCAGGTGCCTAGGCACTCCACTACAAAGGAATCTCCCAGTGCATTAACAGAAATAAGAGAGGCAGCATTGCCAGGCGCTCCAAGCACACAAACACCCTGCAGCACCCATCTAAAAGGAGCTGAACAAAGCTAAAGGAAAGGAAAAGCAGGCAACCTAGAATTGCCTGAAAGTTCTAGCCTTGCTGATTCCCGCCCAACACCAGGTAAGCTGCCAGAACCCTACAGCCTCCAATTGCCAGCATAAGACGCCCCAGCACACAAAACCAGTGACAAAGACCTAGGCTCCCAACACAAGAAGCTTGGGTCAGTGCCCTCTGCTCCCCAGCAGGAGAGCTCAATCTCTTTAAAGGCCAGGGAATAAAGAAACCATGAGTAAAAAGAACTTACCATAGATTTATATTATGAGAAGAGTGAAGATCAAGAGAGAAATTCTGAAGAGGACAACATTGTCAACAAACCACATCTGCAACATCAAAAGGTATGAACTGGTCTGAAGCCCAAAAAGCCTTCTTAGAAGAGCTCAAGAAGGATTTTAAAAGTCAATGAGAGAGGTAGAAGAGTCCTTCAAAAATACAATTGGCCAATTGGAAAAGGAAAAAAGTAAAACAAAAAAGTAACAAGAAGAAAACAATCTGTTAAAAACTAGAATTGGACAAATGGAAACTAATGACTCTATGAGAGAGCAAGAATCAGTCAAACAGAAACAAAAAAAAAAAAATAGATGAAAATAAAATACCTCATAGTAAAACAACCACCTGGAAAATCGATCAGGAGAGACAATTTAAAAATTATTGGACTACCTGAAAATCATGATGAAAAAAAGCCTGGACAGTATCTTTCAGGAAATCATAAAGGAAAACTGCCGTGAAGTCCTAGAAACAGATGGTAAAATAACCTTAGAAAGAATACATCACTTAGCACCTGAAAGAGATCCCAAATTGACAATGCCAAGGAATATAATAGCAAAATTCCATAATTACCAGATGAAAGAGAAGGTGCTGCAAGCAACTAGAAAGAAAAAATTTAAATATCATAGAGCCACGGTCAGGATTACACAGAACTTTGCAGCTTCTACATTAAAAGACCACAGGGTGTGGAACATGATATTCTGTGAGGCAAAGGAACTTGGATTGCAGCCAAGGATCAACTACCCTGCAAAAATGAGCACGATTTTTCAAGAGAGGAGATGGATATTCAATGAAATAGGGGACTTCCAAACCTTCCTGATAAAAAGACCAGAGCTCAACAAAAAATTTTATCTTCAAGTACAAGATTCAAGAAACACAGAAAAATGTTAATGGGACAGAAAGATACAAAATGTTGTTAATACGGGTGGACTGTTTACATCCCTACAAGGGAAGATGACACTTGCAACTTTTGAGAATTGTAAAGTTATTACACCATGTTAAAGGAGTATACATAAAGGGAGTGGATGTTAGTTGACTTTGATGTAATGATAAAAAAAAAAATCTAATCAAGTGGGTTAAATGGATCCAACTAAGTGGATTAGTCTAATCTTAGAAAATGTATTGAGAAAGAAGGAGGCAGACAAGGGTAAATTACATTACAGGAAAAGACACAAAATTGTATTACAGCAGAGGGAAGGGGAGGGGAGCATTGTTTGAACCTCACTCTCATCAGATTTGGCTCAAGAAGGGAATAACATAATCAGTTAGGTATAGAAATCTAACTTGCCCTATAGGCAGTAGGAGGGAAAAGGGGAAAGAAAAGGGAGGGGGGATAGGAGGGAGAGAAGAAGCAGTAATGTCAAAGGGGAAGAAAAGGGAAAGTGATTATAGAAGGGAGGAGAGACTGAAGGAGGCAGTGGTCAAAAGCAAAACACTAGCTGGGAGGGGGAAGGAGAAAGAAAAGTATAAACAGGGGAGAAAAAGGATGGAGAGAAAGTCACAGATAGTAATCATAACTGTGAATGTGAATAGGATGAACTCTCCCATAAAATGGAAGCAGATAGCAGAATGGATTAAAAAGCATAATCCTACAATATGTTGTTTGCAGGAAACACATCTGAAAAAGAGTGACACTTAGAGGGTAAAGGTAAAAGACTGGAGCAGAATATATCATGCTTCAGGTGAAGTAAAAAAAGCAGGGGTAGCAATGAATGCAATGGAATACTATTGTGCTATAAGAAATGATGAACAGGCTGACTTCAAAAAAACCTGGAAAGACTTGTATGGTCTGATGCTGAATGAAGTGAGCAGAAGCAAGAGAACGTTTTACACAATAACAGCCATGTTGTGCAATGGCTAATATTGATAAACTTAACCCTTCTCAACAATACAAGGATCTAAGAAATCTCCAGAGGCCTCATGATGGGAAATGCTATCCACATCCAAAGAAAGAACTATGGAATATGAATCGCTATCTTGAGTTTTGTTGCCTCTTTCTGATGGTTCCTCCTACTGGTTTTAATTTTTACTTACAACTTCACTAATGTGAAAATATGTTTAATAGGAATGTAAATGTATAGCCTATATCAGACTGTGCACCGTCTTGGGGAGTGGTGGGGATGAACAGGAAGAAAAATTTTAAACTCCAAAGCATATAGAAGTGATTGTTGATAAATTAATAAAATTTAAAAAAAAACCTTACCCATCCTTCTAACTTCCCTATTCCTATAGAAGGCAATACCTTTCTTTGAATCACCCAGTTTCAGAGCCTGGGAGTCATCTCTAGCTCTTTGCTTTCCCTCATCCCCATACTCAATAAATTTTCAAGTCATCAATTGTACTTCCTCAAAATATCTCATGTCTGTTCATTTTTCTCTAATAATACAGTCACCACCCCCAGACTAATTACACATTACTTCCCCTTTACACTATATACTCTAGCCACTCTGGTCTACTTGACATTCTCCAATACAAGACATTTCATCTCATTTATCAAACCTTGGAAACTGGAGAATCCATCTTTAGCCTCCATGCCTGTGCATAGACTGTCCCCAATACCTGGAATGCTCACCATCTTCAAACATACCTCTTAAGCCCCCTCTTTCCTTTTGAGACCTGGCTCATGCTAACTTCTTTTTAAATAGTATTCCATTTTTGTCTAATTACATGCAAAGACAATTTTCAACATTCACTTTTTGACAAATTTTGAGTTCCAATTTTTTTCTCACTCCCTCTCCTCTCCCCTCTCCCCAAGATAATATAGTCTGATATAGTTTATACATGTGCAGTAATGTAAAAAAAGACTACGCCGAAGCACATGGAAGTCTGGCTGCTAAAGGTTGCTTATTTGCCCAGGATCATGGCAGTTCTCAGAGCTGGAGTTACCAGTTCCTCTGGATATGCTGAGTTATATGGGGGGTCCTTGTGTTGGCATTTGCCTGTTCTACTGCACTGGAGCTCAGGATTTCCCAGTGGTTTGCTGAGGTAGGGCTTGCTGCTGGCTTCCTGGGATGTTTCTTGTCCCAGAATATTCTCCCCTTTTACCTGAGTGAGACATACCTTTGCTGCTGATCTTTCAAGTTTCTTGGTTTCAAAGATTGCTTCACCCTGTTTTTTTGCTGGTTCTGCTGTTTCAGGATTTGTTTTGGAGTGCTATTTTTTTGCTTGTTTGGAGGTGAATATGGGAGAGTTATGGCAATTTACTGCTTTCACCACCATCTTGGCTCCCAGAAAATTAACTCTCAGGGCCTTGTGTCTGAAGAGAGTTGGAAGTCTGTCCTCTCTTGAAGCTAAAAGCCAGAAGAATCCTCTTTTCCCAATCTTGTTTCAACTCTACCTTCTTCCAGGCATGAATCATCAAGAAAAGATTCTCTCCCCCAATAAAGAGAGTCTTAGGCAAATGTTTAGGTTTGAACCTCAAGGTATATAGAAAATATGTGATTTGAGATAAGGAACTAGTAACTGAGGGAATCAGGAAAGTATTCTTAAAGAACATTGCATGAAAGTATCTCTGATAAAGGCCTTATTTCTCAAATATATAGAAAACTGAGTCAAATTTGTAAGACACTAGCACTAGGATCCTGGCTCAAAACCAGGTAAGCTGCCAGACTCTTATGACATCCAGCAGCACCAGCCATCTCCCCACCCCACCCCCCTTAGTACAGCACCAGACATGAGGGTCCCCTGTGGCCCTTAGGGCAACATTAGTGTAGCACCAGGTAAACAGCCAGGGCCTGTAGCCCCTGGCACAAGAAGCCTGAGACAATGCCCCTTTTACCCCAGGACCAGAGCTCAACTTTAGAAGAAAGGAAAAAGGCCAAAAAAGATGAGCAAAAAGCAACAACAAAAAAGAATATGAGCCTACAAAGTTATTATGGTGACAGGTAAGATCAAGACACAAACTCAGAAGAGGATAATACTGTCAAAACACCTAAGGGCAAAGCCCCAAGGAAAAGAAAAGTGGGAAGTGGTCTCAAGCCCAGAAAGAACTCATGGAAGAGCTCAAAAGGGAACTTAAAAATCACATAAGAGGGATAGAGGAAAAACTGGGAAAACAAATAATAGTGATACAAGAGAATTATGAAAAGAGAGTCAACAGCTTCGAAAAAGAAAATGACTGCTTAAAAAGTAGAATTGGCCAAATGGAAAACGAGATACAAAAATCTACTAAAAAAACCCAGCTCTTTAAAAAGTACAATTGGCCAAATGGCAAGGAAGTACAAAAGTTAACTGAGGAAAACAACTCCTTAAAAGTTAGAACTGGCCAAGTGGAAGTTAATGACACTACGAGACATCAAGAATCAAACAAATTAAAAAGAATGAAAAAATAGAAGAAAATATAAAATACCTTAAGAGAAAAACAACTGACCTGGAAAATAAATCCAGACAGACAATGTCAGAATCATTGGCCTACTTCAAAGCCATAATCAAAAGGAAGACCTGGACAGCATCTTTCAAGAAATTATCAGAAACAAGCCCTGAAGGGAGAGAAATGCTTCAAGAGTCAAATGACAAGTAAATGAATGAGTGCCTTTCCATATCCTTGATCTCCAGCTTGCTGCTTCAGAAACATGGAGAAACTTTCCTTTAAATCAAATCCGTAATTGAGACTGAGGGCTCAGTGCCTTAGTTGAACTGAGAAAACTCCTAGTGGGAAAGCTAATTAATGGTATATAGCATCTAGCATATTCTAATATGTATGATTTCTCTGATTTCTGTTTGCTACTTCCTTGGATAATTTTTTTTTTAATTTTCTGAGATTTATGATGCTCTTCATATAGTAGCACTTGATGAGGAGGCAGTCAAATCTTGGAATACAACCTGAGGTAATCCTTCCCTATAAAATAATAGGCCACTAGCTGATGCAGTGGATAGAACATTGGATCTGCAGTCAATAATATGAGTTCAAACCTCTCTTAAACTCAAATCTCATTTATCTTCTGTCTGCAAAACCAAAGGCACTTTATAAAGGGTAGTTATTTTTATTGTTATTAACCAGGAAAGCTGCTTAAACATTAAAAAAAATCATTTCTTCTAGATTTGTACTATTTAGGGGGAGTAGGTAGATATAATTCTAGTCTTGAATACTTTTTTTGAAGACAGCAGAGCCGAAATCAGTCTTCATTGGAACAAGTCTGATAAGATTTCAAAGATATTTAAAACGCCTCCCAATGAGCCACAGTTAGACAAACCCATCTGGTTTCTGTGGCACATAACTTATATGGGAAATACAGCCTGTATGTAAAAGTTTGTATGTTCTCATATCCTATATTTACTTACCTATGAACATGCTATATTCCCCTAGTAGGATGCAAACTTCTATAGGGCAGGGACTGCTTTGCCTTTATATGTATTCCTCAGTCCTAATAAGTTCCTGGCACAAAGTAAGCACTTGATAAATGCTTCTTGTTGTTTAGTAGTGCCTAGCTAATAAGCTTGTTATAAAATTTAAATAAAACCAAGGATATAAAAGTACTTAGCCAAATTTAGAGAGGTATATAAATGCCAGTTATTATCTTCAGCTTTGCACCTAGTAGACATTTACCAAATTCTTATTGAATGAATTTCATATGAGGAGAATCAAGATGAATATCCCAATTGAGGTCTGTGAATAATAAGAGATATTAAGAAAATTTAGATAGCCCCACTACCCATCAGGAAAAAGAACCCTGACTTTACTTGGTTGGCTGACACTTTCAAGGAGGAGTGCTTCAAGATGGAACTTCCTTCTCTCCTTGACTTAGGACCAACTATTACTTCTCTCTCAACAGTGGCCCTTGTCCATACCCGTCTTCTGTTGGTCATACCTGTTGCCTTCCTTCATCCCCTACCTTCATATTTTCCTCTATAATGTTACCTTTGTCCAATTCAGTTGTCAATAGTTTGCAGTGGAAAAGAGCCGTGGACCTGCAATGAGTCAATAGAGATTTGATTGTCACTCTGCCACTTACCAGCCATGGGACTCTGGGGGAAACGGAGATTTCTTTGGCTTACATTTTCCTCATCTGTAAAGTAAGAGTGTTGGATTAGATCAGTGATTCCTAATCTGTTAGCTGTGGTCACAGGGGTGCACTAATAAATATTTAACAATAAACTCTCTGGAAAAAAAAATGTGTGCATGAAACTCTTTTAACTTGAATTTGCATATTAAAAATTTCTCCATCACTTTCTTAAGTCTAGACAATCAATAAAATAACAAATTAAGCCTTGATTTGTGGAATTTGCTGATTTCTGAGATATAAATGCTGACACAGAAAATTTAACAAGGGACTTTTGACAGCCAATTTGAATGGGTTTCAGCACACTTCAGGTTGTGGACCCTCCGTGGAACATGAAGTCTCCTCAAGAAGCCAATTTCATAAAATAACTCAGTATACTAAATATTCAATCTTTTTCTCTGAAAAGTGAATGAACGATATACCTCCCAGATGTCTATAAATGAGTATTTTCAACTGTATATAAATGCTTTTGTGATCAATAAAATATAAATCAATCTAAAAGTGGTGTTAAGTTGATGAAGTCAGGCATTTTCTCAATAGATACTAAAAGAAAAACTTCTATCATATGGGGAACCATGAAATTATTCTGGTAAAAATAAAAGGGGGGGTATCTAGGAACCACTAGACTCCAAAGTCTTTTCCAGACCTAGATTTTATGAGCCTATAGAAATCTACTCACTGCTGAAAAGTGAATTAGCCTATTCTGCCATGAGGTTACTAAGTGATATACTGCCACTGTTACTTAAGTATGATTTGCTTGAGAGAATAGAATGTCAGAGCTTAAACAGGCCTTAGACTGCTTGATTTGAAGAGGCATTGGAATATGCAGTGTGGGAACACAGTGTTACCACTAAGACGGGCCTTGTGGTTATTGAATGCAACCCCTTTATTTAACAGAGAAAATTGAATCTCAGAGGGTAGAATTAAGCATTGAAAAGAAAAAAGTAAGTAGGCAAAAATTTTACTCAGATCACTTTTGGTGAGGTTTTATAATGAAGAGAAAGCACACTTTTCTTATATTTTTTCTTACAAAAACATAAGCAGGAAAGTTGATTATAGTCAATTAGCATTCATTAAGCACCTACTATGTGCCACACACTGGCATAAATACTGAATTACACAGTCCCCTGCTCTCAACAAGTTCACAAGAAATATAACATGCAAACAAGTATGTAAAAGAAGATATATGCAGTATAAATGTGGACAGTAGGGTAGTGTCAGAGTGATGGTGCTAAGATTAAGGAGAACTGGGAAAGGCTTCTTACAATATGAGAAAGTGTTGAAAGAAACAGTACTATACACTTTATTAACTTCTCCTACACAGCCTTAACTGCTAGAAAACTATCATAATAGCCTTTATTATTCACACAACTAAATTAGAACATGTACCTTGCTTCTCCAGATATGAAATTCAAATTCCTTCTGGAGTGTGAACACATCTTGGACTCTATAATGTCACCATTTTTTAAAATAAAAAAATAGCTCTTTGTTGATTAAAAACATTACAAACATGATTGGTAGCAAAAATAAATTGAATTGGCAGACATAAAACTTCAGAAAAATGGCAAAAAAAAAAAGGTATAGGGGAGGTTTTTTTATATACCTGCAACTTCTCCCTCCTTGTTCCACATACCCATCCCTTTCCTTACCACCTCACTACCTTCTTTCTGCCCTATATTACTCTTCAAATGTAGTAGCTCATAATCTTTCTATTTAAAACACCTTTAAAATCTGTTCTCCTTGAATGCTCTGGCTCTCTAGCAATCTAGCAGTTTTGGGTCTGGGCTGATAGCATATTGGCAGGAAAAAAGCACAAGGTCTTCTCCCTACATGGCTCTGATGCCCTGCTAAAGTGGTACTGCTTTGTGGAATAACACTGGGATCATACTGTAAACACCATGAGGACAGGTAGTGTGATATATCTAAACTATATCATCAGCACTGGACATGGTAGATGCCCAATAAATATACATTTGTTGAATAAATAAGTGAATAAAGTGGAAATGAAGGGAATCTCCTTCTAATTCCCCATGGAGGGTTTGGCCAGTCTAAGCTTCACCCAGTGAAGACTTCTCAGAAAGCTCTCTCATAATAGCCAAATGTGATTGATACTGGAAGTTTCAGAAGGAACCTGAGAAGGTGAGGTGGAGTGGGATAGGCTTGGGTGGACTGGAGTAGGGTGGAGTTGGCATCAGGGGCAGCCATTGCTATTATAGGGAGGAGAGCATTTTCCCATTCCCAAGAAGCCTCCCCAGTGCCCCTTTCATATCTCTGTTCCTCAGGCTATAGATGAATGGATTCATCATGGGTGTCACCACCATGTAGAGGACAGCAGCTGAACTTTCCCTTTGAACAGAGTAGCTTGATGAAGGAAATAAATACACACCCATTAGGGAACCATAGAAGAGTAAGACTACAGTGAGGTGGGACCCACAGGTGGAGAAGGCTTTCCATCTCCCTTCAGGAGAAGAGAAACCAAGGATAGCAGAGGTAATGTGGGCATAGGAGAGGACAATGAGGGCAAGGGGACCAGTGAGAAATATTGCTCCCATGATGATTACCATCAATTCATTTAAGTGGGCATCTGAGCATGCCAACTTTAGCAGGGGACTAATATCACAGTAGAAGTGGGGGATGGCATGATGGCTACAGAAGTCCAGGTGGGCCAGCAGAATACTATGTGTCAAGGCAGGAATATTGGTCAGAGCCCAGCACACACTCAGCATCAGCACACAGTGCTGGGGGCTCATGACTGTGGTATAGTGAAGGGGCCAGCAGATAGCCACATAGCGGTCATAGGCCATTGCAGCCAGGAGGAGGTTGTCCAAACCCCCAAACATAAGAAGGAAATACAGCTGAGTGATACATCCAACATAGGAGATGGTCTGCTGCTGGGTCTCAATGTTCACCAACATCTTGGGGATAGAAGCCGATGTGAAACAGATGTCTGCAAAGGACAGGTTGGCCAAGAAGAAATACATGGGGCTTTGGACATGTGAGTCACAGCTAATGGCTAGTATGATAAGAAGGTTCCCCACCACAGTGATCAGGTACATGACCAGGAAAAGCCCAAAAAGCGGTCTCTGCTGATCTGGCCGTTCAGATAGTCCCAAGAGGATAAATTCAGAGATGCTTGTTCTATTTTCCTGTTCCATGTGTCTCCCATCATCTGTGAAAATGAAAATACTCTAAATCAGTTCTTACTGAGTTCCCTCTTTACACTTAGTCTTATGTTATAATCTTTGATTAAGAGAAGGAGGAGACATGATCTCTGTCCTGGATAAAAGCATGATTTAATAAAGAGAAATTTCAACCTAGAGTGTGAAGAGCTGAGTTTGAGCCTTAGCCAAGTCAACTACTAGTGGTGTGAACAGGGAAAAACTGCTTTTCCTCTCTGTGACTCAGTTTCCTCATCAATAAAATATTAATATCCTTGCTCTCCTGATTTGATGGGATTGTTGTGATGAATTAACACACTATTCTAAGGTAGTTAGTCTGATCATTATAAAACCTGAATGTAACCTACATTTGGAGATTAAAATTGTTATAAGAGTTTTCTTATTTTATTTAGGGGGACAGGTGAGAGAGACAGAAAATAAATTTTTATTAATTGGAAAAAGTTAATTTAAAAATAATTTTAAAACGGAAGTCAAATATACTAGAAATATTAAGTCTAACTTAAGCAATTTTTTAAGCAATAACAACAAAAGGAGCAACTGTGCCTTTCCTGCTAGCCTACATAAGTGTGTGTGTGTGTGTGTCCTGGGGACTCTAATAGGGATGCCCTCACTGTTGGTGCTACAAGATAAGACAGGTAGAGTTCAGTTCATCCTTCTTCTGAGCCACTTAGAAGTGGGAATTAATCACAAAAGCATTTAATTTGTTATCCATCCTCTGCAACTCTGAGGTTAGAGAAAATTTCTTGGGAGTACACTACAGGAGAATATTTCTCACCCTGAACTCCCCAAAAATGTTGCTCTCTGGGCCTTGTTGGGGATCCCAGTCTCTCTTGTAGGCCATGCTCAAAGCTATAGAATTCTGGGGACTTCAATATCAAGGACCAGAAAAGGAGACAGGTGTGATTCATCTCTTGTAGTAGTGGGGTTTCCAAGCTTTGAAACTGAGTGAGGTGCCACTCAAAGAATGATGTTAAATGGTGGGGAAGAGCAAATGAGTAATGCATCTATGTTAAGCTCCTCCCTACCCATAGATAAGGGCTATGTACTTGAAATATCATGGGGTTTGAGTCAGAAGACTTGATTTCCAGTTCCATCTACATTAGCTAAGTGATTTTAGGTAAGTCACTTAACCTTTTTGATTCCAGTTTCCTAATCAATAAAATGAATGGGTTGTACTAGATGACTTGGAAAGTCTCTTTTAGTTCCAAAGGTCTATGATCTGTGAATACTCTTTGTCCAACATGGGCTTGTTGGGAGTAATTAATATTTATTCTATACCTGCATTAAAGTTGTCCTCTGATTCTTCATTACAATGTGTGAACTTGGACTTTAGAAGGTTGTACCGGCAGGGCATAAACTCTGGGAAGACTTGGTCAAACTAGTGAAAGCTTTCAGTATAAAATCACCAATGGATCCTCTGTGTGTTGTTTGATAGCCAGCCTCATCATGAGGTGAGCTGGAGTATTATCACCAAAAGGCTGGCCAAAGGATGCAGAGCTTATTTCTTGTGTTTTTTTTGTTTTCTGTTCTTTTTTTTTTTTCTATAGCAGCCCTTGAAGGCCTTCTACTGAGGGAGATGGAGATGTAATCAGCATCAAGGGAGGGAGTACTCACAATGAGGAAATCACAGATCCATGAATTACTAAAATACTGAAATAAGTATAAAATTACATACTCTGAAAGGACAGAAAATGGCAGAGTGGAAAGAGCATTGGACTAATAGTGGGAAGGCCAATCTGACTTGAGTGCTGGCTCCCCCACTTATTGGTGACTCTGTGGATCAGTTTTTATTGAGGAACTGTCAATCTCTCTGTGCCTGAACTTAGTCATCTTTATAATGAGGAAATAGAAAAAAGTCTCTTCTGATTCTATAGGACTATGATTTTTTTCTTTTAAAAATATTTTAAGGGCATGGAAGCATGTGTCAGGGGAGGCCAGAAATATTCCAGTGAAGCTTAACAACCAGTTTCCTGGAAAAAAAAAGTACACGAGACACATTTCTAAGTTTAATTGGCATTATTAACCTTTTCTCCATCACTTTCTTGAGACTAGGTAATTAAAAAAAAAAGAAATCAAGCCATGTTTTGTAACATTTCTGAAGAGTAAATGCTTACACTGAAAATTTAAAAATTGTTTCTCATAAGCTTGTACAATCTAGCTTGATCACACTCTTAACTCTGTCTGTCTGTCTGTCTATCTATCTATCTATCTATCTATCTATCTATCTATCTAAAGAGCTCTTGCCTATTTTGTAACATGCACCCCTTTGACAGTCTGGAGAAACATGGATCACTTCTAAGACTGACTTTTGCTACTTATATTGATAATAGAAGGAAATGTTAATTTTCAAATATAGACTAGGGAAAACAAAGATGTAATTTTTCCCCAATCCTCTTCACTCTACTATTTTATTATTTCTTTATTCTTGGGCCTGTTTCTTCCATTGTATTGGCCTTTCTCTGAGTTTTTCACTCTGTCTCTTTGATCAGTGGTATTATGACCCCATTACCCAGACACCTTTAGAATTTCCAACTCCTTTGAAGGAGAGAAGCAATAATGGAATTGTATTAGAACAGCCAGAATCCTAAGAAGGAGCCTATCAGTGCATGGGAAATAAGGCACTAAGGTCTTAGGGTTCTTAGCCTCTAGTCTGTTCAGTGGTCTCTGTGACTCAGATACCCATGGGATTGGGTTGGATGGCCTGAGAGACATTTCTCACAGTAACCTTAGAAGTTGCTTGTCTGAGGTTGTACTGGTGGGAAGGAGGGATAGAAATTTCAGTGTGCCTCTCTCCATCACCCTTTTGTCTGGATGGAAAGAGGGATAAAGATCTGCATGTATCTTTGAACTTCTACCATTCTTCTTCCCTCCCTCATCACTTACCTGGATGGTCTGCATAAGCTCTGACAGAAGGGGCTGTTTCAGTCACTTCCATGTATCTCCTGTAGGTAATGGTAAACTCACAATGAAGACCCAGGGAATCTGTTGTGCAGCCACAGAGGAGATGGGCTGTGGGTCTGGAATATGGACAGAGAGGCTTCCTTTTGGAGCAGATCCTGGGTCACAGTGTAGTATAAATTAGGAATGTCTCCCTGGGTTATAATGTCTCCTTGGAGCACAATCCTCTAAACTCCTCATTAAGGACAAAGAGTAATTCTTCATCCTCAGCTCCAGCTAGCCCTGGTTGGATCCCATGGGACTCTTAGAATATGCAAGTGCAATCTTTCACATGGCTCTGTTTTGAGGAGGGGGACAAGGTTGGAGTGAGGTATTTTCTTAAGCTCCAGAGGAGCTCCTCTGTGGCCTCTGTTCAAGCACAAGGGAAGAACTTCTCTGAGTTTAATTTACTCCTCTCTAAAATGAACTCTAGATGATCTGTAGCATTCCTTCCAACTCTAAATCTCATGCTTCCATGATATTGACTAAATGCCCTTGGCCAATGGAATTGTTTAGCAGCAGAAAGAGACAAATGAGGGCAATATCTCGGCTACTTCATTATATAGGGATTTTATAATTCTTCATTTTGTGAGAAGTAATTACAAGATGGATTGAGTTCAGTGGCAGGAGATCAGGATCCTGGGGGACTAGTAACTAGCTGATATAAAGAATCTCTGTATAATGCAAACTGATAACTTTGGAAGCAAAGAACCTGTGTTTAAATCCCAGATCTACTACATATTTCCTCTCTGTTTGGTTTCCTCATATTTAAAATAATAATAAAAAAAACACTGGATCTCTATTGTTCCTTCCAACTCTGAAATCACATGCCCTTCTCTGTGTGATCTTGACCAAGTCAACTAACCACACTTGGTCTCAGTTTTCTCCCCTGTGACATGAGAGGGTTGGATTTGATGGCCTCTAACTTTCCTCTGAGATCATTCTGTTATTTCTATCTATTAACTGGGATTGTGTAATCTCAAGAAGAGATGGCTTGGGCAGAAGTCAAGGTTACTTCCTTCAACTAACAGTAAAACTAGCAGGTGGATGAAGGGTTAGATTCCCTCTGCTTGGCCCCTAAGGGCAGAACTAAGATTAAAAAGCAAAAGTTAAAAGGAGTTAGATTTGAGTTCAATATAAGTAATCATTTCCTAATAAGAGTCATTCAACATCAAGTTGAACCCCCTTTCCCCATCACTGGAGGTGATCAAGGAGAATCTACTTCTCATGGATGGTCTGGAAGAGACCATAACATATTTTATACTATTTTTAATTTTTTTAGGCTAGGCAATGGGGTTAAGTGACTTGTCCAGGGTCACACAGCTAGTAAGTGTTATGTGTTTGAGGTCAGATTTGAACTCAGGTCATCCTGTAACCATGGCCAGTGCTCTATCCACTGCACCAACTAATTGCCCTGAGATTCCTTTTTTTAAGGCAGGTGTTGTAGTAAATGACCTCTGCAGCCCCTTACAGTCATGGAATTCTATGCTTCTGTGATATTAAAGATAGTGGGAAATAGGTGGAGAATAGAGGCCACCATACTAGTGTTACCTTCTTTCTTTCTTTTTTTTTTTGGCTAGGCAATGGGGTTAAGTGACTTGCCCAGGGTCACACAGCTAGTGAGTATTATTTGTCTGAGGCCAGATTTGAACTCAGGTCCTCCTGAATCCAGGGCCGGTGCTCTATCCACTGCGCCACCTAGATGCCCCAAGGGATTTTTTTTTAGGCAATTGAGGTTAAGTGACTTGCCCAGTGTCACACAGATACTACAGGTCAAGCATTTGGTCTGAGGACATATTTGAACTCATGTCCTTCTGACTTCAGGACCAGTGCTCTGTCCACCATTCTTGCTATGATGGGGGAAGTAATGGTAACATACTAACCATATACAGAGAAGATCAATGATGGCAGTGCAGTGAATGGTGACCTTCAGACTGTACCTGGACAATTGCTCAATACTCCATGTAGGTGTGCCAAGCTATGCCTTCTCTTCATATGTGGTGACCTCTGTTAAAAATTGTTTACAACCGTAATCTGAAAAAAAATATAAAAATTTTAAAAATTCAAAAAATACTTGAGATTGATGAACTTGATATGATATCATTGCTCTCTCCAGATTTTTCCTTCCCATTTGTATTCATCACCACCATTATCATCATTGTAATAATAATAATAATACATTCTTTGATGATGTGTGATTGCACTAATAGAAGTACTTCCTCCAATAGGACAGATTACAACTCATTGGCTTGTGCTACTTGTCCAAGTCTTTTCACAAGTCCTCCACAGCAGGTGTACCCAATGTGCTAAGGAGCTTCCTTCATATCTCTTGGCGTTGTATGAGTACCAGTGAAACACATGAGATATCCCTTGGTTATTTTCCAATCCTTCATCTCTTTTTTAGATTTTACATCTCTCCTCTGACATACATGTCCCCCTTTCTGTAAAATTTGAAAAGTGTTACCATTTATCCATGTCTACCATGCACCTCTCCATTGTCTTCCATTTAAACTCACAACTTCAGTTCTTAAGGAACTGTGACACAAACATATAGTATGACCAGAAGAAGTTGCAATACACACAGAAGACCACATTCACCTTTCTATGCACTCTGACTCCAAGTCTTAGGTTCTTGCCATTACATCATGCTGCAATCAAAACTATTTAGAAATGGAATACATTGCTTCAGAGAGATGATGAACTTAAAATGGAGAAAAAGGCATACATTTTTATACATGATTAATGTGGGAATTTATGTTGCCGGATGATGCAGTTATGTGCTAAGGTCTTTATTTTTTCATTTTTTAAAAATTTACCAATTTGTAGGGGTTATGGGAAGAAGAAATTCATTTTTAAAATGCTTGTTTGGAAAAAAGTGAACTATTATTTAAAGAAAAATCAAATGTGATTATATATATATATATATATTATATATATATATATATATACATATATATACATATATAGCACTTTTCAAACTTTAAAGCACTACATAAATGGCAGCTATCATTATTATTATTATTAAATAGGGAATTCAAAAAAAAATTTTTTGGTGGGGAGAAGAAAGATATTTAGTTCTGTGGCTTGAGGTATCTATGGGAATGTTTGAGATCCTTCTGGGAATTTCCAATAAGTAGTCAGTGATACAGAACTGAAGCTCAGGAAACAGATGAGGATTGGGTGTAGTGATCTGAGAATTATCTGCATAGGGATGATAATCGAATGCATGAGAGTTGGTGAGATCAAATAGAGATAGCGTAGATAAAGAAGACGGCCCAGGATCTAGTCATATAGTTGGTTGGCTGTTGTCCTTCATTCTTGAACAGGACCAAAATGACATCATTATGTTGCAGTCAAGGTACAGTGTGTCCAACTGTGGCTGATCAGACCAATATGAGCTAGGAAGGCTTTACCATAGGTCAAGCACAAATAGTCCATATGAACATTTGGAGTGAAGATGTGTCTAAATTTGCACATCTCACATTTCTTTTGAGCTACTGAAATTCTGCTTTGGTCATTGAGCACAGAACTTTCTTTGATGTGGGCATACCTTTGCCAGTGACCCCATGTCACTCCATCAACTTCAAAGTTCTTCAGAGAGACCTTGAAAGTGTCCTTGTATCACTTCTTCTGACCACCATATTGGCTCCTGCCTTGTGAATACTCCATAAAATAGTCTTTTAGGCAAATGTACATTTGGCATTCAAACAATGTAGCCAGGCCATCTTAACTGTTTTCTCTGCAGTAGAGTTTGAATGCTTGGTATTTTAACTCAAGAAAGGGCCTAAGTGTTTGGTACCTCATCTTGCCAGGTGATCTTCAGAATCTTCCTAAGATACTGTAAATGGAAGCAATTCAGTTTCATGGCATGGTGCTAATATACTGTCCAGATTTTGTGAGAAATGAATATTTCTCTCTTACACATTTAATACTAATTCTTGTACAAAGACCAGGGTTTTTTCCCTTTTCTGCTTTCTCAACCAGAAACCAATCAGTGTGGGAAATCTCTCTTAAAGATTTAACCAGGTCTTCATGATTTAGATATAAAGGCTGATACTGTAAGCAAACTGGGAGAGCAAGGAATAGTTTATCTATCACATTTATAGAGAGCAGAAGAATTCATGACCAAACAGCAGATAGAGAACATTACGAACTGCAAAATGGATAACTTTGATTACATTCAATTGAAAAGTTTTTGCACAAACAAAGCCAATGCAACCAAGATTAGAAGGAAAGTAGAAACTTGGGAAAGAATTTTTTACAACCAGTGTGTCTGATAAGGTCCTCATTTCTAAAATATATAGAGAATTAAGTCAAATTTCTAAGTCATTCCCCAATTGATAAATGGTCAAAGGATATGAACATGCAGTTCTCAGATGAAGAAATCAAAACCATCTATAGTCATATGAAAAAATGCTCTAAATCACTATTGATTAGAGAAATGCAAATCAAAATAACTCTGAGGTACCACATCACACCTATCAGATTGGCCAACATGACAAACCAAGAAAATGATAAATGTTGGAGAAGATGTGAGAAAATTGTAATACTAATGCATTCTTGGTGGAGTTGTGAAATGATCCAACCATTTTGAAGAGCAATTTGGAACTATGCCCAAAGGGCTATAAAAATGTGCATACCCTTTGATCCTGTAATAGCACTTCTAGGGCTATATCCCAAAGAGATCATACAAATGGGAAAAGGACCCACATGTACAAAAATATTCATAGCAGCTCTTTTTGTGGTGGCAAAGAATTGGAAATTGAGAGGATGCCCATCAATTGGGGAATGACTAAACAAGTTGTGGTATACAAATGTGATGGAATATTATTGTGGTATAAGAAATGATGAGCAGGCAGACTTCAGAAAAACCTCTAAAGGCTTGTATGGTCTGACGCTGAGTGAAGTGAGCAGAACTAGGAGAACATTGTACACAGTAATAGCCATGTTGTGCAATGACTAATATTGATAGACTTAGCCCTTCTCAGCAATGCAAAGATCTAAGACATCTCCAAAGGCCTCAAGATACAAAATGTTATCCACATCCAAATAAAGAACTATGGAGTTTGAATGCAGATCAAAGCATACTATTTGCTTTTTATTTCTTCTGTTGTATTTTGTTTCCTCTTTCTGATGGTTCCTCCTATTGGTTCTAATTCTTACTTAAACATGACTAATACGAAAATATGTTTAATACGAATGGATATGTATAGCCTATATCAAATTCGCACTGTCTTGGGGAGGGAGGTGGGGAGGGAGGGGGAGAAAAATTTAAAACTCAAAAGCTTGTGGAAGTGATTGTTGATAAATCAAAATAAATTAAGAAAAAAAAGAAATGTACTTTGTAAGGAGTTCTGTTTAAGCATTTGTTGGGAAATGTCTGGAGTATCAAAATAAAATGTAACTATGCATTTATGTATGTATGAATATATATGTTTAAAAAATAAAATAAAACTCATTATGTTCATTAAAAAAAAAAGATTTAGCCAGGATGAGATCTAAAAAGACAGTAAAATAAATTCGAAGTTTGAGCTAATGGGTGTACTCCTGCTCATTGTGTTTGCTCAGACAGGTCTGGGAAAATGTGGACCCCCTCTTTTGTCTTAACAAGTGGTATGGAAATTGATGTCACCCAAGATTTAGGTGCCATAGGTTGCATACCCCAAGATCCTCATTTTAATATAGCTCACCTCTTATTGGGTTGTTCAATCAGAGTTGATTACCACCCCTCAGGAAACCTATTCTCTGAAGAATATATAAACTGTGAGCCTGCTACCATGATGGTCTTTGGTGTGAGAGAGATGGCCAAATGACCAACCATTTATTAATAATGAGCTAGCTTTATTAATATAATGATTAAATTACCTGGAAGCTATGTCTCTTAAATATTTTTAATTGCCACAGTTTCACAGGCATACAACATTGAGGTCAGCATAATGGTTCTATAGAACTTCAATTTGGTAGGCAGTCTAATACCTCTTCTCTCCTACACTTTCTTTTGAAGCCCCCCAAACACTGAGCTAGCTCTGGCAATGTGTGCATCAACCTCATGATCTGTTTCTGCATCCCTGGAAAGTATAATGCCAGGGGCAGCTAGGTGGTGCAGTGGATAGAGCACCGGCCCTGGATTCAGGAGGAGCTGAGTTCAAATCTGGCCTCAGAGACATAACACTTACTAGCTGTGTGACCCTGTGCAAGTCACTTAACCCCATTGCCTAGCCGAAAGAAAGAAAGAAAGAAAGAAAGAAAGAAAGAAAGAAAGAAAGAAAGAAAGAAAGAAAGAAAGAAAGAAAGAAAGTATAATGCCAAGGTTAAGTGAAATTATCCACAGTATTCAAAATTTGTCCATTGGCTATAACAATGGTTCCATATATGGGTGGTATAGTGATGCCTGGTAGAGAACCTGTGCTTTCTAGTTGTTGATCGTAGTCATACAGTACAGACACATGTGTGTGGTATGAGTATAAGTAATTACTTATTAATCAAAGGAGGCTAAGAAGGAGCAGTCAGATGGAAAGAGAACTAGGAGAAAGTTAATTTATGAAAACTCAGAAGGAGAAAGTGTCTAAGAGGAGATGGTGTCTCCATTCTTGAACAGAGTTAAATGATGCTAGAAATCAAAAAGGGGTGTAGACTGAGCAAAGGCCATGGGTTTGTCAATTAAGAGATCAATGAGAACCTTGGGGAGAGTAATTCCAGTTGAGTAATGAGGTCGAAAGTCAACTTTCAAAAGGGTGAGAAAAGCAAGTAGAGGCAAAGTGTGTACACAGTATAGATAATATTTCTTAGGAATTTGTGAAAGGAAGCAAAGATGGTAGCTAAAAGATCTTGAATAAAGTTTGTGTTTGTTTTTGAATAGGGAGATTTTGGCCCATTTGCAAGAAAAAAAGAGTCATTGTTTAAGGAGAGATTCAAAATTAGGGGAGGGAGAGGGATAACAAATGGGCAAGCTCTGAGAAGAGACAAACAGGTATAGAAATAGGGTATAAGTAAAAGAAGTTGATACTGAGAAAAAGGGCCATCACATCCTGAGAAACTGGAGTGAAGAAGGAAAAAGCGGGAATTGATATTGAAATGATTGGAGTTAGAGAATTAGGAAAGTGGGAACACAAGTTAGGTTGCCTTAAGTTTTTTTTTTTCAGTGATGTGTGAGGCAGAAGGGGAAAAGATAAAATGTACCAGTGGTGTCTTAAAGAGAGAAAAGAAGTCAGATCAGATGACCTCTTACCTCCCTTTCACTCCAACTTTCTATTTTAAGGTCCCTTCTAAATCCAACATTCTACATTTTATGTTATTATGTTCTGTATTTTAAGAGCCCTTCCCATTCTATCATTCTGTGCTCTTTAGAAAGGTACCATGCTATATTGGAATGAGCTCTGGATCTGGAATTGGAGCTGAGTTCAAGTTCCGATTGTGCTACTTACCACTTATGTGACCATGAGAAAGTCTCTGGGTCTCAGTTTCCTCAGCTGTAAAATAATTCTATGTTTTGTGGGATCATGCAACCAGAAAGTTGGTAGATTTGTTGCTTTATACAAACTTCTTCAATCCCAAAAGAAAGGAATACTTTACCAAGTATGGAGTAATTATAGCTAAGTGAACAGGAAAGACAGAACTCTCTGGGCAAAGTAAAAACTTTATGAATTAAAAATGGATGATTTTAGGACATAGAAGTCTCACTCAGTGCCCTCTCCTCCACCAGCCTCGTTGTTCCTGAGGCAGCAAGCAGAAATAAGCCCACAGGCTTGTGTCTTGGGGCCCAGCTCTAGGACAGATACTACCTAAATATTCTGCCATCATTGCTACCATTATTTTGTGTATACATCACACCTCTACCCTGTTAAAAGTGGAAGATGCTGATTCCTCTCAGTCATGTGGAAGAGAGGAGAGCAGAAAAAGAAAGTGAGTGGACAGTCATGTTAGCAGCTCCATCAAGCTTGATCGAAAAGGGCCTGGAAAATCAGTTGGGGCCAGTCCTGTATACCCCGGATATTACCCAGAGCAAGGACCTAGGTCTATTACTCTTCACATTTACCAACAAGAGACGGTTAAGTTAGCCTTGCAACCCATCCTTGACTGTCAGAAATAAAAAAAGCTTTTGATCCAACAAAGACTTCTCAATGCAGAATTTTAAAATAATTTGCATAACAATAAAAATTGCGTCCATGACATTAAGAGAGTTATAGCAAAGAAAACAAATACTGAACTATCTCAGGACATTAATTTACCTAAAATCAAGAAAGAAGAAACACCAAAGAAACAGATGATTTATGCGCACACACACACACACACACACACACACACCCCATGAGAGCTAGGGTAGCCGCTGCCTCTTCTCATCCACATCAAACAACTCATAGCACTTCTTGCCTCACTTGCTACTGGGAAGGAAAAGCACAAAAGTCACAAGGGATGGGACCTATCGATCCTTTTGCATTCAAATTTGGATTGTAGTTTATGATCCCTGAGAGCACTACGGTTGTTTGGGTTTTGGTTTGGTTTAATTGTGTTCTGTAGATAATCAACTGATCTTCTGTTATCTATATCCAAAAACTGTGGACAAGTTTTTATATTATTTCCTGCATTATGGTATTTAGCTTTTTTTTAAAAAAATCTTCTTCTGAGAGCCCTGTGACCCTTAAGCTTTTCTGTGTATTCTATTTTTAGGCTAGTTGCTCTAGCTTGTGTAGAATTCATGTGTTCTTTTCATGTTGTTGCCTTTTGCCTCTCTTCTGCCAAATTTTATTCTACCGCATGAGTGTTGTGGTGGGAGATGCATCAAGCCATCAGAGGCCCACCAAAAGTGGAATCTGGCGGGGAACCATAATGCTGTTACTACTATTACTAATAACAACAACAACAACAATAATAGTAGTAGCAGCATTTCTAATAGTAGCAATTTAAGGCTTGCAGAGCATTTTACATATGTTACCTCATTTGATCCTCACAACAACCCTGTTTCCTGAGAGCCAGTCTATATAACAAATAATTTGAGTGCTTAGTTTTAATGGTTTGGGGGCTCATTGGCTTGATCTTGTTATTTTTTTAATTAATTAATATTTAGTTTTCAACATTCACTTCCATAAGATTTTGAATTTAAATTTTCTCCCCTTCCCTCCCCTCCCCCTTTGCCAAGACAGCATGCAATCTGTTACAGGCTCTACAAATACATTCGTATTAAACATATTTTCACATTAGTCATGTTGTAAAGAACTAGAACCAATGGGAAGAACCACAAGAAAGAATAAACAAAAGAAAAAGAGAGAGAGAGAGAGAGAGAGAGAGAGAGAGAGAGCAAATAGTATGCCTCGATCTGTAGTCAGACTCCATAGTTCTTTCTGCAAGTGTGGGTAGCATTTTCCATCGTGAGTCTTTTGGAGTTGTCTTAGATCCTTGCATTGCTGAGAAAAGCTAAGTCTATCAAAGTTAGTCATCGCGTGATGTTGCTGTTGCTGTGTATAATGTTCTCTTGGTTCTGCTCACTTCACTTGGCAGTAGTCTATACAAGTCTTTCCAGGGTTTTCTGAAGTCTGCCTGCTCATCATTTCTTATAGCACCATAGTATTCCATTACATTCATATACCACAAATTGTTCAGCCAGTCCCCAATTGAGGGACATCCCCTCAATTTCCAATTCTTGGACAGCACAGAAATAGCTGCTATAAATATTTTTGTACATGTGGGTTCTTTTCACATTTTTATGATTCTTTAGGATACAGACGTAGAAGTGATATTGCTGGGTCAAAGGGTATGCACATTTTTATAGTCCTTAGGGCATAGTTTCAAATTATTCTTCAGAATGGTTAGATCAGTTCACAACTCCACCAACAATGCATTTTCCCATATCTTCTCCAACATTTATCATTTTCCTGTTTTGTCACGTTAGTCAATCTGATAGGTGTGACGTGGTACCTCAGAGTTGTTTTGATTTGCATTTCTCTAATCAATAGCAATCTAGAGCATTTTCTAATAAGACTATAGATAACTTTAATTTCTTCACCTGAAAACTGCCTGTTCATATCCTTTGACCATTTATCAATTAGTAAATGACTTGTATTCTTATAAATTTGACTCAGTTCTCTATATAGTTTAGAAATGAGGCCTTTATCAGAGACACTGGCTGTAAAAATTGTTTCCCAGCTTTCTGCTTCCCTTCTAATCTTGGTTTTATTGGCTTTGTTTCTGCAAAAACTTTTCGATTTAAGGTATTCAGAATCATCCATTTTGCATTTCATAATGTTCAATATCTATTGTTTGGTCATAAATTCTTCCCTTCTCCATGAATCTGACAGGTAAACCACTCCTTGCTCTCCTACTGTGATTATAATATCAGCCTTTATATCTAAATTGTGTACCCATTTTGACTTTATTTTGGTATATGGTGTAAGATATTGGTCTATGCCTAGTTTCTGCTATACTATTTTCCAGTTTCCCCATCAATGTTTGTCAAATAGTGAGTTCTTATCTCAGAAACTGGAGTCTTTGGTTTTATCAAACAGTAGATTACTATATTCATTGACTATTGTGTCTTGTGTACCTAACCTATTCCAGCAACCTACCACTCTATTTCTTAGCTAGCACCAAGTAGTTTTGATGATTGCTGCTTTATAAAACAATTTAAGATCTGGTAAGGCTCTTGATCTTGTCATTGATTCTGCACCAACTCCAACTAATCTCCTGTAGCACACAGCAGAAATGGACCAAGTCCTAGTCCCTGACAGACAAGGGAGAGAGTCCTTTGCTAGGTGGTCCTTTCAGGCAGCGTGGTACAGTGGGAAAAGCAGCAGACCAAGGATCTAAGAACTTGGGTTTTAATTTCAGTTCTGACACTCTCTAGTACAGGATCTTGTACAAAACAAGTATCTCACCTTTTAAGCTGCTGTTTCCTCATCAGAACAATCTTGATAATAATATTCCCATTATCTACCCTTACAGAGTTATTGTCTAAAAGATAGTTGGAAAAACAATATAAAAATGTGAGCTTATTAGGATTTACTCTTACTTTCTCCAAAAGGGGGATCCAATGTCAGCCCTGGCTGCTCCCTTGATTTTCTTCAACCCTAAAGCTTCTGTACTGATGAGAATGACACCACCCTCATCCCCCCTCCCCAGAAGGGGCCAAGAATAATTCATCTTTCCCACACAGGTCTGAGGGTTGTGGGGAATGATTTTTGTATAATGTCACAAAAAGGGGGTGTTTCTGACTAAAACCCTAATAATACCTCAGTTACTTGGTGTGATGATGTTGGGTGGTAGGCAGGGAGAGGGTCTGATTACTTCATAAAATTCAATAGATAGCCTATTGATATAGTTCCCTTTTCATATATCCAAGCTTCAGCTTAGATCTCTGTGGTTGATAATTTGTTGGGTTACTATACTGTCAAATGGAGATAATAGTGCTTCTGTTACCTACTTCACAGGGTTGTTGTGAGGAAAGTACTTTATAAAGTACTTTATACTTAAAGGATCATTCTTATTACTTTGTAGAGGCAGCCCATTCTAATTTTCAACAACTCTTCTGTTAGGGGGTTTCTCCTTATGTTGAAGCAGAATATGATGCACTGAAACTTCCATCCTTGTCCTTAGTTTTACCCTCTGAAGCCAAGGACAAGCCTAGCCCTTTTCTTTGCAGGAGTCCTTCAAGTAACTGAAGACAGCTAGCATGCACAATCTTCTCTAGACCAAACATCTTCAGTGACTTCACCTGATCCTAGGATGTCACGGTTTTGAGTCTATACATCACCCAGGTTGCCCTTCTTTGGATGTATTCTGCGTCCATATCCTAAAATATGGTACTCAGAATAACACTATTAATGTAACACCAGCTTCAATAACATCTCCTAAACATCTATAGATACTGCTACTCTATCCTTATGAGGCCATAGCATCTTGGGAGAATGACAGACAAACTTGTTTTAGAAAGTAACTTATCATGGCTGAAGAGATATTGAGTGATGATAGAGTGGAAGAGGATAAAGGGAAACGATTCCCATGAAAGAACTGTTTTGATTCTTGTTTTGAGAAAAAAAGTGAAGAGAATTCTTAAGAAGAGACCTTTATTTACCAATTAAATTCTTTCCTGAGAAAATTAAATGATGGGACTGCAGCTCCAGAATAGAGAAATAAGAAATGGGGGTGATAGTTAAAGATAAAGTCAACTGTGATCTTTCTTACAGCTAATATATTGTAAATAATTATTTATGTTTACCTGTTATCATTTGTTACACTGTTAATAAATTGTATAGCCAGTAACTTTGATGTTCATTGAAGGCTAGAAGGTGGGAGGGGTTCATAAATGATCAAAAGTTAATGGGAAAAGAGATTGATATGAGTCGATAGAGAGATGTTACAATTTTAGCAATTAATGGGCAATTAATCAGAATATTACCCCTTGTCTTTGAACCCAGGATGAGAAAGAATAATGAAAAATAGATCAGAGCCAGGTTGAGAGAGAGGCTATAGGTGAAGGTAGTCAATCTAAATGCCTTCTACATATAAAGACTTATATTTGGGATTTTATTTTTTTTTTACTGTAGACATTTTCTCTCTCATTATAAACCTGCTGCAAGCATAAATATGAAGCTCCTGATAGTGCTTCTGCTAATTAGTAACATTAATTTGCCCATTTTATTATTCATTTGATATATATTAATTATATATAACTATTGTTTCATCAGTGATTGCTATATGCATCATATATTTAATAATTGGTTTAGTTTTATTGGTTTGCTAAATAAAAATTTTCTATTAACTACTTGAAAAATTGGACCCTCACCTATTTAATAAATAATGTGATGTTTTGGAATGGTAAAGCAATGGGGGGTCTCCTGATTTTAGAAAGGATTTACAAAATAAAAACATGTGAATTGTCAGGATATTGAAAGATCAAAGAATTGGGACATTTTAAGGTAATTCATAGCAAAGTTGGGGCTGGGAAGACAAGTCAGTATTCTATAAATTACCCAATTTATTGCATCTTTCAAAAATGCCAAATACAGTGACTATAAGAAAAAGCACTTAGGAACTGATTTATACCTTTCATAGTAAGGAAATAAAGTTGACCAGGAGAGTAAAGGCCCTAATGACTAAAGGAAGCTTGGCAGCAAGGAGATTGTAAGGTGTTCATAAGTCATAAAGAGATAATTCCTCCCTGAGAAAGACCAAACCTGCGTCCCCTAGACCAGAAAGACATAGCTCACTTGTGAGTAAGGCAAAGGCTAGATCCCTTGAGGTGAAGAAGAATATTATACCTGTGGGCAAGGCCACTTATTAGATAGGTTATTAGATATATTAGATATGTCATTGCAGAGGGACATCCTAAGCTGGAAGCTTTTCTGGGAAAGTACTCTATCTTTCCCAAGGAAAACTTGGCTTACAAGGTAAGAGAATTGTTGTTGTTTTTTATACTTTATTTCTTTTAGTTTTTAAAAATTATTTTTACTTTCAGTTCCGAATTCTTTCCTTTTCCCTTGCTCCACTCATTGAGAAGGCAAGAAACACAATACCCATTATATATGAAGTCATGCAAAATATGTTTCTGCATTAGTCATGTTGCAAAAAGAACAAAGCAAGAAAAACAAAGAGTAAAAATAATATGCTTCAATCTGTATTCAGAGTTCATCAGTTCCCATTCTGGAGGTCATGAGTCCTTTGGAATTGTCATGGATCACTATATTGATCAGAGCAGGCAAGTCTTTAACAGTTGATTATCATTACAAGATTTTTGCTATTTTGTATGTTTTCTTGGTTCTGCTCACTTCACTTTGCACCAGTTCATATTCGCCTTCCCAAGCTTTTATGAAACCATCACCTTCATCATTTCTCACATACAATAACATTCCATCACAATCATATACCATTATTTCATTCATTCCACAACTTACGGGCATCCCCTTACTTTCTAATTCTTTGCCACCACAAAAAGAGCTACTATAAATATTTTTGTATATATGGACCCTTTTCTTTTTCTTTGATCTCTTTGGAGAGCAGACCTAGTAGTGATATTGCTGGGCCAAAGGGTATACTCAGTTTTATAGCTTTGGGCATAGTTCCAAACCATTCTCCAGATTCATTGGAGCAGTTCACACCTCCACCAATAGTGTATTGATGTCCCTATTTTCCCACATCCCCTTCAGCATAGGCCTTTTCCTTTTTGTAACAGTATAACATAATTCTTAGTTGTCTAAGTTAGAAAGTATGTGTAACTTAATAGAATTCCTATTGGACTTGCACAGGGCTTGAGGATTTCTTAACCTGCACTCACATGGCAAACATTTCTACAAAAACCAGAGGAATGATTTGGTTTTAGTGGAATGCCATTGAAGGTGTATGATTACAGTGTTAAAAGTACTGTTAAGAGTACTGTTCAGTACAAAGGGGAAGACTTTACCAATTTCGTAGTTTGTGTGAATGCTTGACTGAAGAGAACCCTTCAGAGGGTAGTCATAGCACCTGAGGAAGTGGGTGAGGTTAAACTAGAAAGAGTGTGTAGGAGCCTGATACATAGCCCAAAAATAAAATTGTCTCTAGGTGGCATCAGTCTATATCAGCCCATGCTAAATTTCAAATAGTTAATGGATTTAGTATGCGAAATAGAATATGAACATAAAGCTGTCCAGGGCTACTTGCCTTTCTAAGACTCAACCTCTTCTAGCTTTAGAGTATCTTTTCAAGGGATAACAAAACATATCAAGAGAGTCACATTAGTAACACACATTCAAAAATAAAAGTTTATGGAGAAAGTGCTGCAAGTTAGAACCACAGGAAAAAAAATAATTTTTTTTGTGAAAATTAAAAACCAAACAAAAGAACAGAGGTCAAAACAATCTGATACAAAATCACCACCAGAACAGTACAAGTTGGAAAAGTCAAATTATCTTCTCTTACATCTGTGGTCCCTGATGGGGACATGAGGGATGAATATACTCAGAAGAGGAATGCCAAGGTGGCAAGCAAGAAGCTTAATTCCAAAGAATTAGCATCAAGAAACAAAGATGACACCAGGGATGGAAGCCATCCTGAACCTTAAAAATAATGGGAATGACTTCACCAGCAGTTAGATCACAATCATTTTATACAATAATATTACTAAAAACACAGCATCTTCTACTACATATGTGTGTATATATACATATACATGAGGAGAGAGAGAGAGAGATTCAAAAACTTATGGCAAAAAAGTTTCTCTTAGTTCTGTTCACTTCACTATGCATCAGTTCATGTGAGTCTTTCCAGGTTTTTCTGAAATCATCCTGCTTGACATTTCTTACAGCACAATAATATACCATTACAGTCATATACCACAGCTAGTTTAGCCATTCCTCAATTGATGGGCATCACTTTGATTTCCAATTCTTAGCCACTGCAAAAAGAGTTGCTATAAATATTTTTGTACAAATAGATCCTTTTTCCTTTCTTTGGATGTCTTTGGGATATAGATCTAGCAGTGGTATTCCTGGATCAAAGAGTCTGCACAGTTTTATAGCCTTTTAGGCATAATTCCAAATTGCTGCCCAGAATGGTTGGATCAGTTCACAACTCCACCAACAGTTCATTAGTATCTCAATTTTTCCATACCCAACATTTTCCTTTTTTGTCGTACTAGATGTTTTTTAGAATAAACAAGGAACACAGAAAAGTAGCAGGTAGAGAGGGCTGATTACTTCACCAATGTTATCTATGAAGGTGGTCAATTTTAAACCCCTTCTATATTAACAATCACAGCTCACATATACTGTGTTAAGATTTGCAAAACACTTTATATTCATTGTCTCATTTAACCAGGATACAATATTCCAGGTGTGGTTGGCATACAGCTGAAGTTGGCAGAGTTATTGCCTCCTACTTTCTGAACACTGCCTTTGAGAGTATAGCTTAAGATCTAAGATGACATTAGCTTTTTTTTTTTTGCTTCCATATCACACTGTCAACTCACACTGCATTTTCAGTGCACTAAAACCTCCAGGAGGGGAGCCAAGATGGTGGAGTAAGAAGTAAGTCACTCTTATCCTACCTTACCAGCCTCTGAAAGCCCAGAAAGTATTGCCCCAGGAAAAACCCTGGAACAGTTGAACCAGAATAAAGATGGGGTGCAGCAGCCAAATAGCCCAGGTAGCTTGAGAGATTAACAGGAGAGGCCTCTCTTGCCCTGGGGGAAGGGGAGCAGTACAGAACAGGAGGCATCCCAGCAAGCCAGCAGAAAGCCCCACTTTAGCACACCAGGAGGAGATCCTGAAACCCAGGTGGTGAAGCAGGCAAACACCAACACCTGGACCCCTGAGTGCCTCATTGAGGGCAGGGGAATTGGTCAAAACCAGCTCAGAAAACCACCAGGTGCCTCGGCATTCTACAGCAACCAGCTCTCTCAGTGCCTTGGCAAAACTAAGGGAAGCAGCAAGGGGCCCTAGGTGGATAAACACCCTACAACATCCATCTGAAAGGAGCTGAAGAAAGCAAAAGGAAAGAAAGGCCTGAGTGAGCAGGAAATCTCCAGAAGCCACACTACCCAATCCTACCCCTAGAGTTCCAGTGTTGTTGATTCCAGTCCAACACCAGGTAAGCTGCCAGAATCCTACAGCCTCCAACTGCCAACATTGGAGGCCCCAGCACACAAAGTCACTGACCAAGCCCTAGGCTCCCAACAGAAGAAACTTGGGTCGGCTCCCTTTGCTCCCCAGTAGGAGAGCCCAGTCTTGTTAAAGGCCAGGAAATAAGCAAACGCCATAAGCAAAATGAAACGTATGATAGATTCTTATTATTGAAAGAGTGAAGATCAAAGCAGAAATTCTCACGAAGACAACATTGTCAACAAACCCACATCTGGAACCTCAAAAGGGAATACAAACTGGCCTGAAGCCCAAAAAGCCTTCTTAGCAGAGCTCAAGAAGGTTTTTAAAAGTTAAATGAGAGAGGTAGAAGAAAAAATGGGGAAAGAAATGAGAGGCATGCAAGAGAGTCAAGATCTTGGAAAAGGAAGGACAAAAATTAACTGCAGAAAACAAGTCCTTAAAAAACACAATTGTCCAACTGGAAAAAAAAAAGGTACACTGAAGAAAATAAGTCCCTAAAAAATACAATTGGCCAACTGGGAAAAAAAGTACACTGAAGAAAACAAGTCCCTAATGGGAAAGGAGATACAAAGTATAATAGAGGAAAACAATTTGTTAAAAATTAGAATTGAGCAAATGGAAGCTAATGACTCTATGAGAGAGCAAGAATCAGTCAAACAAAAACAAAAGAATGAAAAAATAGATGAAAACGTAAAATACCTCATTGGTAAAACAACTGACCTGGAAAATTAGATCCAGGACAGACAATTTAAAAATTATTGTTCTACCTGAAAATCACAATGAAAAAAAAGAGCCTGGAGAGCATCTTTCAGGAAATCATAAAGAAAAACTACCCTGAGGTCCTAGAACCAGAGGGTAAAATAGCCATAGAAAGAATCCACCAATCACCTCCTGAAAGAGATGCCAAATTGAAAACACCAAGGAATATAGTAGCCAAATTCCAAAATTACCAGGTCAAAGAGAAAATGCTGCAAGCAGACAGAAAGAAACAATTTAAATATCATGGAACCACAGTCAGAATTACACAGGACCTTGCAGCTTCTACATTAAAAGACCACAGGGTGTTGAATATGATATTCCATAAGGCAAAGGAGCTTGGATTACAACCAAGGATCAACTATCCAGTGAAAATGAGCATGGTCTTTCAGAGGAGGAGATGGATATTCAATGCAATAGGGGACTTCCATACCTTTCTGATAAAAAGACCAGAGCTCAATAGAAAATTTGATCTTCAAATACAAGACTTAAGAGAGACGTAAAAAGGTAAATGGGACAGTAAGAAACAACATGTTATTAATAAGGGCAAACTGTTTACATCCCTACAAGGGAAGATGACACTTGTAACTCTTGAGAACTGTATTGTTATTACACCATGTTAAAGGGGTATACATAAAGGGGGTGGGTATAAAGTGACTTTGATGTAATGATAAAGAAAAACTAATCAAATGGATTAAATGGATCCAAGTCAGTGAATTAATCTGATCTAACTAGGAAAATGTACTAGGAAAGGAGGAGGCAGACAAGGGTAAATTACATCACAGGAAAAGGCACAAAAACCTATTACAGCAGAGGGAAAGAAGGGAGGGAGATGAGCATTGTTTGAACCTTACTCTCATCAGATTTGGCTCAAGAAGGGAATAACATAATCAGTTAGGCATAGAAATCTAACATGCCCTATAAGCAGTAGGAGGGAAAAGGGGAAAGAAAAGGGAGGGGGCTAATAGAAGGGAGGTGGGACTGAGGGAGGCAGTGGTCAAAAGCAAAACATTAGTGAAGAAGGAAAAGGAGAAAGGAGAAAGAAAAGCATAAACAGGGTGGGGAGGAAGGATGGAGAGAAAGACACAGATAGTAATCATAATTGTGAATGTGATATATGAATGTAATGGAATACTATTGTGCTATAAGAAATGATGAACAGGCAGACTTCAGTTAAACCTGGAAAGACTTACACGGTTTGATGCTGAGTGAAGTGAGCAGAAACAGGAGAATGTTGTACACAGTAATGGCCACAATGAGTGATGACTGACTTTGATAGATTTAACACCTCTCAGCAATACAAGGATCTAAGACATCTCCAAAAGCCTCATGATGGAAAATGCTGTCCACATCCAAAGAAAGAACTATGGAGTTTGAATGCAGATCGAAGCGTAGTATTTGCTATTTTTTTTCTTCTGTTATGTTTTGTTTCCTCTTTCTGGTGGTTCCTCCTATTAGTTCTAATTCTTACTTACAACATCACCAATGTGAAAATATATTTAATAGAAATGTATATGTATAGCCTATATTAGGTTGTGCACCGTCTTGGGGAGGGAGGTGGGAAGGGAGAGGAAGAAAAATTTAAAATTCAAAAGCTTATGGAAGTGATTGTTAATAAATTAAAATAAATTAAAAAAAGAACTCCAGGATCAGACATAGGAGGAAACAGATAACATAGACTTTTGTGGTGCATAAGACAACACAAGTGATCCAGAATTGTGAAATTACTTTTTTTAAATAGTATTTTATTTTTTCCAATTACATGTAAATATATTTTTAACATTCTTTTTTAAAATTTTTGAGTTCCAAATTTTTTCTCTCCCTCTCTTGTCTCCCTCCTCCCAGAGGTTTTATATGTGCAATCATGTAAGATATATTTCTATATTAGTCATGTTGTGAAAGAAAACACAGACCAAAAGGAAAAACAAAAAAAAAAACAAAGAAAGTGAAAATAGTATGCTTCAGTCTGCATTCAGATTCTATCAGTTCTTTCTCTGGATGTGAATGGCATTTTCCAACATAAGTCCTTTGAATTGTCTTGGATCATTGCATTGATGAGAAGAGCTAAGTCTATCATAGTCGATCATTGCACAATGTTGCTATTACAGTGTATAATGTTCTCCTGGTTCTGCTCACTTCACTTTGCATCAATTCATGTACATCTTTCCAGGTTTTTCTGAAATCTGCCTGATCGTCATTTCTTATTCCACGGTAGTATTCCATTACATTCATATACCATGACTTGTTCAGCCAGTTGATGGACATCCTCTCAATTTCCAATTCTTTGCCACAAAAAGAGCTGTTATAAATATTTTTGTACACATATGTCCTTTTCTGTTTTTTAAATGATCTCTTTGGGCTACAGACCTAGTAGTGGTATTGCTGGGTGAAACGGTATGCATGGTTTTATAGCACTTTAGAGATAGTTCCATATTGCTTTCCAGAATGGTTGGATCAGTTCACAACTCCCCCCAAAGTGCATTAGTATCCCAATTTTCCCACATCCTCTCCAATGTTTATCATTTTCTGTTTCTGTCATATTAGCCAATCTGATAGGCATGAGGTGGAATTCCAGATTTATTTTAATTTAAATTTCTTTAATCAATAGTGGTTAAAAGCAATTTTACATGATATAGAGATAGCTTTGATTTCTTTATCCAAAATCTACCTGTTAATACGCTTTGACCATTTATCAGTTGACGAATGCCTTGTATTCTTACTAATTTGATCCAGTTCCCTATATATATGAGAAATGAGGACTTTATCAGAAGCATTTGCTGTTAAAAAAAATTGTTTCCCAGCCTTCTGTTTCCTTCTAATCTTGCTTGCATTGGTTTTGTTTGTGCAAAAACTTTTAAATTTAATATAATCAAAATTATGCATTTTACACTTTGTAATGCTCTCTATCTCTGGTTTGGTCAACAATTTTTTCCCCTTCCCTATAGACCTGGGAGGTAGGCTGTTCTTTGCTTTCCTAATGTGCTTATGGTATCACCCTTTATTTCTAAGACCTTATATGGTACATGGTGTATTATGTTGGTATATACCTAGTTTCTACCCTACTATTTTTCAGTTTTTCCCAGCAGTTTTTGTCAAATAGTGATTTCTTATTCTAGAAGTTGGGATCTTTGGTTTTATCAAATTGCAAATTGTTATGGTCATTTACTAATATGTCTTGTGTACCTACTCTATTCCACTTATCCACCACTCAGAATTGAGAAATTTCTGTCAGATAATACATATTACTATAAATCAATTATTATATGAAATATATCAATATTATATATCAATTATGGAATTGTGCCTGATTGCTACTTACACTTTCCATAAAGGAACTTGAATAGAGTCCAGGCAGTTGACTTAAAAATCACTGATGTCCCTGAACTACTGTGAGGGTTTGGGGGAATATTGAGACCTCATGCTATGGAAGCAGAAGAAACAACAAAGCCAGGATGTCTGAGATTATGTGATACTGAACAAATGTGGAAAGGCCAGAGTGTCATTCACGAAATCTGAAATAACTACAGAAACAAAAGTTTGAGCTTCCAAGTACATAGATTTATTAAGCAATGCAGCCAATTGCATAAGAAAAAGAGACCAGACCTCCTTAGCTTGGCACTGGACCATGGGTACAGGTGAAGAGAGATTTTATGTATTAGAAGATTATAATAAATAAAATAAAAACAGGAAGTATAATTAGGTAACCTGATTTCTAGTTGGAGGAAAGATTAGGGGATTTCCAAGTTGAGAGGTGAAGGGTCAACAGGTGAAATTCCCTGAAATCATAAAAAGAGGTGTCACATCATTCCCAAGTGTCTGTATTCAATCAAAAGAACATGGAAACAATAACTGATTGACCTATATGGGACCAGTTTTCAGATGAGATATATGGGTTGCTTGAGATGTATAATTGTGAGAAAACTTTTTGCATCAATCTTCAGATCTGACTGGGTTTCTGATAAGCATAACCTAAGTCCTTTGGCAGAGGTGGTCCAGCTTTCCAGCCACTCAGGGCTAGGTTCAAACAATGCAATAAAATTTTCTCACAATTCCCTTAATCGAAGAAAGTTTTCTCACAAGATAAGAATTGGACTAAGCCTATAATTGAATATAAAGTCAAAGAAGGAGTCAGTATGCTTCACTCAATTTTCACAATTACCTCAAGGGCCACCACCAAGGAAGAGAGCAAGTAGGTGTTACCACTGATAGAATTCACTCAGCTCACAGTCTTGCTGAGACTTGATTCTAGAGTTGTCTTTTAGCATTTCCATGTCACATTCCCCACTTCTATTTCCTAATATCAGACTCTGTTACTAACTCCCTCACTGGAGGAGGCAGGAGAGTTGTGGAGATTTTTAAACAGAAAGCCAGGTTGAACCGAAAAAAAAAAAAGTCACTCTGTTGGTTTCCAGCTATGATCATAATAACTGTTGGAGGGGCAGAGCCAAGATGGCAGAATAAAAGCAGTGACTTGCTTGAGTTCTCCCCCAAACCCCTCCAAAAACCTATAAAAAATTGTTCTAAACAAATTCTAAAGCAGCAGAACCCACAAAAAGACAAAGTGAAACAAATTTCCAGTCCAAGACAACCTGAATGGTTGATCAGTAAGGTATATCACATTAGGCTGGGAGAGGAATGCAGTTTGGCATGAGTGTGTAGACCAAAGAGAACCTGGAGCAGGCCTCAGAGGAAGCTGTGGTGGTTTCCAGACTTCTCAACCCATGAACACCAAAGACAACTTAAAAAGTCAGTAGGAAAAGACTGTTTCTGCAGTGGTGAGAGAGGAGCCCGGGGTCTCAGTTCCAGTTCCCCAAGAGTATGGCCCCGGGGCCGCAGCTGCTTCCTAAGCTTCCAGCCCACAGACTGAGGGGGATCGAGTGACTGATCAGAGGGGGATTGCAGGGATCTCTCTGCTAGTACAGGATTCTCTTGCTTTGCCTGTGCTTGGATCTGAGTCACAGTTCTGGGTGGCGATCCTGGGATGAGGAAGAGTGCTGGCATGGTGGAACTTGTAGTGGCTGTGAAGAGGAAATCCTCTTCACAGTTCCAAGATAGATAACAGTTCTTGTGATCACTCATAGAGCAGATCACAGGACAGGAAAGGAGTAAACACCTCACCCTTGATCATAGCACCTTGGAAGAACTGAAAATTTACAGGTCCCTAGAAGTATCTCTGAAAACAGCTGCACAAAACCCCTGAAGCTTGGGACAGTGCATTCTTCACACTGGAAACAGACCCCTACCTTAACAAAGAGTTTGTAACTCAAGTAATTGGCCAGGATCATGAGCAAGCAGCGCAAAAAGAGTCAGACTATATTATCTTACTTTGGTGACAAAGAAGATCAAAACATACAACCAGAAGACAATGAAGCCAAAGCTCCTACATCCAAAGCCTCCAAGAAAAATATGAATTGGTCCCAGGCCATGGAAAAGCTCACAAATGATTTTGAGAAGCAAGTAAGAGAAGTAGAGGAAAAACTGAGAGTGATGCTAAAGGAGACCCAACAAAATACTAAAGAAAATAACACCTTAAAAAATAGCCCAACTCAAATGGCAAAAAAGGTCCAAAAAGCCAATGAGGAGAATGCACTAAAAAGCAAAATTGGCCAAAGGGAAAAGGAAGTCCAAAAGCTTACTGAAGAAAATACTTCCTTAAAAATTAGAATGGATCAATTGGAAGCTAGCAACTATATGAGAAATCAAGGCAAACTAATCTGAAAGAGTGAAAAAATAGAAGAGAGTGTGAAATATCTAATTGGAAAAACAACTGACCTGGAAAATAGATCCAGGAGAGAGAACTTAAAAATTATTGGACTATCTGAAAGCCATGATCAAAAAAAGAGCCTAGACATCATCTTTCAAGAAATTATCAAGGAAAACTGCCCTGATATTTTAGAACCAGAGGGCAAAATAGAAATTGAAAGAATCCACCAATCACCTCCTGAAAGAGATCCCAAAGGAAAACTCCTAGGAATATTGTAGCCAAATTCCAGAATTGTCAGGTCAAGGAGAAAGTATTGGAGGCAGCCAGAAAGAAATAATTCAAGTATTGTGGAAACACAATCAGTATAACACAAGATTTAGCAGATTCTACATTAAGGGACTGGAGGGCATGGAGTATGATATTCCGGAGGGCAAAGGAGATAGGATTACAATCAAGAATCACCTACCCAGCAAAACTGAGTATAACCCTTCAGGGTAAAAAATGGTCATTCAATGAAATAGGGGACTTTCAAGCATTCCTGAGGAAAAGACCAGAGCTGAATATAAAATTTGACTTTCAAATACAAGACTCAAGTGAAACATGGAAGAGGTAAACAGGAAAGAGAAATCATAAGAGACTTAATTAAGGTTGAACTGTTTACATTCCTGCATGGAAAGATAATATTTGTAACTCATGAGTCCTTTGTCAGTATTAGGGTAATGGGAGGGGAAAAATTATATGTATGTACAGATAGATAGATTGATAGATGGCACAGGGTGAGTTGAAGATGAAGGAGTGGTATCTGGAAAATAAAATTAAGGGGTGAGAGGTTTATACTGGGAGAAGGCAAAAAGGAGAAGTAGAATGGGGTAAATTATCTCACATGAAACAGACAAGAAAAGGCTTTTACAGTACAGGGGAAATGGGGGAAGATGAGAGAGAATGAGTGAATCTTATTCTCATAGGATTTGGCTTATGGAGGGAATACAGACTACACACCCCAATACACAATGGGGTATGGAAATCTATCTTACCCTACAGGAAAATAAGGGGCAAAGGGGACAAGAGAGCAGGGGGTTGATAGAGGGGAGAGCAGATTTGGGGAGGGATAATCAGAAGCAAACACTTCTGAGGAGGGACAGGGTCAAAAAAGAGAATAGAATAAACGGGGGTAGGTTAGGATGAAGGGAAATATACTTAGTTTTTCACAACATGACTACTATGAAAGTGTTTTGCATGACTACACATCTATGACCTGTATCGATATGCTTGCCTTTTCAATGAGGGTGAGTGGGGAGAGAGGAAGGGAAAAAATTTGTAACCCAAAGTCTTAAAAACACATGTTAAAAACAATTAAAAAATAACTGTTAGAACCATCATCTGTATCCTCTCCTCCACACCTCAACCCACATGAAATTATCAACATCCTCTTAAACCAGGTAGTGTTTCTGGCTTTGAACCCTGATGGCCAAGTGAATTCCCTTGTGATAAGACACCTATGTAACTCTCTAGGTTGCATGCAAAAGGTACCACCCTAGTTAGGATCTTTGGATCCTCTATCAGGATAAAGTCATTGATACTTGAAGATTTCCCTTGTAGTCTACTATTGCATAGGGTCTCTAGAAGGGCCTTCCCCTGCTACTAGAAATGTCAATGTATCCACAAGCAATAAAAATTATTTATGCTACTGTAGGCTGGTTCTCACCGCCCTCATGTTTGCATAGTATGATCACAGACCTTCTACGGGCTGCACCCAACCAAAATGTAAAAGAGACCCAACTATTAATAGAATCATGGAATTAGAGCAAAAAGGGACCTTCTAGGTCATCCAGTCCAACTCCCTCATTTTACAGAAGAGGAAATTGAGCCCTAGAGTGATTAAGTAATTTGTTCAAGATCACACAGATTGTAATTGAGAGAACTGGTATGTGAACCTAAGTCTACCACCTTCAGATGTATTGCTCTTTCCCCCATATTATACTGTCTCTCTCTGGTAAAAACTGTTCCATTATTTCTGGATTAAAACAGTATTAGATGAAAATCAGTGTGAGCTTTTGAGAAGAGGCTTTGAATTGGTTTTAGGAGACCTGATACTTCCTATTTGAAGAATGTAACATCCTTCAGGGCAAAGGACTGTTTTACATTTTTGTCTTTGTATCACTAGTCTCTAATAGTGCCTTGGACACAAGAGATGCTAAAAATGTTTGTTAAAGTAAATTAACCTTGTGTAAATTATGTGAGCTGTTCAACAATTAATTTTCCTCATCCCAAAAGAATCTCTGTTTATCTCACAGAAATACCACAAAGTCCAGAAATGGTGGCATGTGAACAATAAACCAATGTAGTTTTCTTTACATTCATGTGAGTGGTCTGTCTACCACTCGAGCTCAACAAAATCTATCCCTTCTCATCTTGGGAAATTCTTATTGATATCTAATGGATTCTCTAAGGAGAATTTATGCAGAAATTTGGAAAAAATAAGTTTAAGTTATCTTTATCATTATGAATTAAAGAATGAATAGACACAATGTATAATTCCATGAGCTAAGTAAAATTAGATCATGGCTTTGGTTATGAAGGACAAGAGAACATTCCCCTGCTAAGGACTTTCTTTAGGGCCCCATTAATATCTCTGTTCCTCAGACTGTAGATGAAGGGGTTCAGCATGGGAGTCACCACTGTATACATCGTAGCAGAAATGATGTCTTTGATATTAGAATTACTGGAGGATGGGAAAAAGTACTGGCCAATGATTGTCCCATAATATAAAGATACCACAGATAGGTGAGAGCCACAAGTTGACAAAGCTTTGCAGATCCCCTTAGTAGAAGGGATCTTCAGGATGGTGGCAAGAATACGGATGTAAGAGACAATGACACATATTAATGGCAGTGTAATGACTGCTACCCCTACAGTGAATATCACTAGTTCATTGAGGGAGATATCTGAGCAGGATAGCTTGAGCAAAGCAGCCAAGTCACAGAAGTAGTGAGCTATGGTGTTGTCTGCACAGAAGGACAGTAGGGCCAGGAGAAGGATGTGGGTCAAGGAGCTGGCACAGGAGAGGATCCAGGACCCAATCACCAGTAGGATGCATAGTTCCTGGCTCATGACGGTGGTATAGTGGAGAGGATGGCAGATGGCAACATAGCGATCATAAGCCATTGCAGTGAGCAGGAAGCTGTCCAGATCAGTAAAGAATATGAAGAAATACATCTGTGAGATGCAGCCATTGTAGGAAATGGTCTGGCTTCCTGTCTGCATGTTCACCAGCATCTTTGGGGTAGTCACTGATGAGAAACAGACATCAGTGAAAGCCAAGTGACTGAGGAAGAAATACATAGGGGTATGAAGGCGAGAGTCTAATCTGATCAGTGAGATGATAAGCAGGTTCCCAAACAGTGTGGTGAGATACACACTCAAGAACAGGATGTAGAACAAGACCTGTTGCTGTGGTCTGATGGGAAGTCCTAGGAGGAGGAATTCAGAGACACTTGTCTTGTTGTCTCTTCCCATGCTGTTTTACTAACTGCTAGAAGAAAAGGGAATCAGAAATATCTACCATTGAGTCACAAAAATCATAGAGTATTGAATATACTAGGCTTCATACACATAATAGTCATAAAGCCACAAATGTTTAGATAAGATTTAGAATACAGACTTTATAATGTTAAAGTTAAAAGGGACCTTAGAACATAAAGTGTTACAACAGGAAGGAGATATAGAACCTACAATGGTAGCATCTGTACATAAAATGCTAGAGCTGGAAAAGACATTAGAACATAGAGAGAATAATATTATATTTGATGAATATATAACCTAGAATGCTATAAAATAGAACACATGTCGTTATGACTAGAAGGGCTTTAGATTATAAAATATTAGACCATGGACTCCATGGACTATGTTCATCCTATTACAAAATACGGCCTTTGTAATCTGTCAGTCCAGGTTTTGTTCAACAAGTTTCCCTCTTATTCAGAGACAAAAATCATTCTGCTGTGACTGTCTCTGAGTGGTTATCACATGCAGTCTCCATTCAGAGACAATAGGGAGAGAAGAGGCTTTCTCACACACATGATTCCACTCTCCAAAGGACTATACTTATAGACAGCATGGAGCCCTACATTTCATCATAATAGATATAGAGATGGAAGACGCCTCTGAGATCATCTTGCCCAGCCCCTTCATTTTATAGTTCAAGAAACTAATGCTAAGACAGTGACTTGCCCAACTTGATATGTAGAGGCGCCTGTATTTGAACCTAGGCACCACATTGCCTCTATGATAAATCGATCTTTGATTTATTTTGTTTTGTGTTTTATTGCACATCATCCTTCATTAAAGTTCCTTCACAGTGGCTCATTGTTATGTGGAAGGGGCCTTGGATTCTCCATGCTATCCAGTGTATGAGAAGCTCTCATATCTACCAAGCTGGAAAGACTTCATATATGGGCCCTGTAATGATTATGTGTCTCTTGTTTGAGGAGCAGCATAGCTAATTTTATGGATAGGTAAGACACTCAGTGTATGGAATTCTGGGCCTTGAGTCAGGAAGTCCTGAGTTCAAATCCAGCTTCACACATTTATGAGCTGTGTGACCCTAGACAAGTCACTTAATCTCCATTTGCCTTGATCCACTGCAGAAGGAAATCACAAGCCATTCCAGAATCTTTGCCAAGAAAACCCCATGGATAGTATTGGCATGCTATAATCCATGGGTCATATTCACAAAGAGTTGGACATGATTGAACAACAACAACAACAAAAAGATACTTGCTGCGACTGTGGATGAGTCACTTAGTATCTTGATGACCCCAAGCAATATTCTAAGACCAAAAGTTGCCAAGTGTGCTCAATCTACATTGATTTATGTAGTTTCCTCCCTGAGAATTCTCTATTCTGATGAAATCATAAGTCACAAAGTGTTCAGTATATTCTGTCTCCTACATCAGAAAATCTGTCCAATGTCTCTTCGTGAAATGAAGGTGACCCTTGGCTTTCAAAGTCTATGTGAGTAAAACTCAAACTGGATCTCACCACTTAATTCTCTGTCTTTGAGTTTTGTCTGGACTTAGAGACAAAAATGTTTCTGAGGAGCATCAAGTTAGGTGAAGAAAGTATCATGACTAGAAGGTTGCTTTCAAGGTAATGAATTGTTGCCTCAGTAACTCATGAAGACCCTCTGAAAGCACAAAGCAGTGGCCATCAATGGAGGGGGCATCTACACAGATGAAATCATGGTTTTTTTTTCCAGTATATTCTGTTACAGAAAGAAATGTTAGACCAGGAAGATAGTCTGCAGAAAGTTTAAATTAAAATGAATAAAATTTATAATTTTACTTCTGAAAGGGTAAGGGTTTCAATTTTGGGAAAATTCACTCATATTATAAGATATTCATTTTGCTGCTGAGTAATTAAGTCTTTCTTGTTTACTTTTAAGTCCTTTCATTTCTCAAATCCTTTCAAAAATATCTTTACCCCAAAAAGTTTATATGCTTCTACAAAAAGGACATGAAGAATTTATGATTATTTTTTAAGCATAAGGATCCACCGTGTGCAACCTGTACATGATTTAGTGAATAAATCCTCGGGAACTGCCTGAGGCATTTAAATGTTAAGTGACTTGCTCAAAGTCAAACAGCTAGCATGTTTTTTCAGTGGTGGGGTTGAACCCACTTTTTTCATATTCTAAAACCTGTACTCTATCCATTACACTACTACAGTTTCACAAATTAACTCTAACTGAAGTTGTTCAGAAAAGCTGCATATACTTCAGGTTTTTCATGGTTGTGATTCAAATGGTGTAACAAGTTGGGATGAAACTGGGGAAAAGAACCATAACCTGAATCACAGTCATACTTCTTTTATATAGCTGCTATAATTTATCCAAACAGTGTGGTGAGATATACACTCAAGAACAGGATGTAGAACAAGACTTGTTGGTGTGGTCTGATGGGAAGACCTAGGAGGAGGAATTCAGAGACACTTTCCTTGTTGTCTCTTCCCATGCTATTCATCCTATTTCTTAGCCTTTTTATGGAATACCATGATTCCCAGATGTTCAGATAGGTATCAGTGTGAGTTTAAAATTGGATGCTGTTCATTGAATTAGGTTTCTGTTTATATAATATCAGGATTAGCTGAGATTTCTTCACTGAGGGTATTCCTTCCACTGACACAAATTGTAACCATTCAGTACTCTAGCAGATTGTCTTCTTGTGTTATCTGGATGAAAAATTCTTCATCCTGCGTTCAATCTGGTGATAAGCCTTCCTAAACTGAAATAAACTGGTGTTTGGATGACTGATGAACAATCAGTTGCCAGGCTTTTTTTTTAAAGTGTTTCCACTGTGGTAGTATGTGTCAGAGCTTGCCCTCCATTTACAGTCATCTGAGAACTCAAGGTCACCCCTCACCATGATGACACATACTAGGACTTTAGACAAGAATGACAAAAGTGGGAGGACAAAGTACAATAAGTGCAGAGTCCACAACAAAACCAAAACTCCTATGATCTAGGTTCATTATCCACTAACTTGCTATGTACCTTGGGCAAGTTGCTCAACCTATCTTGGTCTTGATTTCCTCATCTGTAAAATGTAGGAATAGTTGATCTCCAAAGTTATATGCATCCTTTACATCATATTGCCATCACCTGGTATCAATCCCCTTCCAGTTGCTGCCATGTCTGCAGAGCTAATAACTGCCAGTACCTCTCCATCCATTCTATTATACCTTTTTTCTGTAGGTATGAATTAGTGTGATCAGAAGAGGACAGACAGTTACATAGTTTCCTGACTTAGTTTCTTCCTTCATAAACTTTTGTATAAGGACAGCTTAATGGGGGGCAAAAAACTATACCTCTCCCTGTTACCAGGATGAATGCAAATTTGGAGTTATTACAAATGTCACACTTGAGGACAGGAAGGCACCTTTTGGTCCATCTCCCAGTGGATCTAAACTCTTTGTGTAAAAGTCAATATGTGGTCATAGTTAACCTCATTTCTTAAGGACAAAGAAGAAAGCACCCCAACACCGAGGATGAAAGTGAAAAGAATCATGAGGTTGGAGTCAGAGGTTGGACTTTGTCAGTTAACTACCTATGTGACTGAGAAAATCATTTAATATCTCTAAGATTCAGCTTCCTCATATTTAAAATGAGGGTCTTGGACTCTCTAAGGTAAATGGAAATAGATGGCCTCTAAGGTCCCTTCTAATTCTAAATAGACAGTCCTATGTTGAAATAAATCCCTTTATATGTTCAGGTACATCTGCCAATGAAGCTCACCTCTCTTGATAAAGAAGGTCATAATGTGATATTCAGAGAAAGTCCATGAGCCAATTATATTCTTGGTGAGAGAACAAATTATATGCTTTCCCTTTAATAAATACATCTAGCAAATCCTGGTACTCAGAAGGTATCTGAGTCCTTTGGTCTTCAGTTGTGGCTAGCACACCTGGGTTGTCTCCGATTCCAGGTGAGGAGATCTCTACTTCAGGAAATCACATTGACATGCATCCTCCCATTCAGTGTGGAGACTGTGCTATCTTAAACATGGCAACTCAAACATCATCCTGCCACCTTCACATCAATGGCCACTAGAATTATTTTCCCTCTACTACCATCTGCTTGCTGAATGATGGGAATGATTTTGTACTATATTAGCTTTTTTTGTCCAAAGATATGCTTCCCACATAATCTGAATATATCTTTCTGAGAGAGGCAATCCTATTTTCTCACCATATTCTGGGTAATATATTCTAATTAATCAGAATCATCTTTGTATTTTGCCTCTCCCTAGGAATTTTCCATTGTGAGAGTTAATGTGGCAAGGGAATTCCTGGTCCCCAACTTCCCTCTTTACCTTTGATGAACTCAGAAGAGTTCTAACAGAGACTTCCTGGCTTGCTTTTTCTATCCCTGTTTTGACTCAAGCATAAATCCTGCTTATAGTACTAAACCACATGGGTCATAAAGTTGCTTCCCATTAGGCAGTCATTATATTCAGATTCCAAACACATATATAATATGATGGTGTCTCATCACTGCTGCTGCTTAAGAGATTTATGCAGTCATCTTTGAAAGACCTTCTGATAAGCAACTCAGTCTTTATTGACTTTAATGACCTCTTGCCACATAGGGACAGTATCATAAGGCCCCAGCTACTCAGCAAGGCAACATCCAGACACATATACTCTCCCCAGTTGCTTCCCTAATTCCACTAGGAAAGTGGCTCCATATAATCCTAAAAACAAGGAAATAATTTCCTTAGAAAAACCACAATGGAAAAGCACCTTTCTTATAGCCTAGAGAGTCTCACTTGGGCCTTAATCTCACAAAAGCAAGTCAGCCTAATTAAACTTCCTGAATCCAGCAACATTCTTCATCTTCTTCCTAAATATGCTTGGTAATATCAGTCAGTGCAATGCAGCCTCTCAGAATCACTTGACTGCTACCCACCATCTTTAATGCTGAACTTACCTAATATGCTCAACTGCACCACAGTCTCTGGCCAGTCCTGACAATAATCTTTCCTATGGGCGGGATATTGGGCTGGATTGTACAGGACTGAATATATTGCATTGTAGCTGAATCTATAGGACACTTTATCACCAATCTGACCAAGGTTCAGAAGTGTCATAGGCAATGCAAAAATGATTTAAAACTCTTCCTCCTGCTAGACTGGATGTGGGTGTTCTACTCCTTATTTCTGTTATACTGTTTGATCATCAGTAACACACAGCTCCAAATGATTCCAATGTGAATCTCTGGGCTAAAGCATAGCTGAACTTCTTTGCTTCTGTGCTTTTTAATAGCACTAATTTACGTAGAATGACCAAAATACACTAGTGGCATTATTCACGCACAAGATTGTCTTATTGTCAAAATAGGGATCCAATAACACGTACATATTTAGACTATTCATGAAAAGGTCTCCCTTCAAAGACACACACATGACATAGGCACACATACACACATCTCTCTCTCTCTGTACATATGCACATATATATGTATATGTGTAAATACATAGATACAATTTATATATTTTAATATATATAAAATATGTGTCTATACATGCACACATATCTACATATACATAATCTATATAAGTGTGTGTGTATATAAGTGAGTATTAGAAGGGAACTCAAAAGTCATGCTGTCTAACCCATAGCTGAAATATGAATCTTCTCAATATAACTTTCAATCAGAGTTCATTCAGACTCTGAATATCTCCAGTGCCTAGCAACTTACTACTTATGCAATCAGCCTCTTTAATTTTGGGTCCTTTGATTGTAATAAAGTTTTTCTTTAACATTATAGCCTTAAACATATTTGAAGGAAACTATTATGCTTCACCTATATCTTCTCTTTTCAAGGATAAATTTCCTCAGTATCACAACTACTTAAATAACAAGCTAATGTAGATAAGAGGATGCCACAGAGTCACTGAATCACATAATTGAAAGGTATAAAGTGACCTCCCAAGTCTTCTAGTTGAACTCACACCTAAAAAAGCATCTCCTCCACCACATGCCAAAGAAGTGGCCTCTCATCTTTCACCTGAAATTCTCTAGGGAGGAAGAATCCAATATATTCAAAAGCATCCTACCCAATTTTAGGACAGTCCTAATTGTTAAGAAATTTTTCATGACATTGAACCCATCTGCCATTCCACCAAAACTTTCACCATCACTCCCAATTTTGCACTTTGAGTTGAAGCAAAACAAGCCCAATTCCTTTTCCACATGGCAGTCCTATAACTAGCTAAAGACACCTGTCAAGCTCCCCCAAAGTTTTCTCTTCTTTAGTCTAAACACTTTTAGCTGCTTCAATTAATCCTTGGATGGAATGGTCTCCAGTGTTGCTTCCCACTGTATTTTCCTTCCTATGGGCATGCTCCAGCTTATTGATGGGGCATCAAATACCAAAGGGTATCCAACCGATGTGGTTTGACCAGGATAGAGCCCAGCAGGGCTATTTCTTCTCTTACTCTGGATGCTACTTCTCTTAATGTAGCCCAACCATCTAACCATAGGTTTATTGGCTTTCATAACACACCTTTAACTCACTTTGGGTTTACAATCCACTAAGTCTCCTAGATCTTTTTTTCCTCACAAATTGTTGCATAGCCATGCCTTGTCCATCTTATACTGGTAGAGGTGATTTTTTGAGTTCAAGTGGAGTATTTTACATTTATTTCTATTAAATTATAAGGTATTCAATTTTGGCCTATCTTTTTAAGCTTTCTTCTGATCTTTTTGAATATTAACTCTGTCATTCAACATGTTAGCTCCCCCTCCTAGATTTGTCATCTGTAAATTTCTAAAGTATGTTATTTATGACTTTCCCCAATTCATTCATAAAATACTAAAACAGATAGAATTCTTGTATCAAAGCATTTTAGACTCATATAATCAAAGAAACAGAATCATGTAATCTCAGCTTAGCAGAATCTCAAAGTTAGCCTAACAGGGGCTCATTGTTTAAAGAAACCTCAGAATTAATTTAGTCCAAACCAACACTCCATGTGGGAATCAACTACATAGCATCCCTGGCAGGTGTTCCTTCAGCCTCTAATTGAATACTCCAAATGGAGTGAGTGTGCACTACTGACTTAAGTAGCCCATCTCCCCCTTTATAGCTCTGATTTGGGGGAAGCTCTTATGTTGTACTGAATGCTGCCTGAACTCTGACTTTTCTCCCACTCACTAGATTTCCTTACATTGAAAGAGTTGTTCATGTGATGAGAAGATCTTCTAATTTTGTTTCATTAATTTTCTGACCTAAGGTGAGAGAGCAGGGAGGACAGGAAATCCTAAGGGCTCACTATCAGAGAGGTTGCAGTATGGGAGAGCTGGGGCCATCAGTCATACAACCTCTCAGAAAAGGATCAAGGAGGTCAAAGGATACAGTGCAGAAAAGACTGTTTTAGGAGTCAAAAGAACTGAATTTGGTGACTTGGCTCTGTGACTAATTCCCTTATTGATATTGACCTCAATCCCACTTTTCTTCTCTGTTTAATGGGTAGTTCAGACTAGATTATTTTTCATAATCCCTTTCCTATCTAACATTTTAAGGTCCTTTTTAGTGTGACGATTCAAAATAGCTTATATTTTTATAGAGTTTTATTGCTCTATTGTATGACATCCTAATAAAATATTATTTATCCCTTTTTCAGATAAGGAAACTGAAGCTCAAAGGGTAAGGTGATTTCCTCACAGTTTAATGGCTAAATAATTTGACAAGATGGTACTAAAGCTCAGGTCTTCTGATGCTAAGTATGGTGGTCTTTCCACTAGATGATGCCAACTCTTTATTCCTTTTCTTAGGTTTTACCATTCTATATTCTTAGGTTCCTTTGATTTCTGATTTCCTTTGATTTCAATTAACTCCAGTGGCTTCCTGTTATCTCTAGGATCAAATACAAAATGTTCTGTTTGGCGATCAGAGCCCTTCATAACCTATCTTTTTATGTCTCTAGTGTTCTTACATGTTACACATACTCTTTGTTCTAGTGAAACTGGTCCCCTGGCTATTCCAGAAACAAGACACCCCATCTCAGCTCTAAGACTTTTGCTTGGCTGTCCTCCATGTTTGGAATGTCCTCCCTCATCTCTGCCTACTGACTTCTCTGGCTATCTTTAAGCCCGAATTAAAATCCCATCTTTCACAGGAGGTCTTTCCCAACTCCTCTTAATTCTAGGGCTTTCTTCTGTTAAATTATTTTCTATTTATCTTGTATATTTATTTGTATGTTTGTTTGCATGTTTTCTTCCCCAGTAGATTGTGAGCTCCTTGAGGGCAGGAACTGTATTTTGTCTCTTTTCATAAGCCTAGCACTTAGCGCAGTGCCTGGCACAAAGTAGGCACTTAATAAATGTTTTTTGATTGATTAAAAAATTTTTACATCTTTAATATCCTATATTCCATGTTCTAATAGTCTATGGTCTAGCATGGTGATTCAAATAAATTGGGAATCTGCATTGAAAAGTTATAGACAGCTAAATGGCTCAGTGGATAGAGCACTGGATTTAGACTCAGAAGACATGAGTTCAAATTCAGCCTCAGACACTTGCTAGCTAGGTGGCATTGTACAAGTAACTATATTTCTCAGTCTCAGTGTCCTCATCTGGAAGATAAGAATAATATCACCTACCTCACAGCATAGTTGTGAGGATCAAATAAGATATTTGTAAACTACTATGCAAACCTAAAAGTGCTATAAGATGCTAGCTATTATCAGGCATTATTCTTTGTTGAATCTGAAGAAGCAGAAAAGTATTATGAATCTGTCTGTCTGTCTCTCTGTCTCTCTGTCACACACACACACACACACACACACACACACACACAACACCCCCCCCATAAACACACAAATACACATTACTTGAATAAAGAAGTCCAAATATATCTGACCTGTGCCTGCATAGGATAAATTCGGACACTCTCAGCTCCACAGCATAGAGCTTCTCACCAGGATATATGGGAATCTGGAAGAAATAGAATAACATAAGCCTTCAGAATTCTGGGCTGCTCACAGGGATTGGGGAGATGGATAAAGCACCACGTTTGTTGGGAAGAGCCTCTTCATTCCTGTCCACTACCAAAGGAGCTTGGGGCTCCTGCTTTATCAGTCAAAGAAGGAACCGGAAGAGAGAGACAATGTTCCCAAGATTCTGGTTAGAAATAAACATGGAGTAATTGCTTGATTCTCCCACAGGCTCCCTGTGAAATGGATACACTGGGGTTGGGGGAAGGGGAATGTTTGTGTCAGAGACTGGAGAAGGCAGTGCTGTGGGCCATTGGGAAAAATACCTTTGGGGTGTCCATTCTCTCTCCTCTGGGCTTGGGTAAGAAATGATCAGCTTCTTATTCTCCAGCTCAAAGCTTCCTCAGGCAAGCCTCATTTACCTAATACCACCAGCCCTTGCCTAGACTCTTGGACATCCATAATCAACTAGGACTCAAATTATTCAGATTTAGACAAGAATTGTTCTCACCTTCATTTTAGTTTTGGGGGATATATACATGTATATACACACATGTATGTATGTATGTATATGTATAGACATGTGTATGTGGGTATGTATATGTGTATATGTATGTATGTATGTATGTATGTATACGTGTGCGGATATATATATAGAGAGAGAGAAGGTTGGGGGTTAAAACACTTTGCTATGGAATGAAGAAAGACATTAAGTAAACTCTGTGAGTCTAGGGATTGTTTTGTGCCCTAGCACAGTGCCTGGGCACAAAATAGACAGCTAATAAGTACTTACTGATGGAATGAAACACTAAAATTGAAAAAATAGCTGGCAATGCTTTAGCACTTTAGAGTTTATAGACTCTTTTTCATCCAAACAGCTCTGTGAGTTAGGTATTAAATGTCCATCCCTGTTTTACAGATGGAATTCATTGTAGGGCAGAGTATACAGCAGTACTCTGTTCACTGTATCATTACCAATGACAGCTCAGAAAGTGGAAGTGATTTGCTCAGGGTCGCATTGTTCATTCATTCAATGAACACATATATTCAGCAGCTATTATGTGCAAGGCTCTAGGTTATGCTTTGAGGATATTTGAATGCATCCAAGATCCCCTTGTTGTTTCTGGATGTTTCCCTTTAATGATACAGAAAGCAGCTCTTCTATGCCTATTCATCCTTTGAGATTCTTGTACATGTTTCTCCATAAGTTTGTTTCTAGGTTCCATTCAACATGCTAGGCTCCATCCTTCCGTTCTTTAGACATAACCATGGAGTACTCGATTTGTCCATCTGTCGTCCCTCACTCCTACTACATGGCCAGTCCTTTCTCTTTTTTGCTTATAAATTTCCCTGCTAATATTTTCTCCAGTTCTTTAAAGTTCTTTATTTGTCTTATGTTGCAGCATTTTCACATCCACCATGAACATTTCAAGTGACTACTGGGTAATACTAATTTTTAATTCTTTGGGGCACTGTAGTGTTCTGTGATTCAAAGTCATACAACCACACTGGGTGGTTAAAAGCAAGATTTTAAAAAGCTTAAAATTCTAAACTCCTAAATTTTGATGGAACTTTAAAAGTCATCTCTTCCAATTCCTACTTCAAGAGCTCTTGACCTTGTAGAGATCATAGTCTAGTAAACAGATGAGGCTGTAAATAATTACAATATGAAACAGACCACAGTAAGTCCATAAAAATAAACAAATAAAGATCTAAGACTATTCATATATAAATTATTTTCAGATTCTGCACTACAAGGAAGAAAGCACTGGACTGCAAGATACGAGATTTGGCTGCATGTGAGTCGTATTTCTATGGTTTACAACAGTGGAACCCAAGCCTTCAGACTACAAGACCAGTGTTCATTTGACTGTGACCATTAGAATATATTATGAAACCATACACTTATTAAGAGTACAAAAGCGTATGTAGCATCATTTATCAAAAATCATATTGGACATGGAATCAGCACATCTGGGTTGGACTCTCAGCTTTGTCACTTACCACCTGCATAGCCATGAAAAATTTCTTGAGCCACTTTGGTTCTTGTTTCCTTATATATGAAATGAGGCAGTAAGATAAAAAATATTTCTTAGATAACTTCCTACTCTAATATTTTATGACTTTATGAAAACATATACCATATAAAATATTGTACTTACGTTAAAGCCCCTATTTAATATAATCTTCATGTTGTCTTCATTACTTCAGTGCAGTGTTCCTAAATAATTTTATTTTTTAAAATTAGTTTTATTTGTTTTGTTAAATACTTCCCAATTATATATATATATGTGTGTGTGTGTGTGTGTGTGTGTGTATATATATATATTATTTTTAGGCAATTGGGGTTAAGTGACTTGCCCAGGGTCACATAGCTAGTAAATGCCAAGTCTTTGGTCTGAGGCCGGATTTGAACTCAGGTCTTCCTGACTTCAGGGCTGATGTTCTATCCACTGCACCACCTAGCTGCCCCAACTTCCCAATTATATGTGAAAAAAAAAATTAACAATCATTTTTTTGAAATTTGGAGTTCTAAATTCTCTCCCTTCCATTGCACCTCTCCTCTTTTGAGAAGGCAAGCAATTTGATATAGATTATACATGTGAAGTCATGCAAAGCATTTTTCCATATTAGCCATGTTGCAAAAGAAAACACAAATTAAATAAAACAAAAATAAAGAAAATTTTTAAAAGTATGCTTCAATCTGTGTTCAGAATTCTTCAGTTCTCTTTCTGGACTTGGATAGTACTTTTCATAAAGGGTTCTTTGGAATCGTCTTGAATCATTGTCTTGATTAGAGCAGCTAAGTCTTTCACAGTTAATCCTTCTTACAATATTGCTGTTACTGTATACAATGTTATCCTGGTTCTGCTCACTTCAGTTTGCATGATTTCATATGAGTCTTCTCAGGTTTTTCTGAAACTATCTTGCTCATCATTTCTTATAGCACAATAATATTCCACCCAGTCATATACCACAACTTTTAAAACCATTCCTCAATTGATGGACATACTTTAGATTTCCCATTCTTTTCCCCCTATCTCCCACACAGCTGATATGAACATTTTTGTACAAGTAGGTTCTTTTTCTTTTTCTTTGATCTCTTTGGAATGCTGGTTCAAAGGGTATGTACAGTTTTACCTTAGGGCACAGTTCTAAATTGGCCCCCAGAATGATTGGAGTAGTTCACAACTCCAGTAACAATGCATTAGTGTCCCAACTTTTCCACATCCCCTCCAGTATCTGTCATTTTCTTTTTCTTTCACGTTAGCTAAGCTGATAAGTGTGAGGTGGTATCTCGTTTTTGTTTTAATTTTCATTTCTCTAGTTAGTGATTTAGGGTCTTTTTTCAAGTGACTATTGATAACTTTGATGTCTTCTTCAGAAAACTGCTTCTTCATATCCTTTTACCACTTATCAACTGGGGAGTGGCTCTTGTTTTTATAAATATGGCTCAGTTCCCTTTATATTTGTGAAATGAGGCCTTTATCAAAGAAACTTGCTATAAATTCTTTCCCAGTTTCCTGTTTTCCTTCTAATTTTGACTATATTAGTTTTGTCCGTGCAAAAGCTTTTTCATTTCATCTAATCAAAATTATCTATTTTACCTCCCATAATGCTCTCTATCTCTTGTTTGGTCATAAACTCTTCCCTTATCCAAAGATCTGACAGGTGCTTTTTTCCATGCTCATCTAATTTACTCATGATATTACTTATGATATTTATGTCTAAAGCATTTATTCATTTTGACTTTATGTTGGTATATGGTGTGCAATGTTAGTTTATGACTAATTTCTGCCCAACTGCTTTCCTGTTTTCCTGGCAAATTTTGTCAAATATTGACTTCTTACCCCAAAAGGTTGGATTTTGGGGTTTATAAAAAACTAGATTATTATTGTCATTAACTACTATGTGTTGTGTACCTAATCCGTTCTACTGATCCACCACTCTATTTCTTAATCAGTAGTAGATCATTTTGATGATTACTGCTTTGTAATAGAGTTTGAAATCTGGAACTGCTACACCACCTTCTTTCACATTTTTGAACTTTTGTTCTTCCAGATGAATTTTGTTACTATTTTTTCTAGCTCTGCAAAATAATTCCTTGGTATTTTGATTGATATAGCAATGAATAAGTAAATTAATTTAGGCAGAATTGTCATTTGTATTATATAGGCTGAACCTATCCACAAATAATTGATATTTTCCCAATTATTTAAATCTGTCTTTATTTGTATGAAAAGAGTTTTATAATTTCCTTCATATAGTCCCTGGTTATTGTCAAGACAGGTAGACTTCCAAGTACTTTATATTGTCTGCAGTTGTTCTATATAGATGTTCTCTTTCTATCTCTTTCTGCTGAGTTTTGTTGGTAATGAATAAAAATGCTGATAAGTTATGTGGGTTTATTTATGTCCTGTAACTTTCATAAAGTGATTAGTTATTTTTAGTTGATTCTCTAGGATTCTCTAAGTATACCATCATATCATCTGCAAAGAATGATAGTTTTGTTTCCTAATCTAATTCCTTCAATTTCTTTTTCTTCTCTCCTTGCTAGAGCTAGCATTTGTAGTATAATATTTAATAGCCATGATAGTGGACAGCCTTGTTTCATTCCTGATCTTATTGGGAAGGCATCATGTTTATTCCCATTACATATAATATTTGGTTTGAGTCTTAGATATATACTACTTATCATTTTAAGAATGGCTCCACTGATTTTTGTGCTTTCTAGTGTTTTTAATAGGAATGGGTGTTTATTTTGTCAACGGCTTTTTCAGTATGTATGGATATAATCATGACTTTTTTATGGGTTTCTTTTTATTGATGCGGTCTATTATGTTGATGGTTTTCCTAATCCTGAAGCATTCCTGCATTCCTGGTACAAATCCCTCCTGGTTATAGCATATGATCTTTGATACAATGGTGTAATTTCCTTGTTAATATTTTATTAAAATTTTTTGCATTGATATTCACTAAGGAAATTGGCCTGTAGTTTTCTTTCTCTGAGTTTTACTATCCCTGGTTTAGGTATGAAAACCATATTTGTGTCATAAAAGGACTTTAGTAGGACTCATTCTTTATTTTTTCAAACAGTTTATGTAGTATTGGGATTAATTGTTCCTTAAATGTTTGATATAATTCACTTGTGAATCCTTCTAGTCCTGGGGATTTTTTTCTTAGGGAGCTCATTGATTGCTTGTTCAAGTTTTTTTTTCTAAGATAGGGTTATTTAAGTGTTCTATTTCCTCTTCTGTTAACCTGAGTGGTTTATATTTTTGTAAATATTCATCCATTCATTTGATGGTCAATTTTACTGGAATATATTTGGACAAAATAACTCCTAATAATTATTTTAATTTCATCTTCATTGTTGGTTCATTCTTTTCATTTTTGACACTAGTAATTTGTTTTTCTTCCTTCTTTTTTTTAAATTAAATTAATAAATAATTTACCTATTTTTTCACAAAACCAGCTCTTTTTTTTTATTAGTTCAATGGTTTTATTACTTTCAATTTTATTAATCTCTTTTTTGATTTTTAAGATTTCAGTTTTGGTATTTAATTAGAGATTTTTAATTTTTTTGTAGTTTTTTTTTAGTTGCATGTACAACTCATTGATCTGCTCTTTCTCTGTCTCTCTCCCTCTCTCTCATTGATGTACACATTTAGAGACATAAATTTTCCCCTAAGTACTGCTTTGGTGCCATGTGTTTCTATGATTTATCCTCTGACCAATGATTCTTTAGGATTAGATTATTTAGTACCCAATTAACTTTTAATCTATGTTTCCATTTAATCTATGTTCCCTTTATTAAATATAATTTTATTGGATTATAGTCTGAAAAAGATGCATTTAATAGTTTTGCTTTTCTGCATTTGGTTGTGAAGTTTTTATGCCTTAATACAAGATCAATTTTTATGAAGATGCCATGGCCAGCTGAGAAAAAAGGCATAGTCCTTTCTATTTCCATCCCGTTTTCTCCAGAGATCTATTATATCCAAATTTTCTAAGATTCTATTCGTCACCATGACCTTTTTCTTATTTATTTTATGGTTAGACCTATCTAGCTCTGAGAGAGGAAAGTTGAAGTCCCCCACTTGTATAGTTTAACTTTCTATTACCTTCTGCATTCATTTAACTTTTTCCTTAAGAATTTGGATGCTATACCTTTTGGTGCATATATGTTTAGTATTGATATTACTTCATTGCCTATGGTGCCTTTTAGCAAGATGTAGTTTTACCTCTTTTTATTATCATATCCCTGCTTATCCTTTTTAATTAGGTCTATTTTTGTTTTTGCTTTGTCTGAGATCATAATCACTACCCCAGCTTTTATTTTATTTTAGCTAAAGGATAATGCTTTGCTCTAGTCCCTTATTTTAACTTTGAGTGTGTCTCTGTCTTTCAAGTGTGTTTCTTATAAACAACATATTGTTGGATTCTGGTTTCTAAGACATTCTGCTATCCATTTTTGTTTTTTGGTTGAGTTCATCCCACTTATATTTACAGTTATGATTACTAACTGTACAAAGTGATATTCTTCAAGGGCAGTACATCAAAAATTAAATAATAATTTCTTGATTTGACATTTGGATCTCTTCACAACCTGGGTCTTTCCTATTTTTCTAGTCTTCTTACACATTATTCCGCTCTACTTACTTTACAATACACTCATACTTGCCTTCTTGCTTTGGTGCACACATGATTTCCCATCTCCAGTGTCTGTGCCCTCCAGGACTCACGTTCCACTTTCATAATACTTAGTTTCTTTCAAAGCAACTCAAGTATCATTTTCTATAGAAAATATTTTCTGATATCCCCAGATGATAGTGTTAGGCTTTCCCCAAACTACCTTATATTCAGTTTATTATATATATGCATATATATATATATATATATATACATATGTGTGTATGTATGTATATCTATATTCATATTTTTGTCATCTCTCCCATTAAAATGTAACTCTTTAAAAGCAGGGCTTCTTAACATTTTTGTTTATGACAGGTGATACTTTCAGGACTAATGAGTTTAAGCCACCACTTGAAGCAGGCAAGATAAGATGGGAAAAGGCCTTGGTAACTATTGTCCCTTGATTAGAATAGGCAGGGAAATGGGAAGTCAATCAATCAATAAACATTTATTAATCATCTACTACATTCCAAGCACTGTGATAAGTGTGGAGGATACCAAACAAAAAAGGCAAAAGATAGTTCCTACCATCAAATAACTCATAATCTAATGGAAGAGACAGCAATCAAAAATATGTACAATGTGTAAAAGACAAAGGAGATAGTTAAGAGACAGAAAGCACTAGAAGTAAGAGGGGTTCAGAAAGGCTTCCTGTAGAGATGGGATTTTAGTTGAGACCTAAAGGAAGCCATGGGTGATGGGGAGAGAGACATTCTAAGCATGGCAAACAGCCAAAGAGAATACCCAGAGCTAAGAAATGAAATGTCTTGTTCATGTAACAATAAGGAAGCCAGTGTCATTGAATAGAAAAATAGATGACTGGGAATAAGGTGCAAAAAGACTGGAAAGATAGGAGGGGTCTAGGTTATGAAGGGTTTTGAATGCCAAACAGGGGGCTTTGTCTTTGATTCTGAAGGTGATAGGGAGCTACTGGAATTTATTGATTTCTGGGGATGGGGGTAGAAGGTTACATGACTGTACTTGTATGTATATACACACACGTACATTGTGTATGTATATGTGTATATGTGTATGGATGTATATATAGAGGGAGATGTACATATATCTATAGATGCATATATATGTGGGTATGTGTGTGTGTGTGTGTGTGTGTACGCGTGACTATGTGTGTGTGTGTGTGTGTACATACATCTTTATATCATGGATTGTCAGTTGCATTCAAGTTTCAGGCAGGCAGATTTGGGGGCAGAAGGGTGATCTACATTTGGAAAAACACAATACATTCCAAATTTTCCCCAGTGATTTGCATAATGTCATGATATAGTTGTGCATTAAAATGTTTGAGAAAGAGTGAGAGGCAGAAAGGAAGAAGAGAAAGGAAGGAAGGAAGGAAGGAAGGAAGGAAGGAAGGAAGGAAGGAAGGAAGGAAGGAAGGAAGGAAGGAAAGACACTGAGAGATCTCCCTGACGGTCTCTTCCATTCTGTCCAAGGATTCCCAATTCCCTCCAAATAGAATAAACAGCATATGAAGATCCTAACATTTTAAACTGACATATTGTCTTTGGTACCAAAAATAGTAGAAGTAACGTCATTAGCAATCACTGAGCATCCATGTGGGGCTGGAGACAGAATAGAAGTAAGAAGAGTCAATTTGATTCCTGCATAAAACAGTCTCTGGGACACGGTTTCTACATCTGGAAAATGAGAGTAATAATTTCTGCCATCCTAGCTTCAAAGGGTTACAATGAGGGATCAAATGAGATAACATATATGAAAGCCCATTGTAAACAATAAAGAAATGTAAGGTATGATTATTATTACATTTTCAACCATAGCATAAGTAGAGACTATATTTAATTCCACGCATTGAGTGAAATTAGAGTAATGGAACTAGTTTAGAAGCACAAGTTACTGTGGCTGAGAGGAATATATGGTTCTGTTGAGGATCCTTCTCAAAGCACCCTTCATGGCCTTATTCCTCACACTATAAATGAAGGGGTTTAGCATGGGAGTCACCACTGTATACATCATGGAAGAGATAATGTCTTTGGTATTTGAATTCCTGGAGGAAGGGAAAAGGTACTGGCCAATGATTGTCCCATAATATAAAGACACTACAGAAAAGTGTGAGCCACAGGTAGACAATGCTTTGCAGGTCCCCTTGGTAGAAGGGATCTTCAGGATGTTGGCAATAATGTGTATGTAAGAGACAAGGACACATATTAATGGAAGCACAATGACTGTCGTTCCCACAGTAAACATGACTAGTTCATTGAGGGAAGTGTCTGAGCAGGACAGCTTGAGCAAAGCGGCTAGGTCACAAAAGAAATGAGGGACAGCATTTTCTGCACAGAAGGGCAGTTGGGCCAGGAGAAAGGTGTGGGAAAAAGAGCTGGCACAGGAAAGGATCCAGGACCCAACCACCAGCAGGCTGCAGAGACTCTGGCTCATGACAGTGGCATAGTGGAGAGGGTGGCAGATGGCAACATAGCGATCATAAGCCATTGCAGTGAGCAGGAAGCTGTCCAGATCAGTAAAGAATATGAAAAGATACATCTGTGAGATGCAGCCATTGTAGGGAATGGTCTGGCTCCCTGTCTGCATGTTCACCAGCATCTTTGGGGTAGTCACTGATGAGAAACAGACATCAGTGAAGGCCAAGTGACTGAGGAAGAAATACATGGGAGTATGAAGGTGAGAGTCCAGTCTGATCAAAAAGATGATAAGCAGGTTCCCCAGGAGTGTGGTGAGATACATGCTCAGGAACAGAATGTAAAACAGAACATGATGCTGTGGTCTGATAGGAAGTCCCAGGAGGAGGAATTCAGAGATACTTGTCCCGTTCTCCCTCTCCATTCTGTTCTATCTGCTTAAAGAAGAAGGAATCAGTTTGGCACAGCGAAAGCATACCACTTGGACTCAGACGACCTGTGTTCAAATCAGAGCTTTGTTACCATCCATGTGACTTTGTACAACTCACAACTTCTTTGGAACTCCTAGATACTCCAGGAAAAAAAAATGTTAGAATAACTGTTAGACTTAGGCATGAATAGAGTGTGGGCTGGGAGTGTGAGTCCATGCAACCCATGTTTTATGAAAACCTGTAATGTTAGAGCTTAAAGAGACTTGAGAACCAGAATGTTAGAAATCGAACTCTAGGCCCAGTACCCATTCTCTGCAGCATGCTTCATCACTACACTATCAATGTAACACTTGTTCAACTCTTTTTTATCTTAGCCCTCTTGAAACTATTTTGAATTTTTTATATATATATAAATATATATACATATATAAACACATATATTCATATACACACATGTATGTATGTATGTATTGAGAGGAGCATGTAGTAGTGACTAAAATGCAGATCCAGAAATATCTAGGTGCAAGTTTCACCTCCAACACTATTGGCTGTGTGACCCTTGGCAAATCACTTAACCTTGGTGCTCTGGCCAGCTATCTACAGCTATATGTTTCAGAGACAGCGTTGTCCCACACTGCGAGAGGAAGTTCCTCACCAGGAAGTACCTACACCAATAAAATCACAGGTCCAGATCTTATCCCTATATTTTCTATATGCACTTATTTACTTTATACTTATAAAGCTTTAACAGCATAAAATAACACTAAGAATTTTCAGACATCCCTGTAGATGCATACATTTGTTCCTGTTAGAATATAAGTTCTTTGAAGGCAGAGACTGTTTCACTTTCGGCTTTGTGTCCTCAGAGAATAGTATAGTTCCAAGTATGTATCAGCACTTACTAAATGTTTGTGATTGATTGTTCTCACTCCTAGTAATAAACATTCTGCCATAACCATCTCTACTCTGAGTGGCTTGGGTTGAACAGAATAAAGAGAGATGAGGATTTTCTATCCACATATCTCTGAACAATTCTCCAATGGATTAATAAACTGTATGTTGTGGAGAGACTTAGGTTGTGTCCAGTATAAATAACTTGTTTCTTTCCTGAGGTTCTGATGCATCTACATGATGTAAAGGGGACTCTGTGTCCTCTAGAGCACAAGATCTGGAAAGTTTTCTGCACTGGAAAGGCTTCCACCATGACTAAATCAAAGATAGATCTAATTGAATATGGAGAGTCTGGGGAGTGAATCTTTGGGTTGCAGCAACTCATTAAAATCCTCTATTGAGGCATGGGATGATGATATGTGCTGGAGGAAAGAGCAGCCATAACACTGATATAGAGAATATTTTTAGCAAGAGAAGTGGTGAAAAGAATTAGAGGTTAAAGACCAGAGGATCAAGAAAGAAATATAAAGAAGAGTCCTCAAACTCAAGGCTGGAGGCAGGGCATATAACCAGAGGTGAAAGCAGCCTCCTCCTGGGGTTCCTGTAGCACTTCACCTCTTGAATATCTCTTCTCCTACTCTTTCTTTTCCCAACCCACTTCCTGTCTCTTTTCTTTAGTCTTGCTAGCCTGTTCTTGGTATTTCATCACAGACTTTACCATTTATACAAGACTCTAGAAATGAAGTTATGAGAATCATTAGCTATACTTTCTTGGTACTCACAATTCTTCCTCTAACCTAGATTAAATAGTTTTTCTTCTACTGTATTTTCTGTTTGTCAATCATAAACAAGTCACCATTTATAAAAGCATTTGATTTATACCGAACACATGAGATGAGAGAGATCTGGTTTCTCTTGTGAGTTCCAGTTGCAAATCATCAATTGCATATTGGAAATTTCCAACTCTGTGTCCCAAAGCCATCTCAAAATTAATGTGCCCCAAACAGAATTAAACAGAATTAAATCATCCTCCCCCCCTAAAAAAATACCCCTCTTTATAACTTATCTGTTTCTGTCAAAGACACCATCATGCTTTTTATCAAACACATTTGCAACTCTGGAGGTAATCTTGACTCTCTCAACACATCCACATCCAATCCATTGCCAGGTCTTGTTGATTCTGCCTTTAAAATATTTCTCACATCTTTACCTTTCTCTCCACTCACTAAACCACCTCCCATCCAGGCTCTTATCTTTTTTCACTTGGACTATGGTAGTAACCTCCTAATTGGTCTCCTTGCTCCTTGCTCCTCTCCAATTCATCCTCTACCTAATCACTTGCTTGCTCAAGAAGCTCCCATGGTTCACTATTGCCTATAGAATCAAATATCAACTCCCCTTTTGGCATCACAATCTGGTTCCAAATCTCTTTTTCTGGGTTATTACATACTACTTCTTTTCATGCACCCTATGGTCTGGCCAAAGTGGCCTTCATACTGTTCCTCACACATAAAATTCCATCTCCTATCTCCATGCATTTGCAAAGGTCATCCCCTATGCCCAAAATTCATTCATTCTTCCCATCTGCCTCAGGATGCCTTGCTTGCTTCAAAGCTTGGCTCAGACGACATAGCCCGGGGGGAGGTCTTTTCTAATCCTCCTTCCTGGATGTTAGCATCTCGCCTCCAACCTAAAATTATTTCCATAGTCTCAGTTCCCTCTGTCAGAAATGTGAGTTCCTTGAGCACAAAGAGTGTTTTCTTTGTATCTTACAAGCCTTGTGTCTAGTACAATACCTTGTACACGGTTGGTTGGTTGTTCTTCACTCTCAAAGAGGACCAAAAATGGCATCACTACATTAAAGCCAAGTTACAATGTGTCTGACTGTGGCTGATCAGCTCAACATGAGCTCAGAATACTCTACCATACTCTACCACAGGTTGGGCACAAATAGTCCACGTGAACATTTGCGGTGGATTAAGGTCCTTAATAAATGCTTGTTAATTGATTGGCTAAGATAACCAAACAATTTCTTTGATATTGAGCATGGAAACCACTTCATTTATATTGAATAGACAGATTATTCTTATCTACAACATGGGATGACAAAAAAATAGGCAGACAGTAGGCTATTTATCACAAAGTCTTTCTATAGGGCAAGCTCTATATGTAGAGAGGGTTTGGTTTGAAAATCTCACTCTCCCTCACCTCCTCCTACAGTCAAATTACATTTCTCCCTCTCTGGATAAATTACCCGAAATCTTCATGATTCTCTTCTTTAGGTTAAGACATCAAAGGGACCCAGGAAAATTAGGGATGGATAAAAATTTATCATCTCATAAACACTTGATTTTGAGTTAGTTTATCAGAGTTACCCTAGCAGAAGAAAAGGCTTACAGAGGTAGGGAAATGGGATAGGTAAGCCTTTGTCAGTGTTAAGAGGAAGGAAAATACACTGCCTGTGAGAGACCCCTCATCAAGAGAATAAATATGATTTCATGAAATGAGTCACTGATTATCAGTTCAGCTCAACAGTTTCTTTCTTGTGTTCTGGTGTATAGGATGCATCAATGATCAGTGACTCAGTTCATGAAATTTCCTTTATCCTCCAGACCAAGGTGGGAAGAAAAGACAGAAAAACACAGAGACACAGAGAGATATAGAAAAAGAGAGAGAGAAAGGGAGAGCAAAAGATATGGAGAGATAGAGAAAGAGATAGAGACAGAGAGACAGAAAGGAAATCTTGGAGATTCCCTGCCAGAGAAGTAGTTGTATAGGGATTCGGAGATTCTGGGTCCCTTAGTAATTCAATCTCTGAGGAAGACATCAAGAGGGCAACTTGGAGCAGTGCCAAGGGCACTGGATTAGGAATCAGAAAATCTGGGCTCTAGTCCTGGCTCTGGCATGGTGCCCCTTTGTCCCTTTCAAGCTTAATTTCATTTTATGTAAAATTTAGGTTGGGGCCTCAGTAATTGTTATCATCCCTTCTATCTCTAAGGTTCTAAATATTCCTTCTAGTTTATACATATAGTAATAGTTCTTATTACCATAGTCATTTACTATTCTCAGGGAGTTTTCTTCCCAACACTCAGATGAAGTAAATAGTATAGCTATTATTACCCCATTTTTCAGATAAAGAAATTAAAATACCAATGGATGAAGTGATTTGCCAAAGTTTAATGGGCAGAGGGAAAGCTGGAACTCAGGTCTCCAGCTGTCAAATGTCATGCTCTTTCCAATGCCTTGGCTACCTCTCCATTCTATATTCTCATATTTAATCTACTATGGCCCCTTCCAGCTTTAATATTAGGGCCATAGGATGATATATTTGGAAATCTAGCCCAATCCACTAATTTTACAGATGAGGAAATTGAGACCCCAGAGAGATTAAATGGTTTCCCTAAAGCCAGTCAGGTAAGTGACAGAACGCAAATATGAACCTAAGTCCTCTGACTCTAAATCCTATTGGCTGTTCTTTTTTTTTCTTTTTTCTTTTTCTTTTCTTTTTTTTTTAAACAAAGCTGCAGTGTTTCTTCTTCTGTACCTCCTTTATGTTCTAAGGTCATTTCCAGTTCTAATAGCCTGTATTAATTTGCATGTTTGTTTTGCCAGAACCTATGACTTAATTGGCTTAGGGCACTCCTGATAGAGATTTTCCTTGTGCTATCGGAAACTGCTCTGCAAATTGTACTTTCAGAGAGTGGTCTGGTGCAATGAGAGGTTACATGACTTGCCCAGGGTCACACAGCCAGCATATATCAGAGGTGAGACTTGAACCAAGTTCTTCCTAACCCTGAATCCAACACTCTATCCCCTGTCCCACCCTGCATCTTCTGGGAAAGTCATATGGACTTTGTACTTAGCACATTGACTAGTACATAATAGGTTTCATAAATATTTATTGACCCACTGACTATTCCAGCATTCTATTGTCCAGTGAACCCAGAGATCCAGATAGGAAGGATTTGGACCAGCACATATGAGTCTGAGTCCAAGAGAGGAGAAAAGTTCTACTGAAAGTCACACACATAGACACACCAAAATACCCATCCATACATGCATATATGTGCCCACACATACTCCCATTGCTTGAATGAGTATTCCCAATTTCTTCTGACCTGTGCCTATCTGTGATGAATATAGATGATTGGAGCTTTGAGAAATAAATGTGCCTGTTTCTCTCCAGAAAACCCTGGAACTTGAGAAGAATAAAATCAGGTTGAAGTATTGTTAGTTTCAACTTTTTGCTGGGAAAGAGGAAAGAGGCTGGAATTTTTGCTTCTTAGGCTCAGTAGACTATGCTTAGTTTCCATTCACAACATAGAATACGCAAGCAATACTCTCTTATTGTACTAGCCAAGGAAGGGATTTGGGGGTATTGTTTAGGGAGGGACAATGTCCCCAGCTCCTTGTTAGAGCAATTGAGTAATTCCCCCTTGGACCTTTGTGGGATGGATACACCTGAGGCTGGAGTGTTTCTTTCAGGAGCTGGAGAAGGTGAGGCTGTGGGATCATTGAGGAAGATTTGTTAGTGCTCCTCCTCTTTCCCTTGGGTCTGTGTAAAGCCTGGAAAGCCAGAAACAGCTTTAATCCCAAACTCTAGAGGATGCCTCTAAGTCTCACTCATTGCCAACAGCTGCAATATGTCTTCTGGAGCAAACAGGATCAATTATAACTCCCTTAGTTCAGGTTTAAACAAGAACCTTTCACTGAACTATGACATGTTTAAGATAAACATGCTCTACCAGGGAATAAAAGTATGAGAAGTCAAAGTTTAGTGGTCAAACAATAGTGATCAATAAAAGTTATCAGATGAACTTAAGATTATTAAAAACCATGTGAAAGAATGTTCCAAATTACTAATAAGATAAATGAAAGTTAAATAACCTTGAGGTTCCACATTACACCCAGTAAATTGGCAAAGACAACAAAAGAAGGGAATGGTCAGTGTAGGAGGGGCTGTGAAAATGTGGGTACACTAATGCATTGTTAGTGAAACTGTGAATTAAGTCATTATTTTGGAAAGCCATGAATAATTATGCAAATTAAGTGATTAAAATATTCATATCCTTTGACAAAAAGATTCTACTTCTAGGCATATGGTTATTGATAAAAATAAACTCCTCATATATAGAAAAATACTTGCCGTTGCATTTGTGAGGGAGGGTGGCAGTAAAGAACTAGAAACAAAGTAGATGCTCATAAATAGGGGCATGGCTAAAGAAAAATAACTTGAATAAAATGTAATGTTATTATGCTGTAAGGAATAATGAATATGATAAATACAGAAAAGCAGAAAGACTTCAATGAACTGATGGAAAATGAAGCTGAACCAAGAACACAATATACAAAATGACTATAACAATGTAAATTTGAGATAACAATAATGGCCAAACAACCAAAAGTAAATGAGAAAAAAAAATTACAAAGAATAAGTATGGCCCTAAATAAGAGATTTGAGAAGATAACCTTCTCCACCTTCTATATTTACTATTTTGCAGTGGTCAGAGGCCCATAGATCTGGAATTTTACATATATTTTCAGATGTTTTTGTTACAGCTATTAGTTTCATTGATTGTTTTTGTCTTTTCCCTCTTTTTCATTAATAAAATTATTTGTTATATAGGATGGCTCTCTAGGAAAAAACAGAGGTAAGTATGTAAGGGAAATTTTAAATGACATAAAACAAGAGGCAATACATTTAAGTCTTTTTTTATTCATTTTAAACTTAAATACAAAATGAAAAAAGAAAAAAAAGAACATTTCCATGTTCATAGTAGAACATGTGAGGATTCAATATAAAACGATTTCCATTTCATGAAAACCTATGTAATAAATCCTATATATTGTTTTCAAAGCAACCCTGCTTTTGTGTGCTTCTTCTGGGTTTTCTTTTCTTCTCCGCTGTGCATTTTGTATTTTATTTTTTTCCCTACCTCCCCTCCTGCCCTAGAGAAGGCTATAATTAAACATGAATATATACATATATATGCATATACATACATATCTATAGACAAAGACACACATGACTGTACTATGCATATTTCTATTTGTCAGTTCTTTCTCTGGGGGTGGCTAACGTCTTACTTCATAGATCTAAGTATTTCCACTTTTTCTAAATCAACCAGCTCATCCCTCCTTATATCATAGCACTATTCTATCGCAATATACCACAGCTTGTTTAGCCATTCCCCAATTGAAGAGCATTATCATTTTAGCCAATCTGATAGGTATAAGATGATATCTCAAAGTTATTTTAATTTACACTTCTCTAATCAATAATGATTTAGAGCATTTTCTCACATGATTATATATAGTCTTGATTTCTTCATAGAAAAGCTTTCTGTTTGTATTCTTTAATAATTCATTAATTGGAGGATGACTTATTTTATACTATTACGTTGTTTCAATGGTCTAAAATAATATTAAATAATATTGACGACACATAGTATGGTTCCCTATTTTCTCCTTTAATTAGATCTATTATAGCCTTAACTTTGCTAAGATCATGACTACTACCCCTGCTTTTTTATATGATAAATTTAACCCAGCCCTTTATTTTATCTCTGTATGTATCTCTCATTTTTATTGTGTTTCCTGAGAGCAACATATTGTTGAATTCAGATTTTTAATCCATTCTGCTATCCATTTCCATTTTATGGGTAAATTTGTCCTATTCACGTTCTAAGTTATAATTACTTGTGAATTTCCCTTCATCCTATTTTTTCTTCACTGTTCTTCTCATCCTCTTTACCCTATCCTTCCTCACTAGTTTAATTTACTTTTACCTGCTACCTTGCTCTCCTATTCCTTAATGGACCAACCCTGTAAGAGTCCTTCCTTTGTCCTCTCTCTCTGCCTTCCATCTTAATCTACCTAAGAGTTTCTCTTTTGTCTCTTCTCCCTCCAAATTCTTAATCTGTATACCCTTCTAAAAGTCACTCCCTTCCCCTATTTCCTAACCCATTTTCCATGAGAGCAAGTTTCCAGCCCTCCACCCTCACTTGCTTCTTCTGTATCAGTTCTTCATTTCATGCCTCATTTGTACGAAATAACTACTCCTTTTTACCTCTCCTGCTCCATTTTACTTTTTAGAATCACCCCATCATGTACAAGTCAGCCTAAGACTGTCTTTCGAACTATCCAAATAATGACAGTCATAAAAGTACTGCTAACATTTTCACATATAAGTAAACAGTTTGACCTTATTGAATCCCTTATAATTGGTCTGTAATGTTTACCTTATCTTTCTCTTGGATATTGTATGTAAAACTTTCCATTAAGTTCTGCTATTTTTGTCACAAATACCTGAAATTCTTTCAATTAGTTAAATGTCTTTTTTTTCCCCATTCAGGATTATACTTAATTTTGTCGGTTAAGTTACCCTTGGTCATAACTCCAGCTCTTCTGCTTTACTAAATATAGTATTCCAAAACCTATAGTCTTTTAGTGTGGAAACTGCTAGGTCTTATCCAATCCTGACTGCAGGCTTGTGATATTTAAATTGTTTTGTTGTTATTGTTATTGTTGCTTTCAATGTTTTCTACTTAACTTGGGAGCTATGAAACTTGGCTATAATATTCCTGTAAGTTTTCCTCCTGGGATCTCTTTCAGGTGGTGACTAGTGGATTTTTTTTTCTATTTCTGCTTTACCTTTTTGTTCTAGAACTTCAGGGCAGTTTTTCTTAATATTTTCTTATAATATTGCACCAATATTCTTTGTTTGATCATATCTTTCAGGTAGTCCAACAATTCTTATATTGTCTCTTTTCAGTCTGCTCTCCAGATGAGTTGTTTTTCCAATGAGATGTTTTACATTCCCTTCTATTTTTTCATTCTTTTGATTTCGTTTTATTATTTCTTGGTGTCTTATAATGTCCTTAGTTTCCCCTAGTTTTCAAGGAATTATTTTCTTCCTTAAGTTTTTGGTTCTCTTTTTCCAGTTGGTTGGGTTTTTTTCATAATTTTCTTGATTTTCTTGGATTGCTCTTATATTTTTCCCTACTTTTCCCGTGATCTCTCTTACTTGCTTTTTAAAGTCCTTTTTAAGTTCTTCTAAGAACTCCTTTTTTTGGACATGTGACCATTTGACATTCCTCATTGGAAAAGGAATGGCTTTTTTTTAGCTCCACCATCTTCCTCTGAATATGAACCCAGATTTTCTCTATCCCCATAGTAGCTATCTATGGTTGGAATCTTTCTCCTTTGCTTGCTTATTTTTATTTTGTTTTATTTTATTTTTTAGCAGCTTATTATTATAATGATTCTAGTCCTGAGGTATGGGGAATGATGCCCCACACCTCAGGTCCTTCTTACTGTGATTTTCTGAGTTCTATCTTGGAGCCCAACCTTGGATACTCTTCTATACTCCCAAGCCCCCAGCCATGCTGTCTGCAAACACTCTTGCTTCCTGTAGTCTCTTTGGTGGTTGCAAATTTCAACTATCCTTTCTGCCCTGGAACTGAAACCAGGGACTCTCCTTTTCTGTAAGTCCCCACAGCCAGCAGGGTCCTTCCCCTCTGTTGCTGCACTCACCAGACTTGTGCTAGCTTCTTCTCCACAGCCTGGAACTGTGTATGGTCAGGACAACTGTGCTTGGTATTCCTCAGCAGTGGAAATTCCTTCAATATTCTCCTACTCAGCAGTCCAACCCCCATATTGTTTTTGAGACTGAAGCTGCCTCCTAACCCAGCTGCCACCAGGGCTTATCATTTGTTCATTTTGTGGAGTTGGCCTGGAGGTGTTTGCCCTTTACTCAGACCAAATCTCCACCCCTGGAGGTCAAGTGTTTCTTGGGGTCTTCTCAAGTTGTCTTAGGAACACAACTGCTTTACCCCTACTTTTATTTATTTCTGCTGTTCTACATTCACTTTGAGGCCATTCTCTATCTTTTTCTCTTGTGGAGGAAATTTGGAGAGTATAAAGTTTTCTGACCTACTCAGCCATCTTCCCAATATCCTCTCGAGATATATATATATTTAAAGAGAGTATAATGAGAGGACTGATTAATGAAGTTCCATGAAATGCAATTTTGTACCAAAACCTCTGGAGATATTTTGGTATGTCTTATGTAAGGGACACCTAGAGATTTTGTGTGGACCCTCTTGGATGGCCCTATTTGTTGAGGGAGTCCTGGAAAAGTTTCTACATAGACAATTTTCTTTCTTATCTGAAAATGAATGAGTGACATCCATTCAATCCTGGATTCTAACACCCTTCAGGAAGAGGCCTACATGTTTTGGGGATCTTTTTAGACTTATCTTTCTGAGAGAAGAAGTTTGATTTTCTTTTCCTTATTCTTTTTTATTCCTTTAGAGTTGAGAAAGGCTATTTCAAGAACCAGAACAAGCAGTGGTAACTTTTGATAAACATTGTGCAATGCTCTTTATTGAAACCACAGAATTCTGCATTTGAGGGCAGTTTTGATTCCCACTTGTATGTTTGAAATTCTACCAAGGGGAAGTGTAAATAAAAACTAATAATAATAATAATAATAATAATAATAATAGTAATAATAATAATAACTGAAATTTCTACAGGGCTTTACAGTTTGTACAGCTCTCTCCATAGAATAGCCCTGTGTATATGTAATATAAGAATTGTTATCTCTTTTTGCTGGTAATATAACTGAGAGGTTAAAGGAAATAACTTGCTCATAGTTATAATGTTTATTCATTCAACAAATATACATGAAATTCCTCCTAAGTTTGGAGGACTGTGCTAATCCTGGAGTGGGAGGACAAAGATAAAAAAGACTAATAACAACTAAAGCTTGAAAGGAATTCAGAATGGTCCTTGTCCTCCAGAGTGTGCAATCTAGAGCAGTGGCATGTATGTCTGCATGTATGTGTGCATGTGTGATATAATTCAGTTAAGTTCAATTCAGCAAAAATGTATTAAGTACATACTATGTGTGAAGTAAATAACACAAATAAATAACTATAATACAAAACAAGATATGTTCAATCCATAAGAGAGGGACAAAGTGCTATGACAGCTAATATGTAAATCAGTTACTTGTAGGAGTTCTAGGAAGTAGTGACTTTTTCAGACTCTAAAGAGGTGGTCAGTATCTCCATTCCCACATCTTGTAATAAATGATTTGAGGTTAGACTGAATACCTACAAAAGGTATTGGAGGGTTAAAAACCCCTGATGCATGTCTTGGACATTTTAGTGAAGTTTATTAAAAGATATATGTGATTAATCACAGATTATCATTAGAATTGGAAGGGAACTGAGGAATCATCTAGTCAAATTTGTACTTCATCAAAGATCTCTTCTTTGACATGCCAAACATATGATCAACTTCTGCTTAAAGATGTGCATTGATTTAGAACCTACCACCTCTGGAGGCAACACATTCCATTTTTAGAGTCCATAATCACCATCCATATCAACAAAATAATCCTCTCCATCATCATCATGACACTTATCTTGATGCCTATGTTCACAATAAATGCCATAATCATCATGATAGGCATAAACATCATAACTATTATCATGATTGTCTTAATGCATCATACACATAATGATGATAGTAATGATGAAGATGAGGGTGATGATAAAAATTAAAAATTGAATAATGATTTTCATCAATATCACCAAGACAAAACACCATCATACATGCCATCACCACAACAGGTAACATTATCTTCATTTATTATCCACATCACCATGTAATATTATCAAATCTCTCTTAATAATTACTCCCTGAATCATCTCGATCTCCATCTTCAACATCATGTCTTTGTCATTTTGATCACGATGACCATCATCATTATCAACATAGTTATCACCATCATTATTCCCACCATTAAACGTATTCTTAATGCCTACAATTCCCTGGCTATCTTCTCAACAGCTGCCTTGCTACTCCTCCCACATTACAGTCTGGGACTATAATAAAATCAATACTTCTAATACTCCTGGGGAGAATATGTCAATATGTTTCCCTATGCCTCAGCTCACCAGCTCAGTAATTTTCCAAACCACTATACCCCTCCCTGGACACCACTGCCTTATATATGTTGTCTTCTCTTTTTAGGATATAGCCTCATTGAGGCTAGTGGTTATCTTTTTGGTTTTTTATCCCAAATCTTGGTACACAGTAAGCATTTAATAAACGTTTTTAATTCATTCATGTATTCATTTGCACTTGATGACATCTGTGCTTAAATGTTGATTGTGGAAAGCTCATTGGCTTTGGAAAAATAGTATACTTTTGGCTCATGGTAAACCTAGGAAAAAGAAGACTTAGGGTGGGGGAGGAGGGATACATGGTATCTATATTTAAGTATTTGAAGGGTTGTAATGTGTAAAAGGGACTAGATTTGTTCTATTTGGCCCAAGAGAGGAGAAACAGGAGTGATAGAAGTTGAAAAGAGGCAAATTTAGCTTATTGTAGGAAAAGGCTTCCTGGCAATTAGAGAATCTCAAAAGTAAAGTGATCTTCCTAAAGAGATGATAGCTTTCCCTTTCTTAGGGGTCTTCAGACAAGGACTGGCTGAGCACTTGTTATCTGGGACTATTTTATTTTTTTTAATATAAATTTATGTATTTTTGGTTTTCAACATTTACTTCCACAAGATTTTGAGTTCCAAATTTTCACCCCATCTCGCCCCACCCCCTGCCCCAAGATGGCATGCATTCTGAATATCCCTTCCCCTAGTCTGCCCTCTCTTCCATCTCTTCTCTCCTTCTCTTATCCCCTTCCCCTTCTATTTTCCTGTAGGGCAGGATAGACTTCTGTGCCCCATTTCTTGTATTTCTTATTTCCCAGTTGCATGTGAAAACATTTTTTTAAACACATGTTTTTAAAACTTTGGATTCCAAATTTTCTCCCTCCCTCCCTCCCCACTACCCTCATTGAAAAGGCAAGCAACTCAATATAAGTTATACAAGTGCAGTTATGCAAAATAGTTCCATAGTAGACATGTTGTTAAAAACTAATTCTATTTCCCTTAATCCTATCCTGCCCTCCCATTTATTCTATTCTTTCTTTTGACCCTGTCCCTCCTCAGAAGTATTTGCTTCTTATTACCCCCTTTCCCAATCTGCCCTCCTCTCTATCATCCCCCTGCTCTCTTGTCCCCTTCTCCCCCTATTTTCCTGTAGGGTAAGACAGATTTCCGTACCTAATTGAATGTGTATGTTATTCCCTCCAGTGAGCCAAATCCTATGAGAATAAGATTCACTCATTCCCTCTCATGTTCCCCCATCCCCTCTCCACTGTAAGAGCCTTTTCTTTTCTGTGTTTTTTTGTGAGATAATTTACCCCATTCTACCTCTCCCTTTCTTCTTCTCCTAGTATAATCCTCTCTCACCCCTTAATTTTATTCTCCAGATATGACCCCTTAATCTTCAACTCACCCTCCTGTGCCATCTATCTATCTATATCTATATCTATGTCTATATCTATATCTATATCTATATCTATATCTATATCTATATCTATATCTATATCTATATCTATATCTATATCTATATCTATATCTATATCTATATCTATATCTATATCTATATCTATATCTATGTCTATATCTATATCTATATCTATATCTATATCTATATATACATACATACATATAATTTTTTCCCTCCAACTACCCTCATGCTGACAAAGGTCTCATGAGTTATAGATATCATCTTTCCAGCATTTTTGAAGGGTCTTTTTGATATGGCTAGCTTGTAAAAAATTCTTTCTTCTATGGATTAGTGTTCATTCTCTGTTGATATACTGTGTGACCCACATACTTAAAGGATCGTAAGATATAAGTCAGGAAAATACCTCAAATATCATTTAGTCCAACTCCTTTGTTTTATAGAAAAAACTGAAATTTAGGGAAGTTAAGTCACTTCCCCAATGCAATATAGGTAGTAAGCATCAGGAGTGGGATTTGAACCCATTTCTCTAACACTAGACCAATATCTTTTTCTATTGTGCTCTGAAGAATGGGAATCCACCAAATGATAGCTTCAAAACAGTATCTTCCAACTGATCTAACACCTTCATGAGTGTTTTCTTGTGTTCTACTAGTGTATTTATGAAGATCAAGAAGTCATCTAGGTACACCAAAATCTGGTAGCTCATATCTCCAATCATCTTCTCCATAGGTCATTGAAAAAAAGCACGTTCCCCCTCCTCCAATTCCTTGGGGCATATGCTCAAACTGATGGAATCCTGCTGAGCAGAAGATTGAAGGCTATCTTATCTTTGTATTCTTCTGCCATGTGGACTATATTGTAACCACTGCAAGTTGAGTACTGAAAAGAACTGGCTTCCTTGCTTATGGTCTAGAGCACCTTGTCAGCATTGTGTCCTGGTCCACCTACTATTCCTTGTTCAAGTATGTTAGTCTAAACATACACACAACCAATCTTCTTTTGTACCACCACTATGGATCACACATATGGACTGTGGGACTCAGTGATGATACAATTGACTAATAGTCTTCTAGATGGTTTATGTGGTCATCCATCTTGAACAAGTGAGTCTTCTGAGTCAGCTCTGAAAATCATTAGGATTTGTTAAAATGGATTTTATACATTGCTCCATGGCACTTTCCCTCCCCACCCCCACCCCATCTCACTCATGCAGTCAGAATAGGCCAGTTCCGTTTCTCAGGCACTAGAGAGTCATGAAAGTCAACTTCTCTGGATCCATTTTCAAAAGAGAAGAGTCAATGCACTTTAACACTGCCTGTCACTATTTGGCTTTCTCTTCTTGTCAGCTTTCCCACAGGAGACATGGAGTTTCATGGTGTACAGTTATTTGACCCCAACTTGCTGCTTCAAGAATTTTGCTAGTACTTTGAATAGACATGAATTCATTCCAATCAACCTGACCTACCAGAAATGTTTATGGGATCTAGACATACCAGACTCACACTGTCTACCTTCATGCTGACTCCTGAGATTTCCCTAGAGAACTTTAAGCTCACACAGATGAAATGAAGATGTAGATAGCTCTTCTTACTTAGCTCACAGAAGCCTAGGTCCTGAATCTCCTGTAGCAATGTCTCTTGCAAATGTCCGTCAAAAAATGGCTAGAATACAATCATCACATTGGTTCGGTACAGAAAGATATTCTACACCTCCAGTCGCTTCAGTTTCTGATTTATAAAAGCCCTTTTAGTAAAATTTCACCCATAACATTCCATTTTAAAGAAATTTCCTGTTCCACTCATATCTTCATTCCTCTCTGGACTCCATTCTTGACTTTGGACTTCCTCCACCATGCCACAGCAGCCTTCTCATGCTGGAAGTCACCTCCACCTCTGTCCTTCTGACATTGGAATCACATTCTACTCCTGCAGTCTCTTCTTCAGATTGGTCATTTTCTCTTAGAACATCCGTTTTAAGAAAGTGACAATGCCAGCCATGTCTTCATTTTTTTCTAGCCTACCTTCCCCATATCCCTCTTCTCCATCATATCTTCTTTTCCCATCCCATCCACTCCCACTTTTCAGTATTCTTATGCTTTATCTTGTATTTGTGTTCCCAGTGCTTATGACAATGCATAGCATAAAGTGCTTAATAAATCCTCGTTCACTTCCTTCTCCTTTGTCCTCATCTTCGCCATCCTTCTTGTGTTCCTCTTCTTCTTCCACGTGCTTCTCCTCCTCATCTTCCTTGTGTTTTTACTCTTCCCCCTCCTTTTCTTCCTCCTCCTCCTCCCCCTCCTCCTCCTCCTCCTCCTCTTTCTTCTTCTTCTTCTCTTCTTCTTCTTCTTCCTCTTCTTCTTCTTCTTCCTCTTCTTCTTCTTCTTCCTCTTCTTCATATACAAAAAATTTTTTTTGGTGGAATTGGGCTAGGATTCCTTGGACATTGGGTCCCACCATAACACAAGCTTCATTTCCCAAAGCTGGTCTGGTCTTACACGGCTTCTGATAAACTATGTTGTGATTGTCCTCTTGAGTTTACACAGTACAACTGTGGCCATACAGTCCGTATCTATAATAGAAGATATAGTGGCTCTTCCTCTTCAACTGTGCTCTGCTGAAATTTGCATGATTTATTATCTGCTCCACCCTTTATTCAAATAAAAAGAGGTGGGTGCATCTTCTCTAGTCCTATGGTATCTTTCCCTTTCTCATTGATCCCATCCAGCTATTTCAACCTCTGGTTCCACAATCCTATGACTATCTATTGATCAATTTCAAGGTATTCCCCCTAGTTATGCTGGAATGTGCCAAACTTTCAGCTGATAAACAAAACAAAGGTAGGTTTCTCTTCACCTTTGTGTAATATGTATAAGGTTTTACACTGCTCCCCATCCAGTCATTCATTATTCAGTAAAAGTCATCCATTATCCTTTTCTCCTCAGTGCCAGAAAGCAGACCCATCACCATCATTAATGGATATTTAATTCTAAAGTTTCACATCAACATGCCAAAGATTTGATATCCTTCTGTTTCATTTCACTTAAATCAAAATCTCAGAATACAGAACAATATTCCAGATATCAGTACTTAAGCAAGCAATCATACAAAGAAACAGACAAGAAGACTATATAGCTTCAGCAAACAATTAGAGGCACAACGAAACACAAGAAGTTTACTTGAAAGGGGAATTTCCTTTTAAAAAAAAACAATAAAAATAGAAAAAAAACACTTAAAAAACTAATCAATAATCTCCTCTAACTGGATTTTAAATATGCATTTAAAAATGAAATATTCCACATGTTGAGAACTATAATTCATGCCTAACATATTCAGTAACAAGGATCAGATATTGTTAAATAAATGCTGATTCCCACCTGTCAAAATCAGAAAATATCTTAGCTCTCTTTGGATCTCAGAGAGCTGGCTGCTTCCCTTCCATTAACTCTGCTCCTTTGTGTGTAGTATTGCCTGATTCTCTGGCTGAGGGTTGGCAAGTTTATATTTCCCAATCACTGTCCAGCTTCTATCCTACTAGGGAAATTCTCTCCTTATTTCTGGCTCATTTACTTCTAGCTTGACATATTATATAAAAATTTAATAAAAACATTAGAAATTGATAAAATAGATAGCATCAGTGCACACAAGATCATTCCCCTCCAACCCACATGATCCTCTTCAGACCAGCCAGCAACCCCTTCGCTCACTTTCATGAGGAGTTAGCAAAGTATTTACCCAGACTTTTGACTTACATCAAACTTCCCAGTGAATCAGTATTCATGTAGTCTGTTTAGGTGATTTAGGAACTCAGAGCATTTCCATTGCTCTCTCCTAAGGCAGTTTGGGCTCTACTATACCTACTGCTGAGTTCTCATCTGGGCAGCCACTAACTACTCTTTGAACCTCAATTCAAATATACAGAGAATAATAATATGCAAAGTAGCCATGAAGGCTTCTTTTCTCCCAGTCTTCCTATATTCACGTTCAGCTGAGCCCATCTTTTAAAATTTTAAAAATACACCCTCACTTGGTCCTGAAGATCTTGGATGGGGCAGTCTTACACACACAAAAAATATTTTGAATTTTTTTTATTCTAAAAAGAGAGATAAAAGAAAAAAACTATTAATTCTAGTAGATAAAATTTCTATGGTGCTTTAAGGTTTGAAAATGTTTTACATACATAATTTCATTTGATTCTCACAATCATATAAGGTAGGCGCTATAGCTCCATTTTATAGATGAAGTTAAATGATTCACCCAGGATCACATAGCTGGCAAGTATTTGAAGCTGGAGTATGAAGCTGAAGATCTTACTGACTCAAGTTCCGCACCCAGTCCACAATACCGCCTAGCTACCTCTGCATTATAACTTTAGCAAAACAATAACTAAGAATAATGTTTTTACCACATTTCCTTATTTCTTTCTGCCTTCTATCTATATTACTTCAATGTAGAAATTGTTGCCATGGTGGGATATATATGTATATGTATGTACATTTATATGTATATATATATATATATACATATATATATATATACATATATATACACACACACACATATGTGTATATGTGTGTAGTAATATCCAGTATCTATTGTTCTAATTCTATTTTTTCACTCTTTTTTATTTTGAATATCTGTGTATTTTAGTATTCTTCATTTGTTATTTGTTGTAATGCAAAAATATTCTGCTGCATTAATGTACTACAATTTATTTACCCATTTGTTAATCATCAAAAATGTGGGCTATTTCCCATTTTTTGCTATTACAGACAAAACTACTATGAATGTTTTTGTAAAGACTGGTATTTTTCCCTATTAATAGTGCCCTTAGGTTATATCCCTACCAGTAACATTTCTGGGACAAGGGTTATAAACAGCTTTGTAACTCTTATTGCATATTACAAGATTACTCTCCAAAAACACCATAGAAACTTATAGTCTCATCAACATGATAAAAACATTTTTATTTCTATGTAGTCACACCAAAATCAATTTTTTTTCCAGAAATTTATAACAAGAGTACTCATCTTTGAATCTTGGTGTATTACCAACTTTTTTCCAATTTGGCAGTCATGTTTCCTGACCTCTGCTCCAGCTGACCTTTTGCCATCTCTCTCTGTCTCTCTTTGTCTGTCTCTCTCTCTGTCTTTCCATGATAGTCAGAGATAGTGCAGTAGAGATGAAAGATGCATAGTAGGTTCACTTCCACCCCCACCCTATAAGTCAGGGACTTGTTTATAAGTGCCAGATGTTGTGGGAGGATCTCTTCTCACATGATTAAATCAAGTCAAGTCTTGATTTGGTTTGACATCATGACCCCAAATTTTATGTCTGTGCCTGTAATTTAGTTTGTCTGTTCTATGAATTATGGGATTTAAGGATTGCAGGAAGACCCAGCTGCTTTCCCTAAATATCTTTCTTCAGCTTACTAATGCCTCAGATACTCCCATTAGAGACCTACATCTTTGGCTTAAAGAATTTTCCCCTGCAAATAATTCTGAATCAAGCCTCATCTATTATTCACATTGTCAAAGTCCAAACTACTTAGTTTGAAGTATCTGAAACATAGATACAATTTCCCTCTGCATCCCCATTTTCCACAACACTTATACAACATCACTATTACTTGAAGGGCAGCTAGGTGGTGCAATGGATAGAGTGCCGGGCCTGGAGTCAGGAAAACTCTTCCTGACTTCAAATCTGGCCTCAGACACTTACTAGCTATGTGACTCTGGACAAGTCACTTAACCCTGTTTGCCTCAGTTTTCTCATTTGTAGAATGAGCTGGAGAAGGAAATGGCAAGCCACTCTAGTATCTTTGCCAATAAAACCATAAATGGGGCCACAAAGAGCCAGACTCAACTGAAAAATGACTCAACAACAAAATCTATTACTTAAATGCATACTTTGATCAGCTGTTCTGAGACTCTCACATCTCTGAGTTTCCGTGACTGTTCTACCTTGGTTCTCCTCATTCCTGTCTAACTACTTCTTTATCTTTCTTGATAGATCTTCGTCTATGTCATGCCCATTAACGGTGGGTGTACACCAAGGCTCTCTAGTGGGTTCTCTTCTCTTTTTTCTCTATGCTTTCTGACTTGGTGGTTTCATTAGCTCCCACAGGAGGATTCAACTATCATCTGGATGCACAGTATTCTCAGACCTATTTATCTAGCCCAAGTCTTTCAGGAGCTTCACTTCCATATCATCAACTTCTTATTGAGTTTTTGAACTAAATAACCCTGTAGGTATCTCAAATTCTGAAACAGAACTCATTAATTCTTCCCTCTTCCCATTAATACTTCCCTATTAAACAATATACATGACTACAACAATGTAAATGTAAACAACAACCACAAACTAGTCAAAATTTAATGTCAAGAAATTATAAAGAACAAGCTTGACCCCAAAGAAGAGATTTAAGAAGATGCCTCCCCTACCCCACTGTTTTTACAGAAGTTAAGGTCTATAGTTGTGTATGTGGAACACTGCATATGATGTCTTGGTTTGGGGTGTGTTGATCAGTTTTGCAGAATTTTTTTCTCTTCTTCCTCTATTTCTCTTTTTTTATTCTTTCTTTTAAAGGAATGCTTTCAGGGAGGGGGAGGGGAATAATTCGAGAGTGATATAGGCAATGTAATAGTCATCATCATTTATATCGGGTTTTAAGGTTTGCAAAGAAATATTAAAATATTATCTCATTTTATTGTAATTACCATGGGAGGTAGGTGCTATTATTATCCCCATTTTATGGATAAGGAAACTGAAGTAGATAGAGATTAAGGGATTTGCCCAGTGTCACACAGGTAATAACTTTCTGAATATGGATTTGGACTCAGATCTTCCTGACTGCCAGTCTAATGCTTTATCCACTATGTCACCTACAAACCCATAAAAATCTACTTTTAAAAATCACTTCTCCGGGGAAGACTGGGGTGAAGAAAAAAAAGGACTTGGTCTAAGAACATGCCGGATTTGGGGAAATAGATGGAGATCTTCAGAACAGAAAGGCTTTTAAGTCTGACTGTTGACGTTAGTTGTACATAGCTGGACTCAGTCTCTGTCAATCCTTGCGATTCTACCCAAGGTCAAGCCTGTGCCTTATTCTCTATGATGCCTATAGAAAAGATGCTTTGTCATCCTTTAGAGCAGTGGTGTCAAACTCAAATAGAAAGGAGGGCCACTAAACTGTACATAAGGATTTCTATGGACACATAATTGATTTAGAAAACCACATATTAACCTTATATGTGTGTTTGTATTTGTTTTATTAACAATTCTAATTACATTTTAATCTCCTTTGGCAACCAGTGTTGTGGTCCACATGTACCCTGTGCGTTTGACACCTCAACTCAAGATTGTTGGCTTGGGAACATGGCTGCTAATATCTCACTCCAAGGAGTGGCATGAGGGATAATGAGGAGATTATGTCTATGTCTCTAAGGTCTCAAGCTCAGGAACGTTTGCCTATGCCCCTGGTGGTATTTGAAGAGTCAAACAACCAGTTGTGAAAAAAAGATCATCTCTACTTTCTTATCCACACCAAAATTCTGGGTGACTATCCCAAGATACTCATTGCTCAGACTGAACTCTTGATGCCTACTGTGTGGCCATTGCCCCCTAAGGTGCCCCAGCAGCTACCAAGGTAATGAATGATGTCAGTAAAAACAGCTGTTGTGGGAGTCTGACCCTCAGGAGTTGCTGGAAGTTTGAACAGAGGCTTATTTGAGGCTCTACTGATGAGAATACTGAGAGTGTCTGATCAAGCCTTAGCTTCCAACACACTTCAGAAACAGTCTCATCTGTCCCAGACAGGGGACAGCTCCTTCTGGAATTTCATTGATTCAGCATTCATTTCCACTTAATTCTTCCCCTAGATAGATGTTTTCCTTTTTCAGAGCCAGGTCACTGACCTCTATGAGTGTACTTCTCATCACAGAATGATGTCAGGTATCTAAATGTGGACAGAATGAAGTCTAACTCAGCCTAGCAGGAACTTCACAGTAGGGTAAGTAATCAGCCTTTCAATATATGGTACACAACTGTTCTAGGATATCTGATGCATGACCCCAAGCTTAACTCTAACTTGGCTTTCACTATGGTGTTAGGAGGGTGACCTTTCCCAGGATACTCTTCATCTCATTCTCTAATACTCCCTATAATCCTGTTTTTAGGAATGCCACTCATTTATACTAAAGGATTAGTTTCAGCTCAGCATTGGAAAGAATTTCTGAACAATTTGAACTGTCCAAAATTGAGTCAGAGTGTCTTGACTGATAATGAGTTCCCTATCACTGGAAGTCTTTAAGTAGAAGTTGGGGCTCTGGAACACACTATAACCATCAGCACAAATGTCACCACTATCTTATTTGTCATTCCCATTGTCCTTATTCTACCCAGTATCACCACCACTGGCACTGATGTCATTTTCATTATTGCCCCATCTAAGACTTATGTACTGAACTAGTTGTTTGGGTCCCAGAGACCCCAAAGCAGGTATTGGGGAGGAGATTTGTGATTTAGGTAAGGCTGGTGACTTCTGTGGTCCTTTACAATGCAGAGATTCTATAATTATGTATTAGGACAAAATGTCACCATTTAATAGAAGATTGAAGCAAAAGAAAGCAGAACTAATGGCACTATTTTGGGGGACAGAAATAAGTGAAGCTTACTTTGAGGGGTTGGAAAGACTTCCCCAGAGTCCAAGAAATTTGCCTACTCATAAGGGTGGCCCTTGCCTTAACCCTCTGGTTCTTGATACACCACAAAGCAGGTTCAGAGGATATTTTAGGGTACTTAGGGAAGAAAGTTAGCTCCTGATAGTGACTTGGTGTCAGACAGAAGAGCTCAAGCTGCAATGCTGGTTTCATAATAAGCACATTTCTCTCATACTTTTTGAAATGTTCTTATGCTGAGAGGCTATAATCATTGTGGATAATGATACCCTTAAGAAACACCTCACAGGATTGCTATGAGCCCCAAAATGAAAAAAAAATCTATATCCATATTTATCTGTCTAGCTAGCAAGCTAGCTATCTACATGCATGTAAATATATGTATGTATTGCTTTGCAAACTTTGAAGTGCTCAGTAAAACCCAGCTTAAATTCTGCCTTTTGCAAGAAGCCTTTCCTGATCACCCTTAATGATAATACCTTCCCTCTGTGATTATCTTCAATGTGTCCTGTGTATATGTTATTTGTACATAATTGCTTGGATGTTGTCTCTTCTGTTATATTGAGATCTTGAAATCAGGGAATGTCTTTTGCTTTCTTTGTCTCCCCTGTACTTACCATAATGCTGGTATATAACAGGCACTTAATATATTCTTGACTTGACTTGACTCAGTAAATACCTTTGCATCTCACAAAATTCTGGGAAGTAGGCAAAGCAGGGCTGTAATTTTTAGCTCTTATTCCTAGTGTACTTTTTAGTTTACAAGCTAGTTCCCGTTAGGGCAAATAATGAATAATGAATCTATGATGTGGCAGCATGTATTTGAATTCAAAATATTTGAGCTTATAAGTATGTAAAATATGGTAATTAGTTCCAGTCCAATGGAAATATGCTATACAAATTGAAATAATGTGGCCACTTAATGAGATTCATTATTTGAATTAATGGGGACCTAGCTATTACGCCCCTATTTAAAAAAATATAACACTTTCCTCATGATATCTTGGTGAGGTGAGTAATTCAAGTACTATTTTCTCTCTCTTATAGATGATGAGATAGAAACTCAGAGAAGTGATGGGATTGGAAGAATCCTAGATCATGAAGAGATCTTAAAGATCAAAGGATCATCAAATCATAGATCTAGAGCTGAAAGAGACCTACCAGACCATCCAGTTCAACATACTCATTTTACAGGTAAGAAAAGTGAGATGCAGAGCAGTAAGTTATTTCCCCAGGGTCACAAAGGTAGTAAATGGAAGAGTTAGAATTTGAACCCAGGTTTTCAGACTCTAAAATGTATAAAATATCAACAATGAGAAACTATTGGCAATATTGAGAGAATCATAGATTTAGAACTAGAAGGAATTACAAATGAGAATACAGGCTAGTAAGTATCTGAGTAGGATTTGAACTCATATCTTCCTGACTCTAAACCCAACGCTCCATCCATTGCATAACCAACCCACCTAATCAGAAAGCCTTAAGAATCATTTCAAATCATTCAGTCCCCTAAATTTAGGTTTGTAATCAGTGCTTCTCTTTCTTGTCTTCCCTAAATCCCTAACCCCTTCCATCTTAGATAAGTGAGGACTAAGACACACAAAGATGTGAAATTCCCAAGAAATTCCTTTCGTATTTCACTTATCTATTTAATTCTTTTATAAACTATGCATTATGCCTATATAAATAGACAGGAACCAAGAATTAAATTAAGATCAATGTTTTGTTTATTGTAGCAAAGCAAAAATACGAGCAAAGGATCCATGAGTAACATATCATCTGGTCCAATCCCTTCATTTTATAGATGAGAAAATTGAGAACAAAAGGGAAGTAACTGAGACTCAGAGAACATTAGAACTTAAAATGCTTTGCAATCTTCTAATTCAATCCCTTGATTTTATAAAGAAATTGAGATTCAGAGAAGAAAAGTACCCTGCTACCAGAGGATGTGAGACCAGAAAGGGGTCTTATAAATCATTAATGCACCTGCTTCATTTTATAGATGAGGAAATAAGATGAAGTGACTTGCTCAGGGTCATGGAGCTTCTTTATCCTCAGTTCTTATCACAGCATTTGACACATTATAGACACTAAATGATTACTGACTGACTGATGGAGCTAGTAAAGAGCAGAGCTGGGACTAGAACTCAGATTCCCTGACCCCTAGGCTAGTGCTCTTTTCACTATACCATGGTACCTTTCCCTTGTTGATGCTGTCATGTGAACCAATATTACATCCTTCCCTTTCTGGACTTTTTTCCCTACATCCCCATAGTGCTAATATTACATACAATTGAGAAGGAATCATGGTTCCTTTCTCCACTGCTTCTATCACCTAAATGTAGGAGGAAAGAATATCCCAAAGAAGATATTCTCTAATCTGCTTTTTGGATTTATCTGACTCAGCCTGGGCTGCCTAAGGACTCCCTCCCCATAATTATATTGGCAATACCCATGCCAATAGCCCTAAAGTATCCATCAAAACTACAAAGCACCTTATTCTGTACTACAGGTCCATTATCAGGACAGGAAAAATATCAATAAAAAAGAATATACCATAGTTTGCTGAACTTTTCACCCATAGCCATCATACTCAAGTCAAGGCTTTAACCATGTTCAATGATCTAAAGGGGGTTTTGCAGAAAATGTAGTAGACTTGGCTTGCTTAGCCCCAAGTGGGCAGAAACAGGATCAATGGGTCAGTGCTACAGGTGCCAAGTTTCAATTCAGTATTAAAAAAGATATAAAAGGTATAAAAAATTTCTAACAAAGGATACTGTTAACAATGGAATGGGTGGCCTGGTTAGACAGTGAGTTCCTCCTCACTGGAAGTGTTCAATAAGACTGGAAGACTATGTGACTGGTTTTCTGTAGTGAGAATTCCTGCCCAGAATGGGAAGTGAGAATAGATGATTTCTAAGGGCCCCAAGTTCTGAAAGTCTATTATTTATGTTTTCTAACATCAGGCATTTGATCTGAGACTAGATGATTTTTAAGGGCCCTCCAAGTTCTGAAATTCTATTTATGTTTTCAGACATCAGGCATTTGATTTCAAACATCAGGCACAAGATATTCTCAAAGGGAATATAATTGGCTATTAATCATCATTATCACAGTCATCATGTTGGAATCAAGTCTAATATAGTTGAACATTTTTTAAATCAATCTTCACTTAATCATAAAATAATATGGCGACAATTCTTGGGGGAACAAGATAACAGCTACCTGTGGTTTGTGGTATGAGAGTTAAGTTGTACCCATAGGACAAGATAACTGCTTCAAGTGAATATAGAGCCTCAGTGAATTCTAGGTGCCATATTAGACAAAGTAGTAACACATAACACAATGCCCAGAAACAAGTCTGATCTCCCAACTGAATCTCACATAACTTTAATCAATGTGCTATGCCCTCTCTGCTGTTCACAGCCCACTGGGATCATTGGGGGGTTTTTTGTTTGTTTGTTTTGCTAGGCAATGGGGTTAAGTGACTTACCCAGGATCACACAGCTAGTAAGTGTCAAGTGTCTGAGGCCGAATCTGAACTCAGGTCCTCCTGATTCCAGGGCTGGCACACTTTCCACTGTGTCACCTAGCTGCCCTAGGATCATTGTTTTTAGTTCAGGTGACTAAGCCAAGAAAGGTGATAGGGTATGAAGAAGGAAAGGTAATAGGAAAGGAACCCTAAAAGGGGTAAACTTGAAAGAAGTCTCCAAGAAAAGAGAATCGGGAGAGTATTTGTGGGACAATAAATTTACCAGCTTATCCAGGATGGGTGACTCATATTGTGAAGCACTGAAAGATGAGCTTAGAGAAATAGGCCAGGTCTAGATTATGGAGTTCCTGGAACACTCATATTTATTAACTTATTAAATAATTGTTAGATGGATTATATAAAATATTTTAGACTTGATAAAATAGAAGATACTAAATAAAGCTTTTCATTAAATTATTGTGGAAAAGAAGGAGAGATACAAGCTGGATGATACTATAATTTGGTAGAATTGGAAAAGATTGATGATCAGACCCAAAGAGTAATCACTGAGGCTTCTTTGTCAGCCAGGAAGGAGGTCTCCAGTAGAGTCTCACAGTGATATTTACTTGGCCTTGTGCTATTTATAGCATTTTTGCCAATGACTTAGATAAAGGCATAGATGGAATGCTTATCAAAATTACAGATGGCAAAAAACTGGGAGGGATAGCTAACACAGTAGTTGGAAGAGTCTGTATTCAAAAAAAAAGGTCTTTACAGGCTAGACTATTGAGCCAAATTGAGGAAGAGGAAATTCAATAGTGATAAATGCAAACATTTGTCATGTGGGTTCAAAAAATCAACTTTATTAGTATAAAATAGACAGTTATACCTAGAAAGTGGTGACTTTGTAAAAGATTTGAGTCTTTTAGTGGATTATAAAAGCTCAACGTGATTCAGACATGTGACATGGCAAACAAGAAAAGAAACGGATTTTAGGTCACATTAAGAAAGCCATTGCCTCCAGAAATAAATAGGTGATAGTACTGCTGTACTACACACCACATATAAAGTATTTAACCTATATCTGAACAATACATTTTAGGTAAGATATTGATAAATCTGAAAGCATCCAGAGGTTGGCAACCAGGGTGGTGAAATTCCTTGAGTTCATACCATATAAGCATTAATTGAGGGAACTGGGATGGTATGCCCAGAAGAGAGAAGACAATGGGGGATATGATAGCTGTCTTTAAGTATTTGGAGGGCTGTTATGCAGAAGAGAGGTTAAATTTGTTTGACCTGTCCCCCAAAAAACATAACTGGGAACAATGAGTGGGAGTAGCAAAGAGACAAATACAGACTTGATGAAATGAAAAAACTTCCTAGCAATCAGAGCTGTTCAAAAGTGGAATGAGCTGCTTTGGGAGGATTCTATGAAAGAGGGAACCATAGAGGTAATTGGAACTTAGGATTTGGTGCTGGAAGTGACTTTGGAAGACATTTTGCCCAAACCTTGCACTTTGTGGACAAGGAAGCTAAAGCCTAGAGAGGTGAAGACACTTGGCCAGAATCACAATACAGAAATGGCACAGATTCAGATTGACCTCAGGTTCTTAGACTTCAAAGTAGTTGTCTTAGCCTTAACAAAGCAGAAATATTCACACTCACCATAAGCTAACTACAGAGCTTATTGAATAATATAGAAATATACCATAGGTACATAATCGCTTATACAGAAAGGACACAAGAAGATATATGTGCTCTTTGGTCCTTCTCTTTTGGCCCAGAGAAATGAGATCAGTTCTATCTAGATATCTATCCCTTGCCTTTCTCCCTCCCTCTCTTTTCCCCTCCTTTCCTTCCTTCCTTCTTTCTTTCCTTCCTTCCTTCCTTCTTTTCTTTCTGTACTGAATGTATTTGAGATTTCATTGATATGACTCCTAGTGAAGAAACTCCCCCCACCAATTCAGATCAATGATATCTCTGCAACCATATGTGTGGTCTTAGAGAGGTGCCTTGGAGGCACTGAAAAGTTAGGATGACTTGCCCAGGGTCACATAGCCAGCTTGTGTTAGAGGTGGGACTTGAACCCAGGTCTTCCTGACTCTGAGGCCAGCTCTCTATCTATAGTAGGTAAGATAAGGCTAAATGCAGGGATTAGGGTCATAGCTTGCACTCATTAGTTACTCTGAATACCTCAAGATATTTACACACACACACACACACACACACACACTCCTCCTCCTCTTCTGGGCAAAAATGGCTTGATCTAATGAGCATTGCATACTCATTGCATACTCATGGTTTCAGAAATTCTGAGTCATAAAGGACATCAGAAGTCACTTAACTTTATAGATGAGAAACCTGAGGTTCAATGAAAGGAAGTGACTTATCAGAGGTCATACAGATAGAAAGGAGCAGAGCCTGGATTTCAGCTCACGGCCACTGACTCCAAACCCAGTGCTCTCTCCAACTCCTCCACCACACCTCTCCATTATACTATACAACCTCCTTGTTGTTCAGTTGTTTCAGTCATGTCTGACTTTGTGATCTCATTTGAGGTTTTCTTGGCAAAGATACTGGAATGGTTTGCCATTTCCTTCTCCAACTCATTTTACAGATGAGAAAACTGAGACAAACAGGGTTAAATGACTTGCCTTGGGTCACACAGCTAGTAAGTGTCTAAGGACAGATTTGAACTCAGAAGATGAATCTTAAGACTGTATTTTAAGGAGACTAAGCTAGATCAGTTATAATAAAGAACTCACTTAGAAGATAGAAATATGAACAGTGTGGTGATAAAGGATGAATGATCGAGGAAAAAATGAATATGCATATTTGTGCTGTTTATCTCCCAAGCCTGGAATGTACTACGTCTTTTATCTCTGCATCATAGAATCTCTTTTTCTTTCAAGCCTCTGCTCAAGTGCCACTTCCTACATGAAGCCTTTCCTGATCCCCACACCCCAAGCTGCTAGTGTCCTCTCATATACAATTCTCTTATATTTATTTTGTATATAATTTCTACATATATATGTACCTGTTGTCTCTCAAATCCTTGAGGGCAGAGACCATTTCATTTTTGTCTACGTTTTCATGGCACTTAGAATAGGACATGTAAAATAGTAGGGACTGAATAAATTGATTGATTGAATATGGACATGCAAAGTTGGGGCTGGCAGATTGATAGTTTCTCCAAGCCACCTCCTGAGGAAAAGGAAAGCCCCCAGTTGACATTGGCTACAGGAGTGTGTGACTGCCATATTTTCTTTACTGCCATCCCTGCAGGTGATGGAGAGCACCAATTGGACCAGTGTTTCCCACTTCATTCTCCTGGGGATTTCCACCCACCCTAAAGAGCAGATCCCTCTCTTTGTTCTCTTCCTCTCCATGTATACCATTAATATGTCTGGGAACTTGGTCATTATCATGCTGACCATTTCCACCACTCACCTCCACACCCCTATGTATTTCTTCCTCGGCAACTTGTCCTTGGCTGACATTGGCTTTACCTCCACTATTGTCCCCAACATGCTATTAAACATCTTCTCAGATACAAAGACCATCTCCTACATTGGTTGCCTGACCCAGGTATATTTCTTCATAAGTTTTGCCGCTATGGAAAATTTCCTTCTGGCAGTAATGGCATATGATAGGTATGTTGCCATCTGTCACCCTTTCCACTACCCTGTGATCCTGACCAGGAGATTGTGTGTTCAGATGGTAGCCTCTTGTTTTACTCTCTCCCACCTCCATGCCCTGCTACATACCCTGCTCATGACCAGATTATCCTTCTGTGCTAACAACCAGATCCATCACTTCTTCTGTGACCTCTATCCCCTGATGAAGATCTCTTGCTCCAGCACCTACGCCAATACCGTGGTAATTCAAACAGAAGGGGTTATCATCATCAATGGGGCTCTGACCTTCATCATCATCTCTTATGCCTGCATTATCTCTGCTATCCTCCATATTCGTTCAGCCATTGGTAAGTGGAGAACATTCTCCACCTGTGGATCACACCTAACAGCAGTGGCTATATTCTATGGGACACTTACTTGGGTCTATTTTCAGCCCTTGGCCAGCTATTCAGAGGCAAAGGGACGCATCTTGACGGTTATGTATACTGTGGTGACCCCCATGCTAAACCCCTTCATTTATGGCTTGAGAAATGGAGATGTGAAGGCTGCCTTCAGAAAATGGCTGAACAGAATATGGAACTCGGGTCTCAAATAAAGGTCAGGTGACCTGGGATCAAATTCTAAATCTTCCCTTGACTTCCTCTGTGTCTTTGGACCAATCACTTCTCCTTTTTAGGCCTCAGTCTTCTCATCCGGCAAATGAGAGAGTTGGACTATATGGGCTCTCTAGTCCATTCCAGCTCTCATAGTCTATAAGTCCATGTCCTGACTCTGTAAATCCTCCCAGGGAGGCTGGGGAAATAGTTTAAAGAGTCATTGTTGTTTGGTGGGGGTTTTTTGTGGGGTTTACTATCAGTGGTGGAATGATCCTTAAATATTCCTGTCTAATTCTCCAGTCATTACCTTTTGCATTTGTATTCATTAACTTCTAGTTTCTAGTTTCTAAGATACTTAATGTTCTAAGAGATAACAGAAGCGCGTGACATAAAAAGGACACTGCCCCAGAGCATCTGCTGAAGACGAAAAAAGAAACATGCTATTTCTCTAACAGGTGCAAGCTTTAGATAAAAAATAATAATAATTTGCTGCCATTTAAGAAAAATGTTTTTATAAACAATAACGCCTTCTTATAATTAAAATTATTTAATAGCAGAAAATCAAATTTACCACTAATTATTTCATTGTACCATTATTTCATTAAGATGGATATACCTGTCACCATAGGATACAGATTTAGAGCTAGAAAAAAACTCATAGACCATCTAGTCCAACATCTCTCCAAAATTTACAGATAGGAAAACTGAGGCCCATGAGGTTAAGTGACTTTCTCAGAGTCACACAGGTAGCAATAGAGGAGAATTTTGAACACAAGTGCTTTGATTCCAAATCCACTGCTTCTCTTTCCACTATGCTGTTACCCTTTGATTGGAGTTAATCACATTCCACCCACGTCATCTCTTCCTTGAATTTCTCAACCATGTCTTTCCACAAATCCTCCTTAATTAAACCACCAAATATGCCAAGGTTCTTCACATGAATCTTTTAGTATTTTGTGGATTTAAGGAAAATTCATGAGCTATTTGCTACAGATACATTCCTCTTCCTTTTACACTCATACATGGCCTGAATGATATTTTATACTGCACTTCTTGTACACAGACCATCACACATTATAGCTTCATCCCATCACCATGCACCTTTATGTTGCTTTTCACATCACTTGCAATTTTGATTATCCTGAGATCGCAGGGTCTCCTAATTTTCAGCCACGTGAAATTACCAGGACATTATTCATTTTAAACAATGGCCTCTGGAACTGATATATAGATTTAAATAATGGAAACATTGTACCATTTCCAAAATGTAAATTGGTCTCTACTTTTATCCAACTCTGGACCCAACTCATTGCCCATTTGCAAGACAGATGTACAGATTGACTTACTCTAGAGACTGACTCATTTAATTGAATGTGATGGTATAGGCAGAGGCAGCTAGGTGGTTCACTGGATAGAGCTCTGGGTCTGGAATCAGGAAGATATGAGTTCAAATCTGGCCTCAGACACTCACTAGCTATGTGACCCTGGGCAAGTCTTAATCCACTGGAAAAGGAAATGGCAAACCTCTCCAATATCTTTGTCAAGAAACCCCATTCAGAGGTCACAAACAGTCTAACACAACTGAATAACAACATGGCATGGGCATTATGCTTTCTTTATCTACCTGGATTTTTCCCATGTAGCATTACTGGGTCATTCTCTTTTGAGTGGCCTTAGATCTCACAGATATGGACATAAAGTATACTGAGGGGTTGATAAAATCAGCATAATATCATCAGACAATTGGAGCATCTGAAAAATCTGGACAGGAAATCCCTTTTCCACTTGGAATTTGTTCAGGAGATCCTCCATGCAGTGGGATGATAATCAGAAGAATGTTGGACAAAATTATATTGATGGTTGCATGTATCTGGAATTTTGTATGATCTGAACATACGCCTGGAAGATGCCAGAAGAGAGCTTTTAAGTTATATTTACTCCATAAGGCCAAATGTATTTTTGTAATAAGCAAGCAATCACTGCAGGATTTGGAGTTCTTTACATTTCTCACTTGATTGTGTGAAGATGTACTTTACTTTCCTGTTCCCCCAAGAACTAGTGCCTTCCCCTTCAAATTGTGTTTTATTTATTTCATATTTATTTTGTATATGACTACGTACATGTTTTTTCTCCTGACAGAAAGTAAGTTGTTTGAGAGCAAATCAAGGTAGAGAGTACCTTATCTTTGTTTTATATCCCTAGAGTCTAGCACAATACCTGCTTAAAACATGGTTTTAATCAACTACAATTGATTGATTACTGTAGAAAATCATCTTTGAAAGCCTGCCCATCTCCTCCCCATACAGTCATCAAAAATATCTTAAATAATTACAAGGAGCATTTAATACATTTAGTTAATTAATACATTAATTAAGAATTAAGAAAAAAAGCTATGTACTTGGTAGTTACTAAAATCTTGGCTACTGTTTTTAGGGCAATCTATATACTGACTTTGATCTTTTATGTTCTTTCACCAAGCAACAATACAAAAGCTGAACTATTTATAGTATATTTTTTAAAAGAGAAAAATACAAAAAGGCAAAATTATATATTTTATAGTATGAATCATTAAATTAATGTTTGTAGATGCTTTTATAACTGTGTGATTCTTAGAACCCTCCGCCCCCTCATGCCTTTGCCCCTCTGCCACCCCTATCACTGTCACTGAGGAAGCATAAGGGACCTACACTGAACTGAAGGTGGTTTCAAATTTTTATCTAGCTCAGGAGCTTCTGGGACCCCAAAATTTGTCACCTCGTGGCTAGCCATCTGGTGATGAGCCTTCTTACATAGCTAAGCTTGTATACATAGCCTGTGTAATGCGTGTGTGTACCCACTCTTCCCACTGATGCTATGTGTGCTCATTCAAGAGTGTGATGGAGAGGATGTTTTATAGCAACTGTCTTGACAATGTCATCTCAATAAATGACTTTGCTTTGATCTATTTTGTCCTCTGACTTTTTCCTGAAGCATAGGTCTGATCATGTCACGCACCTCTATTCAATAAATTTCAGTGGCTCCCTATCTCTCTTCTCTAGGATCAAATACAAAATCTTCTATTTGGAATTCAACGCCCTTACAACCTAATCTCCTCCCACCTCATGTCTTTCTCATCTTGCATCTTTCTCCCTGCTACTTATTCTTTATTTCAGTTAACAATGACCTCCTTGTTGTTCCACAAAGTAAACACTCTGTCTCTTGGCTCTAGGCATTTTTTCTGGCCCTCCTTCATGACTGGAGTACTCTCTTTTCTCCATTGTATCTACCCACTGCCCTCCCTGGCTTGCTTCAAGTTCCAGCTAAAATCTCTTCTTTTACAGGAAGCTTTTCGAAACTCTTCTTAATTCTAGTGCCTTCTTTCTCCTAATTATCCTCAATTTGTTCTATATATAGCTTGTTTGTACACATTTGTTTGCTTATTGTCTCTGACATTAGATTGTGAACTTCTTCAGGGCAGAGACTGGCTCTTGCCTTTTTTATATCTTCAGTGCTTAGCACAGTGCCACATACATAATAGGTATTTAATAAGTGTTTATTGAATGACCACTGAAGGTAAATGCACTAGTTGGGGCATCATGAGCTAGCGTTTTAAAATACTGATGCACATTGTATCTTGAATCCAGGGTACTAATCTTCCTGGGGACCCGATCTGTGAGTGTGAGTGAGAAGTTTGGAGGAGGGAGGGAGGGAATTGTAACCCAAGAGGGACTATTACATAATAAAATCTTTGGCTGTAGTTCCATTATCTACTATTAGGTAATGGAATTTGATGAGTTTTTATGAGTAACTCCTATATTATCAGATTGCTCTCTAACAAGCTTACCCCAGTTACAATTCTGCCAATAGCATGCTTAAGTCCGTGAAGTCTCACTAACACTGAATTTTCTTTTCTGACTTTTTTTTTTATCCCAGCTTGTTCTTGTCTTTTGCTCCAACCCATCAGGGACATTTCCCACTAATGCAACTGAATCATTGGCAAAACATCTCTTTTTTTCTTTCTAATCCTCCTACTTTTGAGCACAGTTTCATGCTTTTGACCCCTATTTCCCCTCTCATCCCAGTTCTGATATTTGGCTTCTTAGCCCCTTTGATAGTCAGCTGTTCACAACTGGTAAACATAACTTCTAGGTCATTAACCACTAACTAATCACAACTAGGGAAAGATATGATAGTTGGGGATGGTAGTTGCAATGTGGAGGACACGTGGGGAAGAATTATCTCTTAGCCAAGGACTTGTTTGTAACGGCCCGGGTAGTATGGGAGGGGAGTACCCTACATGTCTCTGAAGTCTGTCTATACAGACAGTTCAACTGTCTATGTTGTGAGATTGGAGGGGTGCCAGGCAATATCTGCCGGACTACTTAAATTTTCTCTGGAAGCCTATTGTTTCACTTAAATCCTTAATTACAGGCAGTTCTTTAGCTTTAGATATTTTTGTCCACTATTAATATGCCAACAGCCTCTGAGTAGTTACAAATTAAGCATTATCATTTTGTCACGACTGAAATTAAGGTAAACTGAGACACAAAACCTTGGGCATGTTCAATTTTTTTTTTGGTAAGAAAGCAATTACCAGTGAAAGGAATCAAATGAGACTAGACAAATCATTTTTATGGACAAAAGGAAGAGCATCCAAAAGCTAGAAGGCAGCATCACAGATAGGGAAAATTGGTTACAAAACCTGTAAAATCACAAATGGGAAAATGATATGATTGGCTGGAAATTTGGAATGCAGGATTAGTAACAACCTCTCCTTCCATCTTGTCATTATGGATAACTCATTTGGTGCAGTCCACCTGCAAGGCTAGTTAGCTTCACAGCAGTAACAGACCAGACTCCCTGGTATCCACCTGCATGCTTCAAGGATAATAGATTTCCTTGACACAAGGAATAGAACAGCGATTAGCAGGAAAACTGAACTTGTAAGCTTAATTTAACTAAAAGATGAAAGCTGAACTTATAAACTTATATGATCTTAACTCAGAGACAAAGAAATGTGACTTAGGCAGTGTACAAAATATGATACAGAATAGAATCAGTTACAAATATGGAGACTATCAATTTGATTATCTCAAGTTATTTATACTGTAAAGTCCCAAACCCCTCTTCCTTTCATAGCCCTCCACCATATAGACAAAAGCTATTGACAAGGTTTTTCTCACTTTCTTGTCCAAACATATCTCTTCCCACCCTCTTCAAGCAGTGGCCAAGCTCTTATCAGCTGTGCACAGGACAATGCAAGCGCTGAGAATTAGACTCAGAGATGCAAGCTTCATACTGAGAATACATCATAAGTCATATTGGGAACAGAGATAAATTTTGGATTATCTGGACTAGGAGCTTCTGAGAGCCATAGCAGCTGGTGAGATGGAGGGAGCACGAACTCCATACAGCTAATATAGAAATATGGTTTGCATGATTTCACATGTATAATTGATATCATATTGCTTGCCTTCTCAGTGAGGAGGGGAAGGCTGGGAGGGAGGGAAAGATTTTGGAACTCAAAATTTTAAGAGAATAAAATGTTTAAAAATAAATAATATTTTTTTAAATCTAAAAAAAAGGACTTGGGCTACAACTTAGGTGAAGCCAGAGAAGCCAGGAGGAAGAGATGAGGAGGGAGGTTGTTCCAGGCAGGGAGGACTAGTATGTACAAATGGCCAGAGCCTGGAGGCACAGATGTGGTATAAAAGAAGGTACACTATATCTCTCATATAATAACTCAGGTTAAGATCAAATTAGATTTTTGTATGCCATGTCACGATTTTGATTATTACTGTGTTTTCAATCCATTAAAACCTGTAAATTTTTTTCACCAGAGAAACTGCTATCCAGCCATGCTTCCTCCATCTATTTGTACAATTGATTTTTTTGCACACAAGCACAGAACTTTAAATTTCCTCCTAACAAAGTTAATTTTCTGAATAAGTAAATTAGTTTAGGCATAATTGTCATTTTTATTATATTGGCTTGGCCTACCAATGAGCAATTGATATTTTTCCAATTGTTTAGATCTGACTTTATTCATGTGAAAAGGGTTTTATAATTGGGTTCATATGGTTCCTGGGTTTGTCTTGGCAGGTAGGCTGCCAACTATTTTATATTGTTTGCAGTTATGTTAAATAGAATTTCTCTATCTCTCACTGCTGAGCTTTCTTGGTCATATAAGAAATGCTAATGATTTATGTGGTTTATCTTATATCCTGTAACTATGCTAAAGTTGTTATTTATTTCAACTAGCTTTTTAGTTGACTCTGTAGGGTTCTCTAAGAATATCATCATATCACCTGCAAAGAGTGATAGTTTTGTTTCCTTGTTGCCTATTCTAATTCCTTTAATTTCTTTTTCTTCTCTTATTGCTATAGCTAGCATTTCTAGTACTATATTGAATAATAGTGGTGATAATGGACATCCTTGCTCCACCCCTAATCTTACTGGAAAGGTTCCTAGCTTATCCCCATTACAAGTAATGCTTATTGATGGTTTTAGATAGATATTGCTTTTCATTTTAATAAACACTACCTTTATTCCTATGTTCTCTAGTGTTTGGGGGAGTTCCAAATTCTCTCCCTTTGTCCCTCCCCACTCACCCTCACTGAAAAGGCAAGCAACTCAATATAGGTTATACATGTGTACTCATGCAAAAGACTTCCATAATAGTCATGTCATGAAAAATTAACTGTATTTCCCTCCATCCTATCCCACCTCCACATATTCTATTCTCTCCTTTGACCCTGTTTCCCCTCAAAAGTGTTTGCTTCTGATTACCCCCTCCCCCAATCTGTCCTCCCTTCTATCATCCCCCCTCTGTTATGCCTTTCCCCCTATTTTCCTGTAGGGTAAGATAGATTTCCATACCCAATTAAATGTGTATGTTATTCCTCCTTAAGCCAAATCTGATGAGAGTAAGATTCACTCATTCCCTCTCACCTTCACCCTCTTCCCTCCACTGTAAAAGCTTTTTCTTGTCTGTTTTATGTGAGATAATTTACCTCATTCTAATTCTTCTTTTCTCCTTCTCTCAGTATAATCCTCTCTCACCCTTTAATTTTATTTGTCGGATATCATCCCTTCATATTCAACTCACCCTGTGCCATCTATCTGTCTATCTATCTATCTATCTATCTATCTATCTATCTATCTATCCATATAATTTTTCCCCTCCAACTACCCTAATATTGACAAAGCTCTCATGAGTTACAAATATCATCTTTCCATATCAGAATGTAAATAGTTCAACTTTAATAAGTTCCTTATAATTTCTCTTTCCTGTTTACTTTTTCGTGCTTCTCTTGAGTCTTGCATTTGAAAGTCAGATTTTCTATTCACCTCTGGTCTTTTCATCAAGAATGCTTGAAAGTCCTCTATTTCATTGAATATCCACTTTTCCCCCTGAAGGATAATACTCAGTTTTGCTAGATAAGTGATTCTTGGTTTTAATCCTAGCTACTTTGGCTTCTGGAATATTATCTTCCAAACCCTCCAACCCCTTAATGTAGAAGCTGCTAAATCTTGTGTTATCCTGATTGTGTTTCCACGATACTTGAAATGTTGCTATCTGCTTGAAATATTTTCTCCTTGACCTGTGAATTCTGGAATTTGGCTATATAATATTCCTAGGAGTTTTCCTTTGGGGATCTCTTTCAGGAGGTGATTGGCGAAGTGTTTCCATTTCTGTTTTACCCTCTGGTTCTAGAATATCAGGGCCATTTTCCTTGATAATTTCTTGAAAGATGATGTCTAGGGGCAGATAGGTGGGGCACAGAATAGAGCATTGGCCCTGGATTCAGGAGGACCTGAGTTCAAATCCAGCCTCAGACACATAACACTTACTAGCTGTGTGACCCAGGCAAAAGTCATTTAACCCCATTGCCTAGCCAAAAAAAAAAAATGATGTCTAGGCTTTTTTTTTTTTTATCATGGCTTTCAGGAGGTCTAAAACACTTTAAAATTATCTCTCCTGGATCTATTTTTCAGGTCTGCTCCTCTTCCAATGAGATATTTCACATTGTCTTCTATTTTTTTCATTCTTTTGGTTTTGTTTTATAATTTCTTCATTTCTCATAAAGTCATTAGCTTCCAAATGGAAGCTCCATTCTAATTTTTTTATTTTCTTCAGTTAGCTTTCGGACTTTCTTTTCCATTTTGCCACAAGCTCCACTATACCAGTGCTCCTCCTCACCTCAGGACTGCCACCAGGACTACAACCCAGATCCAAGCACAGGCAGAGCAAGAGATTCCTGCCTCAGTACCAGCGAAGGGTTCCCTGTAATCCCTTCTGATCAGCCACTTGGTCCCCCCACTGTCTGTGGGCCAAGAGCTCTGGAAGTAGCTGCTGACCTGGAACTGTGCCAGGACTGGGGCCAGACTGAGCTCCTCTCTCACCCAGGTCCAACAGAACTTTCCGACCGACCTTCTAAGTTGTCTTTGGCATTTGTGGGTTGAGAAGTCTGGAAACCACTACAACTGCTAGTGATTCAGTCCCTTGAGGCCTGCTCCAAGTTCACTGAGTCCTGGTCTTTGCCTGAGTGGCCCATGTTCCTCTCCCAGCCTGTTGTAACAGACCTTTCCCACCAACCATCCAGTTTGGAAATTTGTTTCATTGTCTTTTTGTGGGTTCTGCTGCTCTAGAATTTGTTTAGAGCCATTTTTACAGGTATTTCGAGGGTTTGGGGGAGAGCTCAAGCAAGTCACTGCTTTTATTCTGACATCTTGGCTCTGCCTCCCTCTTCTCTGGTGTTTTTAATAGGAATGGGTGCTACACTTTTTCAAAAGCTTTTTCAGCATCTATTGAGATAATCATGTGGTTTCTGTTGGTTTTGTTATTTATATGGTCAATTATGTTTATAGTTTTCCTAATATTGAACCAACCATGCATTCCTGATATAAATTCTATCCAGTCATAGTGTGTAATCCTTGTGATATATTGTTCTAATTGCCTTGCTAGTATTTTGTTCAAAATTTTTGCATCAATATTCATTAGGGAAATTGGTCTACAATTTTCTTTCTCTGTTTTAGCTCTTCCTGGTTTAGGTATCAGCGCCATGTTTGCATCATAGAAGGAGTTTGATAGGACTCCTTCACTTACTTTTCTGAATAGTTCATATAGTGTCAGAATCAATTATTCTTTAAATGTTTTGTAGAATTCACTTGTGAACCCATCTATACCGTAAGATTTGTTCTTAGGGAGTTCATTAATGGTTCGTTCAATTTCTTTTTCTAAGAATGAATATTTAAGCACTCTATTTCCTGATCTGTTCATCTGTGTAATTCATATTAGCATAAATATTCATTGATTTTGCTCAGATTGTCAGATTTATTGGAATGTAATTGGGCAGAATATTTCCTAATTATTGCTTTAATTTCTTCTTTATTGGTGGTAATTTCACCCTTTTCACTTTTGATACTAGATACTTGGTTTTCTTCTCTTTTAAATCAGATTAACCAATGACTTATCTATTTTGTTTTTTTATATAAAACCAGCTCCTAGATTTATTACTTAGCTCAATATTTTTTTCAACTTTAAATCTTATTAATCTCACTTTTGATTTTCAGGGTTTCTAATTTGGTGCTCAACTGAGGATTTTAATTTGTTCTTTTTCTTTTTTTTTTTTAGTTATATGACCCATTCATTGATCTGTTCTTTTTCTATTTTGTTGATGTAAGAATTTAGAGAAATAATTTTTCCCCTAAGTACTGCTTTGACTGTATCCCACACATTCTGGTATGTTGTCTCATTTTTGTCATTCTCTTTAATAAAATTATTGATTGTTTCTGTGATTTGTTCTCATCCACTTATTCTTTAAGATTAGATTATTTAGTTTCCAATTAATTTTTACTTTATTTTCCCACTGCCCCTTGTTGAATGTAATTTTATTGCATTGTGATCTTAAAAGAATACATGTATTTTTTTTTATTTCTACGTTTGATTTTGAGATTTTATGCCCTAATTCATGGTCAATTTTTGTGTAGGTGCCATATGCTCCTGAGAATAAGGTATATTCCTTTCTGTTCCCATTCAGTTTTTTTTCCAAAGGTCTGTCATATCTAACTTTACTAATTGTCTATTTACCTACTTAATTTCTTTCTTGTTTGTTTTTTATTGGATTTATCAAGTTCTGAGAGGGAACAGTTGAGATCCCCCAATAGTTCAGTTTTACTGTCTATTTCTGCCTGTAACTCCCTTGACTTCTCCTCTAAGAACTTAGATGCTATACCACTTGGTGCAGATAGGTTTAGTATTGATATTGCTTCATTGTCTTTGGCGTCTTTTAGCAAGATGCAGTTTCCTTACTTGTCTCTTTTAATTAGGTCTAATTTTGCTTTTACTTTGTCTGAGATCAGGATTGCTACCCCTCCTTTTCTTTTTTCTTTTTACTTCAGCTTAGCATAATAGATTCTCTCCAGCCCCTTACCTTTATTCTATGTGTGTTTCTGCTTCAAGTGTGTTTCTTGTAAGCAACATATTGTAGGATTCTTGTTTCTGATTCACTAAGCTATCCACTTCCATTTTATGGGAGAGTTCATCCCTTTCACATTCATAGTTATGATTACTAATTGTGTATTTCCCTGCCTCCTATTTTTCCTCCTGTTTGTCCTTCCTCTCCTTTCACCCTTGCCCTCCTCAGCAGTGTTTCGCTCCTGTGTACCCCCTCACTCAGTCTGCACTCTCTTCTGACAGTTCCCCTGCACATTTTACTTTATCTCCTCCCCTCCTACTTTCCTATTGGGTAAGATAGATTTCTATATTCAACTGATTGTGTATATTATTCCCTCTTTGAGCCAATACTTATTAGAGTAGTGACACTCATCACCCACTCTTCTATCTTTCCCTCCACTGTAATAGGTTTTTCTCATCTCTTCATGTAATAATTTACCTCATTCTAGCCTTCTCTTCCTTCTGCACCCAGTGTACTCCTATTTCTCATCCCTTAAATTTTTTTATGTCATTTCCTCAAATTCACCTTAAACCCATACCCTCTGTCTATGTATATTCCTTCTAGCTGTACTATTAGTGGTACAACTTTTAAGAATTACAAGTATCATCTTCCCATGTGGGATGCAAACAGTTCAGCCCCACTGAATCCCTTATTTTTTTTTCTTTTCCCTTTTTCCCTTTAGGCTTCTCTTGGGTCTTGATATTGAAAATCAATTTTTTTGTTTCATTCTGGTCTTCTCCTTATGAAAACTTGAAATCTATTCTTTCCCCCTTAAAGTATTATGCTTAATTTTGCCAGGTAGGTGATTCTTGGTTGTAGTGCTAGTCCCTTTGCCTCCCAGAATATCATGTTCCATGACCTCTGATCTTTTAATGTTGCAGTTGCTAAGTCCTGTATAATCCTGATTGTGGCTCCCCAGTATTTGAACTGCTTCTTTCTGGTTACTTGAAGTATTTTTCCTTGACTGATAGTTCTGAAATTTGCCTATAATGTTCCTTGGAGTTTTTATTTTGGGATCTCTTTCCTGAGGTGATTGGTGGATTCTTTAATGCCTATTTTGCCCTGTGGTTCCAAGATATGAGGGCAGTTTTCCTAGATAATTTCTTGAATGATACTGTCCAGGTCCTCCTTTTGATTATGGCTTTCAGGTAGGTCAATGATTCTGACACTGTCTCTCCTAGATCTATTTTCCAGGTCAATTGTTTTTCCAATGATATATTTAACACTTTCTTCTATTTTTTCATTCTTTTGAATTTGATTAATTCTTGATGTCTCATGGAGTCCTTAGCTTCAACTTGCCCAATTATAACTTTTAAGAAGTTGTTTTCTTCAGTTACCTTTTATACTCCCTTTTCCATTTGGCCAATTCTACTTTTTAAGCGGTTGTTTTCTTTTTCCAAGCTGTTGACTCTTTTTTCATAATTATCTTGCATCACTCTCATTTCTCTTCCCAATTTTTCTTCTACCTCTTTTATATGATTTTAAGCTCCCTTTTGAGTTCTTCCATGAGTTCTTTCTGAAGTTGAGGCCACTTCCTGTTTTTTCCTGTCCTTGGGGCTTTGCCCATAGGTGTTTTGACATTGTTGTCCTCTTCTGAGTTTGTATCTTGATCTTCCATGTTACCATAACAACTTTCTAAGGTCAGATTCTTTTGTTGGTGTTGTTGTTGTTTTTTGCTCATCTTTTTGGCCTTTTCCCTTTCTTTTAACTTTGAGCTCTGCTTCCAGAGTGGAAGGGGGATTGTCTCCGGCTTCTTGTGCCGGGGCTGCAGACCCTGGTTGTTTACCTGGTGCTGCACTGATGTTGCCTAACCCTCATGTCCAGTGCCGTGCTAAGGGAGTGAGGTGAGGGTGGTTAGCACTGCTGGAGGCTGCAGGGGTCTGGAAGCTTACCTGGGGCTGAGCCAAAGTCCTAGTACTGGTGTCTGGAGTGTGCTGAAGCCAGTGTGGCGTTTCTGCATTTCCCCGGGCTACACCAAAGCACTTGGTGGTCTGGTTGCTGGTGGCTCTCTGTTTGCCCAGGGCTATGCAGAAGGAGGGGTGGTTCTCAGAGCCAGAGTCTGCCCTTTCCTCTGGATATGCTGAGGCACATGGGGAGGGGGGTGGTTCTAGTGTTGGTCTTTGCCTGTTCCACTTCACTGGACCTCAGGATCTCCCAGTGATTTTCTGAGGTGGGAGCTTGCTGCTGGTTTGCTGGAATGCTTCCTATCCTTTTAGCCAAGTGAGATAGATCTTTCCTACTGGTCTTCCTAGTTTCTTGGGCTAAAAGATTGTTTCACCCCATCTTTTTGCTACTTCTGCTGCTCATGGATTTGTTTCAGGGCACTATTTTATGGTTGTTTGGAGGTCAATATGGGTAAGTTATAGCAACTTACTGCTTATTCCACCATCTTGGCTCCCAGAAGTCCAACAAGTGTTGACATTGTTACAACCATATCCCTTGTCTTTCTTTCATAGTAAATTTTGCATATCTTGGCAGGTGATAACAAGAATGTCTTGTGATGAATACCAGTGTCTTCATCACCAAGCACCTCTGACTCCTCAGTAGTAGGGATACAAGAATGGAGGACAATGTGCTATTTGTATTTCTACTGTTTGGATTCTCTAGGATCCCCCAGATATATATTATTTCCATTTTCCAAGGTCAGGAATTTCTTGGATTTTTGGCATATTTTTGAAGTTTAGGCACATATGTGGAGAGAATATACTGAGCCTCTAAAAAGGTAAGCTTCTGGGTATAGAAAACATCATGTTAGTCTTGTAAACCCACTAATATAAACAGTAATAAAATCTGAATATATTCTAATGGGGGAAATAATGTGTGTGTGTATGTGTGTGTGATACAAATCAACTACAAGGTAACTTTGGAGATGAAGGCGGTATCATCTAGGTGGAAGGGACTGAAGACCAGGAATGACCTTATGCAGAATATGTCCCTTGAGCTGAGTATTCTTGATGAATATGAGGGATTCCAAGAAGCAGATGTGATAAGAAAGGTCATTCTAGAAATAGGGGATATGATTATATGTATATATCTATATATCTAAAACTAAATGTTCAAAATTTAAAAAACACTTTAAGATCATTGAAATGATTGTCATAAACAATTTCAGTCCAGGAGAACTGTTGATGAAACATTCTTATGCTGTCAAATAGTCACTACATCTGTAGTTCTGTTTATTTATCTTCATTACATGGGAAAGTTCACTAGGGTGGTGGTGAGGAGGAAATGATTGGGTTATAAAAACAAAATATTAGTAAAACTTCAAAAATAAAGTTAAACTCGATTTGGTATCTTAGTCTATGAGGTACCACAAATAATAAGAGCCCCCATACTTTCCATTAGGGTCTCCCCATGAGCAGACCCTGGCTACAGGCTCAGACATAATACCAGATGCCCCATACCCAGACACTAGATTATATTCTTGGTCATAACCTCTTCCAAATGTCTGGCTAAGAGTGTTAATGGCAAGTCTTTGAGATCTCCACTCCAGTGCAATGTCACTATGGTATCCCTGAAAGAACCATCGCTAAGGCTGCTCCGATTTATTTATAATTATAATAATAACTCCCACTTATGTAATACTTTAAAGTTTACAAAGTGATTAATATGTAATCTCATTTGATCCTCACAACAGCCTTGTGGGGTAAGTATTGTTATTCCCATTTAATAGATGAGAAAACTGAAGTTGCCCATAGTTACACTACTAGTGAATGTTAGAGATGGAGATGGGATTTGAATCCAGGTCTCACATGATCCTTTTATAATATACCAACTTGCATGTTCTTTATAAGTGCTGGAGTTAAGGGTGAATAATGACTTAATCTGGGTTTCTTCTTTCTTGGATTCCAAATTTAGTGATAATGCGTTGGCAAGAATGTTTTTCATTCTAGGCACATGAATCATCTGGAGAGAAAAACATCAAATAATAAAAACTCAGTAAGTATGACAAACTGAGAAGAGACAGGCCTCTATAAAGTAAACTAAATTCTTGTGGTGCTTTTATCCATGACTTAATACTTCCCTTCAAGATTACTGCTGATCTCTAAGGAAAACACTGACAGCAAACAACTTGTGGTCTGTCGCAACATATTCCTTCTCCAACAACATCAGCTGGAAGGTTCCCAAACCAAGCAACGTGATGACTTGGGCTCTGACCTTTCCTCCCTTCCTAAAAAGTTTTGAGTTAGGGCTACCCAAATATCCACCCCAAAAATATTCATCTCCTTAAAGAATGAGCAGAGTAAGATTGAAAGTCACTTCAAGAGTACCATCATGAAAGCTCTTTCAGTGATTGAAAGAGTCCCTCCTACTCAGTGTCTGACTTATAGAATACCCCCTTTCTCAAAAAGTGTGCAAGGGATTTCATCAGTTAACATAATATGGGATAATCATTGGTAAAAAATTATTATCAGTCACTGGCAGAACCCAGATTATATGACGTGTACATAGAGTAGATCAATTCATAATCATTCAGGTCCCAGCATGAATCCAAGGAAGATCACCTGTCTCTAGTAGAGGATACTTCTCAGATGTGAAATAGTTAGATGAATGCTTTCAAATTTAAAGGAAGTATTCTTGTTCACTGCTAACACTTCAAAGGATCCATGATCTCATCAATGTAGGTACTCTATCCAGTGGTGCAGAGAAATCCATCCACATTTCATCCTCTCATCACTCCTCCACAGATGATACGCCCAACATGATGGAGACCTTTCTTTTGAGATTTCCTGGATACCAATGTAGAACTCAGGTGATCCAGTTATTGCCTGATACTCTTACAAGATTAACTGTCCACCTCTTTCTCTGACCACACATTTTCTGGATAACATCCTTTATGTCACTTGTTGTATACAAGTTGATGCAAGTTGTTATAGTAATATGTGATGGTTCAGCTGTTTCAGTGTGAGAATAGATCACCATAGAAACAATTATAAATCATTTCATTTACTGTATATTTTATCCTTTCAGTTTCATTTAAAAATGCTTCCAATATAAACTGCCTTTGTTGGGTTCCACACTAAGGTTTCTTTGGGCTGTTTTTTACCACCACAGCTTCTGACTTTTTTATGAGGTGATATTATTCATTACCCTCCTCCATTTTCCTCTAATGTTTTTGGCAAAGTATTATTTAAACAAGTTATACTCTTGGCCATTAAGACTTTCCACTTGTCAAGAAAAACATATCGCTATTGGCTGAGGTAATTTTGGTGGGTTTTTGCCTCCTCATTATGATGACTGCCTTATATCACTAAAACTTTGATAAGAAATGATAGTAACAAGAAGTAATATCTTTGCTGATTTCCAACTTTTCAACAGTCAGTTGTTTTTTCCAGTGAGATATTTCACATTGTCTTCCATTTCATTCTTTTTTTGGTTTTGTTTTATTGTTTCGTGATTTCTCATAAAGTCATTAGGTTCCATTTGCTCCATTCTAATTTTTAAGGAATTATTTTCTTCAGTGAACTTTTGGGTCTCATTTCCATTTGGCCAATTTTGCTTTTTAAGGCATTCTTCTCATTGGCTTTTTGGATCTCTTTTGGCATTTGGATTAGTCTATTTTTTAAGGTGTTATTTTCTTCAGTATTTTTTCGTGTCTCCTTTACCATGCTGTTGACTACTTTTACATGATTTTATTGCATCACTCTCATTTCCCTTCTCAATTTTTTTTCTACTTCTCTTACTTGGTTTTCAAAATCTTTTTGGAGTTCTTCCATGGCTTGAGACCAATTCATATTTTTCTTGAAAGCTTTGGACATAGGAGTTTTGACTTTGTTATCTTCTTTTGAGTGTGTGCTTTGAGCTTCCCTGTCACCATAGTAACTTTCTATGGTCAGAATTTTTTTTCTGTTCTTTGCTCTTTTTCCCAAACTATTTCTTGACTTTTAACTCTTTGTTGAAGTGGGGCTCTGCTTCCCGGGTGGAGGACACACTGTCCCAAGCTTCAGCGGTTTTATACAGCTGTTTTCAGAGATATTTCTAGGGACCTGTAAGTTTTCAGTTCTTCCAAGGCAGCATGATCTAAGGAGGGTGAGTTTACTACTTTCCTTCTCTGTGCATGACCACAAGCACTCTTTTCTGCCCTAGAACTGTGACAAAGGTCCCCGTTTCACTTTAGCCACAAGTTCCTCCTCACCCCAGTACTGCCACCCAGAACTGTGACCCAGATCTGTGTTTGGGCAAAGCAACACAGTCCTGTCCCCAGTACCAGCAAATAGATCCTCTGTAATCTCCTTATGATCAATTGTTTGACCCCCTTACCATCTGTGGGCTGAGAGCTCTGGAAGCAGTTATTGCTGCTACTGCTGATTCGGTGGCTCCCAAGCCTGTTCCTGGTCTATGGGTCCTAGTTTGTGCTAGCATGGCCTATGCTGAACTGTGCTCCATTCTCACCTAGGTGTAATTGACCTTTTCTGCCAAACTTCTAAGGTACCTTTGGCTGGAAAATCATTTCATCCCATCATTTTGTGGGTTCTGCTACTCCATGAATTGTTTTATGGCATGATTTAAAAGTATTCTGAGGGATTTTAGGGAGTACTCAGGGGAGTGGCTGCCTTTTCTCCACCATCTTGTCTCCACCTCCCCTTTTTTCCTTTGGTGGTCATGAGAGTGATTTGGGTCACAGGTTATGCATAGTTTATTAACATTTGGGGTATAATCAAAATTGTCTGAATCAATTCATATTTCTATCAACAATATGGTCACGTGCCTATTTTTCCATTACCCTTCCAATATATGTCATTTTACTTTTTTTTTGACAACTTTGCCAATCTGAGAGGTATGAGGTGGAACCTTACTTTGCATTTTTCTAATTGTTAGTGATTTGAAGCATTTTTTTTCATGTAGCTATTTATAGCTTGGATTTCTTCTCTTGAGAACTGGTTGTTCCTTCTACCATTTATCAAGTAGGAAATAGCTCCTATTGTTTATAAATTTGAATCAGTTCCTTATAAATCTAACAAATGAGACCTTTATCAAAGAAACTTGTTATGAATATTATTTGTTTCCTTTCCAATTTTAACTTCATTGGTTTTCCTTATACAAAAACTTTTAAAAATTTTATTGATCAAAATAGTGTGTTTTATCTTCTTTGATCCTCTCCGTCTCTTGCTTGGTCAAAATAATAGCTAGCATTTATATTGTTTGCTACCTTCTTAACAATTATAATTTCATTTGTTCCTCACAATAAACCTGGGTAGCCAAGCTAATCACAACTACCTCCTGGGAAGTTAAATTAGTTATACAAGGTCACATGGCAAGTGTCTGAGGCCAAATTCGAACTCATCATCCTGACTCTAGGCCCAGAACTTTAACTACTGTACCACTTAGCTGCCTATAGAGTCATGTACTCTTCCCCTATCCATACACTGAAAGGTAATAGGTTTCTTACACCTCTAATTTGTTTATGATGTGACTTTTTATATTTAATTCATGCATCCATTAGATGTTATCTTGTTATATATTATCAGGAGTGAGTCTAAACCAAATTTCTGCCAGACTGTTTTACAGTTTTCCCAAGAGTTTCTATAAAATAATAAGCCCTTATTCCAGCAGCTGGTGTCTTTGGGTTTATCAAGCACTACTAGCCTACTATGTTAATTTGCTCTGTGTGTGGGTTCTGATTTGTTCCACTGATCAACCTCTCTATTTTTAATCCATGCCAAATTATTTTTTAATTTATTTTTATTTTCAGCTTCAAATTCTCTCTCTTCCTCCACCTCCTCTCCCACCCATTGAGAAGAGAAGAAATGTTATATCCATTATTCATATGAAGTCATACGGAAAATTAGCCATGTTGCAAAAAAAATCAAAAAAATAAAGTGAAACAATATTCTTTAATCTGCACTCAGTTCAAAAATATAACACACTTAATCCATGTATAATATAATATATCAAATAGATATTCATTTTGCTATTAATGAATTTTATTATCTGTTATAATCTTAGTGTATTATATATAAATATATTATATTGTATGTTATGTATTATTATATATAATATTACATTTTTACATTCATATATTGACATGACCTAACCATGAACAATTAATATTTGTCAAATTGTGTAGGTCTGTCTTTATTTTACTAAAATATGTTTTGTGACTGTATTTACATAATTCCTATGTGTATCTTGATAGACTTCCAATATTTTAAGGATTCCACAGTTTTTTACATGTAATTTATCTTACCATTCCTTCTTGGTTTTGTTGCTAATATACAGAAATGCTCATTTATTTCATATCTTGATACTTTGATGGTGAGATATATATTATATATATATACATACATATATGTATATATATAAATTATATCAAAATATCATTTTAACTGTTAAAAATGAAACAGTCATGAACCCAAGGTTAGTAAAACCCCAACTTTAGTAGGCCATCAATCAGTTGCAAAAAGTGATCATTTTGTTTTCTCTTTCCTTTGCCATTCCTTCAATTTCTTTTTCTTATCTCATTGATACTGGCATTTCTAGCATTATATCAAATAGGATATGTGATAGTGGATATTCTTGCTTTACCCTTGGCCTTATTGGAAAGGCCTCTAGTTTATTCCCATTATATGGAATTCTGGATCTTGATTTTGGATAGATATCATTTATAAATCTTGAGGAAAAGTCCATTTGTTCCTTTGTTTTCTAGTGCTTTTTTTAAAAAGAAAAATGGGCCCTGCATTTTATCCATTTTTTATGCATCTATTGATAAAATTATCTGATTTTATTTTTTTCTATTGTGTATGACTCTTCATGACACCATTTGGGGGGTTTTTGGCAAAGATACTGGATGATTTTTTAGTTCTTAATATTAACATGGTAATTTTTGTTTATAATTTATCTAACATTGACTTTACCCTACATTCCTGGTGTAAATCCAAGTGGTCATAATATATAATCTTTTTGATATGTTGTTATATCATATAGCTCTTGTGTTCACATTTTATTTCTAATTTTTGTATCTATGTTTATTGGAAATATCTTCCTGGTTTAGACATTAAGACCATATTTGTTTATATAATAGGAAGAACTTGATAGGGTTTTTCCTTTTTCTATTTTCACAGCTTATATAATGTTATAATTAGCTGCTCTTTGCATGTTTGATGGCTTTTGTTTTATGACAGCTCAGTGGGGCAGAGGATAGAGTCAGGATAGAGACCCGTAGACAGGAAGATCTGAGTTCAAATCTGGACTCCCATACTTACTAGCTGTGTGGCCCTGGGCAAGTCATTTAACTGCTGTTTCCTGATCTGGAAAGTGGGGGTGATAGTAATAGCACCTGCCACCCAGAGTTTTATGAAGGACAAATGAGATAATAATTGTAAGGAGCTTACCACACTGCTTGTGAAAAAAAGCTATATAAATGTTAGCTATTATTTGCAAATAAATCTGATCCATGGATTTTTTTTCCTTCAGAATTTTATTATTCAATTTGTGTTTCAAATTGGATTTTTATTTCTCCATTTCTTATTATGTTAATCTGGACATTTTGTATTTTGTAAATATTTGTTTGTTTTCATTTATATTGTTGGTTTTATTGGCACAGATTTGGGAAAATAGTATGTAATAATTTCCTTTATTTCTTCTTCATTTGTTGTGAATTTTTATTTTTCATTTTTATATTAGAAATTTGTTTTCATTTTTAAAATCAAATTATCAAGGTGTATCTATTTTTTTTTTAAAACAGCTGCTTGTTTAATAATTTCATAATTGATTTACTTATTTTTTTGCTTTCTATTTAAATAATTTCATCTTTGATTTTCAATATGTCTGCTTGAGTGTTTAATTTTTTTTTACATGTGTAAATATTCTAGCCTTTTTTTAGTTGTGCACCCAGTTACTTGATCTGTTCTTTCACTTTTGTTGGAGAAAGTTTTCAGAGATAAATTTTTTTCCTTAATTGTTTTTGCTGCATTTGAAACATTCTGGTATGTTGTCTCATTTCATATTATCCATTTTATATTATTCAGATCCATTTACTTTCAAAGAGATCTCATTTTAATTTTGAGCTTTCAGAAAACAGATGTAATGTCTCATCACTCAGACTGAGGGCTTACTAAAGGCATGGTCCATGTCATTCCCCTAGGTTAATACATATGCCTCCACAGTGATGCAAGTACTTGCCATGGAAAATTCAATCCACAGTATTGCCTCCCAGCCTGCCACAGATTCTTGTAGAGCTGCTATATGAATCCTCTCTAGAAATCCATGAAAAGGAGTCATCCAGATTTTATTTGAATACTCCAGGGATGGAACACCCACTGCTTCATGAGGTGGTTCATTCATTTTCAAGAAGCTGTAATTGCTTGAAAGTTTGTTCTGAGACACATAGATGAGGATGAAATAAGAAGAGTCCCCAGAGTCACATCTACTTTTTGAGTGGTAAGGTTGAGGGGACTCTGCCAAATTCTAATTGATGTTTATATCTTCCTATATTCTCAACCTCTAGGGGTTAGCAGAGTCCCTGAGCAAGTTCACATTAACCCAGATGCCTCTATGGGACCACCATCTCTACAGGAAGGTTTCCTTGGAAGAAGACCAGCAGAAAGTCCCAATTTTGCCAAAGCTACCAAATCACATACAGGGTGTTGAGCATTTTTTTTTGTATTACCATAGAAGGGATGGAGATAACAGAACAGAAGTTGGAGAACAAGTCATTTAATGAGTGTATAAGATGGAGCCCCCAGAGAAGATGAGAGAACATGGACACAAAGAAAAAGGTAGAGTTAGAAGCTCAGAGAAATTAGCCTCCCATTGTTTGAAATTATGGTGCATCCATGCCTGTATTAGCTCATCTGATTCTGTTTGTCCATCTCTTGATGAAATGGATTCAGAAGTTCCAGTGAAGGGTAATAAGAAAAAGTGAAAGAACAAGGAGGTAAAGACAGAAAAAAAGAATGAGACTTCTCCAGCCCGGACAGATAGGCATCAGAGGCTAATACTAAAGTCTATAAAAAATCTTTTCCTTCCCTTGTGTTAGATAATATTTGCTTCTATGTCTTTTTTCCTTCTTTTAGACACTTATTTCATCACTCTTTACCTATGTGGAAAAAGGGGAACATTGATGGTATTGGCAAAAACCACACCAGTCTGTGAGACAATAGGCCTGAAGTCAATTTCTAACGCTATATTGAATCACTACATGCGTTTGGGCAATTGACTTATCTCTCAGGACCCATGTTCTTATCTACCAAATTGGAGTGGGGGGTTAAACACTCACCATCCAGGTTCACTTCATATCTAACCTTTTATTATGCCTTAAGTTCTACTAATCTCTTTTCTAAAATCTCTTCCAGCTCTGATATTTTATGTTCTATCATCTAAAATTCTGTGTTAATATAACTAATATTTAGAGGAAGTTTATCATAGCGCACTAAGTCTTAGATGGGAGGTCAAGAAGATCTGGGTTCAAATCCCATCTCAGGTACTTTTTAGTGTTACTTAAGCAAGTCAATTAACTTCTTTGTGCCCATTTTCTCATCTCTAATATGGGGATGACAATAATAGCACCTACCTTTCAGGGTTTTGTGAGGTTCAAATGAGATAATGCACATAAACAGCCTTCAAACACTATATAAATGTCAGCTATTCTGTGCTCTAATATTGAATGCTATGCCTCAGTTTTCTCATCTGTTAAATTGAAAGGGTTGGGCTAGATCATTTCTTAGGTCCCTTTCACCCTCAAAACCATGATCCTATGAGCCTATTACTATGGGAAAAAGGGAATACTAGCTTGTTTTCCTGGACAATAAGGCAAGCTCCTCATCAAGCTAGAAAGGCAATTTGAGGACAAAAAAAAAAGCAAGGGTTACTTTGCCCAGCAGGAATTGTAGTGTACCAGAGCTGGTACTCACCAACCTAGAAACAAACTTTCAAGACATATTTAGATAAATTCACAGGTAACACAACCACAATGGGATTTACTAAGGAAATCTAGAGAGGAATAAGGTATTCCCCAACCTGCTGAGAATGACACTATAGAAGAATACAAGCCACTTTCAAAACATATTCCTAGGTGCCTCCATTCAAGAAAACCTTGGATTAGATGGATGGAACAGGTATATTGGTTCTGATTGTAAGCAATTACCAATGGAGGTATCACTACAACCTATCACAAAAATATTCACGAACAGGAAATTTTCTAAGGGATATGGGAATTGAGTTTTGTATGGAAGAAGCAGATACATTTGGCCAAATTTGTTGGCTGAGCTAACATTGCTTAGATTCTTTTTCAAATGTACTGTGTATCCTGGCTCTTAAGTAGTAGAACTATGTCCAAACCATGCTCATCCTGAATGAAGGCATGGCAAAGCTAATTTAAATATTTGATCCTTCCCTCCTAAGTCTTATCACTTACACCTAGAGCAAGGCCCCAGATATACTTAACCCAAGCCTATAGCTCTTACCTCCTAGATATGAATGGAGGCCCTGCCATTCATCCACGGTGCTTAGCTCCAGATGAGTCTCTCCATCCCTATAGCCATTGCTATGAGTGGTAATGTTATAGGAAGGCAAATTCTGGCTCAGAATAAAGAGGAACTTCCTAACATTAAGTGGTCCAAAATGGAATGACCTTCCTCCTGGTGTCATCAATTCCCTATCACTAAAGATCTACAAGTTAAAGGTGGATACACATTTCTTCATGGTATTGTAAAGAGAAAAACCTTCAGTTAGGTGAGGGTTTGACTATACAAAAATCCAATAACTTTTAAGGTCTCTTGGAGCTCATAGCTTCAATTTAATTCAAACAACCTTTCCTGTTGCATGTATTATGTACAAAGTGTACACTGAGCAAAGTTTAGCTAAAACATAAATCCAAGCCTCTGAGGGATAGGAAGGAACTCAGTAAGCAAAGAGGGGTTAGAGGATGTTCTAGGCATTGGGGAAAATGTGATTAATGGCAGGATGTGGTGAGAGTCCAGGACATATACAGGAAATACCAAGTAGTACATTTTGGAAGAAGTGTATACTGCTTGGAGCAGTGTTGTATGAGATAAGATTGCAATGGCATGGCTAGGCCAGATTGTGACAGACATTAAATGCCAGGCAAACAAGTATGAACTTTACTCAGTGAACAATGGGGAGGCATTAAAGGGATCTGAGGAGTATTACATAATTAGATATAGGTATAAGGAAGATTAGCTTGGGATTTGTTGGAAGGATTTGCTAAAGGAGATACAGTAAAGCTGATTAGACCTATTAGGAGAGTAGTGCTATAGTGTGAGTGGGTGGTAACAAAGATCTGTGATAGGATTGTGATCCTGAGAATATAAAAGGGGATGAATGCAAAATCATTTAAGAAGTAAAATTAGCAGTTTGACAGCCAGTTGGATATGAGAGATGAAGGAGATAGAAGGGTCAAAAGTAATCCCAAGGTTATAAACACGAGAGTAAGTGTTATTTACAATAATTGTAACATCAGAAAGGGGAGCCATTTGAATGGGAAGGAGAGATAATAGTTTGGTTTGGAACACAACGAGTTTGAAGAACTGGTGGAACATCCAGGTGTAGATGTCTTATAAATAGCTGGCATTGTTCATCTGGACATTAGAAAAGAGAGCAGACAAGTACATACACACACACACACACACACATACATATGCTTAGTGTCATCTGATTCTAAGGGCTATTTGAAAACATCTAAATAAATGAGATTAAGAAGGGGGAAGCTTTGGTAAGAGAAGACAGTTACTGGTGATATTAAACAAAATAATATCACTAATGATTAGGAAAAATTAGATTTCAAGAAGCTATGGAAAAAGTGAATTGTGAGGAAGTTGAGGTATTAGTTATAGGCAAATATCTCAAAAAGCTTGGAAATAAACTGGAAGAGACAGCAGGAAAAGAATCTGGGTGGGATAGATAGGTCAAAGGAATACTTTTTTAGGATTAGGGAGACGTGATTTTATTTGTAAGCAAATGGGAAGGATCCAATGGAAAGGGGGCTATTGAAAATGCATCATTGAAAGGAGTTTTTTTTTAAATTAAAATAAAATTAATAGTAACATTTCTATGGTACTCTAAAGTTTGCAAAGTACTTTCCTCACAATAACCATCACAAGGACATCACAATAGTCTGTCTGCTGTGATTGAATCCAAAATAGAAAAAGTAGGTAAAGACACTAAGGAGTTTCAAGAAGGAATACTGGATGGAACCTTAGGAAGCTCCTATCAGTTGGCCTAAATTTTCTCAATAAAATAGATAGCTAAGTACTATGTTTCAAGTATGGATATTTGGCATAAGCATGCACATGGAGTGTGCTGGGTATGCCCCAGTATGCACCAAAATCATAGGGAAAAAAAACAGTGCCATATTAGAGAGGACCAATAGTAATACAGCACCATTTTTTTAAAAATGGAGTGTTCTGAGTCATCCTGAGTGTCTGGAGCTGAGATGAAGTATTGTGGAGATTGTTTATGGAACAACAAGGAAATCAGCAGCACTCAACCAAAGAATGCTTAGTAGAGAATAAGGTGTAAAATGATGGGCAGGGGGAGGTTAGGAAGGGTTTTAAAAAACTAACAGTACTTTTTATTTGATTCTGGTGGCAACAGGGAACCCCTGGAGTTGATGAAGTTGGGATGGGGAGGAGAGGTGAGGGTAACATAGTTGGACAGGTGTTTTAGGAAATAACTTTCTCAGAGGAGAGAAGGGAGCATGTTTGAGAGATATCGGTGAAATTGACAGGTCTTGACAACACATTGGACATAAAGGGTAAGAAAAAGTGAGGAGTTAAGGATGGCATCTAGGTTGTGATCTTGTGGAATTAGGAGGATAGTGTTAACCTTTACAGTAATAAGGAATGTGACAGGAAAAGGGTGTTTAGGGAGGAAGATAATAAGTTTGGTTCTGTACATGTTGAGTTAAGATGTCTACTGGACATCTAGTTCAAAATGGGTGAAAGGCAGTTGGAGATGCAAGACTGAAGTTCAATAGAGAAGTTGGAGTAGGTCAGGCAGATTTGAGAGTTGTCAGAACAGAGATAGTAATTAAATCCATGGTAATTGATGAGATCACTAAGTGAAGTAGTGTGGAAGGAGAAAGAAGAGGGCCAAGGATAGAACCCTATGATGTACCTGTGGTTAAAGGACATGATCTAGATCAAGATCTAGCAAAGGAAACTGAGGAGTGGTCAGATGGGTAGGAGGAGAAGATAGTGTCCAGAAAACCTAAAGAGAAGAGAGGATCAAGGAGGAGAGGGTGATCAATAGGGTCAAAGCCTACAGATAAGAGAGAAAATGAGACATGTGCAAGGCATGTTGTGGAGGTAGAATCAATAAGACCTAGCAACTGATTGGATATGTGGGGTTAAGGAATGTGAAGAATTAAGGATGATTTTTAGGATTTGAAGCTATAGCTGACTGTAAGGATGGTGTTGTCTCAACAGAAACAAGGAATTTCAACAAGGGTAGGTTTGGAAGAAAGGAAATGAATTTAGGTTTGGAAATGTTGAGTTCTATAGCACCCTGATGTAATCTGACCACATATAGAGTGGCTTGTTTAGTTCTGAGTATCACACACTTGGAATATCAGAGATAAGCTGAAGCATTCAAAAGAGTGTGATCAAGATAAAATGACTGGATAACATGTCATATTGTGATCATCTGAAAGAAGTGACAATGTTAACCCATAAAATAGAAGATAGCATGGAGGAGTGGACATGTCTTCAAGTACCTGAAGAGTTGTCATGTGGAAAGAGAGATTATATTTGTTCTTTTTGACCACACAGGCCCAAATTAGGAGCAATGGGTCAAATGAGTAGAGGAAGAATTAGATTTGATGTAAGGAAAATTTCCCTAATGAGTAGAGTTATCCAAAAGTGGAATGGGCTATCTCAGGTGATGGTGGATTGTACTTCCCAGTGAAGATCTTCAAGAAGTTGAATAAGCACATGTCAGCAGTGTTGTGGTGGGGATTCTTTGACAAGTACAGGTTGGAGTAGGGGCTCTCAGAGGTTTGTTTTAATTCACATTTTGTATCTGAGAAATAAAGACAAAGTATTCTAGAGAAGATTTGAAAGTGAAAATACATTTACTTAGCTGATGGGAAGAAGAAAGACTTCTTAGGGGTGAAGATTAAATCAGTGATTTTACTGGAATGAGGAATTCCTAGATGAAAAAAATCAATCTACCCGTTAGCTTCTGCACCTTTTCTGCAACTTATGGTGTTAGATAAGCGGCTGAAAAGAGTGAAAAGTTAAGTGACTTGGTCAAGGTCACATAGCCAGTAAGCAGTAGGGGCAGTACTTGAACTCAGATCTTCCTAGCTCTGAAACCAGCTGTCTAATCACTACTCCAAAGCATTCTAAAAAAGAGAAAGTGCAATAGAGTATAAGGGATAGCTTGTATGGATGCACATCTTGGAGAGAGAGTGTGGCAAGTTCTAGAAAGAAGAGCCCCATTTGGTTGGATCATGGAGTATATGAAAAGAATGAATGTGGAATAAAATTTTAATATAGAATCTTAGTACTGAAACAGTACTAGATGAAATGTCAAAAAAAAAAAAAAGAGAGAGAACATAGATCCATAGCTAGATGGAGCCTTTTACATCATCTGGTCTGCTCCTCATTTTACAGATGAGGAAACAGTCCCAAACAGGTTAAGTGACTTTAGCAGAGTCAGACAGGTAGAAAATAGGAGAACTAAGATTTTAACACAGATCCTGTGACAGTCAAGTTGAGCTTAGAAATTAGCTAGAGATTCTAAGATGAAGTAATTCTTCCCACTGTACTATGTCTGCTGCCTCTTTGCAATGACCTCATTTGCAAGTATGTAGCATTAGAATATAGAATATTAGAACTGAAAGGGACCAGTGATCATAGAATGTTAGAGCTGAAAAAGATCTAAGAATATAGAATATAAGAATTGGAAAGAACCTTTGAGATCATCTCATCCAAATTTCTTTCACTGATGAGAAAACGAAGAGGAGAGTTGTGGGTTAACATGCTAAACTTACAGTGATTCAGTGATAAAGTAGTACTGGAAGAGAGTACTTCCAAGGTACTGCCAAGTGAGCCTTGGCATCAGGAAAACCTGAGTACAAATCATTCCTCAGACAAGCTCCTATAAGTTGTATGACTCTAGGCAAGTCATTTAACTTCTCTCAGCCCCAGTTCTTTCATCTGTAAAATAGGGATAATTTAACTCTAACAAATGAGGTAATGAGGATTAAGTAATATAATAATTGTAAAGTGCTTCCAAACCTAAAAGTGTTACATAGATGTTCTCCAATATTATTAAAATTATTTTTGTTTCTATCACTCTTTTCCTTGCAGATGATCTGGATTCCTTTCTGTGCCTAATGGGTACTAGGAACTGGGCAGAAGTAACTGAATTCCTCCTCCTGGGGCTATCTAACCATCCAGAGATGCAGCCAATCATCTTTGGAGTTATCCTTTCCATGTACCTGGTGGCAATGACAGGTAACACCATGTTAATCATTGTTGCTTACACAGACCCCAAACTGCAGTCACCTATGTACTTTCTGCTCAGCCAGCTTTCCTTTATTGACATCTTATTGACCACAATTATTGTACCCCCAGATGCTAGTGCACACAGTAACAGGATTCCAGACAATTCCCTTCAAGAATTGCATAACTCAGCTTTTCTTCTTTATGGCTATAGGAAGCATGGAGGGTCACCTGTTGGCTGCCATGGCATATGATCGCTACGTGGCCATCTGTAAACCCCTGCGCTATTCTGCTATTGTCACTCACAGCCTCTGCCTCCGCATCACCTTGACATCATGGGTGATAGTCAGCCTCAACAGTCTCCTCTACAGTGTGCTGGTTGCCCAACTAACTTTCTGTGGCAATCAGGTCACACATTTTTTCTGTGACATCACACCGTTGCTCAAGCTGTCCTGCACTCGACCTGTGGTCAATGAGATGCTGATCTTCACTGAAGGTGCAGCCATTGTTATAAGCCCCTTTTTCTTCATCTTGGCCTCTCATGTCCAAATTGGGGCTGCTATAGCCCGCCTACACTCAGCTGCAGCCCTGAAAAAGGCCATGTCCACCTGTAGCTCACACATTCTGGTGGTGCTACTCCTATATGGCTCAGTGATACGCATGTATCTCCGGCCATCTTCCAGCTACAACCTAGACCAGGACAGACAGGTGGCCATATTCTATACTGTGGTCACACCCATGCTGAACCCAATGATCTACAGTTTAAGGAACCAGGAGGTGAAGGATGCCCTCTGGAGGTTCTGGAAGAAGATCCAGTATGTTTGTGCCTCTGGAGACTTCCAACCTGCCCTCCAATAAAGAGAAACTCAGCATCACATCTCCTGAACTCAGAGCAAGCATTGGAAACCCTGGAAATAGCCAATACTGGGGATCATGACAAGGTTGCTTCAGAGCATTAGAGTCTATGGCTAGGGATGATCTGCTCTGTTAGCCCTTTCTCGGCGGGGTTGGGGGACAGGGAGAGGAGACAGGGCAAGCAACAAAGGAGTGAGCCTTTGCACACAATGCTGAGTGTCTTTGCTTCTAAATTCTGAAGAAATATCTCCATCTCATTCATACTTTCTCCTTGCAGCGCTAGAGAGAGAACACACATTCACCATTAACTAAGATGTCTCCTTTGAATGAGGGTTGCATGGAATGGTAACTGTTGTCAGCCCCATATCCATAAGCTCAAGGTCATTGGGAACAAGGGGCTCTCTCTTTTCTATGAGAAGCAACATAGAAATGAAGAGATCTGAGCCCTAACACTAACTGATATGACATTAGAAAAGTCCCTTCATTCTCTGGGCCTGTTTCCTCACCTCTAAAGTGAGGGTGATGTATAAAATAATTTTCTGCCTTTAACTTTTAGTGTTCCAAGAGCCTCACATGTTAAATGTGCCTTCATATTTTGACATTCTATATTCTGTGTCCTAAGATTCTTATTCTAAAGTCCCCTCAAGCTCCAACATTCTATACTTTAGGGCACAGTGTGATGTAGAGGAAATGTCTCCTGAATTTAGAGTGAGGAAAGACAACCACTCAAATCCTACCTCTGACCCTTACTAGCTGTGTGACCATGATCTGAACCACCAGTGCAGAATGGGAATACTAATGACCTACCTCATGGGTTTATTGTGAAACTCAAATGTGATCATGTACACAACGCATGTTATAATCTTCGTTGAACTGTATGTGCCAGCTATTCCATGAGCTAAGTTCCTGTTAGACTCTAAAATAAGATGATTTTCATATAGTGGCTGCAATATGAATACTTTTCCATGTTTTTATGGTCCTTTTGCTCTTCTGTAGATGCTGGAAGATAAATTCCTCTTCTGAAAGTTTCCTCTTTTATTCTCTCTCCTGTATCCTGATACCTTTTCCCTCTTTCCTGATTCTTAAATACTTACGTGCTTCCTTTCCAATGAATGATGGCAGCATGTGATATTGTCTATACTGTGAGATCCCTGCTAGCTCTAAAATTCTGTGACCAAGCTAAGTCACGGGAAGAAAGAGCCCTGGATTTTGAGATATAAGACTGTGGACAAATCACTTAGCCATTTTTGATGTCAGTTTCCTCTGTAAAATGAGAAGGGTGAAGTTAGACTATTTGATCTCTAAAGTTCTCCCATTTCTAAATCCTATGGTTCTGCTATCATCTTGTGATCCAAGATTTCATGTTTTCTGGAAAGAAAATGACAGAAAGTGGAAAGGTGACCTTCGAGACAGAAGACCTTTCAAGGCCTTGTTCTGCCATTTACGTACACTGTGTGTGTACTCAAATAAGTTACTTCATCTTTCTAAGTCTCAATTTTCTCATCTACAAAATTTCAAAACCATCCTTGTACCACCATCCTCACAGGGATCAAGTGAAATAAAGCATCTGAAAGTAGAGCTTAACAGGATATGTGAATATGAGCTTGTATTGTTTCATGTTATTAGCTTCGTTAGCCAACAGACTCTGTGTTCCAGGTCTTCTGTATGATTTCATATGTTTTAAACTGATAAATTTTGCAATGTGCTTTTTGTCTCCTGTTTGAAGAATTGACTTCTTTACAAAATTGGCTGAAATGTTGTTGCTATTGTTATACACATTTTACAGATGAGGAAACTGAGGCAGATGGAAGGGGGCACTAGCAGAAGATGCTTCTTGTAGAACTGTTGAAGGTAAATTTTGAGGGCAGCTAGAGGTTGAGAGTGGAGTTGAGGAGGGAGTGCATTCCAGACATTCCTTTCCTCCACATATGGACTCCCAGAAAGCTATCCCAGCTTTAGGGGTCAGCATCCACTCCAAATCATAGTTCAAGAGCACTTACTGATGTATTTTCTTTTATTAGACAATCAAGACATATTAATTTAAAGCCAACAACATGTTATCAATTAAACAACACAGTGAATTAAGTGTCAAAAAAGATTCACTCCATACACATTAGAGCACCTTCTCTTACAGATTACTATAACACTGTTCAAAGAGTGGACACCCATGCAGAACACACATAGGCTGGGCCTTGGCATGGTTAGGAAGGTCTGTAGGAAATGTATGTGACCAGGAAACATGTTGTTGGGTCAACTAATACTACCAATGTCGCAGTGCAATTGATGTCCTCAGATAATGTCACTGTGCTGCTCTCTGCTCAACAACTCCATTGAATTACTAAGGAGCTCTGATGGTCTACTTCACTTGCTGTTGAGCATCTTCCTCGAGATGTGCTTCTCTCTTGCCATATTCTGGTCTTCAACTATGATGCGGATTCTTTGCTGGACCCTGGACTTAGGGTAAGAAAGGTTTTGATACTTAGGTTCTAGTGTGATTTTCTAGTCTTGGCTCTGCTAATCTTGAATACATCATAATCTCTCCGAGCCCTAACTTCCTCACCTATCAAATCTCAGAAACTTCTTGCAAAACCTACCTTTTGGGGGTGAGGTGAGGAAAGGTCTTTGTAATGTTTAATGTGCTATATAAATGTAAATTATTGTCATTATGTTCAGCTAAAAAAACAAGTAAGAAAGGGAACCTGTGGTACAAAAAACAACTTGAAGGAACTAGAGATGGTTAGCCTAGAGAGGCATCAGGCAGGGATCTCTATCTTTATATATGTGAAGGGCTGCCATATAAAACAGGTCTTAAAAGTCAGAGTTAGAAGGAATGAGTGAAAGATACAGGGAAGTCAGATGGAGATTGATATTTAATGAACTTCCTTACAATTAGAGTTGAACAGCAGTGGAATCTACTATTTTAAGATTTTTTCCAATTAAAAAAGTATCCAAAAAAAAAAAAGAAGGAAGGAAGTTAACTGTTTGACCTGCTACACTATCAAATTAATTACTTGTAACAGGCACTGTGCCAAGAACTAGAGTACAAAGAAAGGCAAAAGACATGAGGTAGAGAAATTCAGAAATGAGGAACAGCCAGAGAAAACTCTCAGATTTGGGAGATGAACTGTCTTGTGAGAGAAACAGTAAGTGGACCAGTGTCACTGAATCACGGAGTAGGGTGCAGAAGGAGAAAGGCATAAGAAGACTGGAAAAATAGATAAGGGAAAGATTGTGAAGGGCTTTGAATGCCAAACAAGATTTTACATTTGATTCTGGTGGTAATAGGGAGCCACTGGAGTTTACTGAATTGATTTGGGGGGGGGAGAAGGGGAAGGTGTGAAACAGTAAGATCTCACTCATTTTAGAGTGATTAATTTGAGGGGCAACTAGGTGGTGCATGGATAAAGCACTGCCCCTGGAATCAGGAGGACCTGAGTTCAAATCTGACATCAGACCAAACACTTGACACTTACTAGCTGTGTGACCCTGGACAAGTCACTTAACCCCAATTGCCTAAAAAATTAAAATTTTTTTAAAAATGATTAATTTGACCACTGAGTGGAATGTAGACTGGAGCGGGGAGAGATTTGAGGCAGGCAGACCCACCAAAAGACTTGCAGTAATCCAGAGGTGAGGTGATTAGGCAGTGCCAGAGGAGAGAAGGGATGTATTTGAGAAATTTTACAAAGGTAGAATCAACAAGAATTGGTAATAGATTGGATATAAAATTGAAAGAGCATGAGGATTCCAGGATGACACCTAGGTTGTGAGGGATTAGCAAGACACAACTCAGCTCAGTTTTCGACTTTGTTTCCCTCTAGACCAGATTTTGTCATTTCATTGGTATAGAGAGCTCCCAGTGAAGAAACTCCCTTAAATCAATGGATATTGGTTATATTCTAGAACTTAAGACCTTAGGGAGTTGCCCAGAGATTGTGATTTGCGGAGGGTGACACAGCCATTATGTGTCAGAGGCACGATTTGAACCCAAGTATTCCTAAATCCACGGGCAGCTCTCTTTCCACTATGCTTTGCTGCCTCTTTTCATTTAAACACTGATTAGTAATATCCTAGAGAAGGATATTGTAAAAGGCAAAGGGAAGGAGAGAGTGCAGTCCAGGTATCCCTTTCTCAATTCATATGTGAACCCCCAGAAAGATACTTCAGATTTTTTTTTCTCAAAAAGAGAAAACACCAAGAAAATGACAGAATTATTCACAATTTGAACGGCCAAGAAAAGCAGGTTAAATAGCAAGGCTTTGACACCTACAGGTGAACACAAGGTCAATTAAAGCAGAATTCTGAATTCATCCTCTTAGGATTCATCCATCTGGACAGATGATCAGAAGCCACTCTTTACAGTATTTCTTATCACATACGTTGTTACTTTCCTTGGAAACTATTCCTTAACCTGGCCATCAGCTCAGATTTCCAGCTTCACATCCCTATGTAATTATTCCTGAGTACCACGTCCTTTGCTGATATCTATTACAAACTATTGGCGTTTTTTTTAAACCTTAATTTCATTCTTTTATTCTGAACTTAACAAAAACAAATAAAACAAATAAAATGGGCATTTCCATATGCAAAGTAGTACAAATACAAGATTATACATGAAGTTGTGAATTTCTATTATGTAAATAAAATTTGTTTTCCCTTTTAAATGTGTAATTACTTCAACATGTGACTTTCAAAGTTTTCTTGCTTGCTTCCTAGTCTTCTCTCTTTGATTTTGCTCATTTTTTGAAAGAATATTTCAATGATCTGCCTCTGTTTTCTCTTCTTATCTTTCCTTTTTTTGGGGGAGGGTGGCTAGCCTCTGCCTAATGCTCCTTCCTCCCATTTACTACATCCAATAAAAATAGTTAAGAGAAAAAAAAAAGAAAAAAAGACCTTTTTTTCCTCATAACTTCTAGTGCCTTCCCCTCTGAGATTACTCACCATCTATATGTATAAATCTTACGTTGACCTAATAATTTACGTATATCTTCCATTAGAATATGACTCCCTTGAGGGTAAGAACTCTTTTTTGGTTTTGTGCCTCACACTAGTAAGAACTTAATAAATGCTCGTTGACTGATTGACGCTTAGCTAGTTCCAAATTACTTTTCAGAAATGCCGAGCCAATTCACAACTCCATCAACAGTGAATTACCATTCTGTTTCCTCAAAGCCCTTTTAATAATTGTCACTTCCTGGTTTTGGGTCATTTTTGCTGATCCTAGTGAGTGTGTCAGATAGAATCTCAGATTTGTTTTAGTTTACTAGTTTACTTAGTTATCTGAAATGTTTTTATATCGTCCTTGATAGCTTGGATTTCTATCTTTAAGAAATATCTTTTTATTAATTAGCAAATGGTTCTTTTCTTCTATATTTAAATCAATTATTTGCATATCTTAAATACAAGATGTTTATCAAAGAAATCTTACCCCAAAAGTTAGAGCCTTTGAGTTTGTCAAATGCTGTTTACTACACTATTCTTTTGCTTCTGGGTCTGGAATACCTAATCTGCTCCACTGATTAAACTTTCTTTTTTTTTAAACTAATACCAAATCACTTTATGACTATTCTCTTGTATTATAGATTCAGAGATGGCACTTCTTTGCCCCTGCCTTATTAATTTTTAAATTGTTTTTGTTGAGATTCTTGACCTTTTGTTCCTCCAGATGAATTTAAATTTTTTTTTTGTCATTCTACAAAATAATTCTCTGGTAGTTTGATTGATATGGTATTGAATAGATTGATTAATTCAGATATTTAAATTATTTTATTATATTTACAAGGCATAATCCTAAGAAATTAAGATTTATTCAATTATTTAGGTTTATTTTTCTGTACAAACTTTATTCACTCATATAGCTAGAATTCATATAGTGCTTTAGAGTTTGCAAAGCACTGCATATATGTTCTCTCATTTGATCTGCACTACAATTCTTTGAGGTAGGTGCTATTATTATCTCTGTTCTATAGATGAGGAAACTTAGGCTGAAAGAGAATAGGTCACTTACCTAGGGTCACACAGCTAATAAATGTCTGACAGAAAATTTTGAACTGAGGTCTTCCTGACTCCAAGTCCAGCACTCTTATCTTACCCATTATGCCACCTAGCTGCCTAATATAGTTCTTGTGTATATGCTGGAGGGCAGATTCCCAGATATTTCCTATATTCTAGAGTTATTTTGAATAGAATTCTCTTTCCCTGTCTTCCTTCTGGGTCTTTTTTTCTTCAATAAAAAATAGAAATGTTGCTGATTTATTTGGGTTTATTTTATACCTTGCAACTTTGCTGAACTTAATAACTGTTTCAATTAATTTAGGATGATTACATAAACATTTATAGACAGACCATCACATATATCATATGAAAAAGTAACAGGTCTCGTTTCTCTTTGCCTATGCTTATTCCCTGGACTTTTTTTTTTTTGCCATTGATAGAGCTAACATATCTACAATTATATCAAATAAAAGTGATAATGATCCTTTTGGGAAAGCCTCCAGGCTTTCCCCATTATACATAATGTTGTCTCAGTTTTAAATAGGTAGTGCTTACTATATTATAGATATTTATTTCTTCCATTGGTTTTAATGGGTTTTCTTTTTTTGCATAAATAGATGTTGAATTTTTTCAAGAGACTTTTATGCTCTTAGTATATCATATATATTAATCACTTTGTCATTAATATGATCTAATATGATTATAATTTTCCTTATATTAAACCAAACTGATACTTCTGATATAAATCCAATCTTGACATAATGTACAATTATTAAAAGGTTGTCACAGCATTATAAAAATTATTCATTTATTTATACTTCTCAACATTCACTTCCATAAGATTTTGAGTTTTAGATTTTCTCCCCTTCTATCCTGTCCTCCCACCCCAAGAGAGCATGCAATTTGATATAGGCTCTGTATACACATTCATATTAAACCTATTTTCACATTAATCATGTTTTGAAGAAGAATTAGAACCAATGGGAGAAATCACAAGAAAGAAGACACAAAAAGAGAGAGAGCAAATAATATGCCTCAATCTGCAGTCAGACTCCGTAGTTCCTTTTCTGGATGTGGATAGCATTTTCCGCCATGAATCCTTTTGAGTTTTCTTAGATTATTGCATTGCCAAGAAGAGATAAATCTATCAAATTTAGTTGTCCAATGTGGCTGTTGCTATGTACAGTGCTCTTCTCGTCCTGCTCACTTCACTCAGCAGCAGTTCATATAGTTTTTCTGAAGTCTGCCTGCTCATTATTTCTTATTGCACAATTGTATTCCATTACATTCATATACCACAACTTATTCAGCCATTCCGCAACTGATGGACATCCCCTCAATTTCCAATTCTTGGACACCACAAAACAGCTGCCGCAAATATTTTTGTACACATGTGTCTTTTTCCCATTTTTATGATCTCTTTGGAATACAGCCCTAGAAGTGCTATTGCTGGGTCAAAGGGTATGCACAGTTTTATAGCCCTTTGGGCATAGTTCCAAATTGCTCTACAGAAGTTTGATCATTTCACAACTCCACCAACAATGCATTAGTGTTCTAATTTTCCCACATCTCCAACATTTATCATTTTCCTGTTTTGTCATGTCAGCCAATCTGAGAGGTGTGATGTGGTACCTCAGAGTTGTTTTGATTTGTATTTCTCTAATCAATAGTGATTTAAAGCATTTTTTTTGTATAACTATAGATAGCTTTAATTTTTTTCACCTGAAAACTGTCTGTTCATATCCTTTGACCATTTATCAATTGGGGAATGACTTGTACTCTTATAAATTTGAGTCAGTTCTCTATATACTCAAGAAATGAGGCCTTTATCAGAAACACTGGTTGTAAAATTCTTCCCAGTTTTCTGCCTTCCTTTTAATCTTGGTTGCATTGGCTTTGTTTATGCAAAAGCTTTTTAATTTAATGTAATTAAAATTATCCATTTTGCATTTCATAATGTTCTCTATCTCTTGTTTGGTCATAAATTCTTCTGTTTTCCATAAATCTGACAGGTAAACTATTCCTTGCTCTCCCAGTTTGTTTATAGTATCAGCCTTTATATCTGATTCATGTACCATTTTGACTTTATCTTGGTATATAGTGTAAGATTTTGGTCTATGCCTAGTTTCTGCCATATTATTTTCCAGTTTCCCATCAGTTTTTGTCAAATAGTAAGTTCTTATTCCAGAAGCCGGAGTCTTTGGGTTTATCAAACAGTAGATTACTATAGTCATTGACTATTATGTCTTGTGTACCTAACCTATTCCACTGATCCACCACACTATTTCTTAGCCAGTACCAAGTAGCTTTGATGATTGCTGTTTTATAATATGATTTAAGATCTGGTAGGGGTAGCCATCTTCCCTTGCATTTCTTTTCATTTATTCCCTTGACATTCTGGACCTTTTGTTCTTCCAGATGAATTTTGTAATTATTTTTCCAAGCTCTATAAAATATTTTTGGTAGTTTGATTGGTATGGTACTGAATAAATAAATTAATTTAGGTAAAATTGTCATTTTTATCATATTAGCTTGGCCTACCCATGAGCAACTGATGTTTTTCCAATTATTTAGATCTGACCTTATTTATGTGAAAAGTGTTCAGTAACTTTAAATAGAACTTCTTTTCTATCACTTGCTGTTGGGCTTTATTAGTAATGTATGGAAATGCTGATAATTTGTGTGGATTTATTTTATATCCTGCAACTTTGCTAAAGTTGTTTATTATTTCAAGTAGTTTTTTACTTGATTCTCTAGGATTCTCTAAATATATCATCATATCATCTACAGACAGTGAAAGCTTTGTTTCTTCTTTGCCTATTCTAAAATTCATTCAATTTCTTTTTCTTCTCTTTTTGCTAAAGCTAACATGGTGTTGGCACTTGCCTGCTCCACCACTCTGGGGCTCAGGATCTCCTGCTGGTTTGCTGAAGTGGGGCTTGCTGCTGGCTTGCCAGGACACCTTCCACCCTGTACCAGTCCCCTTCAACCACACCAAGAGGGACCTTTCCAGTTAATCCGTCAAGCCTCCTGACCTAAAAGATTGCTACACCCCATCTTTCTGCTGGCTCCACTGTTCCAGGATTTTTCCTGGGGTGATATTTTCTGGGTTTTTCCAAGTCAGTAAGGGAGGGTGAGAGTAGCTTACTGCTTACTCCACCCTCTAGGCTCCCAGAAGTCTATCATAGCATTTTAAAATAAGATTTTATTCAGTGGTTGCATTGAAATTTATCAGTGGTATTGCTTTATATTTATTTTTCTCTAATTTTTCTTTGGTGTAGGTATCAAACTCATATTTGCATCAGAGAAAGAATTTCACAAGATTCCCTCTTTTCTTATTTTGGTTAACAGTTTATACAATATTGGAATTTCTCATTGAATAAATTCATCCAGATTTGGATATTTTCCACATGACTAATGTGGAAATTAGCACTTAATGTCCGATTTGTTCTTTTTATGTTATTTGTTATTTAAATAAATCTGTTTCTTCTTTCATCTAGGTAGTTTATATTTCTGCAAATATTCATGGATTATTTTGTCAGCATATAATTAGGCAAGATAATTTATTATAATATACTTTATTTAATCTTCAAATGTTGCAATTTCTCCTTTTTTATTTTTATATCAACAATTTTATTTTTCTCTTTTTTTCATCTGATTAGCTAATTGTTTATATATTTTCTTGGTTTCTTTGCTTTTAAAACATACCCTCAAGTTTTATTTATTAACTTAGTGTGTTTTTTTAATTTTAATTTGATAATATCTTCTTTTTAAAATGAATTTTATTAATATCTTTTGTTTTCTTTTTTCAAACACCAAAATTTCCACCAGCATATCTCCTTCTCCCCCTCACAGAAAGCTGTTCCTCAAAACAATAATATTTTTAAAGAACATAGAAAAGAAAACCATCAAAATTGATCAACACATTGAAAAATTCTGAAAACATATGGAATGCACCACACCTGAGGATCACCTACTTTTGCAAAGAGATAGGTAAGGTTTCCTCTCATACCTCTTCTTTTTTTTAATTTTTAAATTTATTTATTTTTAGTTTTCAGCATTCACTTCCGCAAGCTTTTGAGTTTTAAATTTTTTTTTGCCTCCCTCACCTCCCCCCTCTCCAAGACAGTGTAAAATCTGATATAGGACCTACATATAGATTCTTAGTGAACGTATTTTCACGTTAGTCATGTTCACATCTCTTCTTTGGAGCCCCATGTTTGTTGTTATAAATTTGCAACATTTGCTTTGGATAGCTTTCAGGTTCTTTCCATTTCCATTTTAAGTCATTGTATGTATTGTTTCCTTTGTGCTATTTACTCCGTTCTGTTTCAGTTCTTAAAAATCTTTCCACACTTCTCTGTATTCATTATTTCTTACGATACAGTAATATTCCATTGCATTCATGTGTCACAAGCTTCTTAACCATTCCCCTGTTCTTTGGCATCTACCTTCTTTTAAGCTCTTGGCTAATATGCCACAGTATGCTTTTATAAATCTTGGTGCATATGGGAATTTTTTTTTTCAATGACCTCCTTAAAGCATAATCATAGTAGTCAAATCTCTGGGTCAAAAGGCATGGACATTTAACCAATTTTATTGCTATATTTATTTTATCTATTTATAATATATTTATTTAAATTTTGATTATATATATATATTTATTTAAATTATTTTTATTGCTATAATTCCAAAATGCTTTCAAAAGAGGTTGTACTAACCCACAGCTCCATCAACAATGCACTACTATGCCTATCTTCCTGACATAGACTATTCCCCACTTTTGACATCTTTGCCAATTGGAAGAGTAAAGAGTGAAATATCATGGTTGTTTTGATTTTCACTTCTCTTATTGTTAGTGATTTGGAGCCCTCTTTCACATAACTGGGTTATTTTTTTTCAATCATGCAAAACATTTCCACATTAGTCATTTTGTACATGAAGACTCAAATAAAAGAAAAAGAATGAAAGTGAAACATAGCGTGCTTCAGTCTATATGCAAATGATATCAGTTCTTTCTCTGGAGGTGGATAGTATGTTTCATTATTGATCCTTTGGGATTGTCTTAGATCATCATATTGCTGAGAATAGCTAAGTCATTCACAGTTCTTCATCATACAATATTACTGTTACTGTGTACAACATTCTCCTAATTCTGCTTACTTCATTTTGCATCAGTTCATATAAGTCTTTCCAGGTTTTGCTGAAATCATCCTGCTTATCATTTCTTACAGCACAATAATATTCCATGACAATCATATACCACAGCTTGTTTAGCCATTCCGTAATTGACATGGATTCCTTCAATTTCCAACTCTCAGCCTCAGCAAAAAGAGCTGCTATAAATATTTTTGTACATATAGGTCATTTTCCTTTTTTAGGAAAAATCTCTTTGGGATATAGACCTAGCAGTGGTATTACTGGATCAAAGGGTATGCACAATTTTATAGCCCTGTAGATGTAGTTCCAAATTTTCTCCAGAATGGTTAGATCAGTTCACAGCTTCACTAACTGCATTAGTGGCTCAGTTTTCCAACATCCACTCAAACATTTATCATTTTCCTTTCTTGTCATATTAGCTGATCTGATATGTGTGAGGTGGTACCTCAGAGTTGTTTTAATTTGCATTTCTCAAATCAATAGTGATTTAGAACTTTTTTTTCATATTTCTATAGATAGCTTCGATTTGTCTGAAAACTGCCTGTTCATAACCTTTGACCATTTATCAATTGGAAAATGACATATTTTTATAAATTTGACTCAGCTCTCCATATATTTGAGAGATGAAGACTTTATCAGAGATGTTTCTTGCAAAAAAAAAATTTCCCCCAGTTTTCTTCTTACTTTTTAATTTTGGTTACGTTGGTTTTGTTTGGGCAAAAACTTTTTAATTTTATACAATCAAAATTATTTATTTTACATTTTGTAATGCTCTCTATATTTTCTTTCATCCTGAATTCTTCCCTTGCCATAGATTTGATATGATTAGACTCCTTTCCTTCACATTTTTTCATTGATTCTCTTGATCCTTGAACTTTTGTTCTACCAGATGATTTTTTTTATCATTTTTTCTAGCTCTATAAAATATTTTTGGTAGTTTGATCGGTTTGGCACTGAACAGAGAGATTAATTTAGGTAGAATTATCATTTTTATTATGTTGGCTCAGCCTACCCATGAGCAATTAATATTTTTCCAATTGTTCAGATCTGACTTTATGTGAAAAGTGTTTCGTATTTGTGTTCACATAGTTCCTGGATTTTTCTTGACAAATAGAATAACAAGTATTTTATATTGTCTGCAGGTTTTTTAATGGAATTTCTCTTTCTATCTCTTGCTGCTGGACTTTGTTGGTAATATGCAGAAATGTTGATGATTTATGTGGGTTATTTTGTATCCTTAAACTCTGCTAGCATTGTTAATTATTTCAAGTAGTTTTTTAGTTTATTCTCTAGGATTATCTAACTTCATATATCTGCAAAGAGTGATAGTTTTGTTCCTCATTACCTATTGTAATTCCTTCCATTTCTTTTTCTTTTCTTATTGCTATGGCTAGCATTTCTGGTACAGTACTGAATAAGGGGGTAATAATAGGCACCCTTGTTTCACCCAAAATTGTGTTAGGAAAGCTTCTAGCTTATCACCATTACAGATAATGCTTGCTGATGGTTTTAAATAAATCTTATTTATCATTTTAAGGTAAACCATTTTTTCCTATGTTCTCTAGTGTTTTTAATAGGAATGGGTGTTGTACTTTGTCAAAGGCCTTTTCTGCATCTATTGAGATGTTCATTTTCATATAATTATTAATGGTTACCATTTTGAAAACTACTTGTCATATTCTTTGACAACTTTTCTATCAGAAAATGGCTAAATGACTTTTTGTTTTACATATACATGCTATCTAGTTATCTACACACAAATACATATATATATGTATAGTGTATGTTTATGTATATATAGATATATATATGTGTGTGTGTGTGTATACATGTAAATACACATATATATCTATAAGTTGCTTATATAGCTGCTAACCCTTATCAGAGATATTTGATAAATATTTTTCCCTTTTGACTGTTTCTCTTTTTTCCTATATGCATTAATTTTGTCTGTACACAAAATTTTCAGTTTCACACGAAGTTACCTATTTTAGTTTCCTCTACCCCTTGTTTGGTTAAGATTACTTGTCCTTCCTTTAGCTATGAAAGGTATGTAATTTCTTTCTTTTCTAAATTTTTCTGGCATGATCTTTAATATTAAAGTCACATATCCATTTTGAGTTTATTATGTAATATGGTATAAGATGTTGGTCTAAATGTAAGTTCAACCACAATGCTTTCCAGTTTTTCCAATAGGTTATTTTTTTAAATACAGAATGATTTCCTATGTAATTTGTTTTCCAGTTTATTGACTATTTGGTTGTTTAGTTACATTGTTTTTAAATCTCCCTTGTCTAGCCTCTTTTGTTGCTTACCTCTCTATTTTTAACCAATGACAAATGGTTTTGATGACTCCTGAGTTATAATAGAGTTTCAGGTCTCAAAATGCTATTCCTTCTTTACCCCTACTTCTTTGCATTATTTCCCTTGATATTCTAGTTCTTTTATTTCTCCAAATGAATTTTGCCATTATTTGACTGAATTCTATAAAACATAACCCTTTGACAAATTGATTGGATATAGCATTAAAAATGACTGTGGCAAAAATTACTCAGAGAATCCACTGATAAGGTACTACTGTCAGCCACTGAATCAACAATATAGAGGTAGTTACTTCCAGTGTTTGTTTATGTTCAGAGCATAGGTTCATCTGTATGAAAAGTCAAAGAGTGTAGTGTTAGCTTAGCAACCTTATATAGAATGTGAATAAGTAAGCAGCAAATAAAAATGGAATTTTACAGAAAAGGAGAGGACAATAAGGGTATACAATTAGAAGGGAGAAGATAAAGACCCAGATAGTTAGAGAAGGAGTTGTGATTGTGCAATCCATGTGGCTGAAGCAGTGTCCTCTTCTTATAGTGGTGACAAGAAGTCTGAACCAGAGTTTCTTTCCTATCAGAGTTTTTCTTTTATCATGGTGTCAGCAAGAAGCCTAAGTTAGAAATTCTCTTTGCCACATTTGAAATTATGACCTGGTCATAAGCACTGAATATTCCTCCAGCTATTTAAGTTGTGCTTTATTTCTTTATGGAGCACTTTGAAATTGAATCAATATCAGTATTTTTCATGATTTGGTAGATTGATCCCCAAATGTTTTATGCATTTTGTAATGATTTATAATGGGATTTCCCTTTGAGTATTAACTCTTGGGTTCTGTTATTATATACAAATACTATTGATTTTGCTGTGTTTATTTTATAGCCTATAATTTTGCTAAAGCTATTGTTTCAACTAGTATCTTTATTATCTATAATTGTCTAAGTAAAAAAATTGTGCCATCAACTAAGATATTTTTGTCTTTCCTTTACCTGTTTTTATGCCCTTAATTTCTTTCTTTTATATTACTGCTATTGTTGGTATATCAGATAATAGTGGGGAGAGTGTACATTCTTGCTGTACTCTTGTATTTATTGGAAAAGTTTCTAGTGTATCTTCTTGGCATAAGATGCCAGGTCTTGGTTTTAGAGAGTTTTTATGATTTTAATAAAGGCCCCTCCATGCTTATACTTTGTTGGGATTTTACATAAATTTATGTTGTACTCAGTCAAAGGTTTTTCTACATCAATTGAGATAATCATGTGGTTTGAGGTATTTTTGCTTTTTAACATTCTTAATTACACTCATTATTTTCCTAATATTGAACCAACCTTGAATTCCTCTTATAAATCCAACTTTGTCATAATGAATGATTTCTTGGATGAATTGCTATAGTCTGAGAGGATTACAAAAAATTTTTGAATTGATATTTTTTAGTGATATTGGCCTATAATTTTCCTTTTATACTCTATCTACTTCTGTGGTTTAGATATTAGGTTAAATATCTAATAAAAGGAAACTGGTAGAGTTCTTTCTCAAATTCAGAGTAATTTAAATAACATTGGTACTAACTTCTGTAAAAATGTGATAGAATTCTCCTGTGAACATATCAGGACAAGAATTTTTTTTCTCTGTTAATGCCTTTAAAATAGTTCTATTTCTTTTTCTAAGATAAGATTATTTAAGATTTCTATTTGGTTATCTCTCTCAATTTAAATATAATATATTTTTGAAAGTATTTCTTCATTTCTTTTTTCATTCTCAGCTTTGTTTTCATATAATTGTGCAGAGGAGGTTCTAATAACATTATTTTTCTGATTTTGTTGTCATTTCACCTGGTTTATTGGCTTTTTTGTTTATTTGACTTTCTACCCTTTATTAAAAAAAAAGTAAGTTGACTAAAAGTTTATCAGTTTTATTAGTCTTTTCAAAGAACTAGGTTTTAGGTTAATTTATCATTTCTATATGGGTTTTTGGTTGTCAGTTTATCTATTTCTCCTCTAATATTTAATATTAGCTTTTTGTAGACTCATGATGGAAAATGCTATCCACATCCAAAGAAAGAACTATGGAGTCTGAATGCAGATTGAAGCATACTGTTTTCTCTTTTTTTTTTCTTTCTCTTGTTTTTTTCCCCTTTCATTCTGGTTCTTCTATCCCAGTATGACTAATGTGGAAATATGTTTAATATGTTTGTACATGTATAGTCTATATCAGATTGCTTGTTGTCTTAGGGAGGGGGAAAGGGAGAGAGAGAAAAAGTAAGGGAGAGAGGGAGAGAGAAAAAAATTTAGAACTCAAAATCTTATAAAAGTGAGTGTTGCAAACTATCTTTATATGTAATTGGAAAAAATAAAATACTATCAAGTGGAAAAATATTTCCTTTGGGGCTTATTTTAGTTTATTTTTTGATTATTTTTTTAAAATGCATATTCAGTAGATAATTCTCATCTTTTCCATTTTATTAATGTCTGTTTTGGTGAATTTAATTTTCCTACTGAAGACCATCTCACTCTGGGATGTTTTTTCATCATCATTATTTTCCTTCACATCTCTATTGTTTCTGTTTTTCCTTTGGCCCACTCATTACTTAGGATTTCTCTGTTAAGTCTCAGTTTGGATCTAAGCATTTTGTTTGTGCTCCTTGAACAACTATATTAATCTCATTATAGTGTTTATTATTCTACATTTATTTATATCTCAATATCCTAATACATAATCAATTTTTGAAAAGTTCCATGTGGTGCTTCTTCTGTTGATAAATGGATGCGCGCGCGTATGTGTGTGTGTGTGTGTGTGTGCATTATCTATATTCTTTAGCCTTCATATGTCTTTTAGCTCTTGTTTCTCTATCAATGTGTTCAATTCTGTATTTTCTCTTTTGATTTTGTTGGAGTTTTCCTCTGGCAAAGCACATTAACATCTCCAACTATTACTGGCTACATCTTCATGTAATTCAGTTATTTCTTCCTTTTTAATTTAGAAGCTAAGGTATTTGAAGCACATAAGTTCAAGACTGATATTCATTTACTATCTATTGTTCCATTCAGAATAAAGATGCTTCCTTATTTATCTCTTTTATATTTTTAATTTTTTTGTTTTTTACTTTGATGGTCTGAATTCACTTATATAGTAATTTTGTTCCAGTCCGTCATTAATATATATATAATATATACATATACATATATATATTATATATATATATATACATGCACACATTTGTCTCTTATGTGGTTTTCTTGTAAGCATCATATTGTGAAATTATTTTCTTATCCATTCTATCACTTTTTATTTTATTAAATTGTTTTACACATTTACATTTAGTTATGAGAGTTAGGCTTATCTTTCCCTCAATTTGTCTGTAGTATTTTTCCTTAGATTTCTTTTTGCTTCATCTTCCTCTGTAAAGACAATACTTTCTGCTTTAAGCTATTTTTGCTTAATTTATTTAATAGCAATCCTATTCCCAGAGGCTATCTTCCGCTCACTCATAGCTCAACCCCCCCTTCCCTGTTTGTCAGGCCTTTCTCTAGTTTGAGAGTTTTGCTTAGCTTATTCTTTTTTTCTTCAACTAGTTATCAAATTCTTCTTCTCTTTTTTAAAAAAATATTCAGTTAAGTAGTTAAGTAAAATACTCCTCCCGTCAACTTGTTTGGTGTTATTTTTATTTCATTTTTCTTCCCCTTTTTTCTAAAACTATTTCTTTTCTTCCTCACAGTCATTATTCTTCTTTCCCTTCTGAACTTTTATCCTTTAGTTCATGGCCCTTATATTTATTTATTTATTATTTATTCTCTGTATTCCTTGTAGAATTAAAGTTTCCTGAGTAAGAAAAACTTGGGAAGATTTATATGAATTGATCTAAAGTGAACTAGGCAGAATAAGAAGAACATTGTACATAGTAAACAACAATATTACAATGGTGAGCAACTGTTAAAGACTTAGCTACTCTCTTCAAGACAATGATCCAAGACAATTCCAAAGGGCCCATGGTGAAAAATGCTATCTGCCTCCAGAGAGAAAACTGATGAATTTTGAATGCAGATTGAAACACACTTTTTCATTTTATTTTTCTTGCTTTTTTCCAACATGGCTAATATGGAAATATGTTTGCCCTGACTACCCATGTATAATTGACATCTTATTGCTTGCCTTCTTAATGGGTGGGGAAGGGTAGGAGGAAAGGAAAGATTTCAGAACTCAAATTCCTTTAAATGAATGTTTTTTAAAGTTTCCAAAGTACTTTTTTTAGTTCCTTCTTCTAAACAGTTTCTATGTTATTACCTTGTAGAGCTTTCTCCTTGCCCATTTTTGTATGCCTTATCTTTAGAAATAATAATTACTGCAGGAAACAGAAAGAGAATATAGGCTGTGCTATACAAGTACTTCTCGCATGTCCTTGATTATACAATTCATTAGTGCTTCTTGGTCTCACCATTATGACTTTTCCCACTTTACCATTTAATCGCCTGTCTGGATCCATTTCCTCCCAGTATTCTGGGTGTAAATCAACCCTAGGAGCTCTGATTTCCTTTCTCCAGAGGCAAGATGCTATCCTTGGCGGTACAACACTCTCCCAGAAGTAGTGGTCCCTTTCAGCACCCGAAGCCCTTATCCATTGTAAGGTACCCATCTCCCATTACAGAATTCTCTCTACTCCTATAGGAACATTCTGCAGTTAGACTCTCTCCCACCACTAAATTATTATTTCATCCTTTATTTCTATCCCTCCTTTTTCTACCTCATCCATTACTCTGGAGTCTGTCTTCTTATTGGGAGACAGCAAGAGTTCTTTTCTCTTCATTTTTACCACTGACTTTATTAGGGTACATTTCACTACCTCCTCTATCTTCTTTTTTCCTTCTCTTCCTTTATGTACTCCTCCATCCTTTAGTTTATTCACAGTAAAAGCAAATAAACAAAAAAACATGGTTCACCTATTGATGGATGTTCTGAGTTTTAGTCCACGGTGTTCTAGGCCAGGAACTCTACTGTTAATTCTTCCATTTACATTCTTCTTTCATCTTTTTCTCCTTGTGCACTTTTAGAAAGAAATATCTCAATTGCCTCTCTGTTGGTATGTTGCTGTAATCGATATTTTTGTTGTTATTGTTAAATCCCATGGATAACTTTTTTTCTGGGGTAATTTATTTTGCTACCTATGCTTTCCATGATTGCTGTGTTTGTTTGGTTTTCTTTTATTTCTCCTGTCTGTGGTGTTTTCAAAGTAAATAATCTACTCACATCTGGTTTTCTTTGTAGAAATGTTTTGCATATCACTTTTTTATTGAATATCTTTTTTTTTCCACTGATGATTAAGCTCAGGTCTTCAGAGTATGTCATATGGTTGCATGCTGAGATCCTTTGCTTTTCAGAATATACTTTATTTCTTTATGCAGTTTTTGGTAGGTGAAGAATAATCTTGTGTTATTTAAATTTCATTTCCTTTATATTTCAAGGTCTTTCACCTCATCTCTTACAGAATTTGTTGTCATTGGAATTGTTAAATTTAATCACTATGTGTTTAACACTGTGTCTTGGAGTTTACTACATAGGTTTCTTATTTCTGGTAATGATTGGTAGACTTTTTCAATTGATATTTCATTTTCTGTATTCTGAAGTTCTAGGCAGTTGTCCTGTAGAATTTGTTGCATCATGGTATTCAGGTTGATTTTTTTTTAATTTCTCAAGAGACTTGAGAGACTTACAACCCTTAAATTGTCTCTACATATACTGTGTTCAGTATCAATATGTTTTGTTTATATAGAGATCATGTTTTCTTTTAACATTATTGACTTTTGCTCTTCTTTCAGATTGTTCTTTACTTCTATGTATTTGCATTCCCCATCAATTGTTTTCTCTTTTGTTTTTCTCTTCCTGAATTCAAAATTTTCTATTATATTGATTATTTCCTTTATACAAGCCATAAATTCTGCTTTCTCAATTCCTATTTCTCTCTTGAACCATTTGGGGGAAAGGAGATCTTATATAGTCACATATTATAGCAATGCAGAGATGCTAAAGTATTACAACAACAAGATTCATCATAAAAAATAAAAATCATAGCTTAACTTGCATTAGTCAAAGAGATTTGCTATAAAAGGAAGAAGCAGTTTGGGACCACTATAGCATCACATTAATACTACTCCTCCAGGCCTAAGCCTAAGGGCACAGAATGACTCAACACATACATAATAGGATAAAGTATCAGTAGTTTCATTTGACTACAGATAAGGATGGTATAAACAGCAGCTAGGCTCAGAGTTAACCAAATATAAAGATTTTTTGTATCAGAAACTGTGAAGAGGATCCTACCTTAGCCTTCCCAAAGTCACCCTCCCAACCTTCCCCATCCCCAGCCCCTCCCAGGGACACATATCCACTGGTGGCAGATCATAGAACTCATTTCCATTGAGCTGCTGGCATTTTCCTTGAAGTGGTGAAACATTGGCTCATGGACATAACAAACCTTAAAATAGAGTTCTAAAAGAAAATTCACAGTTCCAAAAGATTTTCCCTCAATCAGCAAAGTTTCACTAATCACAGTAGGAATGGGCACAATTGTTATCAATAGTCTCAAGTTTTTGCAATAAATTAGCTAACAAACAAAAAGTTACCAGGCTTCACATAGAAAAACAAAAGATTAGATGTGGTATCCTTTTCTTCTCTTAATCCTTCATTTCCTCAAGTTTAAACTCAGCCTGGCATAAAATCAATCATACAGAAAGTAATTACAATGTATAATTCTACATAGAGAGTGAAAGCATGTTTACTCAATAAAGAATGAATGTATAATTCTAAATAGATAGTGAAAGCATGTTTACTCAATAAATAATCTTTCAGAAAAATAATGCTCCTGCCAAATTGCTGACAGCAATTTACAGACCAATTAGTCATCTCTTAAGGTGTTATACATTAGCCCCTCAAATAAAAATGCATTTCTAAGAATGAAATCAGTTGAAACTAAGTTGGTCAAAGATATAACTTTAGTACATACCATTCCAAATATAATTTCATGATCATTATAATCACAAACCAGCACATGAATAACTTCTTGTACCATAAACACACATTAAAAAAATTTTCCCCCTTATTCAAGGAGTGTTTGTAATGGGTGAGGGGAATCCTGTTCCCTAAATAAACCAATTCACTAATTCTTTCACGGGGCTGATAATGGTTTAAAACCATTTTGAAGTTGGCAGGTTTACAAAAAAAAATTTTTGCATTTTCCTTTTTTAAATTTTCCAAAAAAGTATGCATTTTTAATTTTTTAATTAAAATAAGTTTAATAAATTTTAATAAAAGTAATTTGTAATAAAATATTTTTTTAATTTTCAAAAAAGTATGTAATTATTATTTTCCCCTCTAATATATAACCAACTAAATGCTTCATGGGTTTTAATATTATAAAAAACGACCTCCAATAACAATAATTTCACAGTACCCAAATCAAAAGGAATTAAAATCTCCAATGATATAACCCTGCATTTTACAGATAAGGAAGTACATATTAAAAGGATGCCTGCTATATCAACTTCACAGTTAAAAAAAAAGTCATAATTATCTTTCGCATTTCAAAATGAAAACTTTCAAACAATTTGCAGCATTTTTAAATAAATGAATCTATAACAATTTAATCTATAACCCAAAAGGATCCAAAATTAAAAAGAAAGTACTTCCCTAGCAATATTTGTAATACAACAAATTATCAGCTTAATTTTAGGCATTATCTTTATCCATATTACAGATTGATAAACTAAGGTAACTTGGTTTAACAAAGTATGTGACCCATACATTTTAAACACTTGACCTTAATGCCAAATAGGAAAATAAATTCTGACTTATCATAATTTTCCCACTTAAAATGAAACCAGAATAAATTCAATTACACCTGAATCTATATTCCAAATGGCATCATATAGAATCCCAATTTATAGTGTTAATTATTTAGTATTATATTTTTCAAAAGACCCATTTATTTGAAGCATTTCATGTTACAGGATCCATTATTTCTAGCTAATCCACTGCCAAAGATTTAAGAGTGGCAGTATGTTATAAAGTTTTAATCTACCCCAATCATTCCACTTGTAATTTAGTTCAAATCTGGATAAAACTAAAACTTCCCATAAACCTTTCTGTCAACATGTTTAAATCTTCTTTTCCTTTTTTTATACATCTCTCCAGTGGTCTGAAAACTCACACTTTCCTTATTACTTCCATATTCTTCCCTTAAATTTTCTTTTATTTGTTCACTCTCTAAACTCTCCTTCTTACTCCAGCAGTTTCCCAGACTATCTGATAATTCTCCAATCTTTATACCACTTAATTCCTTCTTCATAATTTTACCATACATAGCTGTTAAAACCAATGATTAAAACAACAACTTTTACTCACTATAGTTGTGACTTTGCCAGTACTTTTTAATAGTCAAACTCTGTTGAATTATTGCCAATTCTGTCATACCCTAAAAGATGGAAGTGCCAAAAATCCTTTAAGATGCTTTTAGCAATTATAAAAATATTTAACAGCTTGCAAAAACTGAGTCTATTCAAATAAAAACTAAGTCCTGATATCTTATTCACAGAAGTAATAATAATAATTTATCTAGATAAATTTCACATATATGTCAAGTTGCTTTCTTAAACATACTTCTCTTTTTGTGGAAAAGACGGAAAACAGTTCTCCAAAATTCAAATACATAATCTATTATAAAATGGGGAAGAATATCATATAACTTACAGCAAAATTTCTAATTTCAAAACACACACCAATTCAAATGTTATTTCTAAATTGGTTTCTATTTCACTTTGACTTGTAAAATTCCCAAGTATCCAATTATATTTTCTAATGAAACTTACTTACCTGATTTACACAAACTTGTCTCTTTTCCATAAACCAGAAAAGAGTTAACTTTTTTTTTTGGTGAGGCTATCAAGGTTAAGTGACTTGCCCAGGGTCACACAGTTAGTAAGTGTCCAGTGCCTGATGTCAGATTTGAACTCAGGTCCTCCTGACTCCAAAGCAGGAACTCTATCCACTGTGCCACCTAGCTGCCCCTAGAGTTAACATTTTAAAGTGTAATCTTCATTCCTCTCCCTTTTTTAAACTTCGGAACTTGACTGCTAGCCTTTCAGTAATCAATAAAATTACCTTCTCTAGCTGCAAAACAATCAATTTGCCACTTCGCAGCAAAGAGTGATAAGAGACATGAGACTCATTTTCCCTCTAACTTTTAAAAATTATATTCTAAATTTCCTGAAAACAAATTCTAGAGAATGTTAACTCAAAACTCACTAGAATATTTCAGCATTTAAAAAACACTCAAACTACAATTCAGAGATATACAGTAGCAAACTGACAATTCATTCATAAATTTAATCCAAAATTTGTTTATGACATCATAAATTTCTGTAAATTGGGGAAAACATTCCACCCCACCTCCATTTGAGTTCCCTATCTGCCTTCTAACTTGGCCACAGTTAAAAGATAGAGAATTTTTAAAGAAAAAATTTTCTCTTTACTTTTGCTCTTCAGGAAAAAGCTAGCTTGACTTTTAAACATAAACATGACAAAGGAGATACTGAAGTGCTTCCTGGCAAAGGCTTCCTCCTTATCCTCTCCTAAAGATTTATGAGGGTTAACTCCCTGCTAGCTGATTGAGGTATTTTAAAACTCCATCATTCTGGGCTCTCTGCTGAAGCACATATTTGAAAGCCACACAAAGGCAAGTGGTAGCAAATATAGGGCTGACAACAAACAGGATTCTGTTCTCAATTTGCTTTACTAGATGTCTCCAAATACTGTTCTGTAGACACAGAGAAACACAAATACACAAAGACATAAAGCTCCTAAAAATATTATTAAAACCACCCTTTTTTCCCGTAATTCCTCAATGTAAGCTTGGTGCTCCTCTTAAAAGAAAACTTTTCCCCTGGAATAATCCAGCAGATCTCCTTGGAGAATAAAAATTCACCAAGTCTTTGAACAAAGAGGCTATAAGCCTTCCCTGCATGGCTCTTTGGGGAACCAAAAAGTTCTCCAGAGTTTTAAATAAGGCTCTAATTCTTCAAGGCTTGAAGTGAGGTCTAAGACTTCCCCCTAAGTACATCTAGGATCTCTCCATGGGGAACTAAAAAAGTTCTCTCAAGAAAGTACCTGAAGTGATTTTTCAGATACTCCAAAACTATCACATTAAGCACAAATAACACCCCAAAAAGACATAGAGAGAAAAAGAAAGCTTCAATTTTTCCAATAAAGAGTGCTTACCTGAATCTCAGAGACAAAACTGTGGAATTTCAAATTGAGGGGAGAAGCAGCTTTCCACCTATAGACCTCTAGGAGAAGCTTACATGTGTTCCGCAACAGTTTAATAGCCTGGGAACCAAAAAACAGAGGGCTCTGCACAGTGAGCATGAATCTCATTTGTTGCCATTTTGCCAGGCATGAAGGGTAAACTTTCTTGCTAGATGGAGATAGAGACCATAACTTTGCCCCCTGAATCCTCATCCTTCCTCTCATCTGCAAAATTATAGCCAATGATTCTGAAATGCTTCAAGGTATGACTTCTTAACCTAAAATCCAGGAACTTGCTTTTTAATTTTTGATAACTGTATTTCAGTATACTGGTTTCCCTTGTAATCTATATTTTTCATTTTATGAATTTAAAAACATCATTATATGAAGTGTTCCAAGGATTTCATCAGCCTGACAAAGGCATAGCATACAGAAAGATTAAGAACATTAAGATGTGTGATCATCTCCATTATACTGTTATGAAAATGCTTGTTTTATTCTATAAATTAAAAATAAAATAAATTTTTTAAAAATATAAAGAACCCCTGCTTTAAGGCTATAATCACTTTCCATACTTCATCTTATTTCATCATCCCAAATGAGGTACTAAATATAATTCTATCCATTTTACAGATGAGAAAGGAAGCTCAGAGAGGATAAATGTCTTACTCAGGGTCACATATCAAAAACACAAGGAAGTGCTTGAAGTAGGATTAGAATCCAGGTTGGCCTCACTCCATTTCCATGTCTCTAGAATAGTAGTCTCCAGAGTTTTTTGATCATATACTCCTACTAGGAGAAAATTTTTGAGCTTGTGCCCCAATACAAATACATTTGTTCATAAATTATGTTAATATAATACTATATTAATGATTAAGTAAATTATAAAGCACACAAAATACATATTTTAAAAGGATGATGTAAACATGAAATATTTGATCCTTGAAGTATTAGAGTTTTGTTGAGTTAATAGAGTGATATGGTCAGACCTATGCATTAGGAAAATCACTTTGGCAGTTATGGGAGAATTGAATAAGGGTGAGAAAGAGATTTGACACCAATTAGAAGGCTTTTGCAATAGTCCAGGCAAAAGGTGATGAGGACCTGAATTACAGTGGTGGTTGTGTGAGCAGAGAGAAGGGGGCAGATAGGAAAAGATGAAGAGGTAGACGTGACAAAGTTGTTTTGCTTCTACATTTGTGTCCCGAGTGCTTAGCACAAGGCTTAGCTATTTATTAAATGAGCCCTTCCAAAAATGCTTTTCATTGCTTACGTAACCTTTGTATCACTCTAAGAGCTGACCACAGTGCTTTGCACACTGTAGGTACTTGGAAACTGCACTGGGTTTGGAGTCACAAGACATAGGTTCAAATCCCAGCTGTGCTGCTTACTGCATGACTTTGAGCAAGTCAATTCCTATCCCTGAGGAAGTAAGGTATCTTCCTCTGTCAGATTCTGTGATTCTGTGAACTACAAAATGAAAAGGTTAGACTAGATGTTCTTTAGGTCAGACCCTTACAATTCTGACTAAGATCCTATGAACAAATGAATGAGTGAATGAATGAAACTTAAAGCACTATAGAAATAAGGTATCATTATTCCCTGGGTGAGATAGAATTATTCCTGTCTCATATAGGAGCAGAATTCTAAACAAGACACTTCACAGGTCTGATCTAAAAGGGCAATGTCTATGTTCTCAAGATGATGTAGCTTTGCCTGACTGAACTGTGCAGGGGATGTTACTAAGAAGAGACTCCACTTTGACACTGGGGATTTACTTCAGCCATGAAACTACAACAGGGTTGACTGAGTTGACAGTTTTCTGGGACAATTATCCATACAAGAGAAACCAAACTTCTATTTACTGAATTCACCTAATTAGCCTGCAAACAGTCCCTCCTGATTTGATAGCAATGAACGCAGGGAGGTGGTGGCATTTCTAGAGACCCTGGGGTCTCATTAAGCAGACTGTGCTAGGACTATGACACACAGAGACAGTCCCTTCCATGACTGTGCCACAGAAACTAGCTTTCTGAAGCTAGCATCTACTTGGAGCCTCTGTGCTTTCCTCAGAGGGCAGGCTGTGCTCAGCCTGTCTTCCTGTGTGGGCTCAGACACAAGGAGAGAAGGTTTTCTGGGAAATAATACTAGAGAGCATTGAATGTGAAGTCAGAGCTCCTGGATTGGAATCCCAGCTCTGCCACTAATTAGCTGTGTGATCTTGGGGAAATCACTTCCCTTCTCTGGGTCTCAGCTACCTCAACCTTAAAATGAGGGAGTTTAAACTAGATGAACTCTAAGATCTCTTCTAGCTCTAAGTCTCTGATCCAGTGGCTTAGGGACTCCAACTCTGCCACTCCTATCACTTGTGGAAGCCTCACTTTCATTTGCCCATCCAGTATTTCATGCTTTAGCTCAGGATGGTATTCTGAGCTTGGCCAAGCTCTTCCCACCTTCCCAGTGACAGGCTAAGGAGAGTGAATATACTTTAATGAAAGGAACCATAGATTCAAAATCAGGAGATTGAGTCTTGCTTTGAGTGTCATTTACTCATGTGTGACCTTTGGCAAGTCACCTACCTTTTGAAGACCTCAAATTATTTTTTCTATAACACAGATACAGTAATGCTTATTCTAACCAAGGGAGGAAAGTGATCCTTTGCTTACAATTGATGTGGAGCTGTAATTGAATAGAGGTATAATCTTCCTTCCATCTACTAATCATTACAAAAACCTGATTCCCTCATGATAATACAGCCTCCCTGGCCACCCTTACTACCAGCTGCACTTTCATCCATTCCTCTCAGCTCACTGGTCAACATGGGAGGATTGGAACACTCCTTGTTCCTCATTGCCACTTCCAGGTTCTCTCTCTACCTACATCACTCAGTAAACTCTTCATCTTTAACATTCATGCAATTCAGCTCTTCTGCTGAATTAAGATCCTGGTAGCTGTTGTCTACAGAACTCCAGGTCACTTATCTTCCTTCTTCAATGAGTTCAGAATAAGGCTTACAATTTTTCTCTCCTTCCCAACTCCTGACTTCATATACTAGGGGACTTCAACATACAGATTGACTTTCCCTCAAACACTGTACCCACTCAGGTTCTCAACTTACTTCCGTGACCTACTTCTGCACTCCACTTCAGCCATATGCAAAGAAGGCCATACCTTTGATCTTGTTATCACCCACAAAAATACCACATATATCTTTGGGAATTAAAAAGTTCCCTCATACAGCCATAATCTACTGACTTTCTCTCTTGTCCTTTACCAGTCCTTACTCAATCTTACTCTTTATCCACAATGTGACCTCCAGTTTCTTAACCCCTGAATTCTCCCCTAAACCATCTCCCCTGCACTAGGCACTCTTTCCTCTTCCCCCCATCTTGGCTCTCTGATGAACCAATTTCATTCTACATTGTCCTCCTTTCTTGAATTCTTAGGCCCCTTATTATTTTGTTGATTATGTTCTGCCAAACATGCTAGAATCATTCCCACCATTTGCCACTTTTACCCTTACAGTCATGCTACTGAACAACGGTAGAAAAAAATCACATAGCTGTTCTAACTGGGTCCACTACAAATTTATGTTACACAACCTCAACTGGGCCCTCACTGCTACTAAGCCCTCCTTCTATATCTTCCTTATTAACTCACTATCCCACTCTCCAAAGCAGCTCTTCCAAATTTCTTCATTCCTCCTCAAATTTCCTATGGATGTCCCTTCCCCACTGCCTTAACTGAGAACTTTGCCTCATATTTTTCAGAAAAAAAAATTGAGCCCGTTTGTTATGAGCTTCCTCTTTTCTCCTCTTCCTTATCTCTTATAACTTATATGCCTTCTGCCACTATCTCCTCCTTCACTCCTGTCTCACATGATAAGGTGGGCTTATTCCTCAGCAAGACTAACTCCTCTATTTGCTCAAGTGACTCCATTCTATCCCATCTCCTCAAACAGATTGTCCCCTCAATCTCTCCTCACCTACTGACTCCTTCTCTACTGCCTACCAATTCACCCATGTCTCCACTATCCTAAAAAAACTCTCACTTGATTCTTCCATTCCATTATTATCTTATATCTCATCTACTTTTTGTGTCTCAGCTAAACTCCTTGTAAAAGACAAGCTGCAACAGATGCTTTCACTTTTTCTCCTTTCACTTTCTTCATAACCTCTTCAATTTGGCTTCCAACATTATCATTCTACAAAAAAAAAATGCTCCCTCTCAAGTTACCAATGATCTCTTAGTCACCAAATTCAATGGCCTTTTCTCAATCCTCATTCTTCTTGACCTTTCTAAAGCCTTTGACACTATTGATCACCCTCTCCTCCTTGATATTCTCTTCTCTATAAGTGTTTAGGACACAACTTTCTCTTTGTTTTCCTCTTACCTATCTGCCCTCTCTTTCTCAGTCTCCTTGCTAGAGAAATTTTTTTGGTGAAGGTTTATCTCTCTTTTTCAAAAATGGTATTTTATTTTTCCCAATTATATGTCAATATAATTTTATCATTCGTTTTTACAAGATTTTGAGTTCCAAATTCTTCTCCCTCCCTTTCCTCCCCTCTTCTGAAAATGGTAGGCAGTTATATATAGTTTATATATGTGCTATCATGTAAAACATATTTCCATACTAGTGACAGTTATGAAAGAAGAAACATATTTTTAAAAAAACGTGAGAAAGAATAAAGTAAGTGAAAGAGTATGCATTGCTATGCATTCAGAATTCAGCAGTTCTTTATCTGGATGTGGATAGCATTTACCTTTATGAGTCCCTTGTACTTATCTTGGATCATTGTGTTGCTGAGAAGAGCTGAGTCATTAATACCTGATCATCACATGTTTCTGATACTGTCTACAATGTTTTCCTTGTTCTGCTCATTGCATTTTACTTGACTTCATACAAGTCTGCCTGTTCATAATTTCTTATTGCACGATAGTGTTCCATTACATTCATATGTCAGTGCTTGTTCAACCATTCCCCAATTGATGTGCAACCCCTCAATTTGCAATACTTTGCCACCACAAAAAGTGCTGCTATGAATATTTTTGCACATGTAGGTCCTTTCCTCTCTTTTGGTGATCTCTTTGGGATACAGACTTAGTAATGTCATTGCTGAATCACAGGGTATGCACAGTTTGGTTTCCTTTTGGGTATAGTTTCTTATTTATCTCCAGAATGGTTGGATCAGTTCACAAATACACCAACAATGCATCAGTGTTCTAAATTTCCCACATCCTCTCCAACATTTATCATTTTCCTTTTTTGTCATATGAGCCAATCTCATAGGTGTGGGGTGGTATGTTAGAGCTGTTTTAATTTGCATTTCTCTCATTAAAAGTGATTTAGAGCACTTCTTCATATGTCTATAGATATCTTTGACTCTGTCATTTGAAAACTGCCCATTCATATCGTTTGACCATTTATCAATTGGAGAATTGCCTGTATTCTTAGAAATTTGACTCTGTTCTTGATATATTTGAGAAATGAGGCCTTTATCTGAGACACTTGCTATAAAGATTGTTTCCAGTTTTCTGCTTTCCTTCTAATCTTGGTTGCATTGGTTTTGTTTGTACAAAAGCTTTGAAAGAGCTAATTAAAATGAAAAGTAAATCTTAAAAATTACACAGCAGGAAAAATATTTGGAAACTATGGAAATCAAAAGGAAATATCTGGAAGAAAGACAAATAAAAGAAAAGTTAAGAATTATAAGTTTTCCTAAAAACAATGGAGAAGAAAAGAATATGGACATTATATTTCAGGAAACTGTGCAACAAAATTTCCAGAGATATTGAACTCCAAAGTAAGAGAATTCTCAGGACAAGATGCCAACAAGCTGTGCTCCAAATTTACCTTTCTCAAGTTCCTATTTTGAACCTTCAATATTTAACAGGAGATACTTTTACAAGCATTCAAGAATAAAAACATAACAATAAAAATATCAATTCTAACAGCCCATTTTTTTATAGAAACAGGACATGACAGAAGAAATAAAGATGTGATATAGTGAAATTAAAAGAGATAAGCCTGAAATATAAAGCAACTTCTGGGGCCCAAGATGGTGGAATAAGCAGCAAATTGTAATTCTCTCACATTCACTTCCAAACAACCTTAAAATAGTACCCCAAAACAAATCCTTGGACAGGAGAACCAGCAAAAAGATGGTGTGAAATAATCTTTGAGCCCAAAAAACGTGGAAGATTAACAGAAAAGGTTTATCTCACATGGATAAAAGGGGAGCACAATTCAACCCAGGAAGCATCCAACCAAGCCAGCAGTAAGCCCCACCTCAGCAAACCAGTGGTAGATCCTGAGCCCCAGTGCAGTGAAGCAAGCAAATGCCAACACCAGGACCCCCCACAGGTCTCAGCATAGCCAGGGGAACAGGGAGATTCCAGCTTTGAGAAACACCATGTTCTTCGGCATAGCCCCTGGCAAACAGGCACTTCCAATGGCCAGACCTTCACTTGCTTCAGTGTATTCCCAGGAAACTGCAGAAACACCCGCTGACCTCAGTATGAGCCAGACACCAGCACTAGGACCCCACCTCAGTACCAGTTTATCTGCCAGACCCCTATGGCCTCCAGTAGCACCAACCACGCCCACTCCATCCCTTCAGCATAGCACTAGACACAAGGGTACCCCATGAACCTCAGGGTGACATCAATGCAACATGGCAAATAGCCAGGACCTGCAGCCCCTGGCACAAGAAGCCTGAAATACTGACCATTAATTCCAAAAAGGAGAGTTCAAATTTAAAAGAAAGAACAGATGCAAAAAATGGTGATCAAAAAACAACAACAACAAAAATCTGACCATAGAAAGTTATTATGGTGACAGGTAAAATCAAGACACAAACTTAAAAGAGGGCAACAATGTCAAAACACTTATGAAGAAAAGGCCAAAGAAACATATGAAGTGGTCTCAAGTCCAGAAAAAACTCATGAAGGAGCTCAAAAAGGAGCTTAAAAATCATATGAGAGGTAGAAGAAAATTTGAGAAAAGAAATGAGAGTGATGCAAGAGAATTACGAAAAAAGAGTCAACAGCTTGGAAAAAGAAAACAACTGCTTAAAAAGTAGAATTGACCAAATGGAAAATGAAAAACAAAAATCCCCTAAAGACAACAACTTCTTGAAAAGTACAATTGGCCAAATGGAAAACAAATTACAAAAGCTAATTGAGGAAAACAACTTCTTAAAAGTTAGTATTGGACAAGTGAAGCTAATGACTCCATGAGACATCAAGAATTAATCAAATCCAAAAGAATGAAAAATAAGAAAACAATGTGAAATATCTCATTGGAAAAACATCTGACCTGAGGGGGAAGGGACTGAAGGAGGTGGTGGTCAAAAGCAAAACACTAGTGAAGAGGAGAAAGGAAAGAGGAGAAAGAAAAGCATAAATGGGGGGGAAAGGATGGAGAAAAAGACACAGATAGTAATCATAACTGTGAATGTGAATGGGATGAACTCTCCCATAAAACAGAAACGGATTGCAGAATGGATTAAAAACCATAATCCTACAATATGTTGTTTACAGGAAACACATTTGAAAAAGAGTGACACATACAGGGTAAAGGTAAAAGGCTGGAGCAGAATATATTATGCGTCAGCTGAAGTAAAAAAAGCAGGGGTAGCAATCCTGATCTCAGATAAAGCAAAAGCAAAAATAGATCTAATCAAAAGAGATAAGGAAGGAAACTACATCCTGCTAAAAGGCACCATAGACAATGAAGTAATATCATTACTAACATATATGCACCAAATGGTATAGCATCCAAATTCTTAGAGAAGTTCAGGGAGTTACAGGAAGAAATAGACAGCAAAACTATACTAGTGGGGGACCTGAACCTCCCCCTCTCAGCACTAGATAAGTCTAACCACAAAATAAACAAGAAAGAAGTTAAGGAGGTGAATAGAACATTAGAAAAGTTAGGTATGATAGACCTCTGGAGAAAACTGAATGGGGATAGAAAGGAATATACTTTTTTCTCATCAGTACATGGCACATACACAAAATTGACCATGTACTAGGGCATAAAAACCTCACAATCCAATGCAGAAAGGCAGAAATATTAAATGCATCCTTTTCAGATCATGATGCAATAAAAATTATATGTAATAAAGGGCCATGGAAAGATAGACTAAAAAATAATTGGAAACTAAATAATCTAATCCTAAAAAATGATTGGGTCAAACAACAAATCATAGAAACAATCAATAATTTCATTCAAGAGAATGACAATAATGAGACAACATACCAAAACCTATGGGATGCAGCAAAAGCAGTTCTTAGGGGAAGTTTTATATCTCTAAATGCTTACATAAATAAAATAGAAAAAGAGGAGATTAATGAATTGGGCATACAACTAAAAAAACTAGAAAAAGAACAAATTAAAAATCCTCAACTAAACACCAAATTAGAAATATTGAAAACCAAAGGAAAAAAAAATTGAAATTAAGAAAACTATTGAACTAATAAATAAAACTAAGAGCTGGTTTTATGAAAAAAACCAATAAAATAGATAAGCCTTTGGTTAATTTAATTTAAAAAAGAAAAAGAAAACCAAATTACTAGTATCAAGAATGAAAAGGGTGAAGCTACCACCAAGGAAGAGGAAATTAAAACAATAATTAGGAATTATTTTGCCCAACTATATGCCAACAAATTTGACAATCTTAGTGAAATGGATACATATTTACAAAAATATAAATTGCCCAGATTAACCGAAGAGGAAGTAAAATACTTAAATCTCGAAAAAGAAATTGAACAAGCCATTGATGAACTCCCTAAAAAAATCTCCAGGGCCAGATGGATTTACATGCGAATTCTATCAAACATTTAAAGAACAATTAATTCCAATACTATATAGACTATTTGGGAAAATAGGTGAAGAAGGAGTCTTACCAAATTCTTTTTATGATACAAATATGGTGTTGATACCTAAACCAGGAAGAGTCAAAATAGAGAAAGAAAATTATAGACCAATTTCTCTAATGAATAGAGATGCAAAAATTTTAAACAAAATATTAGCAAGTAGATTCGCAGCAACTTATCACAATAATACACTATGACCAGGTAGGATTTATACCAGGAATGCAGGGTTGGTTCAATATTAGGAAAACTATCAGCATCATTGAGCATATCAACACCAAAACCAACAGAAACCACATGATCATCTCAATAGATGCAGAAAAAGCTTTTGATAAAATACAACACCCATTCCTATTAAAAACACTAGAAAGCATAGGTATAAATGGAGTCTTCCTTAAAATAATAAATAGTATTTATCTAAAACCTTCAGCAAGCATTATATGTAATGGGGACAGGCTAGAAGCATTTCCAATAAGATCGGGGGTGAAACAAAGGATGTCCATTATCACCACTGTTATTCAATATTGTACTGGAAACCTTAGCTTTAGCAATAAGAGAAGAAAAAGAAATTGAAGGCATTAGAATAGGCAAAGAAGAAACAAAGCTATCACTCTTTGCAGATGACATCATGATATACTTAGAGAATCCTAGAGAATCAAGTAAAAAACTACTTGAAATAATAAACAACTTTAGCAAAGTTGCAGGCTATAAAATAAACCCACATAAATCATCAGCATTTCTATATATTACCAACAAAGCCCAACAGCAAGAGATAGAAAGAGAAATCCCATTTAAACTTACTGTAGACATTATAAAATATTTAGGAGTCTACCTCCGAAACAAACCCAGGAACTCTATGAACACAATTACAAAACACTTTTCACACAAATAAAATCAGATCTAAATAATTGGAAAAACATCAGTTGCTCATGGGTAGGCTGAGCTAATATAATAAAAATGACAATCCTACCTAAGCTAATTTACTTATTCAGTGCCATACCAAATAAACTACCAAAAAATTTTTATAGAGTTAGAAAAAATAATAACAAGATTCATTTGGAAAAACAAAAGGTCCAAATATCAAAGGAACTAATGAAAAGAAATGCAGGGGAAGCTGGCCTAGCAATTCCAGATCTTAAATTGTATCATAAAGCAGCAATCATCAAAACTGCTTGGTACTGGCTAAGAAATAGGGAGGTGGACCAGTGGAATAGGTTAAATATGCAAGACACAGTAGTCAATAACTGTAGTAATCTATTATTTGATAAACCCAAAGACCCCAGCTTCTGGGATAAGAACCCACTCTTTGAAAAAAACTGCTGGGAAAACTGGAAAAGAGTATGGCAGAAACTAGGCATAGACCCAAATCTCACACCATATACCAAATAAAGTCAAAATGGGTTCAGGACTTAGATATAAAGGCTGATACCATAAGTAAACTGGGAGAACAAGGAATAGTTTACCTATCATCTATGGAGAACAAAGAATTCATGACCAAACAGGAGATAGAGAACATTATGAAAAGCAAAATGGATCATTTTGATTACATTAAATTGAAAAGTTTTTGCACAAACAAAGCCAATGCAACTAAGATTAGAAGGAAGGTAGAAAATTGGGAAAGAATTTTTACAACCAGTGTCTCTGATAAAGGCCTCATTTCTAAAATATATAGAGAATTAAGACAAATTTATAAGAACACAAGCCATTCCCCAATTGATAAATGGTCAAAGGATATGAACAGACAGTTCTCAGATGAAGAAATTAAAGCCATCTATAGTCATATGAAAAAATGCTCTAAATCGTTATTGATTAGAGAAATGCAAATCAAAACAACTCTGAGGTACCACATCACACCTATCAGATTGGCCAACATGACAAAACAGGAAAATGATAAATGTTGGAGAGGATGTGGGAAAATTGGAACACTAATACATTGTTGGTGGAGTTGTGAAATGATCCAACCATTTTGGAGAACAATTTGGAACTATGCCCAAAGGGCTACAAAAATGTGCATACCCTTTGATCCAGCAATAGCACTTCTAGGGCTACATCCCAAAGAGATCAAACAAATGGGAAAAGGACCCATATGTACAAATACATATATAGCAGCTCTTTTTGTGGTGGCAAAGAATTGGAAATTGAGAGGATGCCCATCAATTGGGGAATGGCTGAGCAAGTTGTGGTATATGAATGTAATGGAATACTATTGTGCTATAAGAAATGATGAACAGGCTGACTTCAGAAAAACCTGGAAAGACTTATATGGTCTGATGCTGAGTGAAGTGAGCAGAACCAAGAGGACTTTGTACACAATAACAGCCACGTTATGCAGTGACTAAGATTGTTAAACTGAACCTTTCTCAGCATTATGAGGATCTAAGACATTTCCAGAGGCCTCGGGATGGAAAATGCTTTTCACATGCAAGGAAAGAACTATGGAAGTTGAATTGCTATCACTTATTTTTACCTTCTGTTGAGTTTTGTTTCATCTTTCTGATGGTTCCTCATATTGGTTTTAATTTTTACTTACAACTTCACTAATGTGAAAATATGTTTAACGGGTATGTAAATGTAAAGCCTATATCAGATTGTGCGCCGTCTTGGGGAAGGTGGGGGGGAGGAAAAGGGAGAAAAATTTTCAACTCAAAAGCATATGGAAAAAATTTAAAAATTTAAATTAAAAAAAAAGAAAGAAAAAGAAGAAAAACAACTGACCTGGAAAATAGATCCAGGAGAGAGAATTTAAAAATTATTGGACTATCTGAAAGCCATGATCAAAAAAAGAGCCTAGACATCATCTTTCAAGAAATTATCAAGGAAAACTGCCCTGGTATTTTAGAACCAGAGGGCAAAATAGAAATTGAAAGAATCCACAGATCTCCTCCTGAAAGAGATCCCCAAAGGAAAACTCCTAGGAATATTGTAGCCAAATTCCAGAGTTCCCAGGTCAAGGAGAAAATATTACAAGCTGCCAGAAGGAAACAGTTCAAGTACTGTGGAAACACAATCAGGATAACACAAGATTTAGCAGCTTCTACATTAAAGGACCGCAGGGCATGGAATATAATATTCCAGAGGGCAAAGGAGATAGGATTACAACCAAGAATCACCTACCCAGCAAAACTGAGTATAATCCTTCAAGGGAAAAAATGGTCATTCAGTGAAATAGAGGACTTTCAAGTATTCCTGATGAAAAGACCAGAGCTAAACAGAAAATTTGACTTTCAAATACAGGACTCAAGTGGAACACGAAGAGGTAAACAGGAAAGAGAAATCATAAGAGACTTATTAAGATTGAACTGTTTACATTCCTGCATGGAAAGATGGCATTTGTAACTCACAAGAACTTTGTCAGTATTAGGGTAGTTGAAGGAAATACATTGCATGTATGTATAGATAGATAGATATAGGGCACAGGGTGAGTTGAAGATTAAGGGGTCATATCTGGAGAATAAAATTAAGGGATGAGAGAGCATGATACTCGGAGAAGAAAGGGAGAGATAGAGTGGGGTAAATTATCTCACAAAAAAAAACAGAAAGGAAAAGTCTCTCACAGTGGAGGGGAAACAGGGGAAGGTGAGAGGGAATGAGGGAATCTTATTCTCATAGGATTTGGCTTAAGGAGAGAATAACATACACATTCAATTGGGTATGGAAATCTGTCTTACCCTACAGGAAAATAGGGGGAGAAGGGGACAAGAGAGCAGGGGGGTTATAGAGAGGAGGGCAGATTGGGAAAGAGGGTAATCAGAAGCAAATACTTCTGAGGAGGGACAAGGTCAAAAGAAAGAATAGAATAAATGGGAGGGCAGGATAGGATTCAGGGAAATAGAGTTAGTTTTTCACAACATGTCTACTGTGGAAGTGTTTTGCATAACTGCACATGTACAACCTATATTGAGTCACTTGCCTTTTCAATGAGGGTGGGTGGGGAGGGAGGAAGGGAGAAAATTTGGAACTCAAAGTTTTAAAAACACATGTTTTAAAAAAAATGTTTTCACATGCAACTGGGAAATAAGAAATACAGGAAATGGGGTACAGAAGTCTATCCTGCTCTACAGGAAAATAGAAGGGGAAGGGGATAAGAGAAAGGGGGGGCGATAGAAGAGAAGGCAGACCAGGGGAAGGGGTATTCAGAATGCATGCCATCTTGGGGTGGGGGGAGGGGTGAGAAATTTGGAACTCAAAAACTTATGGAAGTGAATATTGAAAACTAAAAATAAATAAATTTATATTTAAAAAAACCAACTTCTTAAAAAGTACAATTGGCCAAATGGAAAAGAAATTACAAAAGTTAACTGAGGTAAACTACTTCTTAAAAGTTAGTATTGGACAAGTGGAAGCTAATGACTCCATGAGACATCAAGAATTAATCAAATTCAAAAGAATGGAAAAAATAGAAGAAAATGTAAAATATATCATTGAAAAAACAACTGACCAGGAAAATAGATCCAAGAGAGACAGTGTCAGAATCATTGGCCTACCTGAAAGCCATAATCAAGGAGGGTCTGGACAACATCTTTCAAGGAATTATCAAGGAAAACTGCCCTGATATCCTGGAACCAGAGGGCAAAATAGACATTAAAGAATCCATCAATCACCTCAGGAAAAAGATCCCAAAATAAAAACTCCAATGAACTTTATAGACAAATTTCAGAACTATCAGGTCAAGGAGAAAAATACTACAAATGATCAGAAAGAAAGAATTCAAATATTGGGGAGCCACAATTACGATTAAACAGGACTTGGCAACTGTAACATTAAAAGATCAGAGGTCATGGAGAAATATATTCTGGAAGGCAAAAGAGCTAGGACTACAACCAAGAATCACCAACCAGCAAAATTAAGCACAAGACATCAAGGGGGGGAAATGGTCATTCAATGAAATAGAAGGATTTTTAACTTTCAGAAGGAGAAGACTAGAATTAGAACAAAAATTTGATCCTCAATATCAAGACCCAAAAGAAGCATAAAAAAGTAAAAAGAGGAAAGAAAACATAAGGGATTCAATAAGGCTAAACTATTTATATCCCTACATTGGAAGATGATACATATAATTCTTAAAAATTGTATCACTAATAGTACAACTAGAAGGAATATACATAGACAGGGGGTACAGGTTTAAGGTGAATTTGAGGGAAGGACATAAAAAATAATTAAGAGATGAGAAAGAGGAGAAAGCTGGGTGCAGAAGGAACAAAGAGGTAGAATGGGGTAAATTATTTCACATGAAGAGGCATGAAAGACCTATCATAATGGAGGGGAAGATGGAAGGGTGGGCAATGGGCATGGCTTGAACCTTACTCTCATTAGTACTGGCTCAAAGAGGGAATAATATACACAATCAGTTGAATATAGAAATCTACCTTACTCGACAGGGAAGTAGGAGGGGAGGAGATTAACTAAAGGGGGAGCAACGACAGAAGGAAGAGCAAACTGGGGGAGATGGTATTCAGAAACAAAACACCAGTGAGAAGACAGATGGTGAAAAGAGAGAGAGGACAAACAGGAGAAAAATTAGGATGGAGAGAAATATACAGTTAGTAATCATAACTGTGAATGTGAATGGGGTGAACTCTCCCATAAAATGGAACCAGATAGCAGAGTGGATCAAAAACCAGAATCCTACAAGTGTGTTGTTTACAAGAAATGCACTTGAAACAGAGAAACACACACAGAATAAAGGTAAGGGGCTAGAGCAGAATCAATTATGCTTCAGCCAAAGTAAAAAAAAAAAATCGGGGTAGCAATCCTGACCTCAGACAAAGTAAAGTAAAAACAAAAATAGACCTAATTAAAAGAGATAAAGAAGGACACTGCATCTTGCTAAAAGGTATCATAGACAATGAAGGAATATCAATACTAAATAAATATGCACCAAGTAGTATCACATCGAAATTTTTGAAGACGTTAAGTGAGTTACAGACATTGTGAAATGTAAAATAAGTAATTTTGGTTATATTCAAATAAAAAGCTTTTGTACAAACAAAATCAATGCAACCAAGATTAGAAAGAAAGAAGGTTGGGGAAAAAAATTTATAGCAAGTGTCTCTGATAAAGGCCTCATTTCTCAAATATATGAAGAACAAAGTCAAATTTATAAGAATACAGGCCATACCCCCACTGATAAATGGTCAAAGTATATGAACAGGAAGTTTTCAAATGATGAAGTCAAACCTATCTATATGCACATGAAGAAGTGCTCTAAATCCCTTTGGATTAGAGAAACGTAAACTGAAACAACTCTAAGCTACCACCTCACACCTATGAGATTGGCTCATATGGCAAAAAAGGAAAGTGGTAAATGTTAGAGAGGATGTGGGAAATTTGGGATACTGAGGCACTGTTGGTGGAGTTGTGAACTAATCCAACCATTCTGAAGAGCAATTAGAAACTATTCCCAAAGGGAAAACAAACTGTGATTCAGCAATGCCACCACTAGGTCTACATCCCAAAGGAATCATAAAAAAAAAGGGAAAGAACCTACATGTGCAAAAATAGTTATAGCAGCCCTTTTTGTGGTGGCAAAGTATTGCAAATTGAGGGGTTGCACATCAATTGGGGAATGGTTGAACAAGCTCTGATATATGAATGTAATGGAACACTATTGTGCAATAAGAAATTATGAACAGGTAGATTTCAGAAAATTCTGGAAAAACTTCTATGAAGTGAAGCAAAATGAAATGAGCAGAACCAGGAGAACATTCTACACACTATAAGCAACAGTGTGATGATCAATTATGAATGACTCAGCTCTTCTCAGTAACACAATGACCCAAGAAAAATACAAAAGACTTATGAAGGAAAATGCTATCCATATCCAGATAAAGAACTGTTAAACTCTGAATGCATATTGAAGCATACTTTTTCACTTACTTTATTCTTTTTCATGTTTTTTTCCTTTTGATCTGTTACTTCTTTTACAACTGTGACTAATATGGAAATATGTTTTACATGATAGAATATGTATAACCTATATCAAAATGCCTACTATTTTGAGAAGAGGGAAGGGGAGGAAGGTAGAAGAATTTGGAACTCAAATCTTGTAAAAATGAATGCTAAAAATTGTATTGACATGTAATTGGGAAAAATATAATGCTACTTTTGAAAAAAAGAGAGAGAGGCATAAGCCTTCACCAAATAAGTTTCTCTGCAAAGCTAAGCATTCTTTTAAAAGATAAATAAGTTTGAGTAATTTATAGAGTGTTCAGTGAAACATATATATGTGTACATATACATATATGCACATATATATGTTTAGACATGTATATGTGTATGTATACATATATACACAGAAACATAAATGTACACACACTCACACAAAACTATCAAGAGTGCTGAGCTTGATTTTTGCCTTCATATTAAACAATAAAATCAATGGATTCTTTATCACTGTGATTAAGTAGCCATTGTTGGTGTGGAAAAGGGAAAAGGAGGGAGCAGAAAAAGAATAAGTCAATTCAGAGTTAATTATCTACCTATCAAATTCCAGTGATCTTCTCTCACTCTTCATCATTTTTAACCACTTTGCATCAATTTAGAATTGTTTACCAACATCCTGGCACTACTATCTCTTCATTTTCCTGACTATCCTTCCTTAGCTCCTTCTCAAGCTCCCTTGCTGGATCATAATCACTGTCCCACCCCTCAACTGAGATTTTATCCCAAAGCTCTGTACTAGGTCCTATTCTATTAAAGGCAGGGACTTTTGCCTCTTTTTGCATCCACAGACCTTAACACAGTGCCTGGCATATTGTAGGTGCTTAACAAATTCTTGCTTACAGAATGACTGAATGACTCTATCTACACTTTCTCTTGATGATCTTATCAGATCCCATATGCTCAATTATCTTCTCCATGCAGATGATTCCTAGATCTATACATTCAGCCTTAGTCTCTCTTCTGACTTCTAGTCACACATCACCAACTATTGGACATTGCCAAATGAAAATACCATAGTTATCTCAAACTAAAATGAGAATTTATTATCCTCTTCCAAAAACCTATCCCTCTTCCCAGTTCCCATATTTCCGTTGAAGATGCCACCATCCTTCTAGTCACCCACATTTAAAAACTTCAAGTAATCCTTGGCTCTTCAATCTTCTTCATCCCACCACAGTCAAAAAGTTATTAAGTCTCATCAGTTCTACCTCCACATCTTCCATACCTATCCCCTCTCTCCACTCACATAGCCACTGCTCTAGATTAGGCCCTCATCATATCTTACCTGGACTATTGCATTAGGCTCTCATTTGGTTCTCCTGCATCAAACCTTTCTCCTCTCCAATACATCCTCTACACAGCTGCCAAAATAATATTCTTAAAAGTATTGGTCTAACCATGTCATTCCCTGCTGAAGAAGTCCAATAGGTCCCTATTGCCTCTAGGATAAAATCCAAATTCCTCTGATTAGCAATTGAAAGCTTCCACAATCTGAATCCAGCCTACCTTTCCAGATGTTGCACATCATTCCCTTTCATGAATTCTGAAATCTAGCCAAAATGGTTTTCTTGCTCTTTTTCACATATGGACTTCTACCTCCCATCACCATGTCTTTGAATAAGCTACATCCCATTCCTGAAATGTTCTTTCTTCAAGCTCCCTCTTACAATTCTTAGCTTCCTTCAAAAACTCAGCTCAAGCATCACTTCCTACATAAAACCTTCCCCGATTTCCACCTTGTCAACTACAGGTACTTCTCTTCCACTAAAATTGCTTTTCATTCACTTTGTTTATAATTGGTTTTTATTTCTCTATCTACACATTATTTTCCTCCCAAAGGAATGTGAGCTCTTGGAGTTCCAAGACTACTTTATTTATGTTTTGGTATGAAGAGTGACAGGCACATAGCAAATATTTTTTAAATGCTTCTTGATTGATGAGGGGAAGAGGGAACCAGTATCAAGATCAAGAATGAGGGCTCCCAGAGAAGAACAATGAGAGAAGAGTAGGCATATAAGAAATCTAATGAAAAAGATGTCTGGCTGGAAAAGGAACTGGGTCAGTAAACAAAGAATAGCAGAAGGGCCACCTGCAGGCTTTACCAGTGCTTATTAGCACACTGCTCAGCATTTGATTTAAAGAGAGCAGCCTGTTGGATTGGCTGCAATTTCAGAACCATTATGGAGGTACCTTCAAAAGCCTTTAGTTGGCCTTGGCCTCACCCTCTCTTGGGTGGAACTCTGCTCTTGGTTTGACTCCACTGATGGAATGAGATGAGAGACAATGCTGTCTAATAGAGGCCCTGATTCTTTGCCTACTTTGCTTTTTTCTCTTTCTGTTTAAGTGAAAGAGACTAATCTGCAGACCACAACCTCATGAGTCTCAAAAGATCAAGAGAGTGAGCCATCTGAGAATTTGGGCACCTGAGTGAGTGCCTGGTCATCCAGGCTTTTGAGCATTTGGAAATCTAAGAGTGTAGGTGTTGAGGAGCTAAGCTCATGCCAAGTTTTGCAACCAACTTAGCACTGATGTCCCCAGGAGTAAGGACCCAGTCCAGCAGTAGTTGGAATGAGGATTCATTCTGAAGCAATGCCACATTTGGACAAGGACTCGGTGGGACCAATGCTATGTACAAATTGTGCTAAGTCTGAGACTACTTTCCTCAGAAACTGAATGGTATAGGGAAGAGTGTGCCCTAAGATATTGGAAGTGGGAAATAGTTGTACTTTTGTTATTGCTATATCTGTAAAGTAAATATCCCTTTGCAAAAAGCTGGCTCATGTTAAGTAGTTAAATGGAACTGGGGTGCTTGCCACTAGCATTTAACAGTAGGAGGAGCACACCAGGAATGGTGGATGATCAAACTGGTGATTTTAGAGAAGACACATCCCAACCACTAAGGGTTATCCCTAGGACCTTAAGGAAAGATATATAGCAGCCTAACTCTGGCATAATAAGCCCAGAGTATATTAGCTACATGTGCAAGATTCTGGAGACACAAAAGCAAAACAGTCCCTGTTCTTGAGTTCATATACCTTAGAGGTTGGGAAAAGGAAGATAAACATGTTTGCAGATAACTAAATAGAAGGGAATTTGAGGAGGTAGAGAGCATTAACAACTGCAGGAATCCTGGAAGATATCACAGAGAAGGTGATGCTTGAGCTGAATATGGAAAAAGAAAAGGATTTTGAGATGGAGGGATCAGGAAGGAATATATTCAAATTTTAGAGGACAGGTAATGAGAGTACATGGGGTGAAAGACAGAATGCTGAGTACAGGGGAAAGTAAGTAATCCTGTTGGCTGGAATCTAGACTGCATAAAAAAGATGAATGAATGAATGAATGAATGAATGAATGAATGAATGAATTCAGTCACCTCTGGCGTATCCCCATCTATATACTGGACCCTCACAGAGTGGCCATAGGGTCAAAGATTTTCTGTTGGAAGTGATCTCAGAGATGACTTGATCCAACTTTTGTTGTTGTTCAGTCTTTTCAGTCATGTCTGACTTCATGACCCCATCTGGGGTTTTCTTGGCAAAGATACTGGAGTGGTTTGCCATTTCCTTCTCCAACTCATTTTACAGATGAAGAACTGAGGCAAATAAAATTCAATGATGTGTCCACAATCACACAGCTAGTAAGTGTCTGAGGCCAGATTCAAACTCAGGAAGATGAGTCTTCCTGATTTCCAGACTCAGCTCTCTATCCACTGCGCCACCTAGCTGCCCACTTTACCTTCACCTTATCATGAATCCTTTCTACAGATTACTGATAAGTAGCCATATAGCCTCCACTGTAAAACTTCTAGTAAGGCACATGGAATAAGCATTTATTAAGTACCTACTATGTTTCAGGCATTGTGCTCAGCATTTTACAAATATCATCTTGTTTGATTTTCACAACAACCCTGCAACTTAAGTGCCATTATTATCCTGATTTTACACGTGAAGAAAATGAGACAGAGGTGATATGACTTGCCCGGATCACACAGTAGGTGTCTGAGGCCACATTTGAATTCAACCTTTGTCTTGCTGACTGCAGACTCAGCACTCTCTCCACTACACCATAGAGCCGCCTCTGCCTTCCAAGGATACCCATTTTACTTCAGGTCAGCTCTGATGATTAGAACATATCTCTTTAAATCAACCCTAAATCTGCTTCTCTGCAACTTCAACCCAATACTCCTCATTCTTCTACCCAGAGCCAAGCAGACCATGTCCAGTCCCTCCTCCATGTGACAGCCCATCAAACATTTAGATATGCCTCTGGGAAATATGTTTATCTCCATGCTTAATCAATCTTAGTTCTTTCAACTGATCCCTATATGGCATAGCCCACATGTTCATGGGAGCATGGTCATAGCTCCATATAAAATAACCTATAGGCAATCTGTGGGATTTATAGAATGTGGATGTGATTGTGTACTTACGTGAAACATCTGTGCATATAAATCTATGAAGATCAGCAGAAATATGAAAATAGAAAATGTGTGTGCAGATATAGCACGTGAAAACCAAACATGAATGATCCAGGGATATGTATATGGACAAAAAAAAAGATTTGAAATAAAATAAATGAATAGAGAGATAAAACATGTATGCAGATGAAATCTATGTGTATAGAAAGAACACGTGGATGGATAGGAGGGGCATGATGTTAGAATGTGTGTGGACAGAATGTGCACATAGATGGAACAGGTATAAGGACTGAATACATGTAGATAAAAATGTCCTGAGATAAAGGGGATTTGCAGATACAATGTGTGTTTATAGGAAATATTGTGCAGGGGAAAATGTTCTGGACTTGGAGTCAAAGGACTTCAACCTCTGTCACTTACAAGTCATGTGACAATGAGCAAGTCACTTAAACATTTCTGGGCCTCACTTTCCTATTTTTAAAAAGAAAATGGACTAAATGGCCTCTAAGGTCACTTACATCTCTAACTCTATGAGTCCTATGGCTTGTATGCACAGAAAGAGAAATTGTTTCATTCAGCTAACTATGCTGTACAACAGGGGAATTTTTTTTACTCATTTCTCAATTATATTCTTGTTTTCTCTCTCTCTCTCTCTCTCTCTCTCTCTCTCTCTCTCTCTCTCTCTCTCTCTCTCTCTCTCCCCCCTTTACCTTTCCCCTCATGCTCTCTATCTCTCTCCTACCTCTTGTTCTCTTTCACACACATAGACGTACACCCTTATGCACACAAATGTGTGCAACAATTCACACACATATATAGCCTTCCCCTAAGACAGAAATGCATACATGCCAAGTGAAACATGCAAACTTGTGTGGGCATACTCCTCCATCCCCTGCCCCTACTTGCCTCTAATTTCCTTCCTAAGGGTAAGAGTCTCTGGAGTCCAATTTCACCTTTGGTCTCAGACAGGAATTCAGTGACATCATTGGGATGTCATATCCTCCTGGGTCAGCCAGTGCCAATTCCCCAAAACTCACCATGGAAAGCACTTTCTTGCCTGTCCCCATAAGCAAATTCCCTTCCTAGCTGCCCTGCCCCCAGCACATCACCCAAGAGGAGACTGATTCTGAAGGATTGTATATCTACTCAATGACCTACAAGCCTCACTCCACAGAGTGGCAGGGCTGATTCAGTACTGGATTTTGCCCCTAGCGGTTCCTTTTATACCAGACAACTCCCCAAGGCCAACCCCAGCAGGATAAGAAGTGAGAGGGTCTCTGAGACTATAATTCTACTAGTCTAATCTCTGTCCTTTCCTTCCCTTCTGTTCCTTCCTACTCCTGCATTTGAGATCCTGAAGCAGGGTGAAGTAGGCCTAATGGCCTGGAAAGCTAAGGTTCGCATCACCACTTTGCCACCGAAATGCTCTGTGACTTCAGACAAGTCACTCCACCTACCGGGGCTTCAGTTTCCTCACCTGCAAAATGAAGGGGTTGAATTACACAATTGCTGAGGTCACTCTCAGTTAGAAATACTTCCTTTCTCTATGCCTCTATCTTTTCTTAACTCCTTCTCTTCTCTCTCTTCCTTCCCCACAATGAAATGCCAACAGTACCTCACAGGAAGCTACCATTTTCCCATTGTGCACTTAGGTCCATCTTGACCAGTCTTAATTTCCTCATCTGCAAGACGGCAATATTTGTGCTACCTACCTCACAGTACTGTTGTGAGAATCCAACGAGAAAGTGCACATAAAGTGATGTGTATACTTAAAGGGGGATCAAATAGGTGCAAGTAGCAGCAGCAGTACTGCTAGCAAAAATAGATCAAGTGTGGGAATAAAAGGTGTGCACGGGTAGAATGTGTGTATACAACAGGGATGCAAACAGAGCCGAGGCAATTAGGATGTATGTGTACAGAGAAGTTAGGGCACAGATAGGTCTTTTCAATGTGATATGTTCTCCTTCACCTCTTTATTCTCTTATTTTGCTCCTTAGGAGTGATTCATAACATCAGACTCAACCAGCAAGGTAAGAGGGCTAGAAACCACATTACCAGAGTAAGAACTCTCCTATGCAATATATCTGCAGGTCAGTCAATCATAGGTAAATGAAACAATCACAGAATCCAGGCCAATCCCGGCCCATGTCTTTCTCTTGACTGGGTCCATGGGAATGTTGATTTCTCCCCTTAGTCCCATCCTACTATTTATTTACTTTCTCTCTCAGCTTTCTTGGACCCTGAGGAAATCATCCTCTTCCAGGATGATTTTCCAGGAAGGAAAAAAGCCACAGTTGCAGGACCAAACCATTCTGTAGGCAGTGTCTGACATGACTCTCTGAGCCCCATGCCCTGGTGTGTGTTTGTCCTCTAAATGTCCATACCATCTCCCATTTGATTTTTGTTAAACTCAATGCTTCATTTCTGTGCCTTCATTACCCAACCTCTGATTTTTCTCTTATTATTCTGTTTCCAGTCTGCTCCTCGGTATTTCCAGAGCCCCTTCCTTGACAAAGGATACAGATTATAGGTCATAGAGTTGAGGACATCTAGTTTAACTTTTCTCCCATTTTACAGAGGAAGAAGAGGGAAAGAGACTTGCCCTAAGCCACACAGATTAGTGCCAGAGCCAGAACTTGAATCTAGATCTCCTGAATTCCATTTCAATGATTTTTTCTACCACATCAATCAGTTTTATCAAAATAGGACATGTCAGAAAAATATATATGTATATAGGTACATATATATGTATATGTATCTATGTGTGTATATGTTTTACATATATATATATATATATATATATAGAGAGAGAGAGAGAGAGAGAGAGAAAAGACAAAGAGATACATACACCTTCCTCCTTTTCCCTTTCATACTTTTATCCATCAATATCTTTCCTTACTCTCTTTTTCCCCTCTCCTTCTTTCTCTTCTCCCTCTATCTCTTTTATTCACTTCCCCCTTTTTCCTCCTTCCTATCTCTTCCCTCTTCTTCATTTTTCTGTCCTTCCTTCCTCTTCTTCCCCATCCCTCTCATCTTTTCCTCTTCTTTTATCTCCCTCTCTCCTTCTTTCTCTCCTCTTCTTTCCATATCCTTTCTTCTTTTTCTCCATTTTAGCTACTTTCCTCCTCCTTTTCTCTCTTCTTCTAATGTTTTAATCTGTGAAAGAGGGGTGCTTGCTTGGGTGGACTCTCAAGTCTCTTCTGCCTCTAGGCTATGAACCCTATATGTCCAAGCTCAGATACTTTCTTACTAGCTATGTAAAGTCTGGCAAGTCACTTGAATCCTAGGTTTCTTCATTGCTAAAATAGGAATACTAGTAATTGCAATAGAATCTCACAGTGTGATTATACAGGAAGTACTTTGTAAACCTTAAACCATTATTAAAAAGTGAACTCATTTAGCTCTCCCTCTTTCTACCTTTCCTTCTCACTTTCCCCTTCCTCTATTCTTCAACTCCTTTTCTCCCTCTCCTTGTCTCTCTGTCTAGTTCACCTTTCCCTCTCCTACTCTCTCTGTCCCCATTTCTGTCCCCCTTTCTCCTTCTCTCCTTCCTCCATCTCCCTCTTTCTCTTTCCCCTTTCCTTCCTCTCCATGTCTTCCTATCCCTCTCTCCCTTTCAAGTACTTTCTCCTTAGTCTACTTATAGTTTCGTCTTCTCCCTTTCTCCTTTTCTGTCTACCTTTTCCCATTCTCTCTTTTCTTTCCCTTGTCCTTATCCCTTTCTCACATATCCCAATTTCTATTCACACTTTCTACCCTCTCTTCTTTGCATCCTTCTTTCACATGCTCTCTTCTCTTCTCCTTTCCCGTTCTTATCTCTCTTCCTCCCCCAATTTCCTTTTCCTCTCTTCTCCTTTCCTTTCCCTCCCTCTCTCCCTTTTCTTATCACTTTCTCCTTTTCCCTCATCTATACCCCCCATATAGGAAGTGATGGTCCATCTAACTTGTCTTTCCTGACATAGCATCATCCTATGATCTGAGGCCTCACAGAAAAAATTCTGAAAGCCATCTGTGAACGTATGGCATCCACATCTGTACATCCAGGTGAGTGTGAGATTTAATGTCTGGTACAGCTAGGTCATCACTTTATTCATACATCTCTTATTGGGCATGTTGGGAATCTCCCTTCCATAACAACTTTACATCACTGGGTAAAATCCCCCTAAGTTGGATCACAGTTGTGATGTCACACACTTAATATGAAGACACTCTCGTAGATGAGGTTCTATCTTACAATTAGGTATCATAAGACAAAGAGTACTAGGTTTGGAATCAGGAAGACCTGGATTTGAATCCTGCCTCAGACTATACTAGCTGTGTAATCCTGGGAAAGTCATTAACCTCTTCCAATTTCAGTTTCTTCAACTGTAAATTGAGGATAGTAGCAGTGTGTACATACGTGTGTGTGTGTGTGTGTGTGTGTGTGTATAATCTCAAAGTCAGAGGCAACCTCAGAGTTCATCTAAGCCCTACCTAAAGCAGAAATCTCCTCTACAGCATCCGACAAGTAAGGGTTGGTCATTCAGTCTCTGACCAAAAATCTCCAGTTGTAAGCAACATACTATCTACTGAAGCACTGAATTCTATTGTTGCACTGATATAATTTCTTTCCAAAGTAAAAATTCACATTTTCTAGGTACTGAAAGAATAAATAAAAAAGATTTCTAAGCCACTATCAGTGATCTTTGAAAAAGTCCTGAAAAATGTAATAGGAATTTAGGACTAGAGAAGAGTATAAACATTAACTTCATTTTCAAAAAAGGAAAGAATAGAGAGTCTACAAACAGTGATTAATATGTTTAGAAAAAATCTAGAATGTAATATTAAAGAATGGTTTGTGAATGTCTATAAAGTGAAACAGCAATTACTAAAAGCCATCATGGCTTCATCAAAAGCATGTTGTGACAGAATGCCTTCATATCCTTTTTTAACAGGATAACCAGGCTGGTGAGAGATAGTGTGGTGTAGTACATAGAGGGTTAGCCTCAGAGTTGCAGAAAGACTTATTTTCAGATATTATTTCTTATATACATTGTGTTACCATAGACAAGTCACCTAACTTCTCAAGGTACCAGGAAACTCTCTGGTATTCATCTATAACTTATAGACTAGTTGCTGATCTGCACTGGTGGAGGAAGTTTCAACAATAAGAGATCCCCACAACAGTGAAATTACAGGTCTGGACCAAACAACAACTGGACTAGTAGGTTGAGAGAATGCTATAGACCAGATAGGCAAGACTTCAATTTCAGCACAGTTTGTAGTTTTCTAAGCCAATATGCAGCCCACAGGGATTGGTTTCTATTTGTTTGACATCACTGGTCTAACTTACCTATTTCCATCTTGTCCACAAGAAAAACATGAAAGATTGTACCAAATGCTTGCAAAAATCTAGGTAGAAGACATCAAGACATCTAAAGCATTCTCCTAATTTAATAGTGGCGAAACTCTACCAAGAAAGGAAATTAAATTTGTCTGCCATAACTTTTTTGTCCTGCACATAGAAAGTGCTAAATAAATATTTATGGAATTAAAATTGAATTCAGTTGAAACCATTCCAGTTCTTTGTGATCATCATTTTCTCTTCTAGATGTTTAGTAACCATGCTGTTTATAGTATGTTCTAGTAGGTTGCCAGTAACCCATGTCCAGCTCACTAGCCCCACTTTACAGATACTACTCTTTCATTTTTTAAAAATCAAAACATTTGACTCTCCAGTTCTGCAGCACCTCTCCCATCCTTCAGGATATTTACAAGATTACTGAAAGTGGTTCAATAATCACATCTGCTATTTATTGTAGTAACCTGGAATGTAGTTCATTGGGCCTGGTGTTCTTGGAAGTATGAGTTGGAATCACTGATCTAGAGCTGAAAGGGATCTCAGACCATCTAGTCCAAATCTCTTAATTTTGTATAGAAGGACATTACAACACACAGAGGTCACATGACTTGCTCAAATTCATACAAGTGATAAGCATTAGAGGTAAGATTTGAATCCATTTTCTGACTCCAGAGTCAGCACTTTTCCTCTTGTACCGTGATGCCTCCACCGTCCTCTAATTCTCTTTGGCAAAGAACATAGAGCCCAAATAATTGTTGAGCATCTTTGCCTTCTCTCTGTCCTCTACAATTGTTCCATTCACCTCAAGCTGCTGTCCTGGACTTTTGTGATGTTCCTTCCTCCCCCCAAAGCTTTTACAACATGTTTTTGTTCTCTTTAGATTTCCACACCAGTCTCATTTCATGCTAGGTTTCAATGATTTTTGAAAATATTCTCATGATCACACAGTCTTTTGTATTCATTCTCTGCACTTGCCCTTGTTTTCACCTTCCATTTTTAATCTAGTTTTATTTATAGGCTTCACATTAATCTCTTTAAGCAACTTCCCATTTCACTCACATTGGAATTGTCTCTTTTTGTGTCTTCTGGAAGCACTCCGGCCTATTTATGTTCTTGAAGCAGCTAGAGCACTGGAACTAAAGTTTGGAAGACCTGAGTTCAAATGTAGCTTTAGATACTTACTAGATATGTAACCCTGGGAAAGTCCCTTAAGCTCTGTGTGACCCAATTTCCTCATCTATAAAACTGGAATAATAATAGTACATACCTTCCAGGATTGTTGTGAGGATAAAATGACATATTTTAAAGTGCTTTGCAAACCTTAAAGAGCTATATAAATGTTAGCTATTATTATTTCAAAAATATGGTGTCCAGAACTAAACAGGGTAGTCCAGATAAAGTTTGACCAGGGTAGAGAACAGCTAGATTTATGCCCTTACACACACACACACACACACACACACACACACACACACACACACACACACACACTTCACTCTGGATACCTTATAAATGCAGCTTTAGAAAACAGCATTTTGACTGTCATCTCATTTCATTGAATGATATTGTGCTTTCAGTCCTCTAAAATCCCCAATCCAATGTTTGTTGTTGTTCTGTCCTTTCAATTGTGTCCAATTCTTCATGATCCCATTTAGGGTTTTCTTAGCAAAAATACTATAGTAGTTTACCATTTCCTTCTCCTGCTCATTTTACAAATAAAGAACTGAAGCAGAGTTAAGTGACTTGTCCAGGGTCACACAGCTAATAAGTAACTCTCTGAGGCCAGATTTTTACTCAGGAAAATGAGATTTCCTGATTTCAGGCCTAAGTACTTCATCCATTGTTCCACCTAGCTGTCCCCAATCCAATATTTTATAGTCATTTTTAATGTGATAACAGAACTTTAAATTGTCCATATTTGTTTAATCTCATTTGATTCTTCCTTCTCAAAAAATTGAGGAGGGGAGTGGGGATTTTATGTTAGCTCTTTCAGATTTGTGTTATTTGAGAACTTGACTAGCGTGCCTTCTATGGCTTCATTGATAAAAATGTTAATGAGTACCTTCCATGACCACTGTTTGAGTGCATTCAACCAGCCTCTAATCAACCTAATTGCACCATCACACAGACTCCATTTCCTTAACTTATTTATAAAAAAAAACACAATGGGAGCATTTCTCAAATGCTTTGCTAAATCTTAGCACGCTTCATCTACAATATTCTCCTGTCTAGTTAGCGTATCAAAAAAGGAAAGAGAATTAGTCTGCCAGAAACTGGTTTTGATGAAGCTGTGCTGGCTCTGAGTGATCAGAGTTTTTCCTACCTAAATTCTCACGGACTTTGTCTGTAATATGCTCTATAATTTTTCCAAGATACAAGTAAATTCTGTTTACCAATGAAACCCTTGGCTCTTTCTTGAGAATTGAGATTATGTGCCAATCCTATAATACTCCTATTTGTGGTTTTTTAAAAAATTATTAACAGTGACTCATCATTCACACCCACATGGTTTTTCTAGACCTTAGTATGTAAGTGATACAAGATTGAAGAAAGATTTAAACTCATTGAAGGCAACTAAGTGCCTTTTTGCCATAAGCTTATTCATTTTTGCTTTCCACTCTCTACTAATCATTTCTTTTGTGTGTATAAATCCAGAGATTCTCTTCTTGTAGGAGAAAATTGAAACAACATGAGAGTCAATGTCGTTCGACCTTTTAATCATCATCCACTGTCATCATCCCATCCATCTCAGAGAACACTCTTATTCCTTCTTTGATACTCATCTTATTCCCAAAATAGCTTTTAAAAATCCTTTTTGGTTATACTTAGCATTCATCATCTACCTCAGTCTAGTCTGGGCTTTGGCACACCTGGGATTATTCTAGGACTATACTTTTGTATTCATCCTTGGTCTCTACTTGTTTCTGCCTTCTAAAAATAGGCATACAAATAGGGAGTAGGTTTATTCTTTCATTGGTATAAGAAACTCCCTGTGAGAAAATTTCCTCTATCAATTTAGGTCTGCAACTTAGAGTCTTAGGAAGCTGTCTAGAGCAAAGGTATGAAACAGGCAGCCCTGGCCTGCATTACTGCCCTCAACTCTACAAAGTGAAGGCTGAACCAAATCAAAATGGAATTCAAAAATATTTAGCAAAGTAAGTAAAAATACAATTGAACATAGATAATGTTAATAGATGATTTTCTAAGTCATATTTGGCTCCATGGGAGCCTTGTGTGTAGTTTACTGGCCTCTCTCTTTATTTGATCATGGCACTGCTGGACTAGAGCATTGAGAGGTAAGTGACCCACTCAAGGTCATATATCCAGTATGTGTCAAAGATGGAACTTAAATCCAGGTATTCCTAGTTCTAAGGCTAGTTATTTCCTGTATAATGACATTGGTCCCTTGACCAACATTCTCTTCATCAGAATCATTTCATGATTTTGGAATTTCATTCTCAAGAGTTTTCATTCCCTCTTGGGCCAAATTTCCCTTCAAAAAGTAGACAATTGGATCCTCTCTATCTATTTTTTCCTGAAATTTTTGAAATCAAGGAACCTTCTCCAAAAATCTAGAATGTGCATTAATCCTTCTGGATTAATATTGTTTCTATTACAAACATATTTAATCACAGGTATAGACCAAAATTTTAAAAATTACATTAATTTTGGGATTGTCACATCATACAAGGTTGACTCATGTTGACCTTCATCAAAAGGCCCAGGTGTTTTTTCATAGGAATAGTTACCCAACCACAATGCCTCTAACCCACAGGTGTGTAGCTGATTTTTGAATCCAATGAAGGATTTATTTGCCTATGACATATTATCATATTAGCTTTGGGCCTATTTTTTCCTGACTCTCAAGCTCTTTGGGGTTTCAGATTCTGTTGTTTTCCAATATGTTGACTAACTTTCCAAATTTTGTGTTCTTCACAACTTGATAAACAATCTATCCCTTTACTAAAGTCACTGATAAAAATATGGAACAGAACTTCAACAAAAAAAAAAATATCCCTGGACTTGGTAAGATCCTCCAGGTTGAACTTGATCCTTTAATTCTCATCATTGGAGTCTGATTATTTGACTAATTTTGAATGCTCCTGCCACAGAGCCCACATCTCTTTATCTTATCCACACAGATATTGTGAGAAGCATTGTCAAATGTTTTGCCAAAATGCAAGTATACCAAACATATTAAATGGAAGTGTACTAGAGGCCACAACTAGTGTTGTGGATAAAATACTTGAGCTGGAGTTAGGAAGACCTTAGTTGAAGTCTTCCTCCAGACACTTCCTAGCTGTGCAACCTTGGGCAAGTCACATAACCACTTACTCTTTGTTTACTTATCTGTAAGATGAGGGGAATAAATAGCATCTGCCTCACTGGGCTGTTGCAAAGATCAAAGGAGATAACACATATAAAGTACTTATTATTGTGTCTGACAGAATTCTCCTCATCCATCACTTTAGTTACTCTCACAAAAGAGGAGATTTAATCTAACCTTACCTGGTCTTAAAGATATCTGCAGTGGTTCCTTTGAGTGATTACTTCTTCCCTTTCTAACTGCTCACAAACCAACCCTTTACTAAGACATTTTGAAAACTTTGCCAGGAACCAAAGGCAAGAGAATTCTACCACCATATGTTATAAATAAGTTCTGATGTTCATGAAGCTCTGACATTCTATCTTCGGGCACTCTTTTGTTCTGAGTTCCCTTCCAACTTTAATATACCATTTTCTATTTCTTCCAACTCTAACCTTCCATCTAAGGTCTCTTCCATCTCTGACAATCTATGTTTTAAAATTGTTTCAGAGCTAATATTCTATGAATCTTCTATTCTAAGTTTTACACTTTTCTCTCTTCCTCAGGAGTCAATGTTCCAGGAGCTGGACTGTAACATCAGTGAATTTCATTTGTCATTGGTTTGTCAGGTTTCTGTGTCACAGTATAGCTTTGTCCACCAGGTCTGAGATGACCAGTTGCTTTTCAGATTTTTCAGAGATAGGCATAATTTCATAGGATTCCCCCAAGAACCAGAATCCTTCTGTGTCTGCTCTCAGTTGCTTGAAATCCCAACTTTATGACTGCATTCTTTTGCACTTTAAGACTTTGATATTCTGCATATTATTTCCAATACTGGCCTTATTAGCCACAACACCCTGAAATAGGCAGAACTATTCTGTTGGGATCAGAGATAGGGAGTGACTTTCCAATATCACACAGCTAATACATGGCAAGAAACCTGGAGTACCAACTCTCAGCCCAGTGTTTTCTCCATCCCACCAGCTGACCTGTTGAAATGTTGTGAAGAAGCTCTTGTCATTGCCTCTGTTTACATGGAATGGATGATAGAATTATTTACTGAAAAAGAACATGACCTGAGTTTGAGTTTTGGTCCCTGCCTTTACTAGCTGGGAGACCTTAAACTAATCACTTCCTCTATCTCATCTTCAATTTTCCAATATGTAAAATGCAGAGAAGTCTATTTGTGTGATCTGACTCAGAGTTGTTTTGAGAAAATTGCTGTGTAAACCTCAAAATAGAGGGTACCCCAAGAGCCTTAGTGCAGTTTCAGTTCTAATACTTTTATTAAGTTTCCTAGATTTGAATAAGGTTAAACTTACTGAAACATAATCTGCGCTAAAACTTTTGAGACACCTTGCCCTATAGAAATGGCAGCTACCCTTAGATTATTCTTCTTATTTTTTTGAAATAATAAGCCAAGCTTTATTAATATATTAAACCTTCTCTGAAAATTCCAGATACCCTGGAGGAAAAGAATGACAATAGCAGCTGGGGCAGCAGTAGCACCTCTGGATTCATCCTCTTGGGACTATCCTCAAACCCTCAGTTACAGAAGCCACTCTTCACCATCTTCCTCAGCATGTACCTAGTCACCCTCCTTGGGAATTTGCTAATCATTCTGGTCATCCACTCAGACTCAAGGCTTCACACCCCAATGTATTTCTTCCTGAGCATCTTGTCCTTCACTGACATCTGCTTTACCTCTGTCATTGTCCCCAAGATGCTGGTGAATTTCCTATCGGAGACAAAGACCATCTCCTACATAGGCTGCCTAGCACAAATGTACTTTTTCATGGCCTTTGCAAACACAGATAGCTATCTTCTAGCCTCCATGGCTATTGACCGCTTGGTAGCCATCTGCAATCCCTTACACTATGCCATGGTCATGAGTCACAGACGTTGCATCATATTGGGAGTGGCTTCCTGTGTGATCTCACACCTCCATGCTCTGCTACGTGTGCTGCTCATGTCCCGTCTGTCTTTCTGTGCCTCCCACATCATCAAACACTTCTTCTGTGACACCCAGCCAGTGCTGAAACTTTCTTGTTCTGACACCTCTTCTAGTCAGGTTGTGGTCATGACAGAGACACTGGCTGTTATTATGACTCCCTTCTTATGCATAATCTTCTCCTACCTGAGAATCATTGTTGCCATCCTCAAAGTCCTCTCAGCATCAGGAAAATGGAAGGCCTTCTCCACTTGTGGCTCCCATCTCACCATTGTGGTACTGTTTTATGGAAGTGCCATTTATGTCTATTTCCGGCCCCTGTCCAGCTACTCTGTGGTCAAGGATCGAGTGGCCACAGTCATGTACACAGTGGTCACCCCCATGTTGAACCCTTTTATCTATAGCCTGAGGAACAAGGACATGACACAGGGCCTGGGGAAGTTGAAGGATAGAATCAAATTCTAGAAATCATAGATTCATGGCACCAGAGACTCATAGAATGCTAGAAGTGGAGAGACCTTTAAAACATAAGAATGTTAGAGTGAGAAGGGAACTTAGAATAGAAAACATTATAACATGGAACACAGAGCATGAAAACTGAAAGAGACCTCAGTCATCATCAATCTAAGGCCAATTGTCTCATTTTACAGTTGAGGGAGTTGAAGCCCAGAGAGGGAAGGTGACTTTCCAGGATCACTGAGCTACTTATTGTTTTATGGTGGAAAGAGCAGAAGTATACCAAGGAGGGTCAGAGTAAGAAGGATTCTGTGAATCTGGGCAAAGTGTCATGACATGTAGATGCCAAAGACAAATTCTGCCAAATTCACAAATGTGCCAAAGGTCTGCTCTGATTTCACCAATTCATTTATTCCATGGACATCCAGTAGCGCTTGGTTCTTGTAAGGCACTCAGCTAAGAAAGACCATACCAAGGGGTGGATAACTGGGGCTTTGTCCCAGGGCACCAAAATTCACAGTTTGGGTAGCATTAATCCTGCCTCACCTAGTTAGCAAGAATAATTAGCTAAAATAGGAAGGTACGAAATGACACTCTGCTTCCCCAGACCTGGTGAACTCTGGCCCGGTCCCACCCTGATCCCTTCATTAATGCCCATAGGCTCATGTCCTAGGGTCCTTCCACTGACAGAGACTTGAGTTCCAAGGTTTTCACTTAAGGCCTTGTCTTTATTTTTATTTATTTTTTTTCTTTTTGCTGAGGCAATCAGGGTTAAGTGACTTCCCCAGGGTCACACAGCTAGTAAGGGTCATGTATCTGAGGCTGTATTTGAACTCAGGTCCTCCTGACTCCAAGGCTAGAGCTTATACACTGTGCCACCTAGCTGCCCTAGGACCTTGTCTTTAAAAGCTGATTCGAGGGTATCCTTCATGCTGCTGGAGGCAGCATGACATAGTAAGTAGAAAGCAGTCATCTAAGACAGGAAAACCTGTATTAAAGGCTAGCTTCTAACACACACTGGCTGTGAGAACCCTGGGCAGGTCACTTAATCCCTCAGTGCTCTAAGCAATTCTTTAAGACTATAAACTGCAGAGAAAGAGCTGACCTACATTGATAGAGGGAATTTCCTCATCTGGGAGTTCTCTATACAGATGAGATCACAGGTCTAGTTCCTACCACTGTCCCATTATGCTTCTTTCTCCTGCCACATCTTATAGTGCTCTCCCTGGGCTTCAAAATTATTCATTTCACCTCTGGAGCTAAGTGTGCCCTGTCAGGACCATGATCCTCTCTTCCCCTTAAGCTACTCTACAAGGAGAAGGTATAGACCATATAGGGTGTGTATGGTGGCCTAGGGAAAATTCTCCATCTGCTACAAAGATGATTTCTGATTTAAAGAAATGAAAACTGTCACCCTAACAGAGCTCCAAACCTCTCAAGAGACAGAGCCCCTTTTAGCATAGGGCAAACTACCCACAACTGCAGTAAGTCCTTATAAAAGATGACAGAGTTTACTCATTAAATAGGTACTCTTCTTGGGAAACTCTGTTAGTATAACTTGCCCCTCCTCAACAAGCTTACAGATGTTGCTCTTGATCCCACTTGTGTTGCCACTCTGTTTCTTTGAATGCGCCCAAAATGATCAGACTTTTTATGTGCTCCTCATGAACCACTTATTTACTCATATATGAAGGAGGTCCATCTATGGGAAATGTACTGTCTATTTGGTAGCTCTCAAAGTAAGCTGCCATTGAGTCAGCGCAATGACCAACAAGATTCCAGAAGATTGATGATACAGCATGCTATCTACCTCTTGACACAGAGAAAATAGACATAGGTGACAGAATAAGATATATTTATTTTTGGACACAGCCAATTTAGGAATTTGTTTTGTTGATTATGCCTATTTGTTACAAGCATTTTGTCTTTTCTAATTAATGGGAGCATGGGAGGGAAATAAATTTTTGCTACTAGAAGAATAGAATTTAAGCTTACCATTTGGGAGGCACCTAACTACAGAGTTTTGTTACCAGTTTCAGGGATGCCACATAGATATCAACATTTTTCAAAAGAAGAATTATAAATTATCCACAACATATGGAAAATCTCTTAATCACTAATGGGAAGGTAAATACAAATGAAAAAGCTCTGGTTTCACCCACACATCCATTAAATAGACAGAGATAATAAAAGATGGAACTAGTCAATGTTGAACAGCCTGTGGACACATAGACTCACCAGTATCCCGCTAATACAGCTACAAATTTATTAAATCTTCCAGGAGAACAATTTCGAACTATATGAGGAGGTAGCTAAAATGTTCCTATTTTTTAATGAAGCAATACTGCTACTAGTTCCATATGTCAAAGAGGTCAAAGGAAGATTGACTTTCAGATACCAAGCTATTTAAGCAACAATTTAAGGGTAACAAAAAAATGGAAAATCAAGTGGCTACCCAATGGTGAATGGCTACAAAAAATACAATGAATGTGAAAACTTAAAAGATCATAAATTTGGAACTAGATAAAACTTTGTGGGTTAACTAGTTGAAGCCCTTCATTTTACAGGGGAGGAAACTGAGGCCCAGAGAGGTGAGGTTGAGTCATCTTACATCTCATATTCCCTTCCATGAACTCTTCAATCTAGTGACAGTGGCCTCCTTGCTATTTCTTCAACAAGACCGTCCATCTCCTGACTCCAAGTGTTTTCACAAACTATCCTCCATTCCTAGAATCATCTCCTTGATCTTCACCTCCTGGCTTCCCTGGCTTCCTCCAAATTGCAGCAAAAATCCAACATTCTGACAGAAACCATTCTTAACCCCTTTCAATTCTAATACCTTCCTTCTGTTGGTTATTTCCAATTTATCCTGTATGTAACCAATCTGTACATAGTTATTTATATGTTGTCTCCTCTTTGGCCCTCTTCTATGTTGTCCTCCTCCTCCTCCTCCTCTTGCCTCTCTTTGAATCACCAATGCTTAATACAGTACCTGTCACATATTAGGTACTTAATCAATTTGATTGGCTAACTGATTAAATGACTTACCTAAGATGACTCAAATGGTAAGTAGCAGAACTGCAAATCAAACCCAGTTTCTCTGCATCCAAAGGCAGAGTTGTTACCTCTGTACCACCCTGAAGACTTCTATGAACTGATACTTAATGAAGTAAGCCAGAACCAGGTACAGAATGATATGTCATGACTGATAAATGACAGGAGTGCTGAAAGGAATCTGAGCTGAAGTAACTGTAATGACCAACATTGGTCCTAGGTTATAGATCATGAAACACATCTCCTTCCTTTTAGTAGACAGGAGGATTGTGGGAGGATTAGAAGATTACAATTGTGGAACATTGCATATATTGTCAGATATAGTAACTATTCTGGTTGGTTTTATTGAAATATTTTTCTGTGAGGAGAGGGGACGATGGAAAGGCATATATCCATGAAAGAATATAAGGAAAAACCAACACACATAAATAAAACATTTTTGTAATATATACATACATATGTGTATTTATGACATATATACCCACATATGATAAAAATTATGCAAATATACAAAGAACTCATCAGTTTCCTTTTTAATATGTGCAAAAGATGAAATCAAGAAATGGCTATAAAGGGTAATTACAAAACTAATCCATGATCTTGGAAAAATAGTGTCAAGAGAGTTAATGTCACTGGCAAGTAAAATGAAAGACAGCAAAAAGGGGTTTTGAGCAATATTGGAGGGAAAGAAATCAATTAAAGAGTTAATGGACAGCTGCTCTAGGTGAATGAAATAATTATAATTGACAGAGAGAATGCAAAACTGATTAATTATTTCACTTCTGTTTTCTCTACCACAAAAAGTTATGTGTAGACCAGGAACAAAAATGACTAGGAGAAAGTCAGCATGTGAGATAAGTAGGAAAGTAGTAAGACAATGACCTTGATGAGTCCATTTCATCAGGAACAAAGGAATTGCATTCCAGGTTACTGAAAGAATTGAAAGGTATGGTTACTGAGCCATGGCCAATGATCTTTACAAAATTATGAAGACAGAAAAGAAGAAAGGTAAATTCTGAATTTTCAATAAAGAGAAGAAAATGGAATCTACAAATTATAGATTATTGAAATTGACTTCAATTTCTGGCAAAATTCAAGAATGCATTATGAAAAGAATCATTAGTGGACAGGAACTAATCAAAGGATATACTGATGACCAAGTGTCTTCAAGAGTTACATTGAACACATGACAGGCAAGAGTAAAACCTGTTCCACTTGAAATGTTGGCTCCTTACCCCCTTCTGCCCTAGGAGCCTGTGAGTACATAAATACACGTATAATCTGTGCTGATTGCCAGTGTTCCCCTAGTATTTTGGGGCACCCCTGCCTGTAAATATTTCATGAATAAAGACATCTTTTTCTATTGAAAAAAAAATAGGGACAGCTAAGTGGTGGAGTGGATAGAGCACCGACCCTGGGTTCAGGAGGACCTGAGTTCAAATCCAGTCTCAGACACAAAACACTCACTAGCTGTGTGACCCTGGGCAAGTCACTTAAACCCACGGCCTAGCCCCCCCACCAAAAAAAAGAGTTACTTTGAAAAAAGTACTGGATTTGGAGTTTGAGGAAATTAACTCAATCCCAGTTCTGCTACTTGCTACCTGAGTGACCCAGGGCAAGTCACTTAATATCCCTTAGACACCTGCTTCATCTATAAAATGGTTAGACTAGGTCAGAAAAGCTTAGAGTAGATGAGATCCAAGGTCCTGTCTAGCTCAACATCTATGATCTTTTGATCAAGGAAAAATCAAGATAGAATACTCTCATATCTTCTCTAGACTGGGTTATTTATATCAGAGGAAAGTTAGATAAAGTTTACCTGGATTTCGGCAAAACATTTGATAAAGTCTCTTGTGCTGAAAACACATGGGCTATACATTACAATGGTTAGGTAAACCAAAGGTAGCTGAGTACTCATTAATGTTTTTATGTCAGTGAGCAAGGAGGTATCTGCCTCAGATCTCTGCTTGGCCCTCTTCTACTTAACATTTTTATCAAAGACATAGACAACAAGTTAATGTCACCTTAGGCTGCATTAAGAGAGGCATATGTCCAAGAAAAAGGAAAAAGTACTTCTGTACTTTCCCAATGTCAGACTACATCAGACAAAATCCATTCAGTCCTTCATGCCATCTTAGCAATGACATTGATAAACTGAAGAGCATTCAACAAGAGGTCAACCTGAAGATCATATCATATAAGGATCAGTTGAAAGAACTGATGAAAGAAGACATATGAAAGGCATAGAAGTTGTTGTCAACATGTCACATGACATGGTGTCATGTGAAAAAGAGATTGCACTTGTTTTGCTTATCCCCAGTACAGACCACTAGGAATAATCAGTAGAAGTTTGAAAGAAGGAGATTTAGGTTTGATATGAGAAAAAGTTTCCTAATCATTATTCCTAATAATCAAAAAAGTAGAATGGGCTGTCTCTAGGGGTAATAGGTTCCCCTTTTGTATGTGTCTTCAAGTAAAGATTGAATGACTACTTGTTGATGATATTGTAATAATAGTAATAACTAGGTTTTAGTGAGTGCTTTTAAGATTTACGAGATGTTTTATAAATATTATCTCATTTGACCTTCATAGCAGCCCTGTAAAGTAGGGGCTATTATCACCCCCATTTTACATATGGAGAAACTTGGCTTGAAGGGTAAATGGTTTGCCTAGAGTAACAGCAAACATCAGATGCATAATTTGAACTCAGGTCTTCCTGCCTCCTGGCCTAGTGCTCTACCCACTATCTGTTCAGCTGTTGAAATTTGGGTTGGATTAGATGGCCTCTGGAGTCTCTTCCAACTCTGACATTCCAGGAGTCTCTGTAACCCATCACTTCACATGTTTTCTCATATATAAAATGAAATTTTATTAGGTATTAGGTATTATTAGGCATTAGGCTGGATGAAATTTAAGATACCTGCCTGCTCTAGAACCAGTGAATCCATCCTATGTACCATCACTGTAACCATAGGTAATGATCAGCCATCATTCCCATCCAAGAAAAGCATTAGATTTTGTTAGGGGAAGGGGGGTAGTATATTACATTATTGATTCACGTTTAGCTTGTAGTTAATTAACATATACCCCATGTCAGATGAATTGTGTTGCCACACCTACTCCCAACTGTGTACTTAGGCACAGTCTAACATATGGCAGCACACTCCATGCTGCTGATTCTGGTTGTCCCTTTATTAACTTTTGCCAGAGAGTTTTTGTAGAGTCAGCAAACTGAAGGATTTACCAAGACTTGGTTGGCCAAGGAACTTCACCCCAAGGTGTCTAGAGATCAGCCCAGTTCTGCCCATGTGTTTGTGCTGGTCCAGGGAAAATATGTCACTTCTGTATACTTGGGAGAGCATGGATCCGTGATGGGATCATGAAATTCTGGGGACAATAAGGGAGGGAATGGAGAGAGGCAAAAAAGGAAGTGATTGCTGCAGACTGATGCAGTTACTAAGGGCAGTGAGCAATGATAAAAATTAGTGTTAGACTAATCTCACTGGAACTATTTCTGAGAATGTGGCTGAGGTTATGCTTAACTAACCTGGAGGTCAGATTGCTATAGAAGATACATTGGCCTCACACAGAGCAAACCTGCTAGCCATCCACTCAAGCAGCCAACCACCGCCAAACCTTTACCTGGGCCCATCGCCTTGGCTTCACTACTCAAGGGCAATTTCCCTCATCTGCCAGCTGACCCCAGCTAATGAAGATCAGTAGGTACTCAATGCAGAAGAGAAGCAGGAAGGTAGGGAAAAAACAATTTATGGGAAGTGTCTCTGATAAAGGCCTCATTTCTCAAAAATGTAGAGAACTGAGTCAAATTTAAAAGAATATGTTATTTACCACATGATGAGTGGTCAAAGGTTATGAACATGTGGTTTTCAGAAGAAGAACTCAAAGCTATCTATGGTCATGTAAAATAAAATCTGAATCACAATTGATTAGAGAAATGCAAATTAAAACAACTCTGAGGTATCACCTCACACCTATCAGATTGGCTAATATAACAGAAAAGAAAAATGGCAAATATTGGAGGGGATATGGAAAAATTCAGACACTAATGTACTGTTGGTAGAGTTGTGAACTGATCCAACCATTCTGGAGAATAATTTAGAACTATGCTATAGAGCTATAAACTGTGCATACCCTTTGGCCCAACAATACCACTACTAGGTCTGTATCCCAAAGAGATTTTTTAAAAAAGGAAGATGATGTATAGGTACAAAAATATTTATAGCAGCTCTTTCGTGGTGTCAAAGAATTGGAAATTGAGGGGATGCCCATCATTTGGGGAATGGTTGAACAACTTGCGGCATATGCTTGTGATGTAATAATATTATGCTATTTAAAAAATGATGAACAGGAGGATTTCAGAAAACCCTGGAAAGACTTACATGAACTGATGAAAACTGAAATAAGTAGAATCAGTAGAACACTCTATACGATAACAGCAATATTATACAATGATCAAATATAAATGACTTAGCTATAATCAGCAATACAATATTCAAAGACAACTTGGAAGAACTTATGATGAAAAATACCAGCCATCCTCAGAGAAAGAACTGATGAAGTCTGAATGCAGATTGAAGCTTATTTCTTTTTACTTTCAATATCTATTATTTTTGGTTTTTTGGTCTACATTTTCTTTTGAAACATGGTTAATTTGGAAATGCTTTGCATGACTGCATATTTGTAATCTATATCAAATTGCTTGCTTTCTCAAGAGGAGGGAGGGGAGAGAGGGAGATAATCTGGAACTCAAAATTATTTTTTAAAATGTTAATATTTTTTCTTTACATCCGATTGAGAAAAGTAAAATAAAAGTTAAATGTAAAAAAAGCTCAGTAGGTCAACTAAGGGAATACAAACAAACAAACTTGATCAACTCTAATTATTCCAGGCACTGTCAATGTCAAAGCATAAACCAATTTCCCATCCTATGTATCAGGGACTAGATGCCCAATTCAGTCCTCCTTTCACATGTATTCCAACAAAAGAGTAGGCAGGAGGTACAGAAAAATTTGTCATAAAGGGAAAAAAAAGCAGCTTCAAGTGAAGGTCATGGGGTAGCAGAACACTCTTACCTAATTTTAGTCTATTGATCAAATTAATGCCATTCTGAGGATTTTCTTTTTCCTTATCTCATGTGATCCCACCCAACAATGCTGAAGGTATTCAAGAAAAGTTTTACACTCATTTGACATGTAGAAACTGAGAACAGAGACAGGAAGTGACTTGCATGAAGTTATACAGCCACTTCCTGCCAGAGCTAGGACTACAACCTAGGTCTGCAGTTTCTATCACCCTTACCCCTCTTTTCCTTTCTCCTCTCAGAGTATCTTCTATTTGCTCTGTATATATGCTGTATGTAAATAGTTGTTTACATGCTGTCTCCTCCATTAGAATGTAAACTCCTTGAGGACAGGGACCTATTTTTTGCCTTTGTATCCCCACTACTTAGCACAGATCTGAGCACATAGTAAGTACTTAATAAATGCTTGCTGACTTGACAACTTGTTTCTACTTCCCTACATACCTAGGGAGTATGCCTAGGTCCCTGCATCCATCCTTACCACACTACAAGTAAAAATGAAAATACAATAACAAGAGAATAATTATGAGGCCAAAAGGAGTACTTTCACTTTAGGTTCCCAGACACAGATTTTGTGGGGTTCATTGGGGAAGACTCATGCTTTCCTCCCAAGCTAAATCTTATAATGAGGCCCCAGGGAAAAGAGAGAAGGTTGTGAGGGATGGATGGGACTGTTTGTCTCTTCAGGCAAGGTCATCAATAGCATGATGATCCACCTACTCCCTGTACCACTTCTCCTCAAATTATATGATCCTTCAAGGTCTTGACTCTACTTGAGGAACTAGAGTATTTCCCTGTGAACCAGATATAATCTTCTCTCTTACCTGACTAGGGATTTTCTGGGATAACCTCTTTTTGAGGGAAAGAAATCGTTTGCTCTTGTCACTGAGTTAGGTTAACAATCTATCTCATGTCAATCCTGAGGGAGCATTATTTATTCAACTACCCTCCCCCTCCACCACTTGGGGCTTCTACCATCCTGAGAGAATGCGACTGAAAAAAGCCAAGAGAAGAAATAATGTGGTATAATGAGAAGAGTGATTCCGTGGGAGTAGAGACTTGTTCTCTAGTCTTGGCTCTGCTAATGAACTTGCTGTGTGACTTTAGGCAGCCCACTTCATCTGAGCTCTTGCTCCTTGTAGAACAAGAGACAGGTGACATAGTGGATAAACCACTGGGCTTGGAGTCAGGAAGATCTCAGTTCAAATCCTGCCTCAGGCACTTCTGAGCTGGGTGGCCCTGGGTAAGTTCTTTAACTTCTTTCAGCATCCATTAACCCATCCATAGGAAAAAGTTGGACATGATAATCTCTAAGGCACCTTCAAGCTTTAATTATAAGATTCTGTGATCTCTCTGCTCATTTTTCTTGCCTGTAAAATGGAGAAAATGGTAGAGTAGATGAATTTTAAAGTTCTTCAACCTTTAAAATTCTATTTTCTATATTCTAACATTCTATGTTCTATGGTCCCTTCAGCTCTATAATTCTGCCTTCTCAGAGCCCTCCAGCTTTTACAGTCTGTATTTCTCAGTTTCCTTACACATGACACTCCACCTCCTGACTCTGGGCATTTTCACTCAATATCCTCCATGTCTGGTGCTCTTTCTCACTCTTTCTCTGCCTCCTGGCTTCCCTGGCTTCCTCCAAATCTCAGTTAAAGTCTCATCTTCATAAGAAGCCTTTCTTGGTTCCCCTCGATTGCTGGTGTCTTCCCTCTATTATAATCTCCTGTCTAATCCATCTATTGTTTTTATGTAAATAGTTGTTTGTATTTGTCTCTTCTGTTGGAATGTGAGTTCCTTAAGAGCAGGAACTGTTTTGGTTTTTTTACCTTTCTTTGCATCCCCAATACTTAGCATAGTGCCAGGCACTTCATGGGTGTTTAATAAACGCTTGCTGACTTTACTTGACTTAGACTCCCAGAAAGAAATCTATGTCACCAACCAGTATCGCAGTAAGTGCTACTTCCAGCCTTCATCTTCTTATATCCCCTCACTCACCTTCTCACCTTTCCTTTGTGTATACTTCACCATACCCTGTTCTCTTTTCCCTCCCTCCTTCCTCCATCTCTAGACATAGGATTAGTGGTCAGCGAGGCGACTGAAGTTCTACAGTTCCATCCCAGCATGTAGAGAGGCTACCTGTTTAGAGGTTAATGCTCTTTTAACAATGAACCTGCCCCTGGACATTCCCTCTTCATCCCATATTTAGGGAAAAGATTGTATAATGAGAAGAATCCAGAGCCCTGAGCTAGGAATCATGAGATCCATAGTTGTGTGGCAACTCTGCTGCTAAACCCACTTGGTGACCATGAGCAAGTAGATTCCCTTTTCTGGGCCTCAGTTTTCTTCTCTACATGACAGAGAAGTGGATTAGGTCATCTTAAAGATCCTTTCCAACTCCGTAATTCTAGGATTCCATTGTTCTAGGGCTCCTAACAACAATTGCCACTCATGGTCAGCTTTAATTTCTGACACTGGGGACCTTCCTAATGAAGACCTTCCTTTATCCTGGCTGCTGAGATGACCTGGTTCAATCTCTTTCCACTTGTGAGTTTATGTTCTCTTTCTCACATTATAAAACTTCCCAGGATGCCTTCCCAAAACAGTGGCAGCTAGGTGACACAGTGAATAGCATGCTAGGCCAAAAGTCAGGAGGACCTTGGTTCAAATCCAGCCTTAGTGACCTTGGGCAATTCCCTTCACCTGTGTTTGTCTCAATTTTCCTAACTGTAAATGGAAGATTAATAGCACCTAAGGTTTTGTGAGGATCAAATGAGATAATATTTGTAAACTGCTTAACAAAGTGCCCGACTCATGGTAGGTTATATATAAGAGCTAGCTATTATTACAGAACTATAATTTCTCACTATCTGTCTTATTTCCTGATGTTGTGTAAAGGTCTTCTTTCTTCCTATTAGACTGTGACCTTGGAGGGGGGGGTGCCCTTTTATTGTATCCTCTCTTTCCTCTCAATTTAATCATTCAATGATACCTTCAGCTCACCGTCCATCAGCAAAAATACATTTTACTGCAATGGAAATAACCTCAGATAAAAATATGCTTCTTAAATGCTTCTAAAACTCGTAGCCAAGGGCTTCCACCACTACTGCTGCCGCCACACCCCAGATTTATGCCTCACTCAGATCAGATCCCATCCTGGGAGGCTACCCAGAAGATCACTTATTCTTCTTTCATGATGCTCCCTCCCACACTGGCCTTTAGTAAGCCTTCGTGTGTGGTTTGTATTTGGCTTATGCCATTACTTCAAGAGATCCAAGATTTCATCATTGTGGACACTCCCTCCATTGACACAGAGCACCACACCTCCCTACCTCCCCATTCTTCCTTTCCCCCCAAACACACACTTTAGTAGATAGTCTATATGGCTTGCTTTGGGCATGCTCACACAAACCAACTAGTCAGCAACTCTCTGGTGATGAATCTCTTGACCCTTATTATTAGCTAGACTAGTCCTTAAGTAACTAATATGTAGCCTTTTACTGAGCTTATACCAGAATCCTTTCTAATTTGGTAGGATCTGATACTTCATTGGCATAGTCTTCAAGAACTCAAGGTCATCTCCCTACTCCATGATGATGAGACACTGGCAGAGAACTTCAGTGGAAGACAAAATGACATACAGATCAACAAATTACAGGTACATAGCACAATCACAAGTCCTATTTTGCACAGATCAATTCATCACCAAGACTTTATTTTCTGTTCCAGTTCCAGTATACTTGTCCTGGCAGAGCAGCTAAGCAGTTCTTAACCACAGTCTTTGGAGCAATAGACTGTATCTGCTGGACTTGAGTTGCAACCCCTGCCCCCAATTCCTTGTTGAAATTGCTCTTTCTGCAACTAAGATAGCTTCTCATCCCCTTGGATTCTAGCCAAGTAACTCTTCAAAATGTCCATTTCCCTAGGCTCTCCCTCTCTAAGTCAGTTTCCATTAGAGATTTCTTCCTCATGCCCCTCTCACAGTTGGAAAGGATCTCAAAGTTCAAGTATTTCAACCCCTACGTGAAACAAGATTCCCTTCCACAAGTAGTCACCCAACTTCATTGGAAACCATAAGTGATGGGAAACTTGTTACTTTCCAAGGCAGCCCATTCCACTTTTGAATAGTTGTAATTGTCTTTTTTCCTTACATCAAGCCTAGATCTACTTCTTTGCAACTTCCATCCATTACTTCTAATTCTTCCTTTGGGGGCAAAGCAGAACCAGTCTAACCTTTCTGTCACATCATAGCCTTTCAAATACTTGAACGCTTTCCTTCTGTCCTCGCTCTCTTCTCTTCTACAGACTGAACATTTTCCAATACCTTCAACTAATCCTCATATGGCATAAACCACAAGGCCTTTCACCATCTTGGTTGCCCTCCTCTATACATTCCCCAGTGTATCAATATTCTTTCTAAAATAAAATGTTCCAAACTGAACACAATGTGCCAGAGCAAAACACAATAGGGTCATCATTGCCTAGTCCTCGATAATATACTCCTGAATGCACCTCTAGAAAGATTAGCTTTCTTAACTACATTCTGGAATTAAATTGCATTTAATGATGATAATAATAATAGCTAATATTATATGGTGTTCTCTACATGCCAGGCACACAATTATTATTTCATATGTCTTCATAACATGCTGGGAGGCAAGTACTATTATTATCACCATTTTGCAGATGAGAAAACTGAAACAAAAAGTGGTCAAGTGACTTGCCCAGAGTCACACAACTAGTAAGTATCGAAGGCCAGATTTGAACTCTGTTCTTCCTGACTCCAGAGCTCTATCCACTTTATGACCTAGCTACTCCTATCTAGCCATATGTCTCTCATATTATATTTATGTAAGTAGTTTTGAACCTTCTCTATGACCTTTATATTTATCCCCATTAAATTTCCTCTTTTTAGATTCAACCTAAATTTCCAATCTCATAAGAACTTTTTTGTCCCATAACTCTATCATCCAGGGTATTAGATATCCTTCTTAGCTTTGTGGCATCTACACATTTAACAAGTCCATCATCTATGCCTTCATCCAAGTCACTGGTAAAAGTGCTAAATAGCACAAGCTCAAGCACAGACCCCTGAGGCACTCCACTGGAGACATTCCTAGCTGGCATTGAAACTTTGATGAAAATGTTGGATCTGGCTATTCAACCAGTTTGGAATCCATAGAATTGTATTAATGTCTAGGTCACATCTCTATCATTTTCACAAGAGTAGCATGCAGGATTTTATCTAAAACTCTGAAATCCAGTTAAAATATATCCCTTGATATTACCAGTTTGATAACCCTATTAAAAAGCACTTTTCTCAGAATAATTCTGTGACATAGTTAGTGCAAATATTATTGTCATCATTTGACAAATAAGGAAACAAAGGTGCAGAAAAGCTAAATTATTTTTAAATGTCAAGCAATGACACACAAATCTACATGTTCAGACTCTAAGGCCAGCGTTGTTACCACCACACTCCTGGATACCTCACCAGAAGAAACTGGGATTCCTATATTGTGTGACTGGTTGGACTAGAAGACCAAATGTCATAGACTCAAAACATCTAGGGCTGTGAAGGGCTTGGAGGTCATCTCTAGCAGGCCCTTAAGGCATCTGAAACTCAGAGAAATGAAGTGATTTGCCCAAGCATACACAAACCATCAATAATAAAATTGGGATTCCAGCTCAGGTCCTTTGACTACAAATGCAGTGCTCTCATCACACTAAATCTGAAATTCTCTGACTGTATACACATACACCCCACAGCAACTGTGCTTAATTTAGTGAGCTGTTATGTAGAAGAAGGTTTAGGTTTATTGCACTTGGCCCCAGAGGGGAAAAAAAGGACCAATTGGGTACAGATAGATTTTTGTCTCATAAGGAGGAACAATTATAGCTGCTCACTAATAGAAGGTGCTGCCTCAGAAGATGCTGACTTCCTCAGTGCCATAACTCTTCAAGTAGAGACTAGACTACCACTTATTAGGTATATTTTAAGGGCAATTCATATTTTAGAAGAGGCTTGACAAGATTAACTTTTCAGTTCCTTGAAATGCATATTCTGTATTCTGGGGTCCTTTCCAGCTCTGTTACCATTCTACGATTCTATGACATGTTGGAAGATGGGCTTTTCCTCTGCCTGGTGGGACACCAGGCAAGGCCTCATGCTGATGCCATATGAGCTTGCCAAAAATAGGCCGGGCCTATTATCCAAAAATTTCAGTCCATGGAGTTGCATCCAAGAGCTCAGGTCCCTGCAAATCCCAACCCTCCACAACTTCCCCTTAGTTTCTTTCCCATCTTCTCTAGTTTAACTTCTTCCCTCCAGTGATATATTCTCTTCTCCATGTTTTCTTCCTTGATTTCAGCTTATCTCATTTGCAATCATTTAAGTTCCAGGAAGCCAAGGAGTATGACTTAGCTAAATGAATCTCCTCAAACAGAGCAAGCACAGCATTTTGCCAAAGTAATTATAACAGATGACTTCATGTTGTGCTTTATAGCTTACAAAGCAATAACATAGGCGACCTTATTTGATCCTCACAACCCTTTGAGGCAGCCAGGACAGAAGAAATGAGTAGTTGAGTCTTTCCCCCAGATGATGCAACTAGTAAGAGACATAACAGGAGTGCAAACCTATTCTTGTGACTACAAATCCAGAATTCTTCCCACCACATAAGAATAGCCCAATAGCAGGTGCAAAATAAGTATTTGGTGACTTGACATTTGGAGGGATGGGTGGGCATTTACTATGTGCCAAGCACTATGCTAAGCACTAAATGTACAAAAGAAAAGCAGATATACTTTGTGTCTTCAGGGAGTTTATGTTCTACTGAGGGAGCCAACACACAAAGGAGAGAGAGTGGTGGCCAGGGAGGAGTCCTTTGCTCCAGAAAGTTCTAGTGATGGTGAGTGAGAGAGCATAATCAAGTAAACTGACCCACACCATGCAGAAACAATTGCAGAATTGGGGGAAAGGGTGAAATGAAGCATATACACTGATAAGACAGTTGGCAGGACAGATGGTTAGAATAGCTGTGAAATAGAAGCATGGTAGCTAGAACATTCCTGAAATAGTGGAATAGAAAAGGCAGTCACCAATCTGGAGAATGGGTTCCCAAGGCAGACATTTCTCCAGGACCCCAAGACATTTGGCAGACGTCAGCAGAGTAGGGAAAGAAGAGGAAAACTGAATTGAATGGAACTGAATTTATGGAAGTTACAAAGAAGTAGACTTTAATATATAGTAGGGAAAAATATTCCTAACAATTAGAATTATCCCAAAGTGGAATAGACTGCTTTGGGAGGCAATGAATTTCTCATCAGTGAAAGAAGATCTTTAAGCAGAGTCAAATTAATCACTTTTCAAATGTCTCATAGAGGGGGTTAACATTGGGTGACTTTAAGTTCCCTTCAAACCGCAATTTTGTAAACTAAATTAAATTGAATTGGATTGAACTGAACTGAAGTAACAGGAACTGTCTCTTAACCCAAGAAATGAACCCATTGTCTGGTTTCCCAGTCATTCATGTAAAATGCCTGGAATTTGTATTAAAGTCTTTCATGGGGCTATAATTTGAAAGTTCTATGTAGACTCAAAGACCCACCATTAGAACTCAAGTGAATCTCTGCCTCCTTCTAACAAGCATACTAGAGGAAAAAAAAAAAAAAAAACTTTGGTTGGAAGATACATAGAAAGGTCACTGCCTTAGCAAAGGGAGGAAGAAGCTAGTGCCATGGACAAGACACCAGATTTGGAATTAGAAGATCAAGTATCTTCATTTCTCCAGGACTCAGTCCCTTCATCTATAAAATAAAGGGGTTGAATAATATGACCTTCGAAGTTCCTTACAGAGCTAAATCTCAGGGCTCCTATGACCCATTGATAACAGACCTAGTCATAAAAGAAGAAAAAGGACAAAGCAGTGTTTGAAATCTCTCTTGAAATAAGAATGCAGAACATGTAATAACACAAGAGTGGATTTCAAAATGTCTTAATGCTTTCTCCAAGCTCAAGAGACACCCAGAAATGTCCCCAAGGGATCCCAAATTATGGGAAGTCATAGAAGTCAACACAGCTAATGGTTCCCAATTTTGCTTCCCCCACAGGGCTGTAATGGAGAAGACAAACCAAACCCATGTGTCTGAATTCTTTCTCCTAGGACTGACCACTGATCCTCAGCAGCAGGTGTGGCTCATTGTACTCTTCCTGGCCATGTACCTCCTCAATGTGATAGGCAACACAGTCATCATTGTAGCTATCTTAGGTGACAGCCGCCTTCACGGCCCTATGTACTTCTTCCTTTCCAACCTATCCTTGGTTGACCTCTGTTTCACCACTGTTATTGTGCCCCAGATGCTGGTGAGCATGCTGATGCAGAACAAGGCCATCTCTTTTGCCCAGTGCATTGCCCAAATGTACTTCTTTGTGGCATTTGGCATCACAGATAGTTTCCTCCTGGCTGCAATGTCTATTGACCGTTACATGGCCATCTGTAACCCCTTACACTATACCACAACCATGAGCCCCAGGCGTTGTGTCCTATTGGTGGCCATGTCATGGGTGGTATCCCACTTTCACTCACTGGTCCACACACTCCTCATGGCCCGCCTGTCCTTCTGTGGGCCCAACGCTATACATCATTTCTTCTGTGATGTTCAGCCCCTGCTGACACTCTCCTGCTCTGACACTTCTATCAATGAGGTCTTGGCTTTCACTGAAGGCTCCTTGGTGATCATGAGCCCATTCTTATTCATAGTTATCTCCTATGTCTGGATCACACGTGCTGGGTTGAGGGTACCCTCAGGAAGGGGGAGGTATAAGGCTTTCTCCACCTGTAGCTCCCACATCACTGTCGTGGTACTATTCTATGGAACCATCGTTTCAGTGTACATTCGTCCCTCATCTACCTACTCAGTCACCAAGGATCGAGTAGTAACAGTTATCTACACTGTGGTCACCCCTATGCTGAACCCTTTCATCTACAGCCTTAGGAATAAGGACATAAAGGGAGCCTTGGGAAAGTGATAGGAAGAGCAGAATAGCCTGCACCCTCCTTCTCACCGAACAGAATGACCTCCTCAGAACAAGCTTGGGCACAGTAGCTGCCATAACTGTTAAAAAAATTAATGTAGTAGAAAGGAAACTAAATGACTTTGAAGACCAAGATTCTAGTCCTGGTTCTGCCATTTACTATCTGTATGACCCTAGAATTGTCTAATTTCTCTGGACTTGTGTTTCTCAACCTCTAAATTAAAATGGTCAAGCTAAATGGTCCCTAAGGATCTTTTTTGTGATTCAGTGGTCATCATCAACATTTACTGAGTGCCTCCCTACCATGTATTTAATACTGGGAGTAGAAAGGGGTACATGGACCCTGATCTCAAAGAATTAGCTAGTCAATAAGCAAGTATATAAGTACCTACTACCGGCCAGGCATTCTGCTAAGCATTGAGAACACAAGTAAAAGCAAAAAACAGTCTTTGCTCTTGAAGAGCTTATAGTCTAATGGAAGGAGGCAATGCAAGCACATGTGTACCAACAAAATACATACAAGATAAATTGGACATAACCAATAAAGGGAAGGCACCAGCATTCAAGGGGATTAGGAAAGGCTTCATGTAGATGGTAGGTTTTTAGCAGAAACTTAAAGGAATTCAGAGAAGCAAAGAGGTAGAGATCAGGAGGGAGAGAATTCCAGACATGGAGGACAATCAGTGGAAATGCCCCATCAGGAGATGGGGCATCTTATAAAAGAACATCAAGGAGGCCCATGTCACTAGATCACTTATATTCTAGTTGGGGAGAGAAAATGTACATATAAAAGATAACCTATGATACTAGGTAGTTACAGTTGTGCCCAATAAGTTGGACAGCAGGATAAAATGGAAAAATCTCTAGCTCTGAAGTCAGAAGACCTGGTTTCAAATCCCAGGTCTGCTGCTTACTACCTATGTTATCCTAAGCAAGTCATTTCGTCTTTCTGAGTCTCAGTTTCCGCATCTGAAAAAATGAAGGAGTTAAGTTAAATGGTCTCTTAAAATCTTTGATAAATCCTATGAGTGTTCTGGATAGTGACGGCTAAAGGAAGCCAAAAGAAGGAAATAAGGGTGGGGCAGACACAGGTAAGAGTTGAGTTGGACCTTGATGGATAGTAAGATAAGGAATGAGGAAGGCATTCTGGGATGAAGAAACAACTTGAGCAAAGGCAAGGAGGCAAGAAGTGCCATGATGAAATTATGTCAATAGAACCCTAGAGATTCTTTCCTACCACAAATCAAGTCCAAAGCTGCCTTCATCCAGGACAGCCCTGGATCCTGATGCCTCATTCAGCATTGCCTCCTCTGCCCCTTTTCTTCTCCATTCATCTCCTCTCCTCTCAGAGACTGATATTTTGTTCAACGCTACTTACTAAGTACACAATGTGCCAGTCATAGTGCTGGGCCCTGAAGACATAAAGAGAAAAATTAAACAAGGAGATATCATTGTGTGGTGTAAAGAAGACTAAGCTAGGAGTTAGGAGACCAATGCTATTGTCTTTTCTCCATCACTAAACTCCTTATATGATTTAGGGCAAGTCACTAGTCTTCTGTATGCACCAATGTTCCTCATATCTAAAATGATTTGATGAATAGAAAGTTGGTTTTGGAACCAGGAAGACCTGGGTTCAAGTCCCATCTCAGACATAGACTGCTTGAGTGACCCTGGACACTCAAGCACTCTCAGTGCTTGAGGTAACTCTCTAAACCTCAAGTTGCAGAGAAGGTGCCAACCTGCACTGGCAGAGGGAACCCCTTCACCTGAAAGTTCTTTACACTAATGGAATCACAGGTTTAGTCCCTATCACTATGTTTCCATGACATGCCTCACTGGGTCATTGTAAGTATCAAGGGAAATAATAGGTTTCAAGTAATTCAGAAACTCTTAAATGAGATATAAATGTCAGCAGCTGTAAGTGTCTGTGACACCTTGAGGAAAGGTTCACTGGTTGTTAAGTGTACAATAAAAACATATGGATTGGTTGACTGATTAATCTAGACATATTACCACCTTAGAATTTTACCCCCTGACTTTCATCCCATAGTAAATCCATTCAGGACTCTAATTAGAATAGTCTAGTCTGCCTGTCCTATGAAACTCAAGATTTCCTCCATCATAAACTCAAAATTTCTATAGTATATTAATATTAAAGTCATTTTCTCAAATATCACCAACAAAGTACATACATTAAGTATGACTATCCCAAGTTTATAGATGAGGAAATTAAGATGCAAAGAAGTTGTGACTTGTTCAAGGTCACACAGCTAGAAAACATGGAAGTCTAAATTTGAACCTAGGACTCCAGAATACAATTGTTATCTCTATCATTTCATTTAGTAAATGCTTGTTGATTGATTGATTCAGCAAGTCATCTCCCACCCCATCCAATGAACCCTAACATCTGTAAAATGAGGATATTATCATTTGCATCTATCTCCCATCCTGGGATATTGTCAGGAAATACTTTGTCAACTGTTAACTGCTAAAGAAATGAGAACCACCATTATATAATTATTATTCCTATCACCTCTACTCACATCAGAGAATCACAGAATTGTCAAGTTGGAAATAACGTCTGAGGCCATTCAACTCATACCCCAAAGGAATCCCAACTATAGCATAACTGACAAGTGGTCATATAGCCTGTATTGGAAAACCTCCAAGGAAGAGGACTCAATAATATCCCAAGGAAGCCAATTCCACTTTTGTTTTTAGCTTCAGTTGTAGGACATTTCTTTTCAATAACCACAGATTTTTAAATTGCTTGAAGTGTTACAAGAATGAAAAATCAGAACTGATGCTCAGCTGGCTCATTCCTCTCTTAGCAACCACCTGTATTATGAAATTTTTGTAACTAGAAAGACCTAAGATTTAGGATACTGCTTCCTGAAGTTTACAAAAAATGTTTTTTATTGAGAAGAAATTGGTCTGAGTGAGTTAGCAGTATCTCTCAGCTTGCCTATATTCTCTTTTTTTTATTTTTAAAATAAATTTTATTGATTTATTTTGTTTTTACAACACCTGCATTTCCTCAAATTCTACTTTTGTCAGCTCTAATTATTCAGAAGTTTTCTCTACAGCAAGCCTAAATTTCCCTTTTTTCAAATTCCACCCAAAGTTCCTCAGGGAACAAAAAGAACAAATAAATCCTTCCTCTACATAACAGTTGTTAAAATATTTGAACACAGCTCAAATACCCCACCCCCTCAAATCTTAAACATCCCTGCTTCCTTGAGCTGATACTTATATGACATGGTATCAAGGCTCATCACCATTCCAGGTGCCCTCCTTGGATGCCTTCCAGATTATCAATGTACTTCCCAAAATATGGTGGCAGAGCTGAACACATTACCCCAGTTGTGCTCTGACCAGAGTAGAATATGAAGGTACTGTCTCTAAGAGTTCATTCCTGGGAGTTTTCCTGTAATGCCTCATAGTGGTGACATACACTTATGAAGGCAATGACAGAGGAGCATAAGTCTTACCAAGTTGGAGAGCCGTTAAATACAGGCCTCGTGGTGTCCATCATATAAGAACTTTGCTAAGTATAATGAAGCTCTTTTTCAGTATAACTGATGGTATAGTGAAAGATTATTTAACTTAGAGACAGGAGAAATGACCTCAAATCTCTCCGCCAATGTTTACCAGCTACATGAACATAAGCAAGTCACTTCTCTCTGAGCCTTGATCTCTTCATCTATAAAACCTACACAAGCTGCCACACGGAGTTGCTACAAGGATAGTTCTTTGTAAATCTTAATGGCTGTCACTAATCAGGGCAGAGACAGCCCCTGCAGGCACTTCCAACTCTAGATCTATATTATGATGTTGGAGGAGGTATGAGATTATCAGGCACACTAATACTTTATTGGTGGTATAATGACTCAGTCTAGGAAGTCTGAAAGATAATTTGAAAAGTTACACATATCCTCTTTTACACAGTGACTCTAGGGCCAGCAAAAATGTAGAGGCCAGTGATAGAAAGGTCTTATACACACCAATTTATTCCTAGCAGCACTCTTTTCATAATAAAATCTGGAAATAATATAGACACACACAAATTAAGAATAAACACATTGCTGTAAGTGAATGTAATGGAGTATTATTGTAGCATAAGGGATGACTAAAGTGAGAAATTCAGAGAAACCTTAAAAAGACACATAGAAATTGATATGAAATGAAGAAAGCAAAATTAGAAAAACAATATATACAATAACAATGAATACAATAGTATGAGTGAAGAAGATACTAAACGGCGAAAGAACTCAGATCAAATTCAAGGATCAATATTATTTATAGATGATTGATACTGGAATTCACTACCTTCTTCTCAGTAGATAGGTGGTAAGTAGCATGTTTACAGTGTTATATATTTTGCCAGCTGAAATTTCTGTATTAGGCAGTTTTGCTTAACCGTTGTTTTCTATTATAAAGGAGAGTATTATTGGGAGACTGTTGTTGTTCAATAGTTTTCAGTCATTTTCAGTTCTACTCTTCATGATCTCATTTGTGGTATTCTTGGCAAAGATACAGGAATGGTTTGCCATCTCCTTCTCCAGCTCATTTTACAGATGAGGAAACTGAGGCAAATAGGGTGAAGTGACTTGACCAGGGTCACATAGCTAGTTAAGTATCTGAAGCCAGACTTGAACTCAGGAAAATGAGTCTTCCTGACTTCAGGCCCAGCACTCTATTATGCCAACTAACTGGGAAGTAAATGCAGTATAAAATCAAAAAAGCATAAATAAAACATTAACAACAATAAAGCTCTTTTCATGTATTAAAATGGAATAAAATGGGGAAAAAAACCCTGGACTTAGAATCAAAAAGACCTGCCTTTGAGTTTTAGCTCTCAATTTGAACCTGGGCAAGTTGATTCTCCTATTTGGGACTCAGTTTCCTTATCTGAATAATGATGAGAATGGATCGGTTGATACCTAAGGTACTTCTCATTTCTAATATTCTGTGAATCTGATTCTGTGTAGTATTCCTATCTCATTACCCTACTGGGTCAGTCCATTATTCCAACTCCTTCCACTAAATTAAAAAAGTATTTAAGTATCTATTGCATGCAAGGCACTACAAATAGAAAAGCAAAATAAAAAGTCACTGCCCTCACAGAATTTACATCCTATTGGAGGGATACAAGAAGTGAACCTATAAACACATACTTGATTATTTTAAGAGGAAAAAAGCATTAATAACTTCTCATGTCTCAAGACATGAAGGAAGCTAATGATTCTAATTAGTAGAGATGAGGAAGCAGTATATTCTAGGAATTGGGATGTGCAAAGGCATACAGGCAGGAGATGGGCTGTTGGGTTCTAGAAACAATAAGTAGGCCAAATTGGCTAAAACATAAAGCATATAGGAAGGTGAGTAATACAAAATTAGTCTGAAAAAACAAGCTGTAGCCAAATTACAAAGGTCCCAAAATGTCAAACTGAGGGGTTTGTATTTTCTCCCAGAAGCGTTAAGAAGCCATTGAAGGTTCTCGTGTCTGACATGGTCAGACTTGTGCTTTTGGAAGACTATTTTGACGGTTCTGATGCATTTTGGGGGGTTCAAGGACCCCCCCCAAATGACTGAAGTACAGGACAGGGTCATTTAGAAAGAATTCATGGACTCAAGCAATCTTTAAGTCAAGTTGCCAAAGGTTTATTGTTACGCTATTCAGCAGGCAAAAGTTCTTAAGGAACCTGCGACCTTAGAGGGGGACAGTTAAAGTTTATATCAGAAAAACTATAGTAAAACATGTGCCAAGTGTGCTAACTAAGTGACTCAGGACAGGATTAGGGGGTGGTTAAGCAGTGGTCAGTTCTTAAAGGAACATGCACTTTTCGTATCTACTGCACAGGTGTTTTACCCAGAGTCCACCAGAAAAGGCCCAAGAGGGGACCACAGGGAGGTCTGGATTTTAGTGACATAGCCCTGTCACTAAGTTAACTAGCAGTCAGGGCCAACTGAGGATCGTCCAGTTTGCCACTAATCAATGTCTTGTTTGACAAGATAGATGTAGGGAGTGTACATATGTCTTAAGTATAGGCTGCAAATAATGAGGCAGGGAGTTGGTATAGATAGTCCAGTGGGTACCAAGCCAATACAAAGCCAGTTCAAACAAATAATTCCTACAGGTATGGGTTGTTACTGTACTGGGGAGAGAAATGAGTGTTTTGCTGGGGCCTAGTCATGAGTAATTGCTAGGCATATGTCCTTGAGCTGGGAGAAACTGCCAGAGATAATGTTTTTGAGGCTGAAGGGAATTATGGTCTTGGAATTACGGTCTGAGCAGAGGCACCCAAGCACCCCATCAGTTCCGTGGGGGTTAGGTTTGAGAGAGGACAGACTGGAAGCAGAAATTCCTATAAGAAAGCTAATACAATAGTCTAAGTGAGAGATAATAAATGCTTGAACTAGAGTGATGGCTATGTGAGCATAGAAAACTTATTTTGGATGTGCAACCTAGAAGACTTGGCAATGGACTTGACATGGATGTTGAAAAGGGGGAAGAAACAGAAATAGGGAAGTTAGGAAGAAGAACAGATTTAGTGGGGAAAATAATGAGTTTGGGATGGTTATAGGATGCCTAGATGGGACATGCTGAGAAGATAGCCAGTAATGCAAGACTGGAGACCAGGATGGAAATAAGGGTTGGCTATATAGATTTAGGAGTATTTTGCAGAAAAGTGGTCATTAAAATAATAGGACTTTTTAAAAGTGCAGGAACTGAGAGAGAGAAAAATAGAGACAAAGAGACAATCAGTGTAATCATTCAACCTCTGCTTAAATACTTATATTGTCAGAAGGTTCATTACCACACAAGGCAGATGATGCTATCATTCAGACAATTCTAATTGTTTTAGAATTATTCCTTATTTTTTGCCAAAATCTGAACCCTTGTAACTTTATAATCCCTTTTATGTCTGAAAATACTTTAGATATTTGATGGCAGACATCATTTCTAAATTTTCTTTTTCTCTTACCACCCTGTGGCAACTTTTTAACTGCTTGATGGACTTTGGAGGTAAAGATGTTGGAATGCATATATTGTCATAGAATCCCTGAGATGGAAGAGACCTCAGAACATCCTCCACAGTGTCCCTGACAAGTAGTCATTCATTCTCTGCTTGAAGGTTCCCTAATCACAAAGAACTCACTAGTTCTTGAGGCAGCGTATTTCACTTTTAGATAACTAATTGTTAGGAAATTCTTCCTTAGATGGAACAAAAAAACCTCTCTCTCTGAAAATTCCTTCCATTACCATGACTCTCATTTGCTTCTAGACAGGCTGGATCTTGGGATAGAAGTAGGCAGGGAACAGCAAAGAGCCTGGCAGCAGCTCCTTTCCCTGCTCCCAGGGCTGGTCACTCTAAGGAGGAGGAATTCCACATGACTCAAGGACTCAGGAGGCCCCTGGACCTGGGAGGAGTAGATAGATCAGATAATTACTTTTTTTGCTCTCTAATGAGGAGTCTGAGGAATCTGTCTTTGTGGCCTTCCAATCAACTGAATCAACAAAATATGAAAAGCCCGAGGTTGGGTCCTGCTCCCCAGTTTCCCCAGTCCTCCTTCTCTGTCTCATCTGCTATTTGGACTGGTTTCTAGTCTTCAATCAACTCCCTACTATGAATTTCCCCTTATCCGTGGGAGAGGTGAAAGACAGTAGAGACAGTGCACTGAGTGATGGTGTCTTGCTAGGTAAGGAGTGATTGATGGGAATGCACTAAAGCATTTACAGAGCCTTTTTTACTTCCTTCTCTCTTAAGGTCAATCCCATCTTGGCTGTTAAGATCATTGTTGAGAAGGCTCTTATTCCATAATCTACAAGTTCCCTCCAGGTCTGGTTGGGACAGAAGGAAGGAAGAAAAGGAGCATTTACTAAAATCCTACTATGTGCCGAACACTGTGCTAAGCACTTACAAATATTATCTTATTCGATCTTCACAACAACTGTTGAAGGGAGGTGCTATAATTATTCCTTTGTTGCAGTTGAGGAAACTGAAGCACACAGAGGTTAGGTGACTCTTGGCCAGAGATACACGGCGTCTGAGGTCAGATTTGAACTCAGGTTTTCCTGTCTCCAGATCCAGCATGCTATACACAATAACTTTAATAGTTAAAGATCAAGATAGGTAATGTCCCAAATACAACCCTACTCTGGAATAATAGAAGAAGAAGGCTGAGGATCATATTCACCAAAAAAAAATCCTTGTCTCACCTGTTCATCTCATCTCAGGCTTGCTCTTCACCAACATTTAATCAAAGAATAACTTCACCTCAGTCACAGGTAGGCTTCCTGAGTATAATGGGTCTTTTCCTCACCACTTCTGGTCTCTGGAGAGAGCTCTTAGAATCAACAAATAAATAAATAGATGGATTAACTAAAAGGAATTACTAAATAACTACTCCAGTCACACGTTCCTCAAAAGGCCTCATGCCACACTGCTACAAAGGAAGTCAGACCTATTAGTAAAGGGCCCAAAACCCATACAAACATTTTTTTTGCAAAAAGAAATTTAAATGTAAAAATGAACTGAATGTAGAAATTTTAGATTTCTAAAATGAGGGGGGAGGATTGATTTTGATTACTTTTCTGTGATAACCTACCTGCTAGTTTTTAGTAAACTGGGAACTTAAGTCTAACAGTTGTCCTGTTGGTGTATAGATCTCTTCCTTCCATATACTGTCACTACAGCTGCTGTATTTAGACTCCAACTCAGAACAAATATTCATACTGACAGGTAACCTTTCAGGTTCACAGTAGGGTCTCATTTTTCAGATAAATATATTGGTGATAGATCAGTTCAGAAAGATTATAAACTGTAATAAATTCTGATTCTAAAAAAGGAAAAGATTTAAAAAAGAAAAAAAGTACATTATGATGGCATGGTCAGCCTCTCTAAAGTCCTACTCTTCCTCCAAAGCCTCATTGGTCAAAGAGGTGACCCTTGGTTCTAAATGTTTATACCAAATGGTGCAGGTTCTTACAAGCCAAGCTGAAATGGACTTACGTGTAGACCTGGAGGAGGACATACTAGATGATTGCTCTCTAAGGGCCAGCCTAGTTAAAATCAGAGTGGGTGGCTCTAGGTGATTGAAGGATGGATATTTTCTCATCATAACAGTTCTGAAAAGCCATCTACTAAGTCATAGAAGTGCTACAAATAGCACAGAAGAGACAACCCATGCCAACAAATTGCCAAGATCATTTCCCAAATTGAAGTGAAGAACTTTCCCTTTACAAACTACATAGACTTGAAGTTTGTCACAAGTAGGATGGAGGAAACTGAGATTGAGAAAGGCAGTATGGGGAGGCCATATGGCAGCTCGAATGGAGGACAATCTTTGATGTCAGGAAAACCTGTCAAGTATTTCCTCTGACATAGGCTGGCTAAGTGAACAAGACACTTAACCTCTCAGTGCTCCAGGCAATTCTCTGTGACCATAAGTTGCAGAATAGCTTGCATTTAAGTAATGTCTCAAGGCTTGCAAAGTATTTTACACATATTATTTCATTTGATTCTCATAACAATTCTGAAAGGTAGGATGTATTATTATTCTCATTTTACATAATAGGAGACTAAGGCTGAGAAAGGTTAAATGACTTGCCTAAGGTCATACAGCTAGTCAGTATCTGAGGCAGGATCGGAATTCAGGACTTCCTAAATCCAAGTCCAGAACCCTGTCCATTTGTCCACCTAACTTTCCAATAGAGGTCAATATGCATTAAGAGAGGAGGTTTCTTTCCTGGGGAGTAACTAACACCTATGAAATTACAGGTCAGGATGAAAACAAAGGTAGTGGTGCACAATGGGGAAAAAAAAAAAGAACTGGACTTAAAATCAGTGGCCAAGGTTCAAGTTTTGGCTCAGACAGAAACTAGTTCTATGATGGGAACATGACTTTTATTTTGAAGTCTCAGTTTCTTCATCTGTCAAAAGAGAAAGTTAATAATTACATGTCAGTGCTATGAAGAAAGCACATTATAAATCATAAAGCATTATGGAAACTTTGGTCTAGACCTTTGAGACCATAGGTATAAGGAACCCCCAGTGAAGAAACTCCCACTGCTAATACAGAGCAGCAATTATTCTGAAACTTATAGTTTGGAAAAGTTGCCCAGGAAACAGAGAGATTAAGAGACTTGACCAAGGTCATATTGTCAGTATCTATCAAAGGTATGATTTGAACCCAAGTCATCCCGACTCTGTGGCTAGCTTTCTGTTCATGACAATACACTGCTTCTACATGGGAAAAATACAGACATTGTTATTATTAGAATTAATATTATCCTGGGAATTTTGCATTTGTTCAAAGATCAGATCACACCAAGTCCACATAGTGATACAAGGTTCCATTTCCACAGTGACCACTCCAGAGACCAGAATGGTAGATGGAAGTCCCACCATCATCTCTTGGTTTCTCTGTTTTAGTCAAACTCCCCTCCAATCAGTCTTTTTCAGGAAATGCAAAAGGGAAATACAAGTGGCATCTCTGAATTCCTCCTCCTGGGACTCTCTGAGCAGCCAGATCATCAGCTGATTCTCTTTGGCCTATTCCTGGCCATGTACCTAGTCACCACACTGGGGAACCTGCTCATCATTCTGGCTATTGCCTCTAACTCCCACCTTCACACCCCAATGTATTTCTTCCTGGCCAACCTCTCCTTCATTGATACCTGTTTTACTTCTACCACAGTCCCGAAGATGCTGATGAATATCTGGGCCCAGCATCAGACCATCTCCTATGCTGGGTGCCTCACTCAGATGTATTTCTTCATGACCTTTGCTCTTCTGGTTGACTTTCTCCTTGCTGCCATGGCTTATGACCGCTATGTGGCCATTTGCCTCCCTCTCCACTACACCACAGTCATGAGCCCTGCACGCTGTGTTCTGCTGGTGACTATATTCTGGCTCTGCTCCCACCTCATTGCCCTCTCCCTCACTCTCCTCATGGCTCAGTTCTCCTTTTGTGGATCCCATGTGATCCCCCACTTCTTCTGTGACCTCCTACCCCTTCTCAAGCTCTCCTGTTCAGACACTAGCATCTCTCAGGTGGTGATGTTCATTGATGCCAGCTTGGCTGGTTTCATCCCATTCACTTGCATTTTGTTCTCCTATATCCACATTATCTCCATGATCTTCAGGGTCCCTTCTGCTGATGGGAAGCACAAAGTCTTCTCCACCTGTGGCTCCCATCTCTCAGTGGTCATTCTCTTCTATGGAACTCTCATTCTGGTGTATTTACAGCCTTCATCTTCCTACTTGGCAGACACAGGAATCATCATATCAGTGATGCACACAGTGGTGACCCCAATGCTGAACCCCTTCATCTACAGCCTGAGGAATAAGGACATAAAAAGAGCCCAAAGGAAGCTGCTCAGCAAGGGAATAGTTCCCTCTTGGTGAAATATCATAGCCCTTAGCAGAAACCCAGGGACTATTACAAGACCATTCACTCCCTGTACCTTCATTTCCCGATCATCCAGGATGACAAATGCATCTGTTGGTCTGACCCTTCTTTGGCCCATTCTTGTGAGATAGCTTTCAGATGCCCACTTCTTGTACCTTTCCTGATGACCAAAGCATCAGATGACCCAATCACAAGGCAACAACAACCAGAACCAAACCTCAGAGTGACGGCATTTCAGGAAAGACTCTTTTCTTCTCTAAAATGAATTACTTTCTTTTCCCTACCAATGATAGTCAAATATGAGGGTAAGTTGGGATTCCATGCATGCTAAAAGGACAAAATTTGGCCACATTTCTAGTACTGAGATGATACAGTGATTGACAATGAACTGAACCCTTAAGGGAAGTAAGACAGAAAAGAGGCTTTCATGGATTCAGTACATAGCAGAATGGTCTGTAAGAAGCAGGAATCCATTGAAAAGAGACAAATGAATATTGTGACACATAGATGATAAATAGCAGATAATGTACAAAGCCACCATGAAACAGGCTTAGGAAATCCTCAAAGTCTGTTCCCTTCCATAGAAAGTCTTCTCTCTCCTTATAAAAACTGTCTTGCTTCCATCGAGGACTGGGCATGCCCAAACTGAAAGCACCCTGAGTCTTAAGAACATGATCCCTGGCCTGAGTTTATGTACATAGCTGGCCTAGTGAGAAGGACTGCCTGTCTAGAGCAGGGGGTATTAACGTCCTTTGTGTCATGCACCTTTTCAGCAGTCTGCTGAAACTTATGGGCCCTGTCTTAGAATAATGTCTTTAAACACATTAAAATCCAAAGGTTAAAGGAAATCAAGGAAATTCATTACAGTTATCAAAGTGTTTCTTAATAAAAACCAGTCCACAGAGTTCCTAGGTAGATAAAGCAAGCATGTGCTTTAAAGATGGACCTTCAAAGGAACAGGAGGCAGCTTAGCCTGGAGAAGAAAGATGACTTGTGGAATATATGATATCTATCTCCAAATACCTGAAGGACTATCGCATGAAAGTTGCAGAGAACTAGAAGCAATGGGTGGAATTTTCAGAGAGGCACAATTTAGCCCAATGTAAGGTAAAACTTGCTTCAGGAAGGGGCTTGACTAGATCGCTTATCCACAGCAAATTTCCAGTGATCTGTAAAACTTCGACTGACAAAGGAACTTGTTTCTTATGTTCTAAAAATTTGAAAGGTGGAATTCTTTCTCCCTCACTATTAACAAGAAGCTCAATGGTATAGGAGAAAGAGATTTGGCTTTGGAGTCCTGGGTTTAAATGCCACCTCTAATTCTGTGTATCTGTATGACCCTAAGAAAGGTTCAATATCCCTGTGCCTCAGTTCGCTCAGCTAAAAAAATAGAAGGGTTGGACTAGATGGCCTCCAAAGGTCCCTTCCAGCTCCAGATCTATGACTTCATGATTCTGCTCCTCTCATTCCCAGCTTCTTCCTGCTTCTTTGATCTTATTTTCCACGTCCTAAACCACAGAGAGCCAGGAAGAACCTGCACTGATTCGCCAGTGAGTTCTGGTCCAACATGTTGTAAAAAGAATTAATGCTTCAAAGAGGGGTTGGACAAGATACTCTGAAGTGCCTCCATCTCTAAGATTATAGCATTCTGTGACTGCCTCATTGACGCTGGTTCATTATGCTGCTTTCCTCTAGTTACATTAATAGGGTTTTGTGAATGGAATCCATATTGACTGTGTTTTGAATATGGTCAGAAATCAATTTAATTTGATTTCTAGGGTGAGCTTTTATAAGCAGAGCCCTTGACTCCTTATTTCCCTGTATGCTTCACTGGTGCTATAATTCAAGGTCCTTCCAGGCCAAGAGTCCCCCTTGGCCACTGCTAGGGCATAATACAAGGAATCAGAGCCATTTCCTAAGTCTGTGCTTTGGGGAGGTTCCTTAAAATTAATGCTTCCAGGCAGTAACTCAGAAAGGCATTGTGGAAGGGGAATGTTTGGGAGTGGAGAAATAGAGAAGATGTGGTTCTAGCAAGACAATCTATAAGCCCTCAGCTATTACTAAGGCAAAGAGATGAAACTGAACAAATAATGACAGCCTCCCTACTGTAGCCCAGAGCTGGCACCTCCCTCATGATAGCATCCAGAGGTGGCCTTGTACTGGAGGAACATTTTACCGGTGAGATCACAACTACCTCCAGTAAACATTAAATGCCTACTATGTATAAGGCTCTGTGCTCCATGCTAAAGATACCAAGATGTTGGTGCAGTGAATAGAGCATTAGACCTGAAATCAGGAAGAACTGAATTCAAATTCAGCCTCAGGCACTTAATAGCTGTGTGACCTGCAGCAAGTCATTTAATCACTGCCTGCCTCAGTTTCCTCACGTGTAAAATTAAGACAATAATAGCAGCTCAGGGGTATTGTGAAAATTAAATGAGATGTTTGTAAAGCCCCTCATAAAACTTAAAGCACTGTATAAATACTAGCCCTCATTGTTATTAAATATTAATGTCTTATATTTATAAAGCATTTTATAGTTTCAAAAACACTTCCTTTGCAGAAATACTTTGCGGTAAAATGGCAGGTTTCATTATTTCCGTTTTAGAAAAGGAGTAAATTGGTTAGTCAACAGGCATTTGTCTAGTGCTAATATGTAACAGACACCATGAAAGTTGAGTTGTCTTACTTAGTGAATGGTGGACTAAAATTCAGGTCTTCTGACTCTAAGAAAAGTCCTCTTTCCAATACAACATGTGGCGTTAAGACACAGCCCTGACCTCAGGGAGCTTATGGTCTAACAGGGTAAATATGTCTACAAATAGAAATAATATAAGACAGAATATAATCTGTGAAAAAGGAAGATTGAGATAAAAGCCAAGAGAAATTTGAGTGAGATACTCCTTTTAACAGAAGGCAGGGCAAGGCAGAGATTGAGGCAGGTTTAATGGAAGAAGTGACCTTGAAAAAAGCAATGGATTTAAATGGGAAGAAACTGGAGGAAGCAGCACACATTAGACAAATGATCTGTCTCCCAGTTCTAAAATAATATGATCTTATGACCCCAAACGATCAAAAACGCAGAGAAAGGAAAGGGCAGGACAAGAACAGCCCCATTTAATTCTAATGTAGAGCATATATAGGGAGTAGTATGAGATAAGTTAATAATAATAGTTATTATTTTATAAAATGCTTTAAGATTTGCTAAGCATTTTACATAATGTTATTTTATCTGATCCTCACACAGACTAGTAGGTGCTACCATTGTCCTCATTTTACAGAGGAGGAAACTGAGACTGAGAGAGTCTCTATGACTCTACCAAGGTCACACACAGCTGTTAAGTGTCTGATGCAGAATTTGAACTCAGGTCTTCCTGATTCCAAATCTACTTACCAGGGGTGGGGTACTTTGAATGAGAACAAGTTTTACAGAACAAATCCTTTCACTAAGTGGATTTTTTCTGTGAAGTTAGGATTCAGTCAAAGGGCCACACTTGAGGATCTAAAAGGCCTCTTGCAGCCTCCAGGGTGCAGGTTCCTCACCCCTGCTAGGCCACTCAGTAAACTTAAAAAGGTATGTCACCTCTTCCATTAAATCTGCCTCAATCACTGCCTTGTCCTGCTTCTGTTAAAAGGGATCTCTCATTCAAATTACTTATAGCTTTTATCTGGAGCTCAAGAAAACTTTAAATACCTCGACCAAAAGTATTTAAATCTTTCATTAGGCAACAGGGGAACAACAGAATGTCTTTGAGTAGAAAAATAGCATGATTAGGACAGTATGTTAAGAATATAATTTGGGCAACTGTGTGAAGAATACATTAGAGGAAAAAAAGATGAGTCAGGAAGATAAGGCACAGAATCAATCCCTTCTGTCTACCTCTCAATAGTCACAGGAGATATGTTGAAGTGAAAACAAACTTTTGGAAAAAAAATAAGTCAAAATTATACAAAACAACGATGGCAAATATTTTAATTTAGGGCTACAATATAATACTTCTCATTTGGCCCTATTTTCTCCTGTCCATATCAAGCTCTTTATCTCTACACCAGATCCCATTTTTTCTCATATCTCCACATTTCTGACAAAGGGTTAACAGCCAATCGATCAATAAAAAAGCACTGGGGATACAAAAAGAAGCAAAAGATAGTCCCTACCCTCAAGGGGATTATAGTTTAATGGAGACGACAACAAGCAAACAGCAAGCTAGCAAGCTATATACAGGATAAACAGGGAATACTTAAAAGAAGAAAGCACTGGAATTAAGAGGGGTTGGGGAAGTCTTCCTGTAGAAAGTGGAATTTTAGTTGGGACTTAAAGGAAGGTAGAGAGGTCAGTCAGAGCAGAGGAGAGAGAGTATTCTAGGCATGGGAGAGAGCCAGAGAAAATGCTCAGAGCCAGAGATACAGTATATTGTTCATGGAACATCCAGGAAGCCAGCATCACTGGATCAAGGAGTATGTCTTGGGGAAAAAGGCGTAAAAACACTGGAAAGCTAGGAGGACACTAGGTTATGAAGAGCTTTGAATGCCAAGCAGAAGATACTGTATTTCCTTTTGGAGGCAATAGGATGCCACTGGGGTGACATTATTAGACCCGTATTTTAAGAAAATCACTTTAGTGACTGAATGGAGAATGGACTGGAGTGGGGAGAGGCTTGAGGCAGGCATACCCATCAATAGATTATTGCAATGATCAAGGTGTGGGGTGATAAGGGCATGTACTAGATTGGTGGCAATATCAGGGGAAAGAAGGGGGCATATTTGAGAGATGTTGCAAAGATGAAATTGACAGGCCTTGGCAACAACTAGGATGTAAGGGGTGAGAGATAGTGAAGAATCCAGGATGATTTTTATGTTGTGAGCCTAAGGGACTGGGAGAATGATGTCTTCTAAAATAATAGGAACAGTAGAAGGAGGGGAGCACAGTTTAGGAGGAAAGATAACAAATTCTGTTTTGGACATATTTCTTTCAAACGCTCACATAAGGCTAGAGGATAGGAACTCAGTGAATTACCATTGCAATATGGCATTCCCAGATAAGGAAATTCCCTCTACCAGTGCTAGTCAGCACCTTCTCTAAATGTATAGCCTTGGAGAGCTACTTACTGTTATGAGGGCTTAAGTTAATTGCTCAAGGTCATACAACCAGTATTTGTCAGAGGTGGGACTTGTACCAAGTCTTCCTATCTCTGGGTACAGTCCTCCATCCACAACACCACACTGTTATGATGCTCACATAATAGTAAAGATAGTAGTAGTAGTAGTAGTAGTAGTAGTAGTAGTAGTAGTAGTAGTAGTAGTAGTAGTAGTAGTAGAAGAAGAAGAAGAAGAAGAAGAAGAAGAAGATGAAGAAGAAGAAGAAGATGAAGAAGAAAAAGTGAGGAGGAGGAGGAGGAGGAGGAGGAAGAAGAATAAACCTAAATGAGCTATGCAGACATATTCATAGAAACAGAGGTCTACGAGGACAATTAATGATCAAGTCATGAACACCAGAAATTACAGATAAGCTATCCTTAAGGAGCCTGGATGTGCTGATAAATGTGTATTGAGTACAGAAATGGTAGAAACTATGCAACATGGTACTATAAGCTAAAAAAAATTTAACCCTCACTGAAATCCTAGCTTGTTAGCTAAAATTATACATCACTGTATTCATAAACTGTGTTCATAAACTAACAGATGACAAATGTCTATGCTACAAATACACACCTCAAAGTCATGGAGAATGCCACAAATAAATTGTATTGGAACTGGTCTATCTTTCAGATATAATATTGGTACATAAAAAATTAAGGAAGTTTTTAATAAATTTAATCATATCAAATACTCATAATCTCCAAATTAAAATAAACAAGAAGTGTTCAAAATGGACCAACAGAAGAAATCGAAATCACATGGAAACAGGATGAGGTACACATCATCCCTGTCATCTTGTCTGCTAATGGAGTTGTCGCAAGGATACTTTCAGTGAGTCCACAGGAGATAAGCCTGCACCACAAAACACACACAATGCACAATCAGTTATAAAAAGTTGTCATTTTATACATCTGGGCATGAGTCTACAGAACTTTAAATATAAAAGAATAAAAACAGATTAGTGACTTATCTCTCTGCCATATCTATCTGACCTACCTCAAAAAATATTAGAACAGGATTATGATGATGATGATGATGATGATGATGATGATGTTAACAATAATAGCTCATATTTCTATAGCACCTGAAGTTTTACAAAGCATTTCCCTCATAACAGCTCTCTGAGGTATAAGTAGTGTCAGTATTATGTCCATTTTACAATATGGAAACTGAGAACTTGCTCATAGTCCCATAATGAATTAATTAACAAGTATTTATTGTGTACCTACTATATGTCAGATGTTGTGTTGGGTTCTGGAAATACATAGACAAAAATAAAACAGTACTTGTAGCATATTTTCTGTAAGGGGATTTGAAGTTCCAAATTTCCCCCTCCTTTCCCTCTTCCCTCCCTAAGATGGGGGGAGGAACTTCATGTACAAAAATATTTATAGCAGCTTTTTTTGTGATGGCAAAAAAATTGGAAATTGAGGGGATGCCCATCAATTGGGGAAAGGCCGAACAAGTTGTGCTATAAGAATGTAATGGAATATACTGTGCTATAAGAAATGACAAACAGGCAGATTTCAGAAAAACCTGTAAAGACTTACATGCAGTGATGCAAAGCAAAGTGAGCAGAACCAGGAGAACATTGTACATAGTATCAGCAACATGGTGTGATGATCAGCTATGATTGACTTAGTTTTCCTCAGAAATACAATATCTAAAAGACTCAGGACGGAAAATGCTATCCACATCCAGAGAAAGAAGTGATGGAATCTGAATACAGATCAAAGCACATTATTTTCACTTTCTTCATTTTTTGTGCGTTTTTTCCTTTTGTTCTGTTTCTTCTTTCACAAAATGTCTAATATGGATATATGTTTTACATGATTGCACATATGTAACCTGTATCAAATTGCTTACCATCTTAGGAAGGGAAGAGGGAAAGGAGCAGAAAATTTGGAACTCAAAATTTCGTATAAAAATGAATGTTAGGGGCAGCTAGGTGGCACAGTGGATAGAGCACCGGCTCTGCATTCGGGAGGACCTGAGTTCAAATCCAGCCTCAGACACATAATACTTACTAGCTGTGTGACCCTGGGCAAGTCACTTAACCCCATTGCTTAGCAAAAACAAAACAAAAAAAAACAAAAAAAATGAATGTTAAAAATAAAATAAACTCTAAAAAATTAAATTGTATATGTCTATAAGCAAGATATATAGTTAGGAAATATTAGAAGATTGAACTCAAGCCTAGTTCTTCAAATACAATCCATTAAGGCAGTGGTGTCAAACTCACAACAGTGGTCATTAAACCAGACATAAGGATTTCTGTAGCCTATATATTGACTTAGAAAACCACATATTAATATTATATATCTTCTAATGTATTTTTATTTATTTTGTCAAATGTTTCCCATTTACATTTTAATCTGGTTCAGACTGCTCTCAGGAGTGTTGCCAGAACCTGTTTGACACCTCTGCGTTAAGAGAACATAGTGCAGCCACTCCTTAATTAGAAATCTATAGTTTGGGGAATACCTTTCCCTCGAAGACTGCTCTTTCCCCTCCCTCACACTCTCCCTTCCGACTGACTTTAGCTGACTTCTTCTCTCTTCTAAAACTGGACTGGACTCCGTTGTAATCTAATGCCATCTGGATAAGAATGTTGGCATAGCAGTGGAGGGAGGAAGTAACAATGATAAACAGTAATAACAATGCTTTGTGGTCTTCCTACATGTAGTCTCTTCCTTCTCCAATCCAAACACATGGCTGCCAAATTGATATTTACAAGGCAGTGCCCTGACTACAGCATTCCCTGATCAAGAATCTTCAGTGGCTCCCTACTGCAGCTACAAACTCTTTGACTTGGCATTTTTAAACCTCTCACAATCTGTCTCCAATGCATCCTTCCAGGGTGATTATACATTCCTCCACCTCTAACAATTCTATGTGCCAGCCAAATCGACCTCCATGATGTTTCCTATACACAGCATTCCATCTCCCACCTTCATGCCTTTGAACACGTTAACCTCCATGATTGTACTGTTATACCTCCTCATTTCTGCCTTTGGGAATCTAGCTTCCCCTTCAAAGCTTAGCCCAAGTGCTGTCTCTTTCAAGAAGTTTTTTTTCTTCTGATTCTTCCATTTGTTAATTTATTTTATTTTATTTCATTAATTTAATTTATTTTGTATATATTCTATATCTATTTATCCCTCAACGCGGTGTATCCCCCTACCTCATAGTATATACATTCTTTGAGAACAGAGACTGCCTCACTTTTGTATTTATATTCCCAGTGACCAGCACAGTGCCTGGTACTTAATAGGTGCTTAATAAATACTTGTTGATTGGTGCCTCCATTGACTAATTTATATGGGAACTCACCCCAACTTCAACAAACTTTCATGAAGGTGCTCCTATATATAGAATGCGGTGTAAGGCGCTGTTTGAGATAGGTTAGATGAGACGTAGTCACCACTGTTTATGTGGGGTTCACAAACTAGAAAGCACGCTGGTCATAGAACTATAAAGTCTGAACTTAAGGCTAGGCTCCAACATTTAGGACCTATGTGCTCATAAGCAACTCACCTATCCCCTCTGAGTCTCACTTTCTCATCAGTAAAATGGGTAAAACAATCCCTATTCTACAGAGTTGTTGTGAGGGAAATCTTTTGAAAACTCTGAAGTGAAATATAAATGTGAGTTATTATTGACACAGCTCAACCTTCTCAGAGAAGGAGAGGCTGAGTCACTTGCTGTTAGTAGGGTGGCATAGGGTGGGAATGCAGTTGAGGGTTAGAGGAGAGAGAAAAAGATTTGCAACAGTCACTGTGAATCATGGCTAAGGCATCAATAAGAGTAGAATAGAGTTAGCAATAGGAGACCCAACTAAGGTGGAAAAGACGAAAAATTCTAGAGCAAGTGCCACGGGGAATAATGTAGGAAGTCAAAAATGGGAGGGTAGACAGGCCTACAGACAGATTAGATAGATAGATAGATAGATAGATAGATAGATAGATAGATAGATAGGTGGATAGATAGATAGATAGATAGATAGATGATAGATAGATAGATAGATAGATAGATAGATAGATAGATAGATAGATAGATAGATAGGTGGATAGATAGATGGATAGATAGATAGATAGATAGATAGATAGATAGATAGATAGATAGATAGATAGATAGATGGAAGGATAGAGAGAGACAGTGACAGAGAAAGAGAAAGAGACAGAGACAGGGAGACAGAGACAAGAAACACAATCCTTGCCCTCAAGAAGTTTACCTTCTAATTGGGAAACAACCTGCGGCATGGATTTGGAAAGTGGGGGCAGATAATGAGCAAAGGAACTCGAGCGCATTGGGCTCATAAGCGGAGGCCGTGGAGGCAGCCGAGGCTGCAGCCGCCCCTTTCTCCTCCCGCTCGAAGGAGACACAAGATCCAGAGGCCCAGGTCACGGCTGCGGCCAGGGAGGCCCAGAGGCCTCGAAGCAGTTGGCGCACTGGACAGTTCTGAGATCCCTTGGACTTGTGCAGAAGCCTCAGCTCCACAGACTGCAGCGGAGGCCTCAGTGGAGCGGGTGGCAGCGGCAGCAAGCCTCTGATCTGCACGACTCTCGCACCCCAGAGATTAAGCAAAAGGTTTGGACTCCGGAATAATTACAAAAGAACCATTGAGAATTCATCCAAGCTGAGGGCATTTCCTTCGATCCCCGGGCGGATCCCACTCTACAGAAACCCCGCAGCTCCTGAGGAGAGCGACAAAAGAGACGACCCCCAGGCAGGTCCAGAAGGACCACAGCGGCCCGAGAGCCTGGGCAGCCCCCGACGCCTGGACCAGCGAGCCGAGGAAGCGGGGAGGTCTGCGGAGGCCCCCGGACCCGCTGTCGTGGGTGACATCGACCGGCACAGCAGTCAAGCAGAAGCGGCAAAGGCAGACTCAAGCGACCCCACGCAAAGTCCCCACGGCTGCGCAAGACCAGCTTTTCTGCCAGTACCAAGTCCGGGTCTCTTGTCAATCGGCAATCGGGCCAAAATAAGCGATTCAAAAGAACCGATGGGGAAACTTCATTTCAAAAAGATAAGTGGAACTCACCTAAGACTGAGAAATTTGAGCCCAAAGGAAATCTCCCCGAGATACAATTTCAGGCTATTGCCAGACTAAAATTACACTCAACGTAAGATTCTCTGACCTGAAGATCATCAAATGGAATTTCACAATTACCAAACCTGGCAACAGAACCTCCTTTGCTGCCTTAACTGTCATAACTATAGGAAGTTATGACAAGACAGAGTCAGTAGTTGTTTGATGCATTTTTTACCAAAGACAGTAATTTTTCTTCAGTTTGCTAATACAGTTTCCACTTTACAAAAAAATTCTTATGCTACAGTCTTAGTAATGTATTACAGTCATGTGTATACATATATCCAAAGCATCACCAGTCTGCCCAGAGGTGGAGTGTACTAGGACTTCACTATTATAGACCTTACAGGTCTAGTCATACAATGTAAGAGACTGCTGCCATTTTGAGACTTTTGAATCATTGGGTGCACTCACCTTGCAACTCCCATAGCTTTCATGGACTAAGTATAATCATATTTGACACCTCTGCTGAGATTGATTCAGTTGTGATGTTTCCCTAGAGCAGGCCTTCACAACCTACAGCCAGATTCCGGGTGGCCAGTGAAAAATGTCAACCTCTACATTTTTCATGGGCAGCCTGAAATCCTTTGGTGTGCCACAAGCAGCCCTTGGGCCACAGGTTGTGCAGGCCTGCCCTAGAGTGTCATGCTCAGTTTCCTTTGGGTTGTGCTCTAAGGTTATGATCAATTCAATCAATTAACAAGCATTTATTAAGCACTTATGTACTAGGTGCTATGTTAACTACTGGGGTTAAAAAGGAAAACAATGAAATAGTCCCTGCTCTCAGGGAGCTTAAATTTTATCAAGGAAGACAACATGTAAACATATAAATATATACAAAATTAAAACAAGGTAATTTTTCAAGTAGACATCAGAAGCTAAGGATATTAGGGAAGGCCTTATGATGATTATTGCATTGAAGACACAAAAACAGAAATCACTTTCTGCGTGTTTCTAGCCTAGAGCCATGGGACCTGAGAGATATATAGGCATTTCTTGGCTAGTGTAAATTCTGGTAGAATCTCTGCCAATACATATCCTATATTTCAAGAGTGACAGGACTTGAGTGGGATCACAGAGTTGGAAAGTGGTGTGTTATTCTTATACATACCTTTAGTTCAATAAAACAGCCCATTGAAACTAGTAGTATACCCTGCAGGCACCTACCTGGCTAAACCTAGAACCTGAAAGAGCATATAAAAAGCATAGAAATGGAAAGGTTTTTCCTTAACACAATTAAAAAAAAACATTTATTTGAATTCAAAACCCAGCATTATGTGCAATGGAGATATTTTAAACTTTCCCACTAAAAATAGAGAAGAGTAAAGCAAGTCTACCCATGCTCACCATTATTATTTAGCATAGTTCCAGAAATGTTACCTATAGCAATAATATGAGAAAAATAAATTGAAGTAATAAACAAATATTACAATAACAAATAAATAAGAAGTTAAAATGGTTCTATTTTCAAGTAATAAGGTAGTTGGTTTTTTTTTTAATTCCAAGAGAATCAATGAAAACCTAATTGACACAATAACTCATTAACATATGTTTGCAATCCTTGTACACACTCCAAATTTGGGAAATGAGACGGGATAAAAGTAGAACATGGAAAATGAACCAAGTAGAAAACTTACTCCAATGAATAAAAGAGAATACTCTCATCTTTCATTAGCTTCTTGATAAAGGGTTAAGCCCCTCCTGCCATAAAAGGAGGAATGCTGGTCCAGAGAGGTGAGGTAGATTACTATACCACACTCATGGCTCTTTATTCCACCACACCACAGCAGCTGGTATGGTTCACTCAGCCTCTGCAGACCCTTCCTCTGATTTATTGGTTTCTCCAAGCCAGGCACATCTCCATTTCTTTCCAGTCTCCAGTATCTGACATTGCATCTCTGATGAATTTGAGTCCTTTCTGGGTGCATAGGATGCAAGACAGTCTGAAGGCTTGACTGACCAGCTATACTGAGAGGACTACAGATCATGAAACTCTATGATTTGTGGGTGAATTATAGGTTAGACCTGGAAAATACCTTAGAGGTCACTTAGTCCAATGACTTCATCCCTTATAGAAGAGAAGAGACATGCTCAAGGTCACAAAGATAATAGGACACGGATGAGTACTTAAACCCAGGTCTTCTTGTATAGCATTCTTTCAACAATATCATACTTCTTTCTTCTTAGAGAGTCATCAAAACACAGATTCTCTGCCTTAGAAGATATCTCAAAGGTTATCTCATCAAATCCATATATGAGGGACAGATCCACTCTCCAATCTCCCTAGTAAGTAGATACTCTAGCTACTAATGGCCTTTCTAAGGATAAGGAAATTGACAAGTGTTCATACAGCTTCTGAAATCCTACATTTTGGAGCAACTTATTTTTTTAATTTATTATTAATAGCATTCTTTTCTTTTTAAATTTTTAGTTGCAAATTCTCTCCCTCATACCCCTCCCACACCAACTGAGAAAGCACACAATATGGTATCAATTATACATGTGAAACTATGCAAAACATATTTCCTTATTAGCCATATTTCAAAAAAAAAGCAAAAATAGAAAAAATTATACTTTAATTCTCTCTCTCTCTCTGTCTCTGTCTCTCTCTCTCTGTCTCTCTCTCTCTCTCTCTCTCTCTCTCTCTCTCTCTCTCTCTCTCTCCTCTCAGTAGATGACATTTTTTCATCATGAGTCCTTTGAAACTGTCTTGGATCATTGTATTGATTGAAGTAGTCAAGTCTTTCACAGTTGATCATCGTTACAATATTGGTGTTACTGGGCACAATGATCTCCCGTTCTCACTTCCTTTTATACCAGTTCATATAGTTCTTGTCATGTTTTTTTTTCTGAAACCACCCCTGTCATCATTTCTCATAGCAAAATAGTACTCCATCACAGTCACATGCCACAATTTGTTTAGCCATTCCCTAATAGATGATCATCTCCTCAATTTCCAAATATTTGCTACCACAAAAGAGCTCCTATAAATATTTTTGTAAATATAAGTCCTTTTCCTTTTTCTTTAATCTATTTGGAATATAGACCTAGTAGCAGTATTACTGGGTCAAAGGATATGTACAGTTTTGTAGTTCTTTGGGTATAGTTCCAAATTATTCTCCAAAATGGTTGGACCACTTCACCACTCTACCTTAGTTCATTAGTGTACCTATTTTCCCCTCATCTCCTCTAGCATTTGTCATTTCTGATATGTGTGAGGTGGTACCTCAGAGTTGTTTTAATTTGCATTTCTCTAATCAATACTGATTTAGAGCATTTTTTCATATGACTATAGATGGCTTTGATTTCTTCTAAAAACTGCCTGTTTATATCCTTTGACCATTTGTCAATTAGGGGATGGCTCTTATTTTTATAAATTTGACTTAGTTCTATACTCAGTATATATTTAGAAAAATGAGGACTTTATCAGGGAAATGATATAAATTTTTAAAAATTACATCATTGTCTGTGGTTGTTGTGCAGTTGTGTCTGACACTTTATGACCCCATTTGGGATTTTCTTGGCAAAAATACTAGCTTGCCCATTTCCATCTCCAGCTCATTTTACAGATGAGAAAACTGAGGCAACAAGGTAAAATGACTTGTCCAGGGTCACAAAGCTAGTAAGTATCTGAGGCCAGATTTGAACTCAGGTCTTCCTGACTCCAGGACCAGCACTCTGTCCACTATGTCATCTAGCTGACCATTGTCTATAATACCTTTTAGCACAATATAGCTTCCCTGATTATTTCTTCTAATTAGGTCTACTTTTGCTTTTGCTTTGTCTGAGGTCATGATTGCTACCCCTAACTTTTTTACTTCAGTTGAAACATATAAAATTCTGCTCCAGCCCTTTATTTTAACTGTGTAGCTTTCTGTTTCAGAACTCTGTTCTGGCTTTTTCTGGTACTTGTAAACAACATATTGTTGGATTCTCATTTCTAATCTATTCTGCTATCAGCTTATGTTTTATGGGTGAGTTCATCCCATTCACATTCACAATTATGATTACTAACTGTGTATTTGCTTCCATCCCAACTTCTTCTCTTTCTTCTCTCTCTTTTTATCCTGTTCCTCCTCAAAAGTCTATTTTATTTTTATCTGCTTATCCCTTAATCCTCCCTCCCTTTTATCATTTCCCCCTTTCTCTTATCACCTACCCTTCCTATTTCCCTATTGGGTAAGTTACATTTCTATACACAACTGAGAGTGGCATACACACACACACACACACACACACACACATACATATTTATATATTTCTTCCTTTGGAATTCATCCAATTCTTATAAGAGTGAGGTTCACCACTCCCTCCATTTTCCCTTCTATTGTATAAGATTCTCCTTGTGCATCTTTTTATGTAAGAATATTTTCTCCATTCTACCTCTCCATTCCTCCTTCTCCCAATGCATCTCTCTTTCTTATCCCCTTATTTCTAGGTGGGGGGATTGGGGTTTAGAAAGCATCCTAACATAATCAACTCAAACCCACACCCTCTATCTTTATTAACTCCTTTGAACTATCATAATAATGATAAAGTTCTTAGGAGTTACGTGTGTTGTGTTCCCATAAAGGAATGTCTTTTCACATTGTTGTCTTCTTAGTTTATGCCTTGGCCTTCCCTGCCACCATAGTAGCCTTTTATGGTCAAATTCTATTCTGTTATTTGCTCATCTTTCCAGTCTACTTCTTGACTTTGAACTTCGTGTTAAAGTTGGGCTCTGTTCACCTGAGGGTAGGTAGGCACTGTCTCAAGCTTCAGGTTTTTTCATGTTGCTGTTTTCAGAGCTAGTTCTGGGAGTCTGCCAGTTTTTGGTGTTGCTAAGGTGGTGTGATTCTGGGAGAGGTATGGTCACTGCTTTCCTGATCTGCACTCTGGTCTTTACCAAGGAAGGACCCCTGGCCCCCTGAAGCCACAAGTGTTAGTGCTCCTCTTTGCTTTGGAACTGTGACCAGGACCCCTGCTCCCTTGTGACTGACTACCAGTACTCCTCTGTGCCCTGGAACTATAACCCAGAACTGTGTATGGGCAAGAGAGTCACCAATCAGTGCTAACTGTACCCAGTGTTAGTAAAAGGCACCCTATAATCTCTTTCTGACCAGTTGTGTGACCCGTTTCCATTTCTGGGCTAAGAGAAGCTCCTGCCACTGTGGGGAGCCACAGCCATATGTGTGGACAGTCCCCCACCCAGGTTTCTCCAGTTGACTTGTTATGTTTTCTTAGGCCAAAATAAAAATTGTCTCATTCTGACCTTTTGTTGGCTCTGCCACTCCAAAATTTTATTTGAGACATTTCTTTATTTTTAAGTTGTGTGGAAGGGAATTTTTTCCTTTGTTGCTGAAGGAAGCACTTTTATTCGCCATTGTCCTCCCAGAGAAGGAGGACCTTGGTCTCCTCCCACTAATAAAGGCCCCCTGGCTGAACCACACACTAGTGAAGGGTGTGCCTGGGGGAAAGACTTCTCAGCACCCCTGACCAAAAGGAGAAGGGGAGAGAGAGTTGCCCAGGTCCTGGGAAAGAAAGTGCAGGCAGCTCCAAGCCCAGTAGCTTCACCAGCCTCACAGTTTCATGCATTTACCCCAAGCAGGCCTGTGTTCTCTTGGCTGACCACTGGGTAGCTCTCCAGGATCTTCTCCAAATTGTGTAAAATCTTTCCAGTCTCCACCTCATTTTGCTCTTCCAGGTTATGGACCTCCTGCAAGATGGTGCCAGTGTCTTCTATGGTCTGGAAAAGCTGGTTGCAATTTTTGTACAGGGCTTCCAGGAAATAAATTTGAGGCATTTATTTATTTATTTTGAAGTTGTGTGGAGGAGGATGTTGGGAGAGTTCAGCTGGCTGGCTGTCCCTGATCTGCCATCTTGTCTCCACCTTCGCAACTCACTCTTTCAAGGAAAGTCTATTCCAATTCTGGAGAAACCTAATATATAGCAAATTTTTCTTTATACAAAACCTGAATTACTTCTTTGTAACATCTATATATAGTTCCTTATTCTCTGGGGTCACACAGAGAAAGCTTGACTTTCCAAGTGACCCATCCTTTCAAATAAATAAAGATGGCTATCATGTCCTCTCCAAGTCTTCTCCATTCCAGGTAACATCCCCGTATCCTTCCATTGATCTTCATGTGGCATGTTCTCCATGTACATCACAATCCTGACCATCTTCTTCTATATGTACTCTGGCTGTCAATGGTCCTCCTTAAATGTGTTTTCTAAGACAGAACACAGTGTTCCAGTTGACCAGGCAGAAGACAATTGAACTATCCCATTCTATACTGTGGATAATGGATATCTTTTAATATGAGATAACATCATATCAGTAATTAAGCCTGCTATATCACATTGCTGAATTATATTGAGTTTGTGGCCCACTGAAGTTCCAAGTACTTTCCACATTTACTGTTGTTTAAACATACCTTCCTTATTCTATACTTCTTCTATTGATTGTTCTGACTTAAATACATTTATCCCTTTCAAAATTGATCTTAGTAGAGCTGACCTATCATTCCGACTTACCGAGATCTATCAGCATCCTGATTCTATTGTCCATTGTAGTACAAGTGTACTTTTTCACATTGGAATTTCTTAACAGGCTTGTGATATTAATTAGGATTAAGTGCTATGCTATCTGGGTCTGGGGACCATAGAATTTCTCTGAAATCCTTGTTACTAGGAACTGGACAGTTTCCAGGGAGATTAACTACAATGGAGAAGGATTTGGAAACCACATCACATAAGGAACTGAAGATGTTTGTTCTGCTTCACCCCAGAGGTAGGTACAAAATTAGAGAGAGGAAAAATTTTGCTAAGTAGAAGGAAAAACTTTTTGATAACAAGAATTATTCCACAACAGAACTAACTACTTCAGGAAGTAGTAGATTCTTGATTCTTGATAATGTTTAAGTAGATGATATTTCTTCATCCTCCAAGGATGGTGAGGAGTAAATCCCTACCTTGGACAGAAAATTGGACTAAAAGGTCTACAACATTCTATCAGATCATATGAGTCCATCTTCACCATAACAAAAGGAAAGTGAGAATCTCAGCCATAACTACTTCCCAAATATCCACCAACATGCAATGCTGCATGTTTCATTGCTTAACTTTAAGCTTTGTAGATCACAGATATGTCACTTGTGAGAAATAACATGTTAACTGATTACTCCATGGATTATTTCTCAGATTAACCCTAGAAGAGATCAGTTCTTTGATCTAATTTAAGTGGCCAAACTGAGGTCAACGAGTGCTGCAACAATATACTATATTCTTTATATCAAAGGCATAGCACAGGGCCAGGTACATATTATATGTTCAATGGCTATTTCCTGCTCTGGTATTTTCAATTATATGATTCATTTTATTGTTGGTCACCTTTCTCGTGATGCACTCTAATATGTCAATGCCCTTTATAAATTGTGACCCAGAAATTAACACTAAATTCCAATAGTTCTAAAGTCCAGTTTTGCCCAGCTCAGAAGATGAGTTAAGCACACTGGACTTAGAATCAGAAGTGCTGCCTTTGTGTTTTGGTTCTCACACTTGCTGGTTGTGTGGATCTGAACAAGTCATTTAACCTCTCTGATCCTCAGTTTCCTCATCTACAAAATTGGGACATTCATCATTTTATGACTTATTCTTATGGATACAGAAATGCAAATCAGGGTCTGGGAGCAGGAACTGTGGTGAAACACACATCCAAGGTGCACAGCTCAAATTGTTTGTCTGAAACTATAAACATTAACATTTAGCACAAGTACAGATTAGATAAAAAAGATGATATTTAATAGTCACATATACTTCCCATTCAGTTAGGTCAGTTTCTGGTCAGGACTAGAGATTAATTATGACAAGAATTAGGGCTCAGTCTTTAGCCAGGTTTAAGGCTATTCACTCCTACAGTTAGGGTTTAGTCTGTGGCTAAGGTTAAAAGATCAATTTGAAGGCAGTAAACTTGGAGCCAAGAGACCCGAGTTAGAGGCCTGACTCCACCATTTCCTACCTAGGTGAACCCTGGACAAATCATCTTTCTTTTCTAAGGGTAAGTTTTTCCGCATCTAACATAGGCACAATAATAGTTGTATAAACTACCTTGTTGTGTTCAAATGAAATCATGATGTTAAATACTGTCAGAATATTATTAATTCTGGTCTTACTTTGTACCTTTGCTATGGTCAATGTTTATTCTAAGTCTACTTTCCTGCTATTACCAAAAAGCGTTGTTGAACATTGAAGTTACAAGATTGGAGAGCTAGTAGGGAAATGTCTTATGGGTTTGAGAATGAATGGTGCTAGAATCTTTTCATTTCCCAATGGACTGGGTCATCCTTTAGGTTGCCTGTAAAGGAGATGCAAGGACCAACCAAGATTCCGAAGGATGGGTGAATAAGCATGCTACTCACCTCTTGACAAAGAGGTGCTAGACTTAATACGGAAGAGATACTTTGCTTTTTTTTAACATGGGCAATGCAGGGATTTATTTTGCCTTATTATGAATGTTTTCACAAGGTTGTTCCTTTTCTTCTTCTTTTTCAGTGGGGATGGGTAAGAGAAAGATGAAATAAGTACTTAATTTTAAAAAATGTTTTAAAGTAGACCTGTGAATGATGGGTGTGGGGAAATAGAACTTGGGGCTGTCTTATATTCCAGGGGCAGTAAAGGGATGATATAGGGAAGATGGCATTAAAATTCTTGCAGAAATAACCAACTATGTCTCCAGAGGACTGATGAGGATGCATGCTTTCCAAAAGGGTAATGGACTCAGGGTGCAGAATGAGAAGGGTATGGGACTGTCTATTTATAGATTGCACATTTATCAAAAGGAGTTTTATTTTTATTTGAGGAAAAGATCTAATGGGATAGGAGATGAGTGTTGAGGAGGAGAAGATAGAAAAGGGTGTTATTAAAACTTTGTTTAAATGCACATAAAAAAACTAAAGGAAATTCAAAAGGCAAGGCAGATAAGCAGAAAGAGCTTTCTTAAATTTATTGCATATCATTTTTTTAATAGTAAACTAAGTGTAACAGATTCATATGCTATATATAATACTCTTTCCTATTCTACTTAGTAAATTGAAACGTTCTCCTTTGCTATTTGTTAAATTCAAAATAAGCATTTTTTTTTTTTTGGTGAGGCATTAGGGGTTAAGTGACTTGCCCAGGGATTTGAACTCAGATCCTCCTGACTCCAAGGCTGTAGCTTTATCCCCTATGCCACCTAGCTTTCCCAACCATTATTTTTTAAAAATCATGTGGGTATGTAATATAACAGGAACAAAAAAAAATGAGATTAGTGAAACTGTAGAGTTATGCAAGGAAAGATCTTTTTTTAAAAATTATTCTATCACTCTTCTTCTTTTGTTTTTTGCTAGGCAATGGGGTTAAGTGACTTGCCCAGGATCACACAGCTAGTAAGTATCAAGTATATGAGGCCAGATTTGAACTCAGGGCCTCCTGACTCCAGGACCAGTGATTTATCCACTGCACCACCTAGCTGCCCCCAGAAAGATCTTGATTGTAACATTTCACATAAACTCTATTTTCCACCAGGTCAAAAAAGACAAGAAGAGTGGAGGGGTGCTAAGACAATAGTTCCTATGAAATAGACCTCGATGTTCTAAGCTCAGTAGGTGTCAAGAGTGTTATGTGACCAACAAAAAAAAAAAAGCTAATATTATATTAAACTACATAAAGAGAAGCAGTGTCCAGAACAAGGGAAGTTCTTCTTTTGCCCTGATTAGACCACTCCTGGAGCACTGCATTGACTTCTGGGGATTTCTTTGTAAATATAATGACAAGTGATGGTCATATCCAGAAGGGAGAAGTAATTATGACAGGGGACTTGCATTCAAAGTTTGTTGGAAGGAAATGTGAATGATCATAGAAGTGAAGAGAATACATGATGGAAGAGAATTATCATGACCTCAGATATTTGAAGGATCATGTGGAAGAGGCATTAGATTTATTTTTCTTGGCTTAATAGGGCAGAACTTGGATCAACTATGGAAAGTGACAATAGGCAGGTTTTGGAAAGAAATTCCTAATGACCAGAGCTGACCAATAATACACTGGGCTGCTTCAATAGACAGTTAGCTCTCCATCTCCAGAGGAGTTCACACAGAGGCTGGATGGACACTTGCTAGGGATGATGTGGAAGGGATTCCTGCTCAGACATAGGGTGGGACATGATGACCTCTGAGGTTTCTTTCAACACTGAGATTCTATAAGTCCTATTCTAACTTTGTTTAATTTCTTCTCTAACTCACCAGTTTAAAGATAAGACAATTCTACTTAGTCTTGGATTATCTCATGTGATTAGACCTGGGAGAAGAGAAATGATTCCTAGACTAGCCATCAGAGCCTGGGGCAATTCCAGAAAGCCCCAGAAGGGCCATTGCTGAGTGTTATGTGGTTGCTGATTATGTCCAAATGTGCTACATGTGGGTGGGGGGAGGGGATTTCTTTATGGTCCTTTGGAAGAATTCAATTGGCATCCTGTGTTGGATGAGTTGAAGGAGAGAGAAGCAGAAGGAGTGTGAAAGAAGGGCGGGGAGGAAGAGACCATCTGTGATCTAAGCATGACTTGAAAAGGACCTGAACTAAGATTGACACAAAAGCTACCTGAATGGTGCTTTCAGCCTAGCCTCATATCAGGATCACTTGTCATGCATCCTCACTGCCCCTTCACAATGACTTTTATTTTAGCCTCTCCGTGCTGTTAGTCCATGCTATCAAGTGACTAATCGCTATGGCTATCTTTTAGCAGGCATGACAACCAAGACATCTGATGTCAGAATACATGGGCTCAGATAGGGAAACTCCCTTCGTACCATAAAATGATAATGCTGAAAGTGACCTTAGAACATAGAATTTTGTGGGGTTTTTCCTTTATTCTGTTTTTTCTTTCACAACATGACTAATGAGAAAATATGTTTTACGTGATTGCACATATATAACCTATATGAAATTGCTTATCATACTAGGGAGGGAGGAGGGGAGAGAGGGAGGGAATAATTTGGAACTCAAAATTTTACATAAAAATAAATGTTAAAAATTGTCTTTACATGTTATTGGAAAAAACAAAATACTATTTAAAAGAAAAAAGAACATGGAACTTTACATCATTAAACATAGAATATTAGAGCTGGAAAGGAGCCTAAAACATGGAATGTTTAAGCTGGAATAGACTTCAGAATGTAAAATGTCAGAACTGGAAGAGATCTTTAGAACACTGGAACTAGAATATAAAAGTCATCAGAAACCATCTAGTTCAACTCTCTCATCTATGAAAAAACAACTGAGTTCTTGAGAAGAACCAAGTCCAAGGTGCAACAATGTGTTGGTTGCAGAACCAGGACTTGAAATGAAGACTCCTGATTCTAGGTCCAGTGCCATGGTCATTGCATTGCACTTTAATGTAAGTTCAAACAGACATTCTTAGGAAGATGTCTGAGAATTTTTAATAAGTGATCCCCAATCCACAGCAGGCAAGGCAGGTGAATTGCTATATTGCTGAATTGCCTCTCCCAGAGACTCTAATACTCCGTCTGGCCTTCTATTGCTGCCTTTCTTACCTGCGCAGATTCCTGACCCAAACTCTGTTCTCCCTGACCTAGCTTAGTTCCTATTCCAGACACATAAATGCAATCCACTGACCAAATAACCTCTGTCACACAACTAATCTTCATTAGGGTGCAATTAATTGCCTCAGCCTCTACTTGCTAAGCGGCAGCACTGGCAAGTAATTCTCCACCACCTTCTACCTAGAATTACACCTTATCTGTATATAAGCACATATGTATGCATGAGAGAATGTAAGTTTTTGGAGATTATGGATTGTTGGTTTTTAACTTTTCATCCTCATTGGTTAGCAAAATGTACTGAGCATGGAGGGTATTTAAAATGTTTGCTGAATTGAATTGAATCAGAATCACCATCATTATCCCTACACTGACTATTCACGGAGAGGTGAGAAAGTTTTGTGCATGTCTGAGTGAGAATCCTATCATCATAACAACAACAACAGTAATAATGATTATTAATAACAATAACATCTTGCTCCTATGTAGTACTTCAAGGTTTGCAAAGCCCTCTACACATGTTGTTTCATGGTATCTTCATATAATCCCTGTGAGCAAGGTGCTATTATTATTCTTAGATGAGAAAACAGACAGAACAGGTTAAGTGACTTTCCCTAAGGTGTCACAGGTAGTGACAGAGACAGAAGATGAATGCATGCTTTCTGATGCAAAGCTAGAGTTCTTTCCACTGTACTGCGCTAATAATATCAGGCACCTTCTAATTCTAAATCCTATGATCTGTATTTTCTATATAAAGAAACTGAGGCCCAGAGTGGGAAAAAAGGCTTACCCAATACCACAACTAATAAATGTGAGAAGTGGGAATCTGCCACCCCAGAGCATCTGTCTCCAATTCCACTGCTCTTGCCATCACACTATTCTGCATCTTAGAAATATATGACTAATGCATAGAAACATCGAGGGAAAAAAAAGGTTTCCAAAGAAAACATGTCAAAATGTCTAGTAAAGACCCAAGGGACCAAAAGAGATAAAGAATGGAGAATCAATGTGGTTGGCATAAACAGAAAAGACTTTTCCTAGAGAGAGTTTCACAGGGGCCTGGCTTCAAGAGCGAAATTAGGAGATCGCTGAGTAAACAAAGTTATCCCAAACTCCTAACACACTATTCTATTCCAGGTGGTGCTCCACCATGTTTTAGAAGGTCAGCAGCTCCCATTAGTTTACATCAGTGACAGAAGGATTTTTTTCCACATATGGTTGTAATATGTACAAACAAAGAGAGGTAGGAAAGTTTAAAAGTAGTCCGAAGAATTGAAGACAGAATATTTAGTAGACCATACTCCCTATGAAGCAATCTTCCTTTGCATAGATCTAGTCATAATTATATAAGGGAGACACCATGGTGTAGTGAAATCAGGACCTGGGTTCAAATCCCACCTCTGCCAACTATTTCGTATGTGACCCCAGACAAGTCACCTAACCTCCCTGGGTCTCAGTTTCTTCATCTATAAAATCGAGGGCTTAGACTAGACAACCTCAAGGGACACTTCTAGATCTAAATATTGATCCTAGAGACCTATTGGAACCCCTGTCTCTGAAGGTCTTCAAGTGAAGGATGGATGAGGAGTTATAAGGAATGGTTTAGAAGGAGTTCTTGGCAGGTCTGGATTAGACAAGATGACCTCTGAGACCCCTTTTACTCTGAGTCTATAATTCTATGGAACTAAAGACTGGAATAGGGAAATGAACAGCCAAAGATTATGGTGAAGAAGTGATAGGAACTAGGATATGAACGCATTTCTTCTAACTGTCCAGGGCTATTGCCTTGATATGCAAATGACATTGGGCAAGAAGGATTAGGGTCAGGGGAGAGGAAGTGAAAAGGAAGAACATATTCAATGATAATGTGGCCCTGAGAACTATGTGGAATTGTCAGTGTCAGATCCATGGATGGAAAAGATATTTTCCAGAGAGAGTTTGGTGAGGGCCTGGAATCAAGGGCTGAGCTTGGTTGCTTCTTACTGATCAAGGTCACTGATTGAGCAGCTGAGGTTCTATTCCAGTGTTCTTAAAGTATCATTAAAACGTTAAACAACTTTCTCATGAGGCAATATTAGAAACCTAAGGATATTTTCCCCAAGGTTATCACCTGGAAAGGAAGGTGGAAGCAATTTTTATATACAGTAGCCAAGTATAGATGAGTGTCCACATACACTCAGGCTTTCCAGAGATCTCAGAGGTAAGGAAGTGAAAAGGGGTAAGATTTGATGGAAAATCTGGATTTTCAGCATCAAGCACAGCATTTTAAATGTGGTGGGAACTCAATAAATACTGGTCATAAAATTTAAAGATTGAAATAAGCTCAGAAATCAACTCTTCCAACCTCCCATCCCATATAGTAGTTGCTGTATCCCAAAAGTGGACAATTATATAACACATCGCATTTTCCAATGCGTTTTACACAGTTTCTCTATAGATTTGATCCTCTGAAAGTGTGGAGTAACTCCAGCATTTCCACAAACAAATGTTTGTTGATTGATTGGTTGCTTGCTTGAAGTTGGCAGTGTAAGCAGTACTATCCTCATTTGACAAATTAAGGAAATAACTTCTAAGAAGTTAAGATGCTTGCTTCAAGTTCACACTGGTAGGAGACAGTGAGGGGACAATGGATAGAGCACTGGGCCTGGAGTCAGGAAGATGATCTGGCCTCAGATTTTCTAGTTGTGTGACCCTGGGCAAGTCACTTAACCCTGTTTGCCTTAATTTCCTCATCTGTAAAATGTCCTGGAGGAGAAAATGGAAAACTGACCCAGTATCTCTGCCAGGAAAACCCCAAATAGGGTCATATAGAGTCAGACACAACTGAAATGACCAAACAATTGCACAGATAGGGCCAGGATTTGAATTCAGGTCTTCTGACTCCACATTCACTATTCTTTCCAATATCATATCAAGTTCAATGACACCCCTGATGGATGGTCATTCAATCTCTGCTTAAATCCTTCTATTCACAGGGTACACTCTACACACAGAAAGTAGATGATGCTATTTTTCAGATAACTCTAATTGCTTTAAAGTGACTCCTTATTTTTGGCGAAAAATCTGACCTTCTATAACTTTACCCACCCTCAATTCTGCTCTTTTTGTTGTACAAGAAAATTACAATTCCTCTTATGTCTGATAATACTTCAGATGTTTGAAGGCATACATAATTTCCAAATCTTCTTTTTCGCTTACTAATCCTTGTTAACTGGATGTCCTTGGTAAGTACTTCTTGGCCTGTTAAGAATGAATATGCTGTCATACAATCCCAGAATTGGAAGAGAACTCAGAAGATCCTCTGCAGCTCCACTAACAAATGATCAGATTTCTCTACCTGAAGATTCCCCAGTCATGGAGAATTCACTATCTCCTGAAGCAGCTATTTTCACTTTCAGATAACTCTAAATGTTGAGGGGGAAAATCTTTCTTATATAGAACCAAAAATCCATCCCTCCTGAAATATCTTCCATTACTCATAATCTCTTCGATTTGTTTCTAGAAATCGACAGAGTTTGGCTGCAACTCCTTTCCCTGCTCCCAGGACTGGTCATTCTCAGGGGGTGGAGTCCCACTTTCCTCAAGGACTTGGGCCCTTGTGCCCTGAGGCATAGATTGGAGCTCAGATAATTACTTGGTTTGGCCTCTAATGAGGAAGCTGGGGAATGAGTCTCAGTGGCCTCCTAATCAACTGAACCAACAAAATAAGAAAAGCCCAAAGCTGTTCCTGGATCCAGGTGCTTGCTCCCCAGTTTCCCTAGTCCTGCCCCCTCTGTTTTCTCTATGACATGGAAGGCTGGTCTCTCATCTTCCATCACCTCCCTGCTATGAATTTGCCATTCTCCATAGGGAGAGATAAAGAGACAGCCCAGACAGTGCCCTCAGTGGTGGTGTGCTGAGATAACTTAGAAAAGCCAGATAAGGACTGATGGAGGTGGGATGGGTGAGACTCATTCAGACATTCACATAGTGTCCATCTCTCCTTTCTCCCTTAATTTCAATTACATCCTGGCTGCTAGAATTATTGGTGAGGAGACTTTAACTCTACAATCCACATGCTACCTCAAGAGCCAATTCTGAAGTTAAATATTAATATGAGTAGTAGCCCAAATACCGCCCTAGTCTGGTGATGCCCAGGGAATAGCGACGAGGATCCAATTCACCCACAAAACCTTGTCTCACCTGCTTATATTATCTCAGGCTTACTCTTCACCAATATCTAATAAAGGAATGATCTCACCCCAACCACAGGGAGAGTCCCTGACTGAGGGCCTTTTTCTCACCAGCTGTGGTCTCTCAGGGAGGTTGAGAGGGTATTAATGAACGAGTGAACGAGTGAAAAAAGCATTTATTAAGTAAGTACTATGTGCTAGTCCCTCTTTCCCCACCAGACAATGTCACCCAATCACAAAAGAAAATTAGGTGAATGACTCAATATTCTGATGTCATGGTCAATCTCTCTAAAGTCCTATTTTAATCTCCAAAGTCCCATTTATCTTGGAAGTAACCCTTACTTCTAAATATCTGTCCCAGAATGCTGCAGGCTCTCACAGGTTCTACCAAGGTAAAATGCGCTTGTGAGCCCAGGGTAGGGCATACTGATTTTTTCTCTCTAAGCACCAGTTTAGTTAAGATCAGAGAGGACTGTTACCTGGTTATCTGAAAGATGCTTTTTCCCCCTGCCATAGCAGTTTTCACAGGCTATCTACTAAGTCACAAAGGAGTTGTGATCTGCACTAATGGAGGGACAACTCATGCCAAAGACTTGATCACAAATAATTTCCAGAGTTGAAGTAAGTAGGAATCTTTCAGGTTATAAACTACATAGTCTCGAGGTTGTCACAAGTAGGGTGAAGGAAGCTGAGACTCAGAAGGACAGTGTGGAGGGGCCATAAAGCAGCCTAAATAGCCTTAGAGTAGGAAAATTATGAATACAAGTCCCAGCCTCTGACAAATACTGGCTATGCAAACTTGGACAAGTTCATTAACATCTCAGTGCTCCAGGTAACTTAAGACTTGAGTTTCAGAATAGTATATCATCTATGATGGTAGAGGGATTTTCCCCACTAAGAAGTAACTTATAGCAGTGAAATCACAGATCCACTGTATTGTATTGTATAAAGGAAAGAATAGTCAACTTAAAATCAATAGGTTAGGGTTCAAGTTTTGGCTTTAACACAAACTAGTTATGTGATTGGAAGCTTTGCTTCTTAGATCCTTGGTTTCTCCATCTGTAGAAAAGAAAAGAAAAGAAAATTAACACTGGCATGGTAGAGTTATGAGGAAAACATAAAGCACTATGTAAACCGTAAGGCACTATGGACATTTTGTTTGGTATAGACCTATGAGTCCATTGGTATAAGGAACTCCCAGTCAGGAGACTCTCTGTGCCAATACAGAGCAGCAACCATTTGGAAACTTGTAATCTTAGAAAGGTGTCTAGGAAACAGAGAGGTTAAGGGATTTTCCCAAGGTCAGATAGTTAGTATATATCACAGTTAAAATTTGAATCCATTTTTCTAAATTTGAGATAAGCTGTCTATCCACTATGCCATACTCCTCTATATGATGGAAATACAGTTTTTGTTATTTTTGTTATTATCATCATCATCAGATTTCACATTATCCTGGCAATCGTACACATGTTCAAAAACTTAATCCCACCAAGTACACATATGGGCACTATGCCCCACTTTCACAGTGACCACTCCAGAGACCAGAATGGTAGATGGAGGTTCCATCACCATCTGTTGGTTTCTCTGTTTTAGTCAAACTCCCCTCCAATCAGTCTTTTTCAGGAAATGCAAAAGGGAAATACAAGTGGCATCTCTGAATTCCTCCTCCTGGGACTCTCTGAGCAGCCAGATCATCAGCTGATTCTCTTTGGTCTATTCCTGGCCATGTACCTAGTCACCACACTGGGGAACCTGCTCATCATTCTGGCTTATTGCCTCTAACTCCCACCTTCACTCCCCAATGTATTTCTTCCTGGCCAACCTCTCCTTCATTGATACCTGTTTTACTTCTACCACAGTCCCGAAGATGCTGATGAATATCTGGGCCCAGCATCAGACCATCTTCTATGCTAGGTGCCTCACTCAGATGTATTTCTTCACGACCTTTGCTCTTCTGGATGGCTTTTTCCTTGCTGCCATGGCTTATGACCGCTATGTGGCCATTTGCCTCCCTCTCCACTACACCACAGTCATGAGCCCTGCACACTGTGTTCTGCTGGTGATTATGTCCTGGCTCTGCTCCCACCTCATTGCCCTCTCCCTCACTCTCCTCATGGCTCAGTTCTCCTTTTGTGGGTCCCATGTGATCCCCCACTTCTTCTGTGACCTCCTACCCCTTCCCAAGCTTTCCTGTTCAGACACTAGCATCTTTCAGGTGGTGATATTCATTGATGCTACACTGGCTGGTTTGGTTCCATTCAATTGCATTTTATTTTCCTATATCCACATTATCTCCATGATCTTCAGGGGTCCCTTCTGCTGATGGAAAGCACAAAGTCTTCTCCACCTATGGCTCCCACCTCTCAGTGGTCATTCTCTTCTATGGAACTCTCATTCTGGTGTATTTGCGGCCCTCATCTTCCTACTCAGCAGAGACAGGAACCATTGCATCTGTGATGTATACGGTGGTAACTCCAATGCTAAATCCCTTCATCTACAGCCTGAGGAACAGGGACATAAAGGGGGCTCTGAGGAGGCTGTTCAGCAAAGGAATGAATTCCTCTTGGTGAACTGCCATTGTCCTTAGCAGAAACTCAGGGACCAGTAACCTCGAGCATTCACACTGATGATTGACTTTAATAAAAGTATCTTGGTTTGACAGTCATGTGGCCCATTTTTTGTAGAGTGTTTTTCAAAAATCTTCTGTATGTACCTTCTTCAATGACTCAAGCATCAGATAACCCAAGCATCACAGGACGACAACCTCAGAGTAAGGGTATCTCAGGAGAAGCTCTTTTCTTCTCTGGCACAAACCCCTTTTCTTCCCCAAAAAGCCATGATCCAATCTGAGGGTGAGTCTCTGCATGCTGAGGGGACAGAATCTATTATTGTACCGATGGACTAATTGACAGCAGACTGACCCCTTGGAGGAGGTTAGGGAACATACCAGAAGGTGGAAAAGAGATTTTTAGTGAATACAGACTATAAGTGAATACTCTTTCAGAAGCAAGAAGTCATTCAATATAGACAAGCAAACATTATAACCCATAGGTTATACATGATAGGAATGTACAAAGCCAGCAAGAGGCCAACTGGTGACAAATAGAGTGTGACATGAAAATGTGAGAGAAAGTTATTTATAGTGCAAGGTGGACCAGACACAAAGTCCAGAGCACCCCAAGGCAAGGCAGCATGTGATGAGAAGGGCAAGGGAATGAGAGCAAGAGACTGACAGAGAGAGACAGAGACAGAGACAGAGACAGAGAAAGACAAAGACAGAGAGAGACAGAGTCAGAGACAGAGAAAGACAAAGACAGAGAGAGAGAGACAGAGTCAGAGAGACAGAGACAGAAAAAGAGAGAGAGGAAGAGACAGAAATAAGAAAAGAAGGAATTAGAGGTACCCAAAACAAAGTTTTCCCATTTAAGAGTTTGGCTAAAGCCTAGCCCTGCATGTGGACGAATTGAAGAGGATGGGGGTTGCATAAAGTAGGTCAGTGATTGGTGCCAGAGTTCAAGGTCAGAACATTTCTGTGGAAGATTTCTCTCCTTCCATAATCTCTTTTTCTTCCATTGAGAGCTGTGGCCTAAGCTAAGAGTACCTTAAGTTTGGGAACATGGTCAGTGGCCTGAATTCATGTATGTAGGCAGCCTGGTGTGAAGGACTAAAGATCTAGAGCAGAGTTCTTAACCTCTTTTTTTGTCATGGTCCCCTTTGACAGTCTAGTGAAGCCTATGGACCCCTTCTCAGAATAATGTCATCAAATTATAAAATAAAATACAGAGGATGAAAGGAAATCAATTATACTGAAATACAGTTATCAAAATTTTTTGAAAGTTCACAGAGTTCTGGTTAAGAGTCTCTAAGTTGAGGAAAGCTTCTAAGTACTTACAGGATGTTCCTTCATGGAAACTGCAGGTTGTTTATCCTGGAGGAAAAAAAAAAGGACATGGATGCTGTCCCCAGATATCTGCAGGACTGTCAAGTGAAAGAGGGAGCAGAACTAGTAGTCATGGGAGGGAGATGCAGAGAGGCACCCTATAGCTCAATACAAGGTAAAACTTACTTCAGTAGGGGTTGGACGAGATCATTTCACATTTCACAGCAAATTTCCACTAGTATATAAAACCTTGACAGCAGAAGGGCCTTATTTCTTATGTCCTATAAATTTTAAAAGTGAAATCCTTATTTATGAGTGTCCTCAGGAAGCAAAATATGGTACAGTGGAAAGAGCTGTGGCCTAGAAGTCCTGGGTTCATATCCCACCTCTGATTCTGTATATCAGTGTAACCTTAGGCAAGTCACTTCAGATCTCATCTTCAGTTTGCTCAGCTATAAAATAAGAGTTGGAATAGAAGGCTTCTAAGGTCTTTTCAGGCTCTAGATCTCTGACCTTCTGTTCTGCTCCTCCTATTCCCAGCTTCTTCCATCTCTGTAAATCCTGATTCCCACTCTCTGGACCCCAGAGAGCTAGGAAGTCCACTCACTGATCTGTGGTAGATAGTGTGTCCTGATCAGAGATGTTGTAGAAGGAATTATTGCTTCAAGGATGAGTGGGACAAGACACTCAGAGGTCCCTTCTCTCATGCTGATTTCCTTTGGATGTTCCGGTAGAGTTTTATGATAGAATTCTTACTGATTGTGTACTGAATGTGGCCAGAAATTAACTTAACTTGATTTCTAGGATGTGCTGCTTTCATAGGCAAGGTCTTGACTCCCTGTGCCCCTCTGTGCCTCCCTGGGACTGTAACTCAGGATCTTTCCACAGCCAGTCTTTGATATGCCACAATATGACCGATCATGGCTATTTCCTAGGGCTGTGCTTTGGTGAGATCTCTTGTTATGTATACTTCTGGGCAGTTACTAGAAAGGCTGGAGGGTGGTAGGTACTATGGAAAGGAAGGAGAAAGAAGATGTATTTCTAGCAAGACAATCTATAAGCCCTCAAGTTAAAGAACGAACTTATGTAAATAATAGGTGGGGCAACTAAGTAGTGCAGTGAACAGAGTGCTGGGCTTAGAGCCAGGAAGATTCCTTTTTGTGATCTGGCCTCAGACACTTACTAGCTGGGTGACCCTGGGCAAGTAACTTAACCCTCTTTGCCTCAGTTCCTCAATCTGTAAAATGACCTAGAGAGGGGCAGCTAGGTGGCGCAGTGGATAGAGTACTGGCCCTGAAGTCAGGAGGACCTGAGTTCAAATCCAGCCTCAGATACATAACACTTACTAGCTGTGTGACCTTGGGCAAGTCACTTAACCCCATTGCCTAACCCCCCCCAAAAAAAAAATGACCTAGAGAAGGAAAGGGCCAACCATTCCAGTATCTTTGCCAAGAAAACCCCAAATGAAGTAGTGAAGAATTGGACATGACTGAAAAACAACTGAGCAAAAAAAAAAAAAGTAGGAACATCACCAACTATAATTCAGAAAGAATACATCCCTTTTGACATTGTCCAGAACTGCTCTTGCCCTGGCAGAATATTTTAGTGCTTAGACTACAACCTACTTACAACAAATATTAAATGCTTACTATGTATAGGACCCTGTGGATATCACTGGGGATCTACTGGAGATAAAAGATGAAATATTAATGACTCACATTTAGAACGCATCACGTAATTTACAAAACACTTCCTTCACAGAAACACTTTGAGGTAAGCATGACAGGTATTATTGCTCCCATTAGTAGGCTGTTCAGTCGCTGATTATTTGTTTAGTGCTTACTAGGTGCCAAACACTTGGAGAGGTGAATTGTCTTGCCCAGAGTCACACACCTAGTGTTAGATCTGCTACTCAAACTCAGGTCTTCTGGCTCCAAGAACAGTCCTCATTTCAATACAGCATGTTGCATTATGACACAGTGCTTGGCCTCAGAGAACTTAAAGTCTAACAGGGTAAATAAAATGTTTACACAAATAGACATAATACAGGAGAGAATAATCTATGTAAAAGAGAGGCTGAGATAAAAACTAGGGGAAATCTGAGGTGAGAGATATCACTTTTAATAGAACAGAGGCCAGGGGATGGTTGGGGGAGGTTTTAATCAAGGAGGTGACATCAGAGTTGAACCTTAAAAGAAGGAATGGATTTCAATGGGAAGAAATTGGAAGAAGCAGCAACTCCCAGTTCTAAAATAATATAATCTTATGATGCCAAATGGACAAAAGCACAGAGACTGAAAAAGGCAAAATAAGAATACTCTATTAGGTTCTAATGTAGAGCATGAAAAGGGTAGTAGTATAAGATAAGACAATAATAATAGTAGTATTTATGAAGCACTTTAAGGTTTACAAAGCATTTTACATGTGCTCACAAAGACCCTGTGAGGTAGGTACTAATTATCCTCATTTTACAGAGGAGGAAACTGAGGCTGGCAGAGTCTGCCTGACTTTCCCAAGATCACATACAGCTATTATGTGTCTGAGGCAAAATTGGAACTTAGGTCTTCCTGACTCCAAGTCTTCTCTATTTTCTATGCCTGCAAGTAGATTTAAAGAGTAGGTTGGTGACAAGTTGCAGAGGGCCTTGAATGACAAGACAAGTAATTTATTATTTTTTCATTAGGCAATGAGAAAACAAGAGAAGTCTTTTGAGAAGAGAAACTGCAGGATCCAGGCACTGTATTAAGGACATAATTTGGGCAACTAATAATTGTGTATAATTCCATATACATAATAATTCCTTTACATAATTTGTGTGGAAGGATGCATAAGATGGAAAGACTGGAATCAAGAAGATATGATACAGAAACAATCCTTATTGCCTACATTTCACCAGTCATAGCAGACATATTAAGGTGAAAATAATTTTGAGGGCAAACAAAAGATTGGGCAATAGTAAATAAAACAAAGACAGCAAACATTTTAATTTGGGGGGGGTCATTATTTTATTTTATTTTTTTAATACAACTTCATTTATTTTTAGTTTTGAACATTTACTTCCATAAGATTTTGAGTTCCAAATTTTCACACCATCTCACCCTTCCCTTCACCCCAAGGTGGCATGCACTCTGAATACCCCTTCCCCTAGTCTGCCCTCTTTTCTATCTCTCCACACCACCTCCTCTTTTCCCCTTCCCCTTCTATTTTCCTGTAGGACAGGATAGATTTCTGTACCCCATTTCCCGTATTTCTTATTTCCCAGTTGCATGTGAAAACATTGTTTTTAAACATGTGTTTTTAAAACTTTGGGTTCCAAATTTTCTCCCTTCCTCCCTCCCCACCCACCCTCATTGAAAAGAAAAGCAACTCAATATAGATTATACGTGTTCAGTTATGCAAAACACTTCCACAGTAGACATGTTGTGAAAAACTAACTCTATTTCCCTTAATCCTATCCTGCCCTCCCATTTATTCTATTCTTTCTTTTGACCCTGTCCCTCCTCAGAAGTATTTGCTTCTGATTACCCTCTTTCCCAATCTGCCCTGCTCTCTATAACCCCCCTGTTCTCTTGTCCCCTTCTCCCTCTATTTTCCTGTAGGGTAAGACAGATTTCCATACCTAATTGAATATATATGTTATTCCCTCCTTAAGCCAAATCCTATGAGAATAAGATTCACTCATTTCCTCTCACCTTCCTCCGTTTTCCCTCCACTGTAAGAGCCTTTTCTTTTCTGTTTTTTTATAAGATACCATGCCCCATTGTACTTCTCCCTTTCTTCTTCTCCTAGTATAATCCTCTTTCACCCCTTAATTTTATTCTCCAGGTATGACCCCTTCATCTTCAACTCACCCTGTGCCCTCTATCATCTATCTATCTATCTATCTATCTATCTATCTATCTATCTGCCTATCTGCCTATCTATCTTGATACACACACACACACACACACACACACACACATACACATAATTTTTTCCCTCCAACTACCCTAATACTGACAAAGGTCTCATGAGTTATAAATATCATTTTTCCATGCAAGAATGTAAACAGTTCAACCTTAATAAGTTTCTTATGATTTCTGTTTCCTGTTTGTCTCTTCAAGTTCCACTTGAGTCTTGTATTTGAAAGTCAAATTTTCCGTTCAGCTCTGGCCTTTTCATCAAGAATGCTTGAAAGTCCTCTATTTCATTGAATGACCTTTTTTTCCCCTGGAGGACTACACTCACTTTTGCTGGATAGGTGATTCTTGGTTGTAATCCTATCTCCTTTGCCCTCTGGAATATCATATTCCATGTCCTGCAGTCCTTTAATATAGAAGCTGCTAAATCTTATGTTATCCTGATTGTGTTTCCACCATACTTGAATTGTTTCTTTCTGGCTGCTTGTACTATTTTCTCCTTAACCTGGGAACTCTGGAATTTGGCTACAATATTCCTAGGAGTGTTCCTTTGGGGATCTCTTTCAGGAGGAGATCACTGGATTCTTACAATTTCTATTTTGCCCTATGGTTCTAAAATATCAGGGCAGTTTTCCTTGATAATTTCTTGAAAGATTATATCTAGGGTCTTTTTCTAATCGTGGCTTTCAGATAGTCCAACAATTTTTAAATTCTCTCTCCTGGATCTATTTTCCAGGTCAGTTTTTTTAAAAATATTATTAATTTATTTTGATTTATCAACAATCACTTCCATATGCTTTTGAGTGGAAAGTTTTTCTCCCTTCTTCCCCCCCCACCCTCCCAAGACGGCACAATCTGATATAGGCTTTACATTTACATCCATTAAACATATTTTCACATTAGTGAAGTTGTAAGTAAAAATTAAAATCAATAGGAGGAACCATCAGAAAGATGAAACAAAACTCAACAAAAGGTAAAAATAAGTGATAGCAATTCAACTTCCATAGTTCTTTCTTTGTATGTGGACAGCATTTTCCATCCTGAGGCCTCTGGAGATGTCTTAGATCCTTGTAATGCTGAGAAGGGTTCAGTTTAACAATATTAGTCATCGCATAACATGGCTGTTATTGTGTACAAAGTCCTCTTGGTTCTGCTCACTTCACTCAGCACCAGACTACATAAGTCTTTCCAGGTTTTTCTGAAATCAGCCTGTTCATCATTTCTTATAGCACAATAGTATTCCATTACATTCATATACCACAACTTGCTCAGCCATTCCCCAATTGATGGGCATCCTCTCAATTTCCAATTCTTTGCCACCACAAAAAGAGCTGCTATGAATATTTTTGTACATGTGGGTCCTTTTCCCATTTGTTTGATCTCTTTGGGATATAGCCCTAGAAGTGCTATTGCTGGATCAAAGGGTATGCACATTTTTGTAGCCCTTTGGGCATAGTTCCAAATTGTTCTCCAAAATGGTTGGATCATTTCACAACTCCACCAACAATGTATTAGTGTTCCAATTTTCCCACATCTTCTCCAACATTTATCATTTTCCTGTTTTGTCATGTTGGCCAATCTGATAGGTGTGATGTGGTACCTCAGAGTTGTTTTGATTTGCATTTCTCTAATCAATAACGATTTAGAGCATTTTTTCATATGACTATAGATGGCTTTAATTTCTTCATCTGAGAACTGTCTGTTCATATCCTTTGACCATTTATCAATTGGGGAATGGCTTGTGTTCTTATAAATTTGTCTTAATTCTCTATATATTTTAGAAATGAGGCCTTTATCAGAGAGACTGGTTGTAAAAATTCTTTCCCAATTTTCTACCTTCCTTCTAATCTTAGTTGCATTGGCTTTGTTTGTGCAAAAACTTTTCAATTTAATGTAATCAAAATTATCCATTTTGCTTTTCATAATGTTCTCTATCTCCTGTTTGGTCATGAATTCTTCTGTTCTCCATAGATCTGATAGGTAAACTATTCCTTGTTCTCCCAGTTTACTTATGGTATCAGCCTTTATATCTAAGTCTGAACCCATTTTGACTTTATTTTGGTATATGGTGTGAGATTTGGGTCTATGCCTAGTTTCTGCCATACTCTTTTCCAGTTTTCCCAGCATTTTTTTCAAAGAGTGGGTTCTTATCCCAGAAGCTGGGGTCTTTGGGTTTATCAAATAATAGATTACTATAGTCATTGACTACTGTGTCTTGCATATTTAACCTATTCCACTGATCCACCTCCCTATTTCTTAGCCAGTACCAAGCAGTTTTGATGATTGCTGCTTTATAATACAATTTAAGATCTGGAATTGCTAGGCCACCTTCCCCTGCATTTCTTTTCATTAGTTCCTTTGATATTCTGGACCTTTTGTTTTTCCAAATGAATCTTGTTATTATTTTTTCTAACTCTATAAAATAATTTTTGGTAGTTTGATTGGTATGGCACTGAATAAGTAAATTAGCTTAGGTAGGATTGTCATTTTTATTATATTAGCTCGGCCTACCCATGAGCAACTGATGTTTTTCCAATTATTTAGATCTGATTTTATTTGTGTGAAAAGTGTTTTGTAATTGTGTTCATAGAGTTCCTGGGTTTGTTTCAGGAGGTAGACTCCTAAATATTTTATAATGTCTACAGTAAGTTTAAATGGGATTTCTCTTTCTATCTCTTGCTGTTGGGCTTTGTTGGTAATATATAGAAATGCTGATGATTTATGTGGGTTTATTTTATAGCCTGCAACTTTGCTAAAGTTGTTTATTATTTCAAGTAGTTTTTTACTTGATTCTCTAGGATTCTCTAAGTATATCATCATGTCATCTGCAAAGAGTGATAGCTTTGTTTCTTCTTTGCCTATTCTAATGCCTTCAATTTCTTTTTCTTCTCTTATTGCTAAAGCTAAGGTTTCCAGTACAATATTGAATAACAGTGGTGATAATGGACATCCTTGTTTACCCCCGATCTTATTGGAAATGCTTCTAGCCTGTCCCATTACATATAATGCTTGCTGAAGGTTTTAGATAGCTATTATATTTTAAGGAAGACTCCGTTTATACCTATGCTTTCTAGTGTTTTTAATAGGAATGGGTGTTGTATTTTATCAAAAGCTTTTTCTGCATCTATTGAGATGATCATGTGGTTTCTGTTGGTTTTGGTGTTGATATGCTCAATGATGCTGATAGTTTTCCTAATATTGAACCAACCCTGCATTCCTGGTATAAATCCTACCTGGTCATAGTGTATTATTCTTGTGATAAGTTGCTGCAATCTACTTGCTAATATTTTGTTTAAAATTTTTGCATCTATATTCATTAGAGAAATTGGTCTATAATTTTCTTTCTCTATTTTGACTCTTCCTGGTTTAGGTATCAACACCATATTTGTATCATAAAAAGAATTTGGTAAGACTCCTTCTTCACCTATTTTCCCAAATAGTCTATATAGTATTGGAATTAATTGTTCTTTAAATGTTTGATAGAATTCGCATGTAAATCCATCTGGCCCTGGAGATTTTTTCCTAGGGAGTTCATCAATGGCTTGTTCAATTTCTTTTTCTGAGATGGGGTTATTTAAGTATTTTACTTCCTCTTCGGTTAATCTGGGCAATTTATATTTTTGTAAATATGTATCCATTTCACTAAGATTGTCAAATTTGTTGGCATATAGTTGGGCAAAATAATTCCTAATTATTGTTTTAATTTCCTCTTCCTTGGTGGTAGCTTCACCCTTTTCATTCTTGATACTAGTAATTTGGTTTTCTTCTTTCTTTTTTTAATTAAATTAACCAAAGGCTTATCTATTTTATTGGTTTTTTCATAAAACCAGCTCTTAGTTTTATTTATTAGTTCAATAGTTTTCTTAATTTCAATTTTATTTTTCCTTGGTTTTCAATATTTCTAATTTGGTGTTTAGTTGAGGATTTTTAATTTGTTCTTTTTCTAGTTTTTTTAGTTGTATGCCCAATTCATTAATCTCCTCTTTTTCTATTTTATTTATGTAAGCATTTAGAGATATAAAACTTCCCCTAAGAACTGCTTTTGCTGCATCCCATAGGTTTTGGTATGTTGTCTCATTATTGTCATTCTCTTGAATGAAATTATTGATTGTTTCTATGATTTGTTGTTTGACCCAATCATTTTTTAGGATTAGATTATTTAGTTTCCAATTATTTTTTAGTCTATCTTTCCATGGCCCTTTATTACATATAATTTTTATTGCATCATGATCTGAAAAGGATGCATTTAATATTTCTGCCTTTCTGCATTGGATTGTGAGGTTTTTATGCCCTAGTACATGGTCAATTTTTGTGTATGTGCCATGTACTGATGAGAAAAAAGTATATTCCTTTCTATCCCCATTCAGTTTTCTCCAGAGGTCTATCATACCTAACTTTTCTAATGTTCTATTCACCTCCTTAACTTCTTTCTTGTTTATTTTGTGGTTAGACTTATCTAGTGCGAGAGGGGGAGGTTCAGGTCCCCCACTAGTATAGTTTTGCTGTCTATTTCTTCCTGTAACTCCCTGAACTTCTCCTGTAAGAATTTGGATGCTATACCATTTGGTGCATATATGTTAGTAATGATATTACTTCATTGTCTATGGTGCCTTTTAGCAGGATGTAGTTTCCTTCCTTATCTCTTTTGATTAGATCTATTTTTGCTTTTGCTTTGTCTGAGATCAGGATTGCTACCCCTGCTTTTTTTACTTCAGCTGACGCATAATATATTCTGCTCCAGCCTTTTACCTTTACCCTGTATGTGTCACTCTTTTTCAAATGTGTTTCCTGTAAACAACATATTGTAGGATTATGGTTTTTAATCCATTCTGCAATCCATTTCCGTTTTATGGGAGAGTTCATCCCATTTACATTCACAGTTATGATTACTATCTGTGTCTTTTTCTCCATCCTTTTTTGCCCCCATTTATGCTTTTCTTTCTCCTTTTTCCTTTCCCCTTCACTAGTGTTTTGCTTTTGACCACCGCCTCCTTCAGTCCCTTCCCCCTTTAATTATCCCTTTCCCTTTTCTTCCCCTTTCCTGTTACTGCTTCTTCCCTCCCTTCTTTCCCCCCTCCTTTTCTTTCCCCTTTTCCCTCCTACTGCCTATAGGGCAAGTTAGATTTCTATACCTGATTATGTTATGCCCTTCTTGAGCCAAATCTGATGAGAGTAAGGTTCAAACAATGCTCCCCCCCTTCTTTCCCTCTGCTGTAATAGGATTTTGTGTCTTTTCCTGTAATGTAATTTACCCTTGTCTGCCTCCTCCTTTCTCAGTACATTTTCTAAGATCAGATTGATCCACTTATTTGGATCCATTTAACCCACTTGATTAGATTTTTTTTTATCATTACATCAAAGTCAACTAATATCCACCTCTTTATGTATACTCCTTTAACATGGTGTAATAACAATACAGTTCTCAAGGGTTGCAAGTCTCATAGTCCCTTGTAAGGGTTTAAACAGCCCCCCCATTAACAACATATTGTATCTTTCTGTCCCATTTACCTTTTTATGTCCTTCTTGAGTCCTGTACTTGAAGATCAAATTTTTTGTTGAGCTCTGGTCTTTTTATCAGGAAAGTTTGGAAGTCTCCTATTTCGTTGAGTATCCATCTCCTCCCTTGAAAAATGATGCTCATTTTTGCTGGGTAATTGATCCTTGGCTGCATTCCAAGCTCCTTTGCCTTATGGAATATCATGTTCCATGCCCTGAAGTCTTTTAATGTAGAAGCTGCAAGGTCCTGTGTAATCCTGACTGTGGTTCCATGATATTTAAATTGTTTCTTTCTGGCTGCTTGCAGCACCTTCTCTTTCATCTGGTAATTTTGGAATTTTGCTATTATATTCCTTCGCATTGTCAATTTAGGATCTCTTTCAGGTGGTGATCAGTGGATTCTTTCTATGGTTATTTTCCTTTTTGGTTCTAGGACTTCTGGGCAGTTTTCCTTTATGATTTCCTGAAAGATACTGTCCAGGCTCTTTTTTTCATCATGATTTTCAGGTAGTCCAATAATTTTTAAATTGTCTCTCCTGAGTCAGTTTTGCAGGTCGGTTGTTTTCCTGATGAGGTATTTTACATTTTTATCTATTTTTTCATTTTTTTGTTTCTGTTTGACTGATTCTTGCTCTCTCATAGAGACATTAGTTTCCATTTGTCCAATTCTAGTTTTTAACAGATTGTTTTCTTCTGTTAGTTTTTGTACTTCCTTCTTCAATTGGCCAATTGTGTTTTTTAGGGACTTGTTTTCTTCAATGTACTCTTCTGTTAGTTTTTGTCCGTCCTTCTTCAATTGGCCAATTGTGTTTTTTAGGGACTTGTTTTCTTCAGTGTATTTTTTTTCCAATTGGCCAATTGTATTTTTGAAGGACTCTTTCTACCTCTCTCATTTGACTATTAAAATCCTTCTTGAGCTCTTCTAAGAAGGCTTTTTGGGCTTCAGACCAGTTCATATTCCCTTTTGTTGTTGCAGATGTGGGTTTGTTGACAATGTTGTCCTCTTCAGAATTTCTGTCTTGATCTTCACTCTTCTCATAATATGAATCTATGGTACATTTCTTTTTACTCGTGGTGTTTCTTTATTCCCTGGCCTTTAAAGAGATTGAGCTCTCCTGCTGTGGAACAGAGGGCACTGACCCAAGCTTCTTGTGTTGGGAGCCTAGGTCTTGGTCACTGGCTTTGTGTGCTGGGGCCTCTTATGTTGGCAATTGGAGGCTGTAGGTTTCTGGCAGCTTACCTTGTGTTGGGCTGGAATCAGCAAGGCTGGAACTTTCAGGCAATTCTAGGTTGCCTGCTTTTCCTTTCCTTTAGCTTTGTTCAGCTCCTTTTAGATGGGTGCTGCAGGGTATTTGTGGGGTTGGGGCCCCTTGCAATGTTGCCTCCCTCGTTTCTGCCAATGCACTGGGAGATTCCTATGTGGCAGAGTGCCAAGGCACCTGGTGGTTTTCTGAGCTGGTTTCCACTGGTTCCCACCACCCTCACTGAGGCACTCGGAGGTCCAGGTGTTGGTGTTTGCCTGCTCTACCACCTGGGCTTCAGGATTTCTTCACAATTGGAGGCTGCAGGGCTCAGACAGCTCACCTGGTGTTGGGCTAGAACCAGCAAGGACAGGGCTTTAGGAAGCCTTTAGGTTGTTTTCTTCACTTCCTTTCAGATGAATGCTGAAAGGTACTTATCTGCCTGGGGCACCTTGTAGTTCTGCCTCCCTTATTTTTGCTGAGGCACTGGGAGACTCCTTTTGCTGGGCTCCTGCACTGCTGCTCCCTGTCTTTCTTCTAGTTCAGCTGTTCCAGGGTTTTTTTCTGGGGTGATATTTTCTGGGTTTTCAGAGGTTGATAGGGCAGAGTGAGAGTGACTATCTTTCACTCTGCCATCTTGGCTCCCAGAAGCAGAAGCAGTGAGATATTTCACATTGTTTTCTAATTTTTCATTCTTTTGGATTTGTTTTACAGTGTCTCGATTTCTCATAAAGTCACTATCTTCCAATTGCTCTATTCTAATTTTTAAGGAAGTATTTTCTTTGGTAAGCTTTTGGACTTCCTTTTCCATTTGGCCAATTTTGCTTTTTAGGGCATTCTTCTCCTCATTGGCTTTTTGGACCTCTTTTGCCATTTGGGTTAGGCTATTTTTTAAGGTGTTATTTTCTTCAGTGTTTTTTTGGGTCTCCTTTAGCAAGCCATTGACTTGTTTTTCATGATTTTCTTGCATCACTCTCATTTCTCTTCCGAGTTTTTCCTCCATTTCTCTTACTTGCTTCTCAAAATCCCTTTTGAGCTCTTCCAAGGCTGGGACTGATTCATATTTTTCTTGGAGGCTTTAGATGTAGGAGCTTTAACTTTGTTGTCTTCTTCTGGTTATATGTTTTGATCTTCTTTGTTCCCAAAGTAAGATAATATAGTCTGACTCTTTTTGTGCTGCTTGCTCAAGATCCCGGCCAATTACTTGAGTTTTAAACTCTTTGTTAAGAGTCTGCTTCCAATGTGGAGAATGTACTGTCCCAAGTTTTGGGGGTTTGTACAGCTATTTTCAGAGATACTTGTAGGGACCTACACATTTTCAGTTCTTCCAAGGTGGTATGATAAGGGGCAAGGTCTTTACTCCTTTCCTGGCCTGTGCTCTGGTCTATGAGTGACCACAAGCAGTTTTTTTCTGTCTTGGAACTGTGGAGAGAATTTACTCTCCCCAGACACTACAAGCTCCACCACACCAGTGCTCCTCCTCACCCCAGGATTGCCACCCCAAACTGTGACCCATATCCAAGCATGGGCAAAGCAAGAGATTCCTGCCTCAGCACTGGCAAAGACATCCCTGCAATCTCCATCTGATCAGCCACCCAATCCCCCTTAGTCTGTGGGCCAGAAGCTCAGGAGGCAGCCAGCGCCCCAGAGCCACTCTTGGGAACTGGAGCTGAGACCTAGCTTCTCTCTCACTGCAGAAACAGACTTTTCACATTGACCTTCTAAGTTGTTTTTGGAGTTGGTGGGTTGAAAAGTCTGGAAACTGCCCCAGTGGCCCATGATTCAGTCCTCTGAGGCCTGCTCCATGTCTGCTGTGGCCTTCATGCCCATGCCAAACTGCACTCCTCTCCCTACCCTGTGCGGTATACCTTTCTGGCCAATCATCCAGGTTGTCTTGTGCTGGAAATTTGCTTCACTCTGTCTTTTTGTGGGTTCTGCTGCTTTAGAATTTGTTTAGAGCCATTTTTTTACAGGTATTTTGAGGGGTTTGGGGGAGAGCTCAAGCACAAGTCACTGCTTTCACTCCACCATCTTGGCTCCACCCCCAAACATTTTAATTTTAAGTTACAATTTAATATTTCTTCTCTTGCCCTGTTCTCTACAGTTTATATCAATTCCTTTATTCTCCTTCTCTGCATCAAATTACAAGGATGTCTCCTATCTCCACACTTCTGACGAGGGTTAACAGTTTGATCCCTTTTTGATGTGAGACTCATAGGTCTAAGCAACAGGGACTAGGCCAGTGATTCCATTGCCATAGGGCCTTCACAAATGAGTAAAGTCTCTCTACCAATGCCAGTTAGCACCTTCTTTGCAACTTATAGTCTTAGAAAGTTGCCTAGAGTACTGAGAGGTTAAATTAATTTACACAGGAGTATGTGTCAGAGGTGAGAGTTGAACCCAGGTCTCACCATCTCTGACACTAATTCTCCATCAACTACGCCACATGGCAACAGCAGCAACAGAGCCAGTCCAAGTTGCAAAACATTTGGATACTACTGGAGATACGAACAGCAGGAAGACAGTGAGACCCACAAGAACTGGAAATATTTGGAATGTTACAAAATGTTAAGTAGGCTTCAAATACTGAATTTAAATAATGAATCTACCCCCCCCCCCGGAAGCCCAAACCATATTGACTGAATTCTAATTTTGTCATGCATTTTGCTACAGCTATAAACAAATCCCAATACCTGCTGGTATTGATGTTAAGTTAAAAAACAATTATACTTTTCTTTAATTCTGAGCATTGGAACTTGTTGCATGAGGAAGAATCTCTTGTGACCATAAATTTGACTTGCTTATTGCCTATGATTTCACCTTAGTTCTATCAGTGGTTCTTAACATTTTTTGTGTCAGGAACCCCTTTGGCAGTCTGATGAGGCCTCTGGATACCTTCTCAGAATAATGTTTTTAAGTTCATAAAATAAAATACTTGGAGTTGCAAAGGAAATGGATTATATTAAAAAACAGTTATCAAAATATTCTTTTCTTAAAAACAAGCCCATGGATTCCCTGTTGAGAATCTTTAACCTATGTTTACAAACCAGCAGCAATCCACTGTACAAACAGAAACATGCCAACAGCCTCCAACTGGGAATGCTGAATAATTTGTCCATATTTAAACCAGGTCAAGATGGATGTAGATTGCTGGGAAAGTCAGGTAATAGTCCTGCAAAGGTAATGACTAGATCTTTCTGATCCAATTCCCCTACTGTTTTGCTGCTTTCCTTTGAAACTAAAAGTTTTTGACTTAGAAGACCACAATCTCAGCTATTATAGCTCTTGAATAATGTGAAATTATGATACATAAATCAACTGTTCAAGAAATATCTCTGACCTTTACTCATGATCAAACAGAATTGAAAGAGTCCTATCCTATCCTATCTGTGAAATGTCAGTCTATAACTTTCAGACCCAGACATAATAGAACAATTTCCCTCGCTTTACAATAAAAATCCTCTGATAGCTAAAGGAGATACCTAAATGTCTTATGAAAAGTTCAGTGTCACTATGCAACCTTAAATACAGAGTGATGAGGATACGGATGTGCAATCATTTTCTTGTAAATATCCTATTGGTGGTCCTGGACAATTCCAGTGTAACTTGCTTTATAAGCTGAGTATATTAGATAGGGTATGTAATGTGCCTTTTCTGTCTCAGTCCACAGCTTTATTGGCTTACATCCCTAAGGACTGATCTCCTCTAACAATTCTTGAGAATGTTATTTTCCAAAAATCAGACTCCAGAAACTGAGAAAAATGTTTGGAGAATACTAGTTGTGTCTTTTACAGCCAGCTCCCTATGGCACATGAGTGCACCCAAGGTTCTACTTCCATGCCTTATCTTATGCATGATGTCATCATGACATCGCGCATTTTATCAAGGTTGGTGGGAAAGGGGACAACAAGAGGATGACTGAAAGAGAAAATATTGGTTGAGTCCAAATTTTCCCTTGTGGCTCAGCAATGCTGTATGAGCTGCCCTGTTTGCCAAGCTTTAATATGGGAAAGCCTATAGAAGTGAAAAGGACAACTCAACCAGTCTTGGGGACCTTTTATAGCTATGCATGTTAAATTTATTTGAATGCCTAAATGCTATTCCGTTGGATACATACTGGTTATTATTGGTATATATTAAGGTCAGATGGAAAGCCATTCCTAATTTAAAGCAGATCCTATCACTGCTAGTGGCAAGCCAAGATTTGGCATAACTTTGCCTAACAATACTGACAGATGCACTCATTTTACAGGACAAGTTGTAAAGAAATATGCAGAGCAGTGCATATTGAACAACATTTTCACCACCTATGTTACCCTACATCTAGGGGGGCAGTAGAATGATGAAATGAAAAATTTAAAATAATATCACTAAAATACATGCTGAAACTAAACTTCAGATAGTCTTCCCATAATCCTCATGAGTAGAACATCTACCATCAACAGGAAAACTAGACCTACTCCATATGAAATTCTGATGGGCAAGTAAATCTCAGAACTGCCACTGGGTGATAATACTGTGCTGAATTACTGCTAGATACTAATGAAATATGCCTAAGCCTCTTCTATACAGACACAAATTGCCTTGCCCAAAGAACTAGAAGAACTCTGTCATCCTGTCCAACACAGTCATTGGGTCTTTGTGAAAGTTCATTAGTGGAAGACTTCCTGGAATGACACTCTAAGGGACCATATTAGGTTCTCCCTAGCACCACAACACCAGTAAATAAACAAGGCCTTTCCATGAAGATCTGTGCTTTGCAGCTAGTGGATAGAGCAACGGACTTGGAGTTGGGAAAACTCTAAGTGCAAATCCTGCCTTGCTAGCTTGCTAGCTGTGGGACCCTGAGCAAATCATTTAATTTCTCTTAGCCTCAGTTTCCTCACCTATAAAATGGGGATAATAATAGTAATTACCTTACAGACTTGTTATAAGAATCAAATAAGTTAATATTTTAACATGCTTTGCAAACTTTAAAGCACTACAAAATGCTAGTAGTTATTATTGTTATTATTATTATTACATTGGTTCCACCCTCCGGAATGACTGACTTACTACTGCCCACCTTTCTCAGAAAGTCTAAGCCAAATGGCGGTTTAAATTCTGTGACAGAAAGATTCCCTACTAGTGAAGAGAACTTATCAAGCCAGAACATAAAAGATGCAAACAGCCCCATTAAGTCATCCTGAGAAAGGAACAAAAACTCTTACTAACCCTTGAGTCCTAAAGTGAGGGTAATTAGCCATGCTTTGACGCCTGTTGATGGGGCTGGCTTGCCTGAGTCACTCTTCCTTGGCCCCTTCCTCTACATAGCACCAGGGATGGCAAAACAGGCTTTGGGATGTTGAACCAACAACACCTTTGACACCTTCATTCACCAAATTGCCAAATACCTAAACCTGACTAACTTCTAGATCTGAGGACATGAGTCTGTCCACAGGGAAGGGGGTATCCTCAACATCACACAGAGCAGATGAATTATTATCTAGTCAGCAAAGAGGTGTGCAGCTTAATAGGATAGCAATGCTGTGTCTACATCCTTAGCTTCCCTGGCACCCTTATACATAGAATCATCTGTATACAAATGAAGCTTAAAAAGCTAAACGACGATCCCGAATAAGAAGAGGATCTTTCCAACTAGTTAGGTAACTGGATGGACTTCAGGAAAACTAGAGGGCATGCTTTGGGAGGTATGTCTGTGTCCATCCCTTGTTTATGTCAGATCCTTGTCCTCAGGGTTATGCTTGGTCACTGCTTAGCTCTGCAGCAGCAGCTGTCTATTGGGCATTTCAAGCTAAATGTCCTGCAGGCATTTCACACTGGACAGATCCAAAACAGAATTCATTATATTTTCCCAAAATCCGCTTCCTTCCAAACATCCCTGTTACAGTTGAGGGCAAAAACATACCCAGCTTCATAATGACTCAGTGTCATCCTTGATTCCTTACTTTCACTCAGTTCATTTATTCAATCAAGTGCCAAATTTTGTTATTTCTATCTGGACATCTCTAGCATCTGTCCCATTCTCTCCATTATACAGTTATAACCTTAGTATTGGTCCTCATCACCACTCACCTGGATTATTGTTTTCACTCTAATCCATCTCCATACAGATTTTCCTAAACCACAGGTCTGGTCATGTTGCTTCTTTACTCAATAAATTCCAGTGGCTCCCTATTAGCTCCAAGATCAAATATGAACTCTTCTGGTTGACATTTAAAGCCCTTCACAACCTGACCCCTTTCTACCTCTAAAATATTATATTCTACTGTAATCAACACATTCTGGGGTACTGCCACACTGGTTTACTTGCTGCTTTTCACACAGATATTCTATCTCTTGAATAATGCCTTTTTGCTAGCTATCCTTCATGCCTCTGGCTTCTGCAAGACTCAAATCAAGTGCCACAAAAAAGAGACCTTCCCTGGTACCTATTACTAGTGTCTTCACCTCTAAGGTTACTTTGTGTCTACTTTGTATGTATTTTGTTTATACCTAAATGTGTACAGGTTATCTCCCCCAATAAAATGTAAGATTGCAACAGCCAGGGACTCATTTCAATTTTTCTTGTATCCTGATGCTTAACACATAATAAGGCTTAATAAACTGCTTGGAAAACTGATCGCTTTATATATTACTGACCTATCTGAGTCTTTTATGAAACCTCCTCTAAACCCCATCACTACAATCAATGATTAGGACAGGCTTTCACGTGGAAGAGATTAACTTTGTTCTCTTGGACCCAAGTGGGAAAACTAGGAACGACATGTAGAATTTGCAGAGGCAGATTTCATCTTAATAACCTCACAACCTCACAATTAATTCTCTATATTTAGAATGCACTGCCTCATGAGTCTGTCATGGGATCCCTCAACATTAGAGACTGGTTGACCACTTGTCAGAAACATTTTGTAGAGTATTTCTATTGAGGAACAACTTAGACAAGATCACCCTTGCAGTCCCTTCTAACCTCTAAGATTTTGAGATCCTGCAATTCAATGCATTCTGAGTTCTGTCCCAGCTCTGAGATGATCTGAAAATATATACTTCCAATCAGGTCAAGATTCTCACCTAGAAAATTAGTCAAGCAATATACAAGCAATATACAATAAACAAATAAGTTTTTTAAAAGTGGTAGGGATTTCCAAGCCATGTAACCAACAAGATGTATGACTAAACTTTTTCTCTGATCCTCCTGAATGCTCAAAATTCCACAAAATAAAAATTATGAGCAAGAAGTAAAATAATTGCAACTGTCTCCATAGGCCAAGACACCAGAAAGTCTAATGAGTTAAAAATCTGATGAATTAACACTAGAAAAAGCTAATCCTTAATCTCTGAAGTATTCATTCAATATCCCTTCCCATACCAGTCCACATGCTCTGGCAGGGTGGCACAACCTAACCTATGGGCTTGTGCTCCAGGACCCATTCAGCAATTTTCCTACCTCTGCTGTAATTTCTGCCAGCACATTCTGCCCTGGTTCTCATCCCACTATTCTGTAGCTACAAGCAGCAGAACTCATACCCTCTAAAGAGAGGAAGCAAAGAAAGCAGAAACAGAGCAGGGTGAAGGAGGCAGTGCAACTCAGCCATAAAACTGAAGAGGGAAGTGGAGCAAGATTCCAGCGTGTGTTGCTGTCAAGGGTCCCCAAATCTGAAGGAAAGGGGACTAGCACACAATGAGGCCAGTGCTGTCTTCCCAAAAAATCACCTGGGGTAGGAACTAAGGCTGGTGAAAAATTTATTTCTCAGTGTGAGAAGAGGCTGAGACAACTTTGAGGTCCAGCCCGAAAAAGATCACCATCAAAGGGAAGGGGGTCAGAAAATAAGTGATAGGATAATATAGGGGGGGGACTGAAATTATCTAAGATTTCAGAAGCAAGATAATATAGTTTAAAACCTTCAGCACAAGCAGATAAATGAAGAAAGAAGTTAGGTAAGGTGGCCTCTAGTACATCTAAATGAGTCCAAACATCTCTAATAAATATTAGAAGACAAAGAAAAATTAATCAACACTTGATGAGTCAGAAGACCCTGTGGGTCCCAAGACAGCATGGAAACAAAATAGGATATTCCCTGATGTTTCAAAAGAGAAAATAGAATTGTGAGAGTGAAATTTAGAGCCTTCATAGCTGAAATAATTAGCAGACTAGAAAAACTTGAATCCATGGTGGGAAGTCTTCTATAAAATTAAAAGAGAGACAGCTAATTGGAATACAATCATATAGAAATAAAGGTAAATTTTCAAGAAGAGAAGCAAAAAAAGCAATACTATCAAAAGAATACATGAAATAAAAGCTAAGGAAGAAAAAATTTGAAAGGTTAATAGCAGCTTGGCACAAGAGGTACAAAACCTTGCCCAAGTTACAAATTACCTGAAAATTAGAGTGAACCAAAGAGAAACCAAGGACTCCATAATTCAACAAGAAATATTAAAACAAAATCAAAAGACTGAAAAATAATCTTACCACCAAATATCTCATAATAAGTTAAAAAGAATAGGGAAAAGAAAACTGGAATATTCCCAAAACATGATTGAATCTACCTAAAATAATTATAGCTTATATCACCAGCAGAAATGGTCTGGCTTGGTTTACCCCTTAATCTAATCCCAGGAGAGAAAGTTTTATTTTAACTCTTATTTAAACCAGCACCAAAGTAATTTCTAACAGTGGTTTTGTTGAGAAATTTAAATGAATGTACTTTTGAATGGATGTCATCAAATGATAATATCTTCCTGCTCCATAAATTAAAATGAACCTTACCATGTCACTTTCTTTTCTGTATTTGTGTGGCTTCCTTAAGCTGGGATGTTTAGGAGAGAGACCTCAAAACCTGCAATTAAGTGGCAAAGAAACCAACTGTACTTTTACTTTTTTATTTTTTATTTTTAGGCAATTGGGGTTAAGTGACTTGCCTAGGGTCACACAGCTAGTAAGTGTCAAGTGTTTGGTCTGAGGCCAGATTTGAACTCAGGTCCTCCTGACTTCAGGGCCAGTGCTCTGTCCACTGCGCCATCTAGCTGCCCTTCCAACTGTACTTTTAAAGGGACATACTGGCAAGTAGTTTTGGTTATCTAGAGTCCAAAGGAAGAAAATGTACGTGTCATTTTGGTTTAGGTTTCTTCCTCTTTTGAGTTTGAAATTACAAGGAACTGGGATTGTGGTGACTTCCAAGACTCAGAAAGGGAGTATGTTTTCCATTGTCTGGTCAACTACAGTGATTATTAATCTACAGCTCCAAAAGAAAAAAAAAACCTTGCATCAATTGTAAAGTGTTATATGATAGTGATATTTTTTTTTCTTGGCAGTGACCTTTTAAAATAGAAACGTATAGCATAATGGTTATGTTTAACTAAGAATCACAATAAAGTACAGCAGAGTGCATAAATAATCATTACCTATCATATACATTGTACTTTAAAATGATGACAGTTGTTTTAAGCTAAACAAAAGATTTTCATCTTGAAAGAATTCTTTTTATCTCAATATATTCATGGGAGACTTTCAAATGATCTGAATATTTTATTACTTGTAGAAAATGCATCTAATTTTCCTGACCTATTTTTACATAGTAACAAAAGTTATTTTTAAATCTTTTTTTAAAAAAGATTTAAAAATAAAAGAAAATGTAAGGCATCTCAGTAAAAGAACATAGAATCTTTATATAAGCAAAATGTATTGATCTCAAATACAGGATGCCTAGAGACAACTTAAGGATCATAGGTATTCCAGAAGAATATGATAAGCCAAAAAACAAAACAAAACAAATCTGAACCTAAGCATCAATTTTTTTAAAAGGCAGATGTTCAATATAACAGTAATCGAAGCATTTATTTTTTAAATGACCAGATTATTTGCTTTGAAAACACCCAAACAACAGAAACACAAGAAAAGCAAACAGACAGGAACCAAGGAAAGCATAAGGAAAGAAATAAATTACCCAATATCGAAAGGGAGAAAAACCTAGAAAAAGAAAGACACCGATGGAGTTAAAACATCATTGTTGGCATTGTCTTCATCTTCATCAACAACAACATAACAAGGGAGCCATTAAGAGATTTCTTTTTAAAAGCACACAAGGAAATGAGGGTGAAGGTAGAAATAATTTAAAAAAAAGTGATGGCAGAAGAATAGGTCTGACATACCACGGATTAAACTTGACAATAGGTGAGTCAATATTTTGTAGGACTAAACTGCAGAATGGGAGGGCATACAAAAGGTGAGCAAAGAAGAAGAGAGAGAAATGTGCAATATACCCTAATCAAATCAATGGTAAACACTGAAGGGAAAATAACTCTTTTAGTCTTTTGGAAGAGAGACTAAAGAAAAATGAGTGAAGTGGCAAAGGTAGAGGATTTTTAAAAAGGAGAAACAAAGAGAAAATCTCAATTAAGTTATGGGAGGGGATCCCACTGAACAATACTCCCATGGGGAGTGTGTATGTGTGTATACATATACATATACATATACATATACATATACATATACATATACATATACATATACACATTATATAATATATACATAATATATACACATACATATACACACACATGTACATGTGTGTATCCACATATGTACATATATCAGTGAGAGGTGACGATTTTATAACAAATATAATCAGCAAAGATTTGGTGACGAGAGATATAGCAACTTCTGAGAAAATCTTACACCTCCATAGGCAGCATATTGCCTCAGAAGAAGGGAGATCAGAGCTCTTAGAGACAACCAACATACTGAAGCATGGGAGTGCACGGATGCAGAGAAGAGATTTCATGGCAAATTGGAAAGAAAACCATCTCAATCTTCTGCAGGAATGAATACTTCTAAGAGTGAGGTACAACAGAAACTCAAGGAAGAAGGGGGCAAGATCAACACGGCAATAACAGAAATTTTAAGAAGCCGCTCAAAATAAGTACTTTTACGAGTTTTAATTCCATGAGACAAAGAGACTAAAGAAAGAATAAATAAATATAAGTACCATAAATCAAGGAAGAAAAGTTTGGAATTGATATAAAGGGCAAAGAATTAATGAAGATAATGCAGGAAAGATAACTTTTCTTTTTGGAAATAGTGAAGAAAGTTATAAAAAGCCAACAAGAAAAAGAAGCTTAAGGGGGGGGTAGGAAAAGGGATTTTATTTGACTGATTAACTCAGAGAATCAAAAAGGGAAACAGTTAGATAATTAAATAGAAGGAAGAAAGAAAAAGGAATTAATAAGTTAAGTAAAAAGTTCATAACTAGCAAAGAGGTCACAAACAAGAGGAAGATGGGGCTTAAGGATGAGGGGAATTGAGCCTGTAGGAATATGGTTGCCTTAATGTAGGTAAAGCAAAATTAACTCAAGAGACTTTGCATTAGACGAATCCAAAAAAAAAAAGGAGTAGCAACCATGCTATCAGACAAAAAAAAATAAACATTCAAAAAGTAAAAATGGATAAACAAGGAAACTACATTATGTTAAAAGATGTAGATATCAAATCAATGCCTTATCTAAATTAATAAAAATCAACTGAATTACAAGAAGACATAGAAAGTAATATGATAATAGGAGGAGATTTTAATTTCCTCTCTCAGTTCAAGACAAATTTGACAGAAAGATAAACAATGGAAAAAATATAGAATTTTTAAATTGCTAGAGAAACTAGAATTTAAAAATTTGTGGTTTCTTATAAATTATAGTACTAAAGAATATACAGATTTATCAGCACCACATGTCACTTTTCCAAAAATTGATGATATATTAAGACACAGACATATGCAATTAAAAAAAAGACAGAAATGGTAAATATATCCTTTACAGACTATAACACAATAAAAATAGTAATCCATTCAAGGAGCACAAAGACATAGACCCAAATGAAAATTTAACAATGAAATTCTAAATAATGAATGGGCCGAAGAACAAATCATAGATACTATTAATAATTATGTGAAAAATGATAATTATTAAACAACATACCAAAATTTCTGGGCTAAGTTAAAGCAGTCATCAGTAGAATCAACTATTTGATATTGGACTGAAAAACAAAGAAGTAGATCAATGAAACGGACTTGATAAGGGAGAATCAGAAACAATAAAATTCCACAACTCTGTGTTGTTCAAACCTAAAAACATAAATTAGCTTGGAAAGAATTCTCTGTTTATGAGAACTACCAAGAAACTGGAAATTAATCCAGCAGAAACTTGGCTTAGATCAGTCAGTAACTATACATTAAGTACTCAGCACTGTGCTGAGCTCTCAGGATACAAAAAGAGACAAAAGACAGTCCCCATTCTCGAGGAGTTCACTATCTAATAGGGGAGACAAGTAAACAAATATGTACAAACTAGCTATGTACAGAATAAGTAGGAATTAATTAAGAAAGGGAAGGCACTAGAATCAAAAGTGGTTGTGAAATGCTTCTTGTAGTAAATGGGATTTTATTTGAGATTTAAAGGAAGCCAGGGAAGCCAGCAGGCAGAGATAAGGAGCAAGAGTATTCCAGGTATGGCGGACAGCTAGAGAAAATGAACCAAGAGATGAAGTGTGTCTTGTCCATGGAACTGCAAAGAGACCAGTGTCACTGAATCAAAAGGCACATGGTGGAGAGTAAGGCATAAGGAGACTGGGAAAGTAGGAGGGGGCAATAACATTTTACACTATATTCCATGATTAATTCAAAATGAGTATGTGACCTGCAACTGGGAAATAAGAAATACAGGAAATAGGGGTACAGAAGTCTATCCTGCTCTACAGGAAAATAGAAGGAGAAGGGGATAAGAGAAGGGAGGGGGGGAGAGATAGAAGAGAAGGCAGACCAGGGGAAGGGGTATTCAGAATGCATGCCATCTTGGGGTGGGGGGAGGGGTGAGAAATTTGGAACTCAAAAACTTGTGGAAATGAAAAAAAAAATAAAAACAAAAACAAAAAATAGAAGCTCACATTCTAATGGAGAAAAAAAAATATATATATATATGGAAGGTTTCAGTTGTAAGTGAAATGGAAATGTTTCATGATTTTCTGGGTGCAGCAGCAAAGCAGATGGTAATGCCACTTTAAAGAAATCATTTCCACTGATCAAATCATATGAATTTCTGATGCTTAACCATTTGACATCAAGGGCTTTCTATTTGGGTCTTTGGTAATTGCGATTGTAGTACCTGTCTCCATAAGGCTTGCTTCCCAGTATGATGGCTGGGGGCATTGAACTAGAAGCATTGCTATTCTCAAAACTCTTGGGTTCTGGGTGCTGAGCTGTCTCCATCAGTCTGAGAGGGCTGGTCAAGGTGGTGGAAGTGATGGCTTGACTTGTGTGGCACATGCTTCCTCCTTTCTTTTCCTCAGGCTGTGCCACTGCTTTGGGGAGGTTGACTTGCTTGTACTTGGTTGGTTGAATTCCTAAATTTCTTTGGAAGCTTTGTTCTAGTGCCTTCTCTCGGGAACCTAACTTGCCCATGACAAAAACCTCCTAATTTGCTATTGATCTCCTTTCCCCCTCCCTTAACCCCCCAAATTACTTTAATCAACTTTTGCATTAATGATATATTCTCTCCCCACAATAGAACACAAACTCCTTGAGGGCAGGGACTGATTCATTGAATCTTTGTAACCCCAGTACAATGCACAAAACTTGGTACATAGCATATACTTAATAAATGTGGATTGCTGTCATGTGGCTGAATGAATCAGTATATTAGTGGCATAAACAAAACACTTGAAACCAGTTAGCTAACTGAACAATATAGCTTCACAAGATAAATGTAAAAAAAAATAGGTGAACTGGATAGAAACTTCTGTGTATCTCTTGGGGGTGGGGGTGCTGTCTCTATTATTATGATATTTTAGCACATATTTCCATGTTGTTTTTTATATCACGTAATTTAGGAGCTATGGTATAATTGTTTAAATATATGAGGTATACCTGCCACCCTCAGAAAAGGTTAGTGTTATCTGAGGAAATGTAAATCTTCTTTTATGAAAAAGATGTCAGCCTAAATTATGTCTTGAGTCAAGGTGTTATAAAACATTGGCTTGGAAAAAAAAATGTAAAAAAATGAGTATGTGACCTTAATTTTAACACCATATTCCACAGTAAATTCAAAATAGACATGTGACTTTAATATTAAAGATCATGCCATAAATAGAAGAAAAGTAGATCATACACCTTTCACAGCTATGGAAACATACACACACACACACACACACACACACATATATCTTTAACCAAACAGTGGATAGAGACACTTAAAAAAGATAATTTCACTTACATGAAAGTGAAAAGCTTCTACACAAACAAAATTAATGTTTATCTAATGTTTGTGGCATGATCTTTAATATTTGTATCAAGTTTCTCAGAGTTTGCTATTTAAGATACATTAAAAACATATGTGTGCACATAAATGTATATATGTATATAAAACAAAAATATTTCATAATGGATAATTGGTCAAAAGATATGAACAAACAGCTCTCAAAAGAAGAATTAAAAATTCTAAACAATGATATGAAAGCATACTCCAAATGTTGACTCTTAGAGAAATTCAAATTATTAATAGAGAAATGCAAATCAAAATAATCCTGTTTTTATTTTACCATTAATTGTCAAAGATGACAAAATATGTCAGTGTTGGTGAGATTGCAGAAATAAAGGGACATTAATGCAATATTGGTTGAGTTATGAATTAATATGACCATTTTCTTTTTTTAAATATTTTATTTTTTCCAATTACATGTAAAAACAATTTTAAATTCTTTTCTTTTAATTTTGAGTTCCAAATTTTCTCTTTCCCTCCTTCCCTCCCCTTCCCTCTCATTAAAAAGGTAACCAACTTTATATAGATTATATATGTGCAGTCATGCAAAATGTATTTCCTTATTAGTTATGTTGTAAAAGAAAAAAGACCCCCCCAAAAAAAATAATAAAGGAAGTTTTTTAAAAGCATGCTTCTATCTGCATTCAGACTCCATCAGTGCTTTTTGTAGTAACAAAAAACTGGAAACAAAATAGATGGCCATCAATTAGGGAATGGCTAAACAAATTGCATGCATGAATGTAATAAAATGTCATTGTGCTTTAAGAAATAACTGTGATAAACTCAGAAGCTTGGAAAGACTTACTTGAACTGATGCCAAGTGAAGTAAGCAGAGAAAAGGAAACAAGACACACAATGACTACAACACTGTAATTGCAAAGAACAACCACAAAACATTCAAAACCAAATCTTGTAAAATTACAAAGGATAGAGTAATATCCCAAAGAAAAAGGAAATGGGGAATGAGGAGAGAAAATACTGTAGATTGTTATTAATTGGAAAAAATAAAATATTTTAAATTACAAACAAACATGGACCTAAAGAAAAGATATTTCTTTCCAGAGGTAAAGAGTCTATAGTTGTGAAATACTTAGTATCTTATTGGATTTTTTTTTATATCTTGATTAGTTTTGCTCATTTTTTACTCTTCTTTCTCTCTTTTCTTTAAAAATATATTTGTTTTTTGATAGTTTTCTTCGAAGGGAGGAAATTCAGGTGATGTAAAATCAAAGGATATTAATAAAAATTTCAAAACAAAAAGAGCTTTCTCCATGATGACCATGTGGGATGGGTAGTGTGAGTATTATTATCCCCACTTTACAAATGAGATAGCTGAGACTCAAAGAGATATGATTTATCCATATTTATATAGCTATGAAATATTGGCACCATGATTCAAAACTGGGTCTCCTGACTTCCTGTCTCCTTATCTCACCTTCAGTGCTCTTTCCACTATCCCTATATGTCCTGAAGTCAGAAGACCTGATATCTTCATGGCCATTCTGCCACTTATTAGCTATGTGACCTTGAGTAAGACACATATGTCTGTCTTAATTTTCTCATCTATAAAATAGAAATTATACAACTCTAGTGGATTGATCAGGGGACTTCCCTAATCAACTTTTGAGGTTAAAGAGATGAAGCTGTGCTTGGGACTTTGCATCTCCATGTGGAAGCTATTAAAACAACTTTTCAGTTACATTTTATTTGACTTCTAGTGTTGTTATACAATAAATGTATCTGGAATGGATTGTAAAACTATACAACTGGATGGATGCTACAAGAAAAAATAGGATTTCTTTGATTATGACAAACCTGTAGCCTTATATTGACATTCCCATATCTACAATAAATAGACTAGATACAGAAAACATACCAAATCTTGATAAATTATGTATACCACAGCACTAAAACAATACACATCAAAAGGAATAGCCTCAAGTTTTGCCCTATTAACAAACTTTTCATTTCCATTTTTGAGATAGTTTCTAACCCAGACAAGAAATCATCATGGTACACCAAATCCTCTTGGAAAAATCCTTGTCAATCAGAAAGCGATGCTTGCCCTACCAATTTAATGTGTTCCCTTGATTTTGGGGTGGGTTTTGTTTGATTTGCTCTTGCAGCTGGTTGGTTCTCAGCATTCCCAGGCCTGCAATACTACCTCAAACATAACAGGACCTTTTAGATATACTGACATAAAAACAAAGCAATAGAAAGGAAGTTCTTTGACAGAATATTATTGATTAAAACAATTAGAGCAGTACAAAGTAACTAGATTGGTATAATTAAACAGGCCCAAACTTACAAAACCAAATGGGTCAAATTTCATTTCAGAGCTATTAGCCTCTGACATTCAGAGGCCATGTCTAACCCCTTCATTTTTACAAATGAGGAAACCAAGGCCAAAGGAGTATAAGTGACTTGCCCATGATCATACAACTAGCAAATATCAGGTCTTCCTTACTCCAAGTCCAGTAGACTATCCACTACATAATTCATCCTAGTTGGCTTGAAGTATGATGAATTACTACTACTTCTTTGCACTGGACGAAAAAAACGTTGCTGGAGGAGTAAAGTTGCAGAGGCGGCCCTTTTCTATTTGCAATGAGATCTGAAGAGAATTAAGTATAGGTTACAGACCGGTAACCTGTGAATGGGCTTTTGTACTTGGGGGACATCTGCATTTGTACATGTTCTCAACCACATTATCCTATAAGAGAGGAAGCACACGGTCAAGTGCTGGGAATTATTGAATCCCAGCCTCCTGGATAGAGGTGAGGATGGATTTTCTAGACAATATTGGATTCTTGGGACATTGGAGAACCCAGCCATTTTAGAGAGGGGGAGGAGGGATTCATTAGCAATGCCGATCAGAGTTGTTTCCCTAGGAATCCCGAATTTGAGAACTCCAGGACCCAGCCTTCTAAAGAAGGAAGGAGTGTTTTAGACAGTGCCAGCCTCAGAGAGAAGAGGATCTCATTATCTAAATTTCTAATGACAGAGGGAGAATTTCTGGGGCAGCCACGGAAGGGCTCTGGAGCCACTCTGGAGCTACAAAACATGAGGCATAATATGAACAGGCAAACTCCCTGAACTTTGTCCTCCCCTGCTGTCATGGCCTATTTCAGATGATGCAGGTCCAACAGGAGGGTGTTTGTCTCTCCAGCAATTGCCAGTTAATTTTCCTTCATGATGGGGAATCTAAGCCATCAGTGTGGTGTCCAAAGGCGGTATGTATTTCTGTATATGTTCTTGTCTCTGGGGTGAGTAAAGGATTGTCAGTGTCTGGAATGCCAAAGGTTGTACTCTTAAGGAAACCTCAGTTCATTTTTCTTCCAGGGGAGCTTCAGGCACTTAGAGTTGTACCATAAGACTAGAGTTCTGCCTGTAAGCATCCCTGGGGTCAAAGTAAGACTCACCAGAATGTCAGGGGGATTACCTCTTTAATGACTCCAAGTGCTTTTTTCCTTTCCAAGGGGAGTCCAAATCACAGGATTGCACTATGACTCTGAAGGAACAATGTTAGGTCACAAGGGTAAAGTAGAACTCATCACAGAAGACAATTGTATCAATTGTCTATAGATTAATGTGAGTTTATTATTTTTCTATGGAGTGAAATAAAGGATATTCTGTATCCTATATGCATCATGACCTTGAGTCTTCTCATGGGAGCTGGGAACCTAATTTAATGTAGAGAACTAGATACAAACTAGATTCTGAAATTTGATTTACAAAAGGGAATTTGGGGTGGGGTAGGGCAAAATGAGTAAAAGAGATATATTTTGGGGAATACTCCCAAGATTGAACCCAGTCTCTATAATTCTAGAGCATTGGGTGCTGGTCTACAGTTTATTTAACAATACATAAATATAACTAACGTTTATTAAGTTTTTACTTTGTGAAGAGTATTGTGCTAGGCCCTATAGTAGAAATAAAGTTTAAATAAGGCATAGTCCCTGCCCCTATGGAGTTCACAGTCTAGTTACATAGGTTCCCAAGGTGGGCAATACTGCCTCCTGGGGTGGGGGGCTGGAATGATCTAGGGGTGTGGTAGTAGCCTCAGGTGCAACTGGGAGCAATAAGTAAAAGTAAGGGGGTGGTGGAAGCATAAAGAAAGAAGAAAAGATAAGAACATTTTGAAAAACCGTTGGTACATACTTCACCTGTTGTGTAACAAAATTAAAGTCATAGTGATTACACTATTTTCCAAATAAATACACAAAATGCAAGTTATAATTGATCAGTGGTCAAGTCCTCTAACAGGTCTTAACAAGCAAGTGTTGGCAGGCAAGCCTGTGCATTGTGGGGAAGTCCAACATGCATTGGCAGGAATACGTGCATGCAATGACTTATTTACAATATGATACTATATGGTTACATGAAGCAATATTTCATCATCAAAATTTCAATGCAGGAAAGAACCTACAAATTTAAAATAAATTATTAAATTTGAGGTGAGTCATTTTTCTAAATTATATTTTTTGAAATTATGCAAACTTCAAAAAAAAAGTTAAAGGGTTAAAGAAAGTAGATTTCCAGAGGGGAACTGAGTAATCTTTTTTTTTAAGGGAGTGATAAGCCAAATAAGTTTGATAACCTCAAATAAGCCTCCTTATTTTTATTCAATGCCCCCCAACTGTACCTGAGGCTACTACCACCCACCTAGTTCATTCCAGCGCCCCTTAGGGGGATGGAATTGCCCACCTTGGGAACCTATGTAACTAGACTATGAACTCTATAGGGGCAGGGACTATGCCTTATTTAAACCTTGTTTCTACTATAGGGCCTTTCACAGTACTCTTCACAAAGTAAAAACTAAAAACATTTGTTACTAGATTCTGAGTCTAGTAGAAGGGCAAGTTGCATATAATAGATTAGCAGTTTCATGTGCAATCATCTTTTTTTTCTATTCTGCTATGTTGTGGAAATGCTTGTTTTATTTCTTAAGTTTAGAATCAATAAAAAATTAATTTAGGAGGAAAAGATACCACACAGGTAACTACAAAAATATTATTGCATAACATATTAAAGAATACAAAGTAAAGGGATATGTGAGAACCATATAAAATTCTATGTGAAAGTAGATACCATCAATTACAAAATGGCTAAACAAATTGTGGTACATGAATGTAATGGAATATAACTATGTTATGATAAATGATGAACATGATGGATGCAGAAAAGTATGGTCTGATGCAAACTGAAGTAAGCAGAGTCAGGAAAACAATATACATAGTTACTATAACAATGAAAATGGAAAGAACAACCACCACAAAACATGTGAAACAATGCTCCAGAATTATAAACAGGCTTAGCCCCAAAGAAAAGATAAGGAAGCCACTTCCTTCTTGTTCCCACCCTTTAAAGAGGTATGGGGTCCATAAATATGGAACATTATATTTTTCTGAATACACACACACACAAACACAGATCAGTTTGGGGTGATTTTTTTTCTCTTTTTCTTTTTTCTCTTTTTCTAAAAATGTGTTTGTTGTAAGGGATGCTTCTCTGGAAGGAAAAGGGAAAGACACTAGGGGAAATCTAGGTGATGTTAAAAAACGAAATATAACAATAAAATCTATTAAAATGCTATATGAAGTCGGATTGCTATCACCTGAGTCAAATCAGAGGAGGCTTCCTAGAGATAATATCTGAGGTAGGTTTTAAGGGATACATAGATTCCATAGAGGTACTATGAGGAATAGTGTTTGTCATACGTGAAGATCCACAGAAATCAGAGCTACTGTTATAGTTATTATTTGCATCCAAACTTTTCCAGCCTCCCCGAGCCTTGGGATGAGTCATCAGCAGCATTCCCCTGTCAGCCACAGACCCAGAAGCCCATGAGGATGTGAGGAGACAACACATCTCCATGGGCCCTAGGGAAGAGAAGGGATGAGGGATTGCATAACAGAACTGGGGTAGGGAGACAGAAGGGGTATGGCATTGTAGCACCTGCTCTTGGCAGCCCTGGGAAGGACATAAGATGATGTTTCAACCCTACTTTGGAGGAAGGGGGAGATAATTTCCTGCTAACTCCCTCAAGCTATCTCTGCATTAAATTCTAGACTGAAGAAGACACTTTGGGACACACTCTTATCCTAGGTATGTCCTTTATTAGAATCTGAACACTTTGTCTCTCATTCTGTACCTCTGTATCATTAAAAAAAAATCCACTCAAATGTTTTCTTGACTGTCTCTTTGGTAGGATAAAATGCCCTCTTCTCTGCCTCTGCACTTAGATGGGTTGAATGAACCATAAGCACAAGGTATCAAGAACTGGAGCTCTGTGCTAAGAGTGATGAGTGGTAGTGAGTAAGTAAAATGGTGAGATCCAGAAAGTAAAATGAAGCATAGACATATGGATCCAAGCATCAGGGTTGAAGACAAAGGGTAAAAGTAAAAGAGTGAGGATGGAATAAGTGAAAAAGAATTCTGCCATTTCTGAGTAATATTAATTATAGTAGAAAAAGTCCTTGACTTGGGAGTCAAAAGACCTGAGTTCAAGTACTACTTCTGACACTCAGTAGCTCTATGACCTCTTCCCTAACCTTTAGTTTTCTCATAATTAGGAAAGATATTGACAAATGGGAATACAACTAATGGAGAGCTATCAGCTTAGGGGGATGGACTCAAAATTAGACTATACTGAAAATCACTTGAAGGAAAAGGAGACATACAGCCAAGAAAAGAGAATGGTAGAAGTGGGAGGGGGTGGGAGGTAAAAGGAATATAATCACTTTGTTGAAATATGTGAAAGAGTGTCAAAGAGAAGTGGAATTAGATAAATTCAATTTGCTGTCCTTGGACCCAAGCCATGGGCTAGAATTCAGAATTTAGTGAAAATAGCAGGGAGAAAGTCTTTGGCTTGATGTGAGAGGAAAACATCCATAATGATGAAAACTGTAAAAAAATTAAACAAATTACAAGTTTCCTTCCTCTGAAGGTCTTCAAATGGAGGTGAAATGACCACCTCACCAGGCTACTGAGGAGAGGATTTCTGATTAGGTGCAGGTTGATCTAGAACCTAGATGAACTCTGAAGGTCCTGCCTCTGAGGATGCTAAGTCTTGCTTAAAGGCAGCATGGGGATTGTGAAGCCCTTCTCTAGCTATTGGTTTTTACATCAGTAAATGAGGTGTTTGGGCCAGATGACTTAGATTTATCTGGTTATTTCAAGTTTACAAAGTATTTTCTATGCATTATCTCTGGATTCTCAGCAACATTTACAGAGTTAAGTATTATCTATCTATCTTCTGATGTAGATAGATAGATAGATAGATAATAGATAGATAGATAGATAGATAGATAGATAGATATTGCCATTTTCCTAATGAAGAGCCTGAGTCTCTGAGAAGTTAAGTAATTTTCTCAAGGTCATATACCTAAGAAGCAGCAAAACTAGGACTCCTATCTCCAGAGTTACTGCCCTTGCCTTTATTCATTGCGTACTGATGACCTCTAAAGTTCCTTCCAAATCAAATATTCTAGTATTCACCCTTCGATCACAAAGCACTGAAGTCTTGCTGTCCATCTTACAGATGAAGAAATGGAGAGGGCCGCAAAATCTCTCTGCTCCTTGATGTGTGAAGGTGAGTGACATTTGCCTTCTGAATGTGGAAACTGAGGCACAGAGCTCTCAGGAAAGAAGTCAACAAACTGACATGGACTGAGTTAAGTTTCCTCTCTCCTTTTTCCCTGTGGTAGTCCCTACCTAATTGTTGTAGAGAGAGAACTAACCTTGGAGTCACAGGACCTGAGTTTGTGGTATCATACTACCTATGAAATATCATTTAACCTCTCTGAGACTCAGTTTCCTCATATGTAAAATCAATATTGGACTAGATGATCTCTAAGGTCCCCTCTAGCTCTATAGCTATGATCCTACAGTCTATGGATTTGGCCCCTAGGCCACAGTTTGCCAGTTCCCAGTCTTGTAGATAGATAAGCCATAATAAAATATAGAACCTTACGTGACAAATCCATTATAGAGGTTCAAAGTGTTATTTGAGATCCAGAGGGGATGGGGCATTACTGACCAAGAGTGTCCCAGAAAGCTTCCTGAAGAATACCTCTTCTGCCACAGAATTATCTGTATACTGTATATATATACTCAATGAAGTTCATATATCATTGTATACCATGTGGTGCAAAACATATATAGTGTTAGTGTAGAGCAAATGTACACGCAATTTAAAAATGGAGATCATGATTTTATTTTCACTTGATGGTAAGTGAATGGAATGTGGCAATAACAAGCTATTTGAAAATACAACTTCTTTCCATTACAAGCCATATTAAATATTTTGATTAACCACAAACTCTGGCTGTTAAATTCTGGTTTTGTGTTTTGTTTATATTGCTATTTGGTTTTATCATATAAATTAATGCCATGAGTTTGCATTATGACTCCTGTAAAGAATGAAATTCTAATGCAATAAATATATTATCTTTTTTATAGAAAGAAAGAAAGAAAGAAAGAAAGAAAGAAAGAAAGAAAGAAAGAAAGAAAGAAAGAAAGAAAGAAAGAAAGAAAGAAAGAAGAAGCAGCTAGGTGGCACAGTGGATAGAGCACCAGCCCTGGAGTCAGAAGGACCTGAGCTCAAATCTGACCTTAGACACTCAACCCTTACTAGCTCTGTGACTCTGGGCAAGTCACTTACCCTCAGATGCCTCACCAAAAAGAAAAAAAATCCTGAAGAAGTGACGTTTCAGTTGGGCAAAGAATGGGAGGGAGATCATTTCAGGCACAGGGACCAGTGTGAGTAAAGGCAATGAGGCAGGAGAGCTCCAGGCATTTTCAGGGACCCAACATTGGTGCAGTTTGGCTAGAGAGCAGAATGAGTGGAAGTAAACAATATGAAGGAAGGCTGGAAAGGTTAGGGTACTACAAGATTTGCCAGGCAGAGGAATCTGAACTTTACTTAGCAGACAGAAGGGAGTCACCAACGGGTTATGAGCAGAGGGCTGACATGAGATCAAAGTTTATTATTTTGAGAAAGGCTATCATCACCCTATACTATAAAATGGAGCTTTAACAACACCTGTCTCTCAGGGTTGTAGTGAGGATCAAATGAGATATTTATAAAGTCTTTAGCAGAGTGCCTGGCACTTAATAGCAGGCTCTTAATAAATACTTTTTTTTTCCTTCTCTGGAGCTCAGGTTCTGCATCTCTAAAATAAAATCATTGGACTAGATGATCTCTAGAGTTTCTTTCAGCTTTAAATTCTATTATCTCAGATCCCTTCCCCACTCTGCAGCAGGTGTTATCAACCACCCCCCAATATCACCACCACTTTCTTCTTGAAACTCTTGAATTTGTTGTTTGGTGACATTCTACTTTCCTAGTTCTCTTTCTACCTCTCTACTTCTTCAAAGCCCAGTTTAGGTCCTACCTACCTTCAAAAAGTCTTCCCTCAAGTACACTCTTAGGAGTTATGGAAACAAAGAAGATATGTAGGCAAAGGACAGTGACTGTCTTTTACCTCTCTTTGTATCTTCAGCACTTAACACAGTATCTGGTTCATAGTAGGTATTTAATAAATGTTTATTGACTAACTGAAGAGCCAAAGAGATAGCAACTGAGCTAAGCCTTAAAGGAAGATTAGGAATAAAAAAAAAAACCAACCCCAAAACAGAGATTAGTTGTTTGTGCATTCCAAATATGAGAGATGGCTTGAATGAATGAATAAACAGAGATGGGAGGTGATGTATATTAAGTTCAAGGAAAAGGCAGTAAAATTGTTTGGCTGCAATGAATAGTATAAGAAAGGAAATCATGATAAAGAAGTGGGAAAAGATTTATAGGAATGAGATTATGAAGGGCCTTAAGTGATGAACTAAGGAGTTTGTATTTTATCCTTACATGATACCAGCCCAGGATCCTAAGATCATAAGTTTAGAACCATAAGAGATCTTAGTCCAGCTTCCTCATATTATAGATAAGGAAACTGAGGCTTAGAGACATTTAGGTGACTTGTCTTAAGTGGCATATGAAGTAAATGATAGAACTGGAATTTGAACCAAGGTCCTGAGACTGTAAATCCAATACTCTTTCCACTACACCATGTTATCTTATCAATAAGGAGCCACTAGAACCTTTTGAACAGAAGACCAACATGGTTCAAACCTGTGTCTTGGGAATATTATTTTGGCAACTGTGTAAAGGATGGAAAGGAGGAGGAAAGACTGGAAACAGAGAGATGAAGATGCTATTACAATAGTCTGGATGAGTGATAAGAATCTGAACTAGTATGGTAACAATGTAAGTGGAGAAAGTGGAATAAGGGCAAGTGAGGTTATATAGGTGTAATTAATAGAGCTTGGCAACTAATTGGATATGGGAGGAGGAAAGGGTTGAGAAAACAAGAAGCATCCAAGAGGATCTTAGTGTAGTTTTAAGTTTTAATAACTTTAGAAGTCTAAATGCTGCAGTCATACCAAAAATCATTTGAAAGTTTGATCATGTAAATTTCTTTTATACTGAGTTTTGTGCATTTTGAATAATAATATTTTAATTTTAACAAGATGGGGCACCTTGTCATTATATATATTGTATTATGACAATTTCTGTATAGCACTTTTTTAGACCAATGGATTGGTAAAAGAAGTTTTCTTCCTTGGCCACCTCAGTCTCTTGATCTATCTCTATTATACTTTTTCTTGTGGGGTAATGTCAAAGCTATCACGTATGCATCAAATCTTCATTCTTTGCATGATCTTAAGGCTAGAATTATAAATGGAAGCCTTTCAATCACTGAACAGCAGCTTTTTACAAAGTTCAGAAATTGACTGGAGTAATGTTAAGCACAAAACAGGGGTTATGGTGAATTTTAATAAGAAACACATCAATAGATATTTAAAAGTTAAATGATGAAATGTCAAGTGCTTCTGGAAGCTTGTGGCATTTATACTTCTAAAGTCATTAAAATTTTAAATTGCTTTAAGACTTTTGGGACACTTCATATAGATTTAAGAGTTTTCTATGTAGGGGTGAAATAACTGAGGTCACATGAGAGAACAGGATCATCAAGGGAGACAGAGAAAGCAGAGAAAAGGGACAGAGCTTTGTGGAACATCAGTTCTTGGGAAGTAAGAGGATGAAGACTATCTAGAAAAAGAGACTAAGAAGTAGTCATGATGAGATCTGTAGAAAGAAGACCAAGTGAGAACAGTTCAATGAAAGCCAGGGGAGAAGAGAAAATCCAGGAAAGGAGGTGGGTGTTCAGTAGTGTTAAAAGCTGCAGAGAGGCGAAGGAGATTGAGGACTAGGAAAACTGAATTTAGAAACTGGCATCATATTCCAATAAAGGGTGTCAAATGGCAGATTGCAAGGGACTAAGTGGAGGGATTGGAGGCAATTAGTATAGACTGCTCTTCTATTCTTTCTAGGAGTTCAGTAGTGAAAAAGGAAGAGAAATGTAACATAACAACTTTAGGGGATGACATGGTCAATGGAAAGTTGTTGTTGTTGTTGCTGTTGTTGTTGTTGGTTTTAAAGGATAGGGGTAAGGGAAAACCTAAGCATATTTGTAGGCAATAAGAAGCAAATGGGTGAATGAAAGGGGCTTGGAAAGAAAGGTAGAATAATGGAACATGGTCATGAAGGAGAAGGGAAGGAACAGGATGAGACCAAGGTCATAAGTGGAGAGTTTTGCCCTTATAAGTAGGACTCACACCTATGCAGTGCTTTTAGATCCAAGTGTATTCCCTACAATGACTCTATGAAGCGGACAAACATTAATGGGGACCTTTTACAAATGAGCAAACTGAATCTTTGAGAGGCTATGTGACTTCCTCATAGAATGTATAAAACAGAAGATGAAAAAGGGTTTTGAGGGGCAGAGAAGGTGAGAAAACAGAGCTCATGATGGGTGGCCTCAACTCTCAATAAAGTCAGAGGTGAGGTAATCTGCTAAGAGAGAGGAGAATGAAAGTGGAGTCGGGATCTTCTATTCATTTAAATAATCCAATGAATATTTATTAAGTGTCTACTAAGTGTTCCTACTGGGGTTAGACAGATGAAAAATGGCATGGCCCCTGCTCTTAAAGAGGTTACATTCTTATGGGAGATACTTTATGTACATGAATAAGTACAGAATAAAGGAATTGTGTTAAATTAATCAGGTCCATACATTCTGTGAGCAACTATTAATGACCACATCTTAATCTGCTCATTCAACTACCTAAGGCCTCCTTCACTCATTCACTTGACCTTTCCTGACCTAGATGGGTTTCCACAACTTGAAATTTTTTTTCATGTACTTCTTCTTCCAGATAATTTTTCAAATATTAAATAACATCTTAATCTTAATATAGGCATGCTCCCTAAAATTAGGTCTTTGGAAAAGGAATGACTAATTTTCAATTTCATTGATAGAAGGAACTCTTGGATGAAGAAATTCCCTCTACCAATTCAGATTAGCACCTTTTCTGTAGCCTAGAGAACTTCCCAGAGCACTATGAGGTTAAGGGGCTTGCCCTGGGATTTTGCTGTTGAGTTTTAAGTAACCCCATTTGGAGTTTTCTTGGTTTTCTTGGCAAAGATACTGGAACAGTTTGCCATTTCCTTCTCCAGCTCACTTTACTAATGAGGAAACTGAGGCAAACAGGATTATGTGATTTTCCTAGGGTGATATAGCTAGTAAGTGTCTGAGGCTGGATTTGAACTCAGGAAGATTAGTCTTTCTGGCTTCAGACTCAGTGCTCTACACAGGTGCCACCTAGCTGCCCTGAGGTTGTACAGCCAGTATGTGTCAGAAGCAGTTCTTGAATATAATACGTCTTCTTAGCTCCAATACCAATGCTCAGGCTCTATCCCATCCCACAAAGGAAGGAAGGCACTAAGTCAGGGAAAAGTCTCATTCCCAAGTTACTAGGCCACTGGGCAGAATATCATCAAGAAGACTTTCCCCCAGGACCCATGGGACTTTCCTTTCTACCCACTCTTCTCCTTTGGAGATAGGAAAGGGAGGGTGTAGATTGTGATGAGCAGTACTCACTCACCTTCTGTTTATTCTGCCTTTTCTCCCAGTTGCCATCCTATAGGATGACCTTGGAGAATATCACTTGGATTGATGGAGCCCCAACTGAATTTATCCTCCTGGGTATCACTGACCGCTGGGACCTGCGTGTAGCCCTCTTCCTCATATTCCTCCCCATATACCTTCTGAGCTTGCTGGGAAACATGGGCATGATATTGTTGATAAATGTAGATGCCCGGCTCCACACCCCTATGTATTTCTTCCTGGCCAACCTCTCACTCCTAGATGCCTGCTACTCCTCAGCCATCGGCCCAAAGATGCTTATAGATCTGCTACTGTCACATGCCACCATCCCTTATGCTGCCTGCGCCATCCAGATGTTTGTCTTTGCAGGGCTGGCAGATGCTGAGTGCTGTCTTCTGGCAGCCATGGCTTACGACCGCTATGTGGCTATTGGGAACCCACTCCTTTACACTACAGCCATGTCTCGACACCTATGTCTCATGCTCTTGGCTGCTTCAGGTTTGGGTGGTGCATTGAGTGCCTTTGTCCACACAGCATTCACTTTCCGCCTGCACTTCTGCCACTCCCGCGAAGTTAACAGTTTCTTCTGTGACATCCCACCACTGCTGGCCATTTCCTGTGATGACACTTCCCTCAATGAGCTGCTGCTCTTTGCTGTCTGTGGTTTCATCCAGACAGCTACGGTGTTAGCCATTTCCGTGTCCTATGCCTTCATCCTTGCTGCTGTGATTCGCATGAATTCTGCCAAGGGGAGGAGGCGAGCAGCCTCCACCTGTGGCTCCCACCTTATGGCTGTGACCATGCTATATGGCACACTCATCTTCATGTACCTAAGACCTAGCTCTAGTTATGCCCTTGACACCGATAAGATGGCATCTGTCTTCTACACACTCGTTATCCCTGCCCTCAACCCACTTATCTACAGTCTCCGGAACAAGGAGGTTAAGGAGGCCCTTCGAAGGACACAGGACCGATTCTGTTTCCCATCCCAACTGCAGCAGTGAAGGAACTAGAAGAGTGGGTTGGGGGGGGGAGAATATCACAAAGAAATGGGGAAAAGGGTTCTCTCACTCAACCATTACCATATTTTAAAATGGCTAAAGAGCCAGAGAGGGTAAAGAACCCTTGTTCCTGTAGAGACAGAGAAGGAATATGTGCTTCAGGGTAGTCTTGGAATTAGGTTTAAGTCTGGGGTGGAATTACAGAGCTTTGGAACTGGAAAGAATCTTAAAAGGACAGAGAACTTTTGAACTCAGAGAGACCTTAGGACACCGAACTGGAAGGGACTGTAAAAAACAATCCAGTCCAACCACTCCATCCAAAAGTTTATTGATATTTTGTTTTGTTTTGCTTTTATGTATTAACTTTTTTTTATTAATTTATTTTGATTTATCAACAATCACTTCCATATGCTTTTGAGTTGAAAATTTTTCTCCCCCTTCCTCCCCCCACCCTCCCCAAGATGGCGCACAATCTGATATAGGATTTACATTTACGTACCCGTTAAACATATTTTCACATTAGTGAAGTTGTAAGTAAAAATTAAAACCAATATGAGGAACCATCAGAAAGATGAAACAAAACTCAACAAAAGGTAAAAATAAGTGATAGCGATTCGACTTCCATAGTTCTTTCTTTGGATGTGGACAGCATTTTCCATCCGAGGCCTCTGGAGATGTCTTAGATCCTGTAATGCTGAGAAGGGTTCAGTTTAACAATTAGTCATTGCATAACATGGCTGTTATTGTGTACAAAGTCCTCTTGGTTCTGCTCACTTCACTCAGCATCAGACCATATAAGTCTTTCCAGGTTTTTCTGAAGTCAGGCTGTTCATCATTTCTTATAGCACAATAGTATTCCATTACATTCATATACCACAACTTGCTCAGCCATTCCCCAATTGATGGGCATCCTCTCAATTTCCAATTCTTTGCCACCACAAAAAGAGCTGCTATGAATATTTTTGTACATGTGGGTCCTTTTCCCATTTGTTTGATCTCTTTGGGATATAGCCCTAGAAGTGCTATTGCTGGATCAAAGGGTATGCACATTTTTGTAGCCCTTTGGGCATAGTTCCAAATTGTTCTCCAAAATGGTTGGATCATTTCACAACTCCACCAACAATGTATTAGTGTTCCAATTTTCCCACATCTTCTCCAACATTTATCATTTTCCTGTTTTGTCATGTTGGCCAATCTGATAGGTGTGATGTGGTACCTCAGAGTTGTTTTGATTTGCATTTCTCTAATCAATAACGATTTAGAGCATTTTTTCATATGACTATAGATGGCTTTAATTTCTTCATCTGAGAACTGTCTGTTCATATCCTTTGACCATTTATCAATTGGGGAATGGCTTGTGTTCTTATAAATTTGTCTTAATTCTCTATATATTTTAGAAATGAGGCCTTTATCAGAGAGACTGGTTGTAAAAATTCTTTCCCAATTTTCTACCTTCCTTCTAATCTTAGTTGCATTGGCTTTGTTTGTGCAAAAACTTTTCAATTTAATGTAATCAAAATTATCCATTTTGCTTTTCATAATGTTCTCTATCTCCTGTTTGGTCATGAATTCTTCTGTTCTCCATAGATCTGATAGGTAAACTATTCCTTGTTCTCCCAGTTTACTTATGGTATCAGCCTTTATATCTAAGTCATGAACCCATTTTGACTTTATTTTGGTATATGGTGTGAGATTTGGGTCTATGCCTAGTTTCTGCCATACTCTTTTCCAGTTTTCCCAGCAGTTTTTTTCAAAGAGTGGGTTCTTATCCCAGAAGCTGGGGTCTTTGGGTTTATCAAATAATAGATTACTATAGTCATTGACTACTGTGTCTTGCATATTTAACCTATTCCACTGATCCACCTCCCTATTTCTTAGCCAGTACCAAGCAGTTTTGATGATTGCTGCTTTATAATACAATTTAAGATCTGGAATTGCTAGGCCACCTTCCCCTGCATTTCTTTTCATTAGTTCCTTTGATATTCTGGACCTTTTGTTTTTCCAAATGAATCTTGTTATTATTTTTTCTAACTCTATAAAATAATTTTTTGGTAGTTTGATTGGTATGGCACTGAATAAGTAAATTAGCTTAGGTAGGATTGTCATTTTTATTATATTAGCTCGGCCTACCCATGAGCAACTGATGTTTTTCCAATTATTTAGATCTGATTTTATTTGTGTGAAAAGTGTTTTGTAATTGTGTTCATAGAGTTCCTGGGTTTGTTTCGGGAGGTAGACTCCTAAATATTTTATAATGTCTACAGTAAGTTTAAATGGGATTTCTCTTTCTATCTCTTGCTGTTGGGCTTTGTTGGTAATATATAGAAATGCTGATGATTTATGTGGGTTTATTTTATAGCCTGCAACTTTGCTAAAGTTGTTTATTATTTCAAGTAGTTTTTTACTTGATTCTCTAGGATTCTCTAAGTATATCATCATGTCATCTGCAAAGAGTGATAGCTTTGTTTCTTCTTTGCCTATTCTAATGCCTTCAATTTTTTTCTTCTCTTATTGCTAAAGCTAAGGTTTCCAGTACAATATTGAATAACAGTGGTGATAATGGACATGCTTGTTTCACCCCCCGATCTTATTGGAAATGCTTCTAGCCTGTCCCCATTACATATAATGCTTGCTGAAGGTTTTAGATATATGCTATTTATTATTTTAAGGAAGACTCCATTTATACCTATGCTTTCTAGTGTTTTTAATAGGAATGGGTGTTGTATTTTATCAAAAGCTTTTTCTGCATCTATTGAGATGATCATGTGGTTTCTGCTGGTTTTGGTGTTGATATGCTCAATGATGCTGATAGTTTTCCTAATATTGAACCAACCCTACATTCCTGGTATAAATCCTACATGGTCATAGTGTATTATTCTTGTGATAAGTTGCTGCAATCTACTTGCTAGTATTTTGTTTAAAATGTTTGCATCTCTATTCATTAGAGAAATTGGTCTATAATTTTCTTTCTCTATTTTGACTCTTCCTGGTTTAGGTATCAACACCATATGTGTATCATAAAAAGAATTTGGTAAGACTCCTTCTTCACCTATTTTCCCAAATAGTCTATATAGTATTGGAATTAATTGTTCTTTAAATGTTTGATGAAATTCGCATGTAAATCCATCTGGCCGTGGAGCTTTTTTTCCTAGGGAGTTCATCAATGGCTTATTCAATTTCTTTTTCTGAGATGGGGTTATTTAAGTATTTTACCTAAATTTTCTAATGTTCTATTCACCTCCTTAACTTCTTTCTTGTTTATTTTGTGGTTAGACTTATCTAGTGCCGAGAGGGGGAGGTTCAGGTCCCCTTACTAGTATAGTTTTGCTGTCTATTTCTTCCTGTAACTCCCTGAACTTCTCCTCTAAGAATTTGGATGCTATACCATTTGGTGCATATATGCTTAGTAATGATATTACTTCATTGTCCATGGTGCCTTTTAGCAGGATGTAGTTTCCTTCCTTATCTCTTTTGATTAGATCTATTTTTGCTTTTGCTTTGTCTGAGATCAGGATTGCTACCCCTGCCTCATTTACTTCAGCTGACACATAATATATTCTGCTCCAGGCTTTTACCTTTACCCTGTATGTGTCACTCTTTTTCAAATGTGTTTCCTGTAAACAACATATTGTAGGATCGTGGCTTTCAATCCATTCTGCAATCCATTTCTGTTTTATGGCAGAGTTCATCCCATTCACATTCACAGTTATGATTACTATCTGTGTCTTTTTCTCCATCCTTTTCCCCCTATTTATGCTTTTCTTTCTCCTTTTTCCTTTCCCCCTTCACTAGTGTTTTGCTTTTGACCACCCCTCCTTCAGTCCCTCCCCCTTTTATTATCCCTTTCCCTTTTCTTCCCCTTTAGTCTTACTGCTGCTTCCCTCCCTTCTTTCCCCTCCCTTTTCTTCCCCCTCCCTTTTCTTTCCCCCTTTTCCCTCCTACTGCCTATAGGGCAAGTTAGATTTCTATACCTAACTGATTATATTATTCCCTTCTTGAGCCAAATCTGATGAGAGTAAGGTTCAAACAATGCCCCCCCCCTTCTTTCCCTCTGCTGTAATAGGATTTTGTGTCTTTTCCTGTAATGTAATTTACCCTTGTCTGCCTCCTCCTTTCTCAGTACATTTTCTAAGATCAGATTGATCCACTTATTTGGATCCATTTAACCCACTTGATTAGATTTTTTTTATCATTACATCAAAGTCAACTAATATCCACCCTCTTTATGTATACTCCTTTAACAAGGTGTAATAACAATACAGTTCTCAAGGGTTGCAAGTCTCATATTCCCTTGTAGGGGTTTAAACAGCCCCCCCCTTATTAACAACATATTGTATCCTTCTGTCCCATTTACCTTTTTAAGTCCTTCTTGAGTCCTGTACTTGAAGATCAAATTTTTTGTTGAGCTCTGGTCTTTTTATCAGGAAAGTTTAGAACTCTCCTATTTCGTTGAATATCTACCTCTTCCTTGAAAACTGATGCTCATTTTTGCTGGGTAATTGATCCTTGGCTGCATTCCAAGCTCCTTTGCCTTATGGAATATCATGTTCCATGCCCTGCGTCTTTTAATGTAGAAGCTGCAAGGTCCTGTGTAATCCTGACTGTGGTTCCATGATATTTAAATTCTTTCTTTCTGGCTGCTTGCAGCACCTTCTCTTTCATCTGGTAATTTTGGAATTTTGCTATTATATTCTTGGCGTTGTCAATTTGGGATCTCTTTCAGGTGGTGATCAGTGGATTCTTTCTATGGTTATTTTCCCTTCTGGTTCTAGGACTTCTGGGCAGTTTTCCTTTATGATTTCCTGAAAGATACTGTCCAGGCTCTTTTTTTCATCATGATTTTCAGGTAGTCCAATAATTTTTAAATTGTCTCTCCTGATGATTTTCCAGGTCGGTTGTTTTACTGATGAGGTATTTTACATTTTCATTATTTTTTCATTTTTTTGTTTCTGTTTGACTGATTCTTGCTCTCTCATAGAGACATTAGTTTCCATTTGTCCAATTCTAGTTTTTAACAGATTGTTTTCTTCTGTTAGTTTTTGTACTTCCTTCTTCAACTGGCCAATTGTGTTTTTTAGGGACTTGTTTTCTTCAGTGTACTCTTCTGTTAGTTTTTGTCCTTCCTTCTTCAATTGGCCAATTGTGTTTTTTAGGGACTTGTTTTCTTCAGTGTATTTTTTTTCCAATTGGCCAATTGTATTTTTGAAGGACTCTTTACCTCTCTCATTTGACTATTAAAATCCTTCTTGAGCTCTTCTAAGAAGGCTTTTTGGGCTTCAGACCAGTTCATATTCCCTTTTGTTGTTGCAGATGTGGGTTTGTTGACAATGTTGTCCTCTTCAGAATTTCTGTCTTGATCTTCACTCTTCTCATAATATGAATCTATGGTACATTTCTTTTTACTCATGGTGTTTCTTTATTCCCTGGCCTTTAAAGAGATTGAGCTCTCCTGCTGGGGAACAGAGGGTACTGACCCAAGCTTCTTGTGTTGGGAGCCTAGGTCTTGGTCACTGGCTTTGCGTTGCTGGGGCCTCTTATGCTGGCAATTGGAGGCTGTAGGTTTCTGGCAGCTTACCTCATGTTGGGCTGGAATCAGCAAGGCTGGAACTTTCAGGCAATTCTAGGTAGCCTGCTTTTCCTTTCCTTTAGCTTTCTTCAGCTCCTTTTAGATGCTGCAGGGTGTTTATCTGCCTGGGGCCCCTGCAGTGTTGTCTCCCTCTCTGCTAATGCACTGGGAGATTCCTTTGGGGTGGAGTGCTGAGGCTCCTGGTGGTTTTCTGAGCTGGTTTCCACTGGTTCCCCCACCCTCACTGAGGCACTCGGAGGTCCAGGTGTTGGTGTTTGCCTGCTCTACCACCTGGGCTTCAGGATTTCTTCACAATTGGAGGCTTCAGGGCTCCTACAGCTCACCTGGTGTTGGGTTGGAATCAGCAAGGCCGGGGCTTTAGGAAGACTTTAGGTTGTTTTCTTCACTTCCTTTCAGATGAATGTCGCAGGGTAATTGTCGGCCCTGGGCCCCTTGTAGTTCTGCCTCCCTTATTTTTGCTGAGACACTGGGAGACCGTTTGCTGGGCTGCTGCACTGCTGCTCTTCGTCTTTCTTCTAGTTCAGGTGTTCCAGGGTTTTTTTTTTTTTCTGGGGTGATATTTTCTGGGTTTTCAGAAGTTGATAGGGGAGAGTGAGAGCGACCTCCTTTTCACTCCACCATCTTGGCTCCCGGAAGCGGAAACTGTGTCAATATTTTGTTTTTTATGCTACTTTCATTTTCAAACATATCCCTCCCCACTCCTCCACCCAGAGAGCCATTACTAAAATAAAATAAAGTAAAGTAGTTTGGCAAAACTATCCAATGCATCAACCAAGTCAAAAAGTATACACAGTGTTCCACAATCATAAGGAAGTGCATTCTCATCTCACTTTTTGGGGGCCAATATTGGTCATTATAATCATACGTAGTGTCCAATTTTGTCATTGTTGTTCTTTCCATTTAAATTGTTATAGACATTGTGTCTAGTTTTCCTGGTTCTGATGACTTCACTTTGCATCAATTCATAAATCTTCCCACACTTCCCTGTATTCTTTACATTGTTCATTTCTTATAGTACAAGAATATTCCATTGCATTCATATACTACAACTTATTTAGTCATTCTCCAAAAGATAGGCATCTACTTTGTTTCTAGTTCTTTCCTATTATAAATAGAACTGCTATGACATTTTTGTGTGGGCCTTTCTTTTTATCTTTGACCTCCTTGGGGGTATATGCCTAGCTGTAGGATTTGAGTCAAACTGACTTATTTTTATCACTTTATTGCATAATTCCAAAAAAAAAAATTTCAGAATTCAACCATCATTTTAAAGCTAGATAGTGACTATGGTTGAAACCTAGCTCCTATAACTCATAGTTCAATATTCTTACTCCAGCAGATAATTAAAACGTAACACTGAGCCCTTCCACACCTATCCACTCAGGCCTCTTGCATTATCCTGAGGGTTCAGTGGGGTGTTTGGGGTCATCAAATCTCCAGTGCCTGGCAGGTAGTGGGCACTTAATAAATACTTATTGACTGACTTATTCAGTCTATACTTGTGCTCTCTCCCCACCCCACCAACTCAATCTTTATGGTAGACCACACAAAACATACATAAGTATAAAAAGCAAAAGGTTTTTAATTAGAATAACAAAAAATATAAAAAGGAATTGAATCATGTAGAAAAATGTCCTTTGCAGACATTCATAGAATGGCTGCCATGTTCCTAACTTCCAAGGGAAAGATAATCTAATTCCACTTTAATCCTTCTGCTTCCTCACCACAGCAGAAAAGTCAGTTCAGACTTTATGGCACTGGTGGTGAATCTTGGACTGTGGTTCTTTCCATTTCTTTCTTTTCCCTGAAGCCTCAGGGAGGCAGGCTGGTGCAGTGCTGATTATAGGATCATAGATCTAAAATTAGAAGGAATTTCCTTTTACATATTAAGAAATTGACATGTAAACCCAAAGATGTAAAAATGACTTGTCTATGGCCATGCAGGTCTTAAGAAAGACAGCTTGGATTCAAATTCTGGTCTTGTGATCCCAAACCCTTCCACCTGTTTCATGGTGATGGCTTGAGGTGGCTGACAAAATCTTGAGCCCACTTCTCTTCATATGGCCAAGTTATGCCAAATGGATTCCTTCCATGTTGTCCATGACTCTCTAGCCCTTCTCCCATCTTGCCAAATCCACTTGTGACCACAATTCTCCTGCTACTAAATTCAGGTTCCCTCTTCTCTTTCCATGTGGTTGTTCTCTAAACTCTTGCCATCTGCTCTTTAAATATTCCCCTTTCTCCTCTCAGTTCAACCTACCTGCTTCCCTCTCTCATATCACTCATCATCCACCTAACTGAACCCTGAGGATAGACATGAGACACTCTGGGAGTCTTGTGCCTTGCAGCTTTCTCTCCCCATGTTGCAGCTATGGCCCTAACTGAAGCTATACTAGACAGCATAATTTTAACAGGCAGAAACAATCTCTACCCACATTACAATAAATAATAAAAGAACTTCTATCAACTTAGTCTCATAATAAATAACTTAGGGTTCAGACATATGGAACAGCAGGAGATGAAGTTTTTTGTCATAGATTTGTAGAATCTCTGCAACAAAAGAAACTTTAGAAGCCATTTAGTACAACTCCTTAACCAGAGAATGAATCCCCTCTGCAGTAGCTAGAGTATGTGGTCATCTGATCTTGGCTTAGTTTTGAAGATCTTCAGAGAAATCTTCACCATAAACTCAAGGCCAGGTGATAGGATCATACTTCAACACTTTGGCAGTCTGAGATAACATCAGTATGGTCATCCACCTATACAGAGCTTAGTCTATCTATGTTCTAATAGGCAGTCTTCATGAGTTACTGTGCTCCTCACCCTCTCCAAAAAAAAAAAAAAAAAGATCATTTTCCAATCAACCTTTGATAAGCCTCTCTGCTCCTAGAGAGACTGATCCTTGGACAATACTGTTGGGTCAGGATTTACCTTTCTAGCTTGCTAAGACCTGCCAGAGCCTAGGGAACCCAGGATCACATCTCTAACACCATGAGGTCTTGGAGAAGGACTTCAACAATAGAGAATGATACAATCTTAGAATATCATTGTGGTAGTGGTGATTGCCCCTTAGCTGATGTGTTGGCAGGCAGGGCTATCAGTTACTCTTACTCTCCTTTTGTGGGCTGGGCTACTCTTTATCCTGGGGTGTGACTTCCTCTCTAACAACAACCTTGGCCTCTCACCTCTAGAGAAATGATTTTCCTTTCTTCCCAGCCTATGGTAATGAGAAATGCCTGCCTCAATGCCAACCCAACCAGTTACCTGCCAATGTACTGAGACTGACAAATTTGCCTAGAGATACCTTGGTGACTATGACTGTGGCCTATGAAGAACAGTCCTTGAAGCAAGCACAAATATTTCCTGCATAGATCCAGTCCAAGCAATTGTGTTGAAGCCTGAGGTCAGCCTGCTTTCTGGCTATGATGATTTAAGAGTTTTTATTATGAGATGAAGAGTTATGTAATTGGTAGCTGAACCCATTCTTCCTTCTTTCTCTTCCTTCTGGCTCTGAAATGTGAGGACAGCTTTGATCTTCCTGGTGCCAAGCTTGGTTGGAGAGTTCCTATCCCATCTGCCACCTGGACTTGTCCTGCCTGACAAACCTGTGCCTGGGATGGAGCCATCTCCCTTTGGTATTTGCTCTTCCTTGATCTTAAGCCTATGGGAATACCCAAGCAACCCTATGAATCTGGAAGATCCAGAGTTCTTATCAAAGGTCCCATCAGTGGTTGGAGCTGAATGTCTTCACCTCCAGTATTCACCGAGAGCAGTTCTTGTAATAAATTCATTTTCTAAAAGCTAATGAAGACTAACTAATTGTTAATGGGCTGCTCTCTAGTAGGAACTTGAACATAAGTATTAGAAACCTAAAGCCTAGGATCCTGGGGTGAGGGGTGAAGATTGGTAAAAGTAATCAGGTCTTCCTCTGGGGATCTCAAACTATGAATGTGAGTGTGACTTGGATGAATAACACAGGAGAAGGATGCAAAAAATCTATGGTTTATGCCTTAAGACATTGTGAAAAAAAATGAATCAGTGATACTCTTTTCAGCTCCCAGCTCCCAATCAGAAATCTGTCTCTCTGGCAAAATAAAGCAATTTGAAATCTTTCTCTTCTCCCAGGCTGCTCTCAACCACCTCCTATTCAGTGCTGGATTTGAGCAACAATGCACACAGTTTGTTGTTGAGTCATTTCATATTATTCGTGACCCCATTCGAGGTTTTCTTGGCAACGATATTGGAGTGGTTTGCCATTTCCTTTTCCAGCCCATTTTACAGATGAGGTACTGTGGCAAATAAGATTAAGTGCCTTGCCTTAAATGTCTGAGGCCAGATTTGAACTCAGAAAATAAGTCTTCTTGATTCTCAGCCCAATGCTTTATCCACTGCACCACCTAGCTGCCCTACACACAGTTTGACAATTCCTTAATCGATAGCCTTATAACCTTTACTCAAGAAAACAAAGTAAACCTTTAAACATAAAAAGGTAAATAAAATCTTAAGACACACTGATACGCTTCCTCTGGGAAACAGATACCCATCCTCCTAGGAGAAATGGGAAAAGAGAAGAGGGAAAAGGAGGAATCATTTGCCTCATTCTGCAGCCCAAGCTGATCTCAACAAGGCAGCATCCAGCCCTTGGTGGCCTGTCTATAAGTGATTCACCCACCACCTGGCTCCAGAGCCAGGAGCTGGAGACTTCCCATATCCTTCTCTATGATGGCAGTTTTGCTTTGTGCTTTCAAATCTCCAGCACCCACTGTTTCTCTCTCTTCTACCTACCAGAACAAAGGCAGGAGGGGCAGCTTATGAGTTAAAGTCAGCCCCCTCCTCCTGTCCCAAAGTCAGAGCAAAAGGAAGGGGGGAGGTTGAAGAGAAGGAGGCTGAGAGATCTTTGCCCAAACCATCAGGCATCCATTTCTATTACCCTAATCTTCTTGATGAAGTCTATGGTTAATAATAAAGTGCTACATTTGTAACAAGAAGGATACTTTCCAAATGGGATATTAAGACTGGGCAGATCTCAGAGACCGAGTTTAAACTCCTCCATAGAATCACCAATTTAGAGTTGGAAGACTCATAGATCCACATTTGGAAGGGACCTTCAAATAGTTGGTACTTAATAGATGTCATCTAGTCCAACTCACATGTTTTACAGATGAAGAAAATGATGTCCAAGGATGTAAAGTGACTTGCCCAAGGTCACAAAGGTGGTAGTACTTGGCAGACCCAGGCTTTGGACACAGTTCTTCTCACTCCAAATATAATATTATTTCCATGATACCACACAACCTTCCTTCTTTTTATAGATGAGGCAACTGGGACTGAGAGAAGAGAGATATAATCACTTGCCCAAGGGTACACATACAGTTAATAGGAGGATAAAGGTTTAAACCTAGGTCTCCAAATTTATAGTCCAGAACTCTTCTCTCCTTTATGGGCTGCCAGTATTAACTCTGAGCACTTCCCATTTCCCCCACCCCTATACTTATGTCTCATTAGGGGCCCCTTGGCCTGGCTTCTCCTCAGAGTAATTAGCTCAGACCAGCGGGGAATAGAAAGGGTCCATTCACTCTATTCTTAGAAATACATGGGCTGCTGAGGCAGAAGCTATATTCTTGTCTTGGCTTATCATGATAGTTTCCCATCAGAGAAACTGGTCCCTGCTCCTGAAGGAGTTACTACTCTCACCCCAGTGCCTGACTCCATGATTCTCCTGGCCCCTCCAAGCTCCACAGAGGCCCCAAACCTGTTTCCACAGAGGAAAATACTGATGAGCCCCTCAGAGTCCAAATCCCCAACCTCAAATGTACTCTGTCTCCTGGCTTTGGGGACCAGGGGGAAGAGAGAGAGGTCTATCTCTGATTAGGTGCTTGAATAATACATATTACCAAGGGGATATAACTCCTCCACCTCTTTCCCTCCAATTATAACTCAGCTCTATCTAAAGAAGAGTCCTGAGACTCTACAGGGGCAGGGAGCTAGACCCCAGTGAAGTCAGCCGGGACTGGTAGTATGTGGGTGTCTATTTGTTCCTTTGTGTATGTGAGTGATGATGTGTACCCATGGGTGTTTGGGAGAAACTATGAGCACCATAGTTTATGGGAATGGTTTGTGTAACTGTGTGGAAGGATGTGGTTGTGAGTATATGTAACTTTTGGAATTCTAGAATGTCAACATTGGATAGAGACCTTAGAACAAAGAATATTCAAACTGAAGGGATCTTACAACATAGAATGTTAGAGCTAGAAAGAAGTTTTAAAATATCTAGTCCGACATCTCTTCAATTATACAGCAGGAGAAATTGAGGTCTCCAGTCCAATGACTTGCCCAGTTGCATTGATGTGTATGTATTTATGCATTTTTGTATGATAACTATGTATGTGAGATGTTGTTGTGTATTGTATCCACTTGTGAGGGTGTGATTGTATGTCACTGTGTGTTGTGTGACCTTCTATGCCTCCTCATGACTGTGACTGTAGCTACTTAAGTGTCTGCTCGGCCAGTTCAAAGAGTCATTTGAAGAGGCTAGTTAGTTTGTCTCTGCAGGTCATTTGTAGAGATATCCATTAATTGGGTTTGTGGGGTTGTGGTCAGTTTATTCTCTCTTCCCTATGGTGTCTATCCTAACCCATCTCCCAGGCATGGACATCCTGATCTTGTCCCTGGGTCATTGAGGTCTTAACTAGGAGGGTGAATGAAGTGGGGTCTGAGAAAAGATTTCATGTAAAGGAGCAGAGACCCACACAACAAGTAAAAGAGACGATGCCAGGGAGACTGGAGAAAGAGGTAAAAGAGTTAGCATGTTCTCCATGGACTTGTCAGAGGGCTATTGGGCTGAAGGAAATGAGCAAGAGGTGAGCCCCCTTCAACCCATCAAAGCTTTCTTCCAGAGCATGACCTTTCTCCCTCCCTAAAAACTTCTTTCTGCCTATGAGTGCCCACTCTCATTAAATGTCTGAAATGGGATTAAGATGAGGTGGAGAAATTGGAGACTTATGGCTACCTTACAGGGGAGTCTGTGCAAGCTCTGTATGTGAGCTTTCCCCTGGGCTACATGTGAGTAAATGTCCCCAGAGGATTTGATTTATCATTGTTATTGTCATCCTCGATGTTTCATACATATAGAGAGCTCTACAGTTTACAAAGGTTTTAGCATCTATTACTTCATTTTGGTTTTCAGGTGACTCTGTAAGGGTGAGAGGCAAGAGAGTCAGAGATTTATATCTACATTTTACAGTCAAAGAACCTGAGGCCCAGAGAACTGAAATTCTTTGGCCACAGTCTTTATAAAGGGATCCAGAGAGAGAGCCAGGATTTATTCTCACATCTTTCAACTCTCCCTATTTCTGGGTCTTTCCATCATGCCACACTACTACAATGTGTGACTCCCCCGCTCAGAAACTCCTAGAGGCTTGCTGTTCTTTAGAATCAAAGACAAACTCCCCTATTTGGATTTAAAGCCCTTCCCAACCTGACCCTAGCCTACCTCTCCATAGTTTTTACATATGATTCCTCTTCACACATTCTATATTTCAGCTAAACATGGCTTACATAGGACTCCTCTCTCTGGGTCTTGGCCTGTCTCCTCTACTTGAAAGGAAATTGTTCCTCATCTCTGTCTTAGAATCCCTAACTTCCTTCAAGCTTAAGCAGAAACTTGGGCAGAAATGATTTTTTTTTCACTTTGTATTCCCAGCACTAGCACAGTGCCTGGTAGATGATAGCTACTTAATAAGTGCTTGTCAAATGGACATACAGATAAATAATGATAACAACAATAATTAATATGCATGTAGTGCTTTAACAATGCATTGATATTCATTAGCTCATTTGGTCCTCACAGCAACACAGAGAAAGAGTGAGGCTGGGATCCTCATTCCACAGATGAAAACCATGGTCCAATGAGATTAAACGAATTGCCCAAGGATTAGACAGGTAGCAGAGCCAGAATTTAAAGCCAGATCCTTTGACTCTAATTCCTATGATATTTACACCACATTTATGAATTTGCTTTTAACTGGGATTTGAGGGATGAAGACAGAAATACATATTGAAAATATTTCCAGTTGTGTGGAAAGAAGCTAGATGTAGGCAGAATTCCAGGAAAGAATACCAGCAGAACAACCAGGGAAATATGAACAGTGGTAATCCAGCATTTAGGGACACATGGATTCTCAAAAAAGCAGAAATAGAAGGTGGTGAGCCATCCATCTGTAACAGATGAACACCCAGCATTCACAGAATCAGATTCACAGAGTATCAGAGCTGGAATATAGAATGTTAGAACATATAATGTTAAAGCTGAAAAGGATAGTAGAACTTAGAACACAGAATTATTTTATAACGACTATAGAACTTAGAAAATTAGAGAATGTTAGAGCAGAGAGGGATCCTAGAACATAAAACGTTAGTACTGAAAGGCACCTTGGATTATAGAAGCTTATGGGCAGTGAGGTGGTACAGTGGATAGAGTACCAGCTCTGGAGTCAGGAGGATCTGAGTTCAAATCCAGTCTCATACACTTACTAGCTGTGTGACCCTGGGCAAATCATGTAACCCTAACTGCCTTAAAAAAATAAATAAATAAATAAATAACATAGAGTGTTAGAACAAAGTACATGGGGTATTAGAGCTGGCAGGAATGTTACCTCATTGTAATTCCTTTTATACATTCTTCATTTCAGTCAAACTGGCCTGCTAGCTGTCCCTTGTACCTGATATTCCATCTCTAGTCTTACACAAGTCTAGAATATGTAATATCCTCCTCTCCATCTAGAAGAATCCTTGCCTTCTCTTGAAAGTATGGTTTAGGCCCCACATCTCACATGAAATCTTTCCTGATCTACTGGTTAGTAGCATTCTCCCATTCTTGAAATTATTGCCAATGTACTCTACTTTTACCTAAATAGAATATTATAAGCTCATTGAGAGCAGGAACTGTTTCCTTTGTGTCTTATCCCTGTGCCTTGCACATAGTAGGTATCTAATAAATGAATTGAACATTAGAACATGGAGCATCAGAATTAAAACAGGTTTTAGAATAGAGAACATGGAATACCCTAAGCATCAGCATTCTGGAAGGATTATAATTACAGGCTGAGAGCTGGATGATACTTTAAAGGCTATCTAATCCAACCCCCTCAATTTCCAGATGAAGAAACTGAGGCCCTCAGAGGGAAAGTTATTTGCCCAGTATCACACAGGGAGTAAGAAGCAGTCAGGATTTAAACCTAGTTCCTGTAACTCCAAATCCAGTACTCTTTCTAATGACCTTAGGGTATTAGAACATAAGAATGACAGGGCTAGCAAAGGCCTTATATAAATCTACTAGTCTATCACCCTCAGTCTGAAAATACTCACTAGTCTTAAAACTTATTCTTTTTTTTCTTTGGACCTACTTCACCTTTCTGGCTTTTCTCTGTATTTTTGTGGCACCGCCATTCAACCAGTCTCCCATGTTTGAAAGCTAAAAAGGCCTCTTTAATTCTTCTCTATTTATCACTTCTCACATGATTTATTTCCAAGTCCTATAGATTCCACCTTTACAAATCACTTACATCTATTCTGTTCTCTCTATTTCTTCTGCCGCCTAATCACTATAGACTCTCAGTGCCACCTTCAGGGACTATTACAATAAACTTCTAAGTCTTACTGACTATATTATCCTTCTTCCCCTGTTAGCCCATTCACAACATTACTGGAATACGCTTTCTCAAATATGGGTCTGGTTGTACACTCCTTTGCTCAAAACCCCCAGTGATTATTCCTCTGCTTAACATTCAGGGCCCTGAGTTCCCTGGTTCCCTGTCACCATGAGAGAGAGAGAGAGAGAGAGAGAGAGAGAGAGAGAGAGAGAGAGAGAGAGAGAGAGAGAGACTCTCCATGACCCCATTTGGGGTTTCCTTGGCAAATATGCTAGAGTATTTTGCCATTTCCTTCTCTAGCTCATTTTATGGATGAGGAAACTGAGGCAAACCGGGTCAAGTGATTTGCCCAGGGTCACACAACTAGTAAGTGTCTGAAGCTATATTTGAACTCAGGAAGATAAGTCTTCCTCATTCCAGGACTGGCTCTTCATTCACTGTACCACCTAGCTGTTGAAGGCCTACCCATCCCTTTCCAAAGTGGGCAATACCTCCCCCTGGGGGGCACTGGACCAATCTTGGGGTGCGGTAATAGCCTCAGGTGCAATCGGGGAGTGTTGAATTAAAAAAATAAGGGGGCTATGGGAGCATAAGGAAAGAAGAGAGGAAAATTTTGAAAAGCCATTTATACATGGTTCATTTGTTGTATAACATAGTTAAAGTCATAGTGATTATATTATTTTCCAAATAAACACACAAAATGCAAGTTATAACCAATCAGTGCTCAAGTTCACCAACAGGTTTTAACAAGCAAGTGTTGGCAGGCAAGCTTGTTGTGCATTGTCAAGAAGTCCAGCATGCATTGGCAGGAATATGTGTGTGTAATGACTTGTTCACAATATGATACTATACAGTCACATGACATGATATTGTATCATCAAAATTTCAAAGCAGGAAAAAACTCACTTATTTGCAATAAATTATTTAATTTAAAATGCATCATTTTTTTAAAATATACTTTGTATTTTTTTAAATGACACAAATTTCAAAACAACTGCTAAAGCATTAAAGAAAGTAGATTTTTGGGGGAGGCACTGAGAAATTTTTTTTAAAAGGTGGCTATAGGCCAAATAAGTTTAGGAACTTCTGTTTTAAAGTCACCTCCCCCTAACAAGCCTTCTTCATGAGTACCAGCCCTCCCTTCAGCTTTCACATAGCAGTGTTTGTACCTCCTCATTTTACTTAAACGTTGTATTGATGCTTTTTCTTTTTATATCATTATTGTTTCCCAGTGACTACTCCCCATACCCAATGCAAGAGAGCACTCCCTTGTTAAAAAAAAAAAAAACAAGTACAGACAAACAGAACAAGCCAGCACACTGCCCAGACCTCATAGTGTGTGCCTCATTCAGTACCTGCACAGCCTACAATCTCTCTACCAAGAAAAAATACATTCCATCATTAGTTCTCTAGAGCCAAGATTAGTTATTGGATTGATATGAGTTCTGCTATCCATTGTTGTTTTTCTTTACATTAGTGTGGGCATTCTGTATATTTTTAAATATTTCTTTATACTTTATATTCTTTTTTTTTTTTTGGTTAATTCACTCTGCATTAGCTCATACAAGTCTTTCCAAGTTTCTTTGAATTCTTCATATTTGTGGTTTCTTATGATACAAACCTATTCTATTACATTCAGTGTATTCAGTCATCCCTCATTCAATGGGCAGATACTTTGTTTCTAGTTTTGGGGTATTATGAAAAATGTTGCTAGAAATACTTTGCTACATTGATGTACATGTAACAGGTTAAGAGCAAAGAACATAATGTGTTAGTTGAAAGAAATGTTATTTCATGGTACTTCTTTTCAAACACTCTTCATTTCAGTAGAACTGGCTTGCTAGCTATTCCTTGTACATGACATCCCATCTCTCACCTCTGTAACTTTGCATCAGGAATGCATAATATGCTTTCTCTCTCTCTTTCGCTTTCTGGGAATAACTGTTGTGTATCCCTGAGTCAAACAGTATGAATAGGTTGTTTTGCTTTGGTTTGGTTTTTAAGAAGAATTTCAAATTGTTCTCCAGAATAATTAGACTAATTTACAGGTCCACTAACAAGTATATTTATCTTCCTTCAGTCCCTCCAACACTGACCATCCTTTTTTTCCAGACTGGGTGTAAGGTGAAAACTCAGAGTCGTTTTAATTTACATTTCTCTTATTAGTGATTTGGAACAATTTTCATGTGGTTGTTGAGAGTTTCTACTTCATAAACTCGTGTTATTGTGAATCATAGTTATTGATGTTAGTATCTTTTCTTTCTACTACTACTATCACTACTACTACTAATAATAATAATTAGCTAACACTTCCATAGTGCTAGGTATTGTGTTAAATGTTTTACAATTATTGCCTCATTAGATCCTCATGACAAGCCAAGGAGATAAGTGTTATTATCCTAATTTTATAGATGAGGAAACTGAGGCAAACAGAGGTTAAATGACTTCCCCAAGGTCACATAGATAGTATCTGAGGGCATATTTGAACTCAGGTCTTCTTTACTTTAGGCTCAGCATTCTATTCATGGTATCACCTAGTTGCCTCACTAGATTGTAGGCTCAATGAGGGAAAGAGTCTGTATATCATCTCAACTTTGGCTCTCCCCTAGAATGAAAAACAATCTTCTCCCCAGAGTAGGTGCTTAATAAGCATTTGTTAAATAAATTTTTCAGATGAGGAAACTGAGCCCAGAGAGGGAAAGTGACTTACCCAAATTCCTTTGAGTGGAAGACTAACCAGAATATGGATGAGACCAACAGGTCCTCTGAAGGGGCCCCATTTATCCTTCTGGGCTTGTCCACAAGCCCTGGGCAACTACAGCCTCTCTTTGCCATATTCCTGATCCTGTATATAGCAGGAGTGATGGGGAATGGCCTCATTGTGGCAGCCATCCGGGCCAGTCCATTCCTCCATTCCCCCATGCATCTCCTGCTGGCCCACCTCTCCTTTGCCAGCCTCTGCTTCACCTCTGTCACCATGCCCAAGATGCTGGCCAACCTGTTGGCCCTTGACTGCTCCATCTCACGGGCAGGCTGCCTAACTCAGATGTATTTCTTCTTTGCTTTGGGTGTGACTGACAGCTGCCTACTGGCTGCCATGGCCTATGATTGCTACCTGGCCATCCGGCACCCATTACACTATGCGGTCCGAATGTCCTGGGCTGTGTGTACAAGACTCGTAGCAGTTGCCTGGATTGTCTCTCATACCCACTCATTGCTACACATCCTGCTTATGGCCCGCCTGTCCTTCTGTGCCTCCCGGAGTGTGCCCCACTTCTTTTGTGACCACCAGCCCCTCCTGCGATTTGCCTGTTCTGACACTCCCCATATTCAATTGCTTATCTTCACAGAGGAGGCTGTTGTGGTGGTCACGCCCTTCCTGCTCATCTTGGCCCCCTATGGTGCCGTTGCTGTTGCTGTGTTACACCTGCCCTCAGCGTCTGGACGGCTCCAGGCTGTGTCCACCTGTGGCTCCCACCTGGCCACAGTGGGTCTCTTTCTGTGGCACTGTCATAGCAGTCTACTTCCAGCCCACAGCATGATATGAAACTGAACGGGGCCGTGCGGCCACTGTCATGTATACAGTAGTGACCCCCATGCTCAACCTAGTCATTTACAGCCTCAGAAACCGAGATGTTCAGGGGGAAGTCTGGGCTCTCTATACTGGATGGAGGATCTCAACTGAGCCTACCTAAGGACTAGACTTACTTCCCTGAGAGACAGAGAAGGCCAATAATCAACTGGGTACTAGAGTTGGAAGAGATTATCTAGCTCAACATCCTTATGTTACAGATGAGGAAAATGAGGCATGACCAAAGTCATGCAGCTGTCAAATGGCAAAATTGAGATTTGGTCTTAAATCTTCTGACTTCAAATCCAGTGCTTTTGCCACTCTCAGGCGTAGATGCACTCCCACATACATGCACTCCCACATCACCTCAACCATAAAGTCACAGAATGTAAGAACTACAAGGAACCTTGGAGCTCAACTTTAGGCTCTACTCTCTTAGTGTTCAGAGGAGAAACCTGAAGCCCAGAGGAATTAAGTGACCTGTCTAAAGGGACATAAATAGCAGAGCTAGAAATCAAATCCAGGTTTCATACTTCCAATTGGGCACCCTTCTTTCCTCCCCTTCATTTTTTCTGGCCCTTTCAGAGTTTTCCTTGAACTCCATACTGTGAGAAAATGGAACCTAAGTCAGGAAAGGCATATTCCCAGATTATAACCCCACCTCTGGCTTACTTCAATTTGTAGGATGATAGAATTAGACCCAGAAGGGGAGAGGGAGAAATAAGCATTTATATAACACCTAATATGTGCCAGGCACTGTGCTAAGTGCTTTATAAATGTAATTTCTTTTGATCCTCACAAGAATCCTGCAATACAGTTGCCATTATCATCCTTCTGTTACAGTAAAGGAAACTGAGGCAAACAGAGGTTAAGTGTCACACAACTAGTAAGTGCCCAAGGCTGAATTTGAACCCAGGTCTTTCTACTGTGCCATGTGGCTGCAGGAAGGGACCTTAGAGATCACCATGCCCAGAACCTTCATTTTACAGATGAGGAAACTAAAGTCCAGAGACTTCCAGTGACCTGACCAGGGTCCCATAATGAGTGTCTGAGGCAGGATTTAAGTCAATGCCCTGTCCACTGTACCACACTGCCTGTCAATTATACTTCATTTCAAGCACATCTTCATTAAGCACCTGCTGTGTGCAGAATACTGTATGCAGGACTGGAGAAGATACAAAATTAAAATAAAATACAGAGGGGGTGGAGCCAAGATAGCAGAGTGAAAGCAGTGACTTGCTTGAGCTCTCCCCCCAAACCCCTCCAAATACTCATAAAAAATGGCTCTAAATAAATTCTGATGCAGCAGAACCCACAAAAAGACAGAGTGAAACAAATTTCCAGCCCAAGACAACCTGGATGATTGATCAGAAAGGTGTATCACGCCGGGCTGGGAGCGCAGCACAGCGCGGCATGGGCGGGCAGGCCGCAGCAAACCTGGAGTAGGCCTCAGAGGACTGAATCTCAGGCAGCTGTGGAGGTTTCCAGACTCCTCAATCCACGAATGCCAAAGACAACTTAGAAGGTCAGTGGAAAAAGTGTTTCTGTCAGTGGTCAGAGAGGAAGGCGGGGTTTCAACTCCATTCCCCAATAGCGTGGCCCTGGGGGGAGGAGGAGCAGCTGCTTCCCGAGCTTCCGGCCCACAGACTGAGGGGGAATCCAGTGGCTGATCAGAGAGGGACTGCAGGGATCTCTTTGCCAGTGCTGAGGCAGGAATCTCTTGCTTTGCCCGTGTGTGGATCTGGGTCACAGTTCTGGGCGGCAGTGCTGGAGTGAGGAGGAGCGCTGGCGTGGTGGAGCTTGTAGTGGCTGTGGAGAGAAACCCCTCCTCACAGTTACAGGACAGAAAGGAATACTTGTGGTCACAGGCCAGGAAAGGAGTAAACACCTCACCCCTTATCATACCACCTTGGAAGAACTGAAAATTTACAGGTCCCTACAAGTATCTCTGAAAACAGCTGTACAAACCCCTGAAGCTTGGGACAGTACACTCTCCACATTGGAAGCAGACTCTTACCTTAACAAAGAGTTTAAAACTCAAGTAATTTGGGATCATGAGCAAGCAGGCAAAAAGAGTCAGACTATATTATCTTACTTTGGTGAAAAAGATCAAAATATACAACCAGAAGAAGACAACAAAGTCAAAGCTCCTACATCCAAAGCCTCCAAGAAAAATATGAATCAGTCCCAGGCCTTGGAAGAGCTCAAAAGGGATTTTGAGAAGCAAGTAAGGGAAGTAGAGGAAAAACTGGGAAGAAAAACAAGTCAACAGCTTGCTAAAGGAGACCCAAAAAAATACTGAAGAAAATAACACCTTAAAAAACAGCCTAACCCAAATGGCAAAAGAGGTCCAAAAAGCCAATGAGGAGAAAAATGCCCTAAAAAGAAAAATTGGCCAAATGGAAAAGGAAGTCCAAAAGATTACTGAAGAAAATACTTCCTTAAAAATTAGAATAGAGCAATTGGAAGACAGTGACTTTATGAGAAATCAAGACACTGTAAAACAAATCCAAAAGAATGAAAAATTAGAAAACAATGTGAAATATCTCATTGGAAAAACAACTGACCTGGAAAATAGGTCCAGGAGAGAGAATTTAAAAATTATTGGACTATCTGAAAGCCATGATAAAAAAAGAGCCTAGACATCATCTTTCAAGAAATTATCAAGGAAAACTGCCCTGATATAGTAGAACCAGAGGGCAAAATAGAAATTGAAAGAATCCACAGATCTCCTCCTGAAAGAGATCCCCAAAGGAAAACTCCTAGGAATATTGTAGCCAAATTCCAGAGTTCCCAGGTCAAGGAGAAAATATTACAAGCTGCCAGAAATAAACAATTCAAGTACTGTGGAAACACAATCAGGATAACACAAGATTTAGCAGCTTCTACATTAAAGGACCGCAGGGCATGGAATATAATATTCCAGAGGGCAAAGGAGATAGGATTACAACCAAGAATCACCTACCCAGCAAAACTGAGTATAATCCTTCAGGGGAAAAAATGGTCATTCAGTGAAATAGAGGACTTTCAAGCATTCCTGATGAAAAGACCAGAGCTAAACAGAAAATTTGACTTTCAAAGATAGATAGATAGATAGATAGATAGATAGATAGATAGATAGATAGATAGATAGATAGATAGATAGATAGATGGATGGATGGATGGATGGATGGATGGATGGATGGATAGATAGATAGATAGATAGATAGATAGATAGATAGATAGATAGATAGATAGATAGATAGATAGAGGGCACAGGGTGAGTTGAAGATTAAGGGGTCATATCTGGAGAATAAAATTAAGGGATGAGAGAGGATGATACTTGGAGAAGAAAGGGAGTGGTAGAATGGGGTAAATTATCTCACAAAAATAAAACAGAAAAGAAAAGTCTCTCACAGTGGAGGGGAAACAGGGGAAGGTGAGAGGGAATGAGGGAATCTTATTCTCATAGGATTTGGCTTAAGGAGAAAATAACATACACATTCAATTGGGTATGGAAATCTGTCTTACTCTACAGGAAAATAGGAGGAGAATGGGACAAGAGAGCAGGGGGGTGATAGAGAGGAGGGCAGATTAGGAAAGAGGGTAATCAGAAGTAAATACTTCTGAGGAGGGACAGGGTCAAAAGAAAGAATAGAATAAATGGGAGGGCAGGATAGGATTCAGGGAAATAGAGTTAGTTTTTCACAACATGTCTACTGTGGAAGTGTTTTGCATAACTGCACATGTACAACCTATATTGAGTTGCTTGCCTTTTCAATGGGGGTGGGTGGGGAGGGAGGAAGGGAGAAAATTTGAAACTCAAAGTTTTAAGAACACATGGTTTTTAAAAAAATGTTTTCACATGCAACTGGGAAATAAGAAATACAGGAAATGGGGTACAGAAGTCTATCCCGCGCTACAGGAAAGTAGAAGGGGAAGGGGATAAGAGAAGGGAGGGGGGAGAGATAGAAGAGAAAGCAGACTGGGGAAGGGGTATTCAGAATGCATGCCATCTTGGGGTGGGGGGAGGGGTGAGAAATTTGTAACTCAAAAACTTATGGAAGTGAAAAAAAATAAAAAATAAAAATAAAATAAAATAAGATACAGACCCTGCCTTCCTGGAGCTTATAGTTCAGGATGGAGATACAACATGCCTATAACCTAATCTTTCATAGGCTCAGTTACCCAGATAATTCATAGTACAATGATTCTAACTTCTTGTTTCCATGATTTTGTCAGTGGATACAGACCTTCTCCCAACACAGGCCACAAACCCTTTGTGTCTTAATAGAAAGTCTCTCTTTATGAGCAATTATGCCTAAAAATAATCATTCCCTAGGAGTCAGCTCTCTGGGGAGGAGGCTGTTCTGATGTTGGCTGGTGCTCCAAGTCACACAGTCTTTGCCAGGCCTGTCCTTGAAATTTTGTCAAATTAGCAGGTCCTACTAGACTTTCAAGAAACCATAGTCTCCTCCTTGTCACCATGAGGCACAGAATAGGAATTTTAGTATATTCATATAAAAATAATATCTAAAAAGCACACGAGAGAAATGTGAGCAATGTATTAAATGAAATCTGAGGGGTCAAAGGCCTTTACTAATAGGAGAGATCAGGGAACGTTTCCTGAAGGAGGTAGCATTGAAATTGGCTTTAAAGAGTAGATAGGAATTCAACAGACCAGGGAAAGGGGATGGAAAAGAGAGCTTTGCAAACACAGGAAACAACATAAACAAAGGCACAGAGGTGGGAAAGCATGGAACCATACATAGGAGATAGCAATTAGTCCAGTCTGGCTGCTGCATAGAGTATAAGAAGGGGGATAGTGTGAGATAGGGCAGAATGGGAGGATGGCTCCAGCTTGTAAAGCCTTGAGTGTCTGGCTCACAAGTGTGAATTGGACTCTCTTGGCCACAAAGAACCTTTAAAGGATTTTGAGCAAAGGAATTACATGACCTAATCTGTAAATAAGGAAGATTACTCAACCCTAAATGGCTATCTCACAAAAGCCCTTCCACCTCTCTCTACCATTGCCACCAGCACTATGTTATCCAGCACAGGAGCCCTCTTCTTTTCCTTTGTGCCACTCAAAAGGGAGATTGATTTTTTTTTTCAAAAAGGCTTTAGAAACACTTAAGGGAAAGGAGGTAAACTAGAAGAGAATTCGTTAGCCCATAACTGTTGAATTGCAGAAGATAGAAATTGAATCTACAAGATTGTCATGGAGGTCAACCCAGCTTCCCCAGCTTACAATTTCCCCTCCCACTGCCTTGACATCTAGGCCTGATCTTCACCTGTCCTTGTGAGCAGTCACAGAAACAGCCAGATTTCCCTCTCCTAGACATGCCACCAACCCAACTCCTCACAGGATTTAAAGCTAGAGGAGACCTTGGAGACTATCTGGTCAACCCTTTCATTGTAATGAGGAAACTGAGTATTAGAGGGAGGTAGTGATCTGTCCAAAGTCACATAAGTTATATGAGTTGTGAGCCAGGTGGTGTGAACAGAGAGATAGGACTAGAATTCAGGTCATAGGATCATGAATCTAGATTTGGGAAGGATGTCAGAGACAATCTAATCCAACTTCACACAATTTCCCCCTCCCCTCCCATCTCCTCATTTTATAGATGAGGGAAACAGGCCTAGATAATAAGTACCCAAGATCACACAAGTGGTAAGTTTCAAAAACATGAGATTTGAAACCATGTATTCTGGCTCCAGATCATGACTCTTCCCACTATATCACTCCGTCCTTCTCCTGTACCAAACTAGTGGCCACCTAGCATCTCCAACTCTTCCTTCTAACTTCTAAGTGAGCACTTTCAAGCCCTATCCATTGGGACATGAGCAAAAGTCCCTCCATCAAAGTGAGCCTTTTTTTCAGTCTTCCCATCGCCCTTGCTTATCCCAAGTCTATGTGGCTGCCAGCCCTATCCCCAAATACCCCAGCAGAGGCTTTCTGTACCTTCCAAGGTGACAACATTCTCATCTGAAAAACCAAGTTTTGTGCTGATGGAAGGGGCCTAAACAGCTGCTCCAAACTAACTTATGTAAATTTGAGTGGGAACCTCATGGAGATAAAGTCCCTGCTCTTGGTGGAGTGAACCTGATGGGAATGTCAGGTGACATAGAAGAGGGAGGTTCTATGGTAGGTCAATGGGGGAGCCACTGGGGAGCAGGGAGGGGAACAGTCACCTGTTTCACCTATTCCTATTAGACTAAAGTTTATTGTTTTTTAGTATTTTCTACATTTATTGAGAGAAAATTTGCTCCCTCTTCTTAATTTTAAAAGCAGGCAAGTCTGATCTTTTATTCCAGCTGACCTGAGCATGTTTCTTGGTGTGGCTAGATATGGAATCAAACAATTTGGTTTGGAATAATAGCTCTGATCCATACCACCTATGGGAGCTTAAGCATAATCACTCAGTCTGGACCCTAATTCCTCACCTGTAAAATAAGAGGGTTAGATTATATGGTCCCTTCATGCCTTAAATCTATGATCATATGATGCCACCAAAATCAACCTGTTCATCTCTCATCTCTAGGAAAGACACAACAGGTGATGTGCTGACCAGCTGACTTTTCTAACCCCAGACATAATATCTATCACTAAACAATCATATAATTATCACAAAATTGCAACTGCTTTTTAGAATTGGATAATCCCGTAGAAAATAGATTACAGCTGGCAGGGACTTTGTGACATCAAAATGTTAGAATGGAAAGGACCTTAAAGCAAACAACATGACAATGACAACATATTTCAAAAGCACTTTAAGGTGTAAAGTATACTATGCTAACCAAAATCTTGTGAAGTAGGAGGTGTATTATTTCCCCGATTTTATAGATGAAGAAATTGAGGCTATGAGAGATCAAGCAACTTTCTTAGGTAATAAATGTCATAAACAGAACTTAAACCCTAGTCTCCTAAGTCCGAGTCTAGTCATCTTTCCCATGTACCATGCTATGGGTTATTACTGATCACATAGCCCAGTTCCTTCACTTTGTAGAAGAGGAAACTAAGGCTTAGGAACAAAGTGACTTTCTCAAGATTAGACAGGATGTTTGACTGCCATTTCAAGGCTCTTTCCACTAGCTTATACTGCCTTATGACTGGAGCACTCTTCAACCTTCCCCTTTCCTTCCCTTGGTAGGCAGGCTTCTATGAAAACTCTTTCTGGAGGTGCTTGGAAATAGAATGACCATCTTGATGTAATGGAAAAGCCACAGGATTTAGAGTCAGAGGCCCTGGGTTCAAGTCTTGATTCATTACCTCCCTGAATCTTAGCTTTTGGCTCTGTAAAATGAAGTTTAATAGATGATTCAAGGGTCATAGATTTAGAAGTTAACTAAGCATGCATTCTCAATTTACTGATAAGGGGACTCAGTTCTCAATGCTGTCCTCACTGGCTAGCTCCCCTTCTACAGGTTCCACAGCATGCTGGTCATGGGAGTGGTGGCTCTAGACTGAGGATGACCCAACAGTAAGACACCACCACCCCTCCACTGCTCCTCTGACCCTGCCAACAGCCTTCAGCAGGGAACTCTTCCTGATGAAGTCATTATGAGTTGGGGGCACTACAAGATGGGAGGAGGGGTGTTGTCATATCCCCAGCCAACTTGTGCACCAGCTATTTTTGTACCCAGTCCCAGAAGCAAAGAATTTTTAGAACTGAGGGAGGGGTAGCACCTTAGATATCATCAGATCCAGTATTCTCATTCAACAAATGAGGGAATTGAGGTCTAGATAAGGGGAGTGATTTGCCTAAGCGCATGTAGTAATTAACAGACCTGGGATTTGATCCAAATCTCCTGATTCCAAATCCAATACTTATTTTGTTATATCATACTCTCTCCTGTCCTAGTCATTCAAAGAAATGAATTCAGGAGCCTGTAGGCAAAAGAAGCCTTTATTTCAAAAGTAAATCTTGAAATCTGAAAACTGAAGCAGAAAAGCTATTTCCCAGAACAGGGTAGACTGTTCTGAACCCTTGGAAAGCAGGGCTGTGACTAGCCATCTTGGCAACCCAGATGAGCATGGCACAACAAGCCTGGGGCAAAGAGAACAGAAGAAGTTTCAAAGCAACCTTTTTAAGCCAAATTCACCTCTGCGGTTCTAGGTCATTCTATATGGTTCCAGATCTAGAATGGAATTGAGAGGTGTGACAGGAAACACAAGGTCCTATGGGGGAGTGGGGGTGGGAGTGGGGAAAGGGTGACAGAAATCCCAAAAGTGTATACCACAGTCTGTACCTCGAGTCCACACCTCTCTAAGGAGGTAGGTAGCATGTTTTATCATGAGTCCTCTTGAATCACGGTTGGTCATCGTGTTGATCAAAATTCCTAAGTCTTTCAAATTGTTTGTCTTTACAACATGTGAACTGTTCTCCTGGTTCTGCTCAATTTATTTTGCATTAGTTCATACAAACCTTTCCAGGATTCTCTGAAACTGTCACTTTTATAATTTCTTATAGTACAATAATATTCCATTATATTCATAAATCATAATTTATTCAGCTGTTCCCTAATTACTGAGCACATTTTTCGTTTCCAGTTCTTTGCCACTACAAAAAAAATGCTCCTATAAATATTTTTGGAATATAAGATTTTCCTCCTCTTTCCTTGATCTCTTTGGGATATAGGCCTCATGGTTGTATTACTGGATTAAAGAATATATATAATTTAGTAACTTTGGGGGCATAATTCCAAATTTCTTTCCAGAATGGCTGGTCCAATTCAAGGTTTAGGCAGACACTAAAGGGGACAGGTTTAGAGCTTAGAGGGTGTCAATGGGTCTAGACTTATAGCTAGTAGTAGAAGTGAGTAGGGGATTGTAAGCTCCTTGAGAGCAAGAATTATTTTTTATTTTTTCTATATATCACCATCTGAGTACCTCGTACAAAATTTGTGCTTAGCAAACTTTGTTGAAGCAGATTGGGAATCTGGGAAGTGTGGCTATGGAGTCAGGTATTTCAAAGTTTGCAGAATAAATTGCTTCCATCTTGCACCATGGCTGGTGCCATCTGCCATCATTTTGATCTATTATAGACTTACACCTTCAGGGTTCTAAGTTGCAGGAGTGGGATTTTTGTTTGAGTGAAGGCTAGGGAAGAATTTCATTGATGTAGGAAACACCTAGAGAAGAAACTCTCCCTACTCCTGTAGATTGGCATCAGTTCAGCAATTTATAGTCATAGGGAGTTTCTAGCAACACCAAAAGGTTCAGTAACTTGCTGAATGTCACATAGACAGTAAGTATCCAAGTCAGGACTTGTACTTAGATACTTTATGACTGTAGGAGTGTCTCACCATGTCTCCCTTCACATAGCTGATTCTGGGCTAATCCAGGTCATTCCAAATGTAGGACTTTTGTAGTTCTAAGTTACTGGGCCACTTTGTTGTTGGATGTTATTCCATGGCCAGCTTTCCTGTGGATCTGGGTTATTGCCTCTGGAACCTTAACTTGGAATTTTTGTATCAGATTCAGGAGGCAGGAAAGTTGCTGTGAGGTGGAGAGGGGTAATTCAGGGTAAAGATATAGTCCCTGAGATATAGTGAAAGTAGAGCAGGAGCTTACTTCTGTGGACTATCTGCTACCTTTCTACTTTAACAAATCATTCTTGCTAACTAGGTGATAATTAGGCAACAAATAGTTGCCAGTCCAAAAATTGTGATAAGGATGGTGCATGGAGGACTGATACCTCTCTTCATTCATCCATCTTTCCTTCCTCTACCTTCTCCATCCCTGTCCACATACAGGGGTGATCCTAGCCACCCAATTCTTCTTTGAGCTTATGATATGTAAAGATCACTTCCAGGCATAGGATTGCAAAGAATTCTAGAAAAGAGTGAAGGGGAGGAAGTTGGGTATTTGCACTAGCAGAGGTGCCAACCTTGGCACCCAGGCTGAGCAGATGAATGCTTATGTGGTCTCACCCTTGCCATAAAGGTTGATGGCAAAAGAGATCATGTATCAGTCCAATGGAAAGGGAAACATAGATCTTCACTTGAATTCCCCCAATGTCTGCACATGGTTCCCATATCATTCCCTTTAGGAAATCCCAGACATAAGAGGAAAAGCCCAGGATCCTCTAGAGTTGAGATGGGGTAGGGGTTTCTGGTGTAGCCATATTCCAGGCCAATCAGATATCCTTAACTGCCCCACCTGGATCTCCACAGGCCTTCTGGTTCTTACATCCCTACCCTTATTGAGCTCTTCCTTCTTTCCAATTTTGGATTTTGGGTATAAGCCTTAAAAATTTTGCCCCCTTCAAGTGTGATAGTATCTGAGATAAAGTCCTGGTAATTCTAGATTATTCTAGATTTAGTTTCTGATATGACAGGATAATTCATTTGCCCTTATTACCACAAAAATCAGTCTGAACTAAGTTCCTGTCTTAATCTCCTTTGTTCTGGATTATTCCAGGTAATTTCAGATCAAGGGCTCCAAAAATTCTATACTGTAATATAAATTTCTCTGTAATTCTAGCTTATATCAGGCTTAGACTCATCATTGTTCTAGGTCATTACCACTCCCAACTCTGTAGTTCTAGGTTATTCTATATCTAAGCTTCCTATTGCTCTAGATATTTCTTCCAGTAGTTCCAGGCATTTTGGCTCACCGCTATGGATCTAGGTTATCCTAGGCCTAGGCTTCCTGTGATTCTAGGCTATTGCCTCCAACCCCACAATTCTAGGTTTGCAAGAAATAGGTCTCTTATAATTCTAGGTTATGGAATACTGGGCCAAATCTAATGATTAGTTTTCATAGGAGAAAGTATAAATTCTTACGCTTGGGCACAAAAAAAAATCAACCTCACAAGTACAAGATGGTGTTGATAAAACTGGCCTTGTAAAAGATTATGTAAAGGGAGTGGAGCCAAGATGGTGGAGAAAAGGCAGTAACTCACCTGAGCTCTCCCCAAAACCCCTTTGAACACCTTTAAATAATGCCATAAACCAATTCCTAGAGCAGCAGAACCCACAAAAGAACAGGGTGAAATAATTTTCCAGCCAAAGACAACTTAGAAGGTTAGCAGAAAAGGGCTGTCACACTTGGTGAGAGTGAAACACAGTCTAGCCCAGGGCACACCAGCTCAGACCCAGCCCCAGCAAACCAGGAACAGGACTAGGGAGCCACTGAATCAGCAGTGGCAGCAGCTGCTTCCAGAGCTGTCAGTCCAAAGATGATAATGGAATTGAACAACTAGTCAGAAGGAGATTACAGAGGTCTCTTTGCTAGCACTGAAGCAGAATTCTGTGTCTTTGCCCATGCTCAGATTCAGGTCACAGTCCTAGATGGTAGTCCTAGGGCCAGGAGGAGCAGCAGTAGCACACCACAGCTTGCAGCCATAGTGGAGTGGGAACCCTCATCACAATTTCAGGGAAGAAAAGAGTGCTTTTGGGGGCAGCTAGGTGGTGCAGTGGATAAAGCACCAGCCCTGGAGTCAGGAGAACCTGAGTTCAAATCTGGCCTCAGACACATAACACTCACTAGCTATGTGACTCTGGTCAAATCACGTAACCCCAATTGCCTTGCACACACACAAAAAAAGTGCTTGTGGTGACTCACAGACCAGAGCACAGGCCAGGAGAATAATAAACATGCCTCTTCTTAGATCATACCACCTTGGAAGAACTGAAAATGTGCAGATCCCCATAAGCATCTCTGAAAACAGGTGCGCAAAACCCCTGAAGCTTGGGGACAGTGCTCCCTCCATCCTGGAAGCAGAGCCTCACTTTAACAAAGAGTTAAAAGTCAAGAAATATGCTGGGGGAAATGAGTGAATAACAGAAAAAAAATTCTGACTATGGAAAGTTACTATGGTGACAAGGAAGATCAAAACACACTCAGAAAAAAATAACAAAGTTAAAGCTCCTATGTCCAAAGCATCCAAGAAAAATATGAATTGGTCTCAGGCCACAGAAGAGCTCAAAAAACATTTTGAAAATCAAGTAAGAGAGGTAGAGGAAAAATCAGAAAGAGAAATGAGAGTGATGCAAGAAAATCATGAAAAAGGAGTCAACAGCTTGGTAAAGGAGGCACAAAAAATACTGAAGGAAATAACACCTTAAAAAACAGAATAGGCCAAATGGTAAAAGAGGTACAAAAAGCCAAAGAGGAGAAGAATGCCTTAAAAAGCAGAGTTAGCCAAATGGAAAAAAGAGGAACAAAAATTCACTGAAGAAAAAACTCCTTAATAAGTAGAATTGGACAAATGGAAAAGGAGGTCCAAAAGCTCATGGAAGAAAATAATTTCTTAAAAATTAGAATTGAAGGGCAGTAGAATTGAGGGCTGGTAGAGTGGATAGAGCACTGGCCCTGGAGTCAGGAAGACCTGAGTTCAAATCCGGTCTCAGACCAGAGACTTGACACATATTAGCTGTGGGACCTTGTACAAGTCACTAACCTCAATTGCCTTGCCAAAAAAAAAATTAGAATTGAGCAAATGGAAGCTAATGACTTTATGAGAAGTTAAGAAACAACAAAACAAAACCAAAAGAATGAAAAATAGAAGACAATGTTAAATATCTCATTGGAAAAACAACTGACCTGGAAAATAGATCTAGGAGAGATAATTTTATAATTATCAGACTACCTGAAAGCCATGATCAAAAAAAGAGCCTAGACATCATCTTTCAAAAAACTATCAAGGAAAATGGCCCAGATATGCCAAAACTACAAGGTAAACTAGAAATTGAAAGAATCAACCAATCACCTCCTGAAAGCAATACCAAAAGATAAACCTAAAGGAATATTATAGCCAAATTCCAGAGCTCCCAGGTCAAGGAGAAAATATCACAAGCAGCTAGAAAGAAACAATTCAAGAACCATAGAGCCACAGTCAGAATAACACAAGATTTAGCAGCTTCTACAATAAAGGATCAGATGGCTTAGAATACGATATTCTGGATGGCAAAGGATCTAGGATTACAACCAAGAATCACTGCCCAGCAAAACTGAGTATAATCCATTGGGGAAAATAGACATTCAATGAAATAAAGGACTTTCAAGTATTCTTGATGAAAAGATCAGAGCTGAACAGAAAATTTGACTTTCAAATACAAAACTCAAGAGAAGCATAAAAAGGTAAACAAGAAAGGGAAATCATAAGGGATTTAATAAGATTAAACTGTTTACATTCCTACATGGGAAGATGATACTTGTAACTCATAAGAACTTTCTCATTATTAGGGCAGTTAGAAGGAGTATATGCAGACACAGGGCACAGGTTGAGTTGAATATGAAAGGATGAAATCTGAAAAGAAAATTAAAGGATGAGAGAGAAATGTACTGGGAGAAAGGGAAAGGGATAGGATAGGATAAATTGTCTTGCATAAAAGAAGCAAGAAAAAGCTTTTATAGTGGAGAGGAAGAGAGGGGGAAGTAAAGGGAAGTGAGTGAATCTTACTCTCATCAGAATTGGCTCAAAGACAGAATAACATACACATTTAGTTGGGTATAGAAAACTATCTTACTGTACAGGAAAGTAGATAATCGATAAACAATCAAACGATATGATCAGTTTTCAGATGAAGTAATCAAAGCTATCTATAGCCATATTAAAAAAATGCTCTAACTCACTATTGATTAGAGAAATGCAAATTAAAACAATTCTTAGGTACTACCTCATATCCATTATATTGGCTAATTAGATAGAAAAGGAAAATGACAGGTGTTGGAGGGGATGTGGGGAAAATGAGACATTAATGCATTGTTGGTGAAGTTGTGAACTGATTCAATCCTTCTGAAGAACAATTTGGTACTATTCCCCAAAAGAGAAAAAACAAAAACAAAAAGGAAAAAAACCTATATGTACAAAAATATTTACAGCAGCTCTTTTCTAGTGGCAAAGAATTGGAAATTGAGGGAATGCCCATCAGTTGGTGAATGTCTGAACAAATTGTGGTATGTGATTATGATGGCATACTATTGTGCTATGAGAAATGATGAGCAGGATGGTCTCAGAGAAACCTGGACATGAATGCATTGTTGGTGGAGTTGTGACCTGATTCAACCATTCTTTAGAACAATTTGGAACTATGCCCAAAGGCCTATAAAATCATGCATACCCTTTGACCTAGCAATACTACTACTAGGTCTGTATCCCAAAAGAAATAAAAAACAAAAAGGAAAAGGATCTATATGTACAAAAATGTTTATATCAGCTCTTTTCTGGTGGCAAAGAGTTAGAAACTGAGGGGATGTCCATCAATTGGGGAATGGCTGAACAAATTGTGGTATATGATTATGATAGAATACTACTATGCTATGAGAAATGATGAGCAGAATGATCTCAGAAAAATCTGGAAAAACTTACACGAGCTGATGTAAAGTGAAATGTACTATGTACAAAGTAACAGTATTGTAAGATGATCAGCTGTGAATGAATTAGCTATTCTCAGCAATATGGTGATCCAAGACAACTTTGAAGGACCTATGATGAGAAATGCTGTTCATCCCCAGAGAAAGAACTGATGGTGTCTGAATACAGATTGAAGCATAATTTTTTTTTTGCTTTCTTTATTTATCTTGAGGTTTTGGATTCTTTTTTGTCCATGTTTTCTTTTACAACATAACTAATATGGAAATGTTTTGCATGACTACACATGTATAACCTATACCAAATTGCTTGCCTTCTAAATGATGGGGGATGGGAAGGGAGGAAGGGAGAGAATTTGGGACTCAAAGCTTTAAAAATGAATATTGAACATTGTTTTCACATGTTACTGGGGAAAAATACAATACTAAATAACACCCACCTGAAAAAAAAAAAGATTATATGACTATTTCCTAGCCCTAGGTTCTTCAAGTAGTCTAGTTGCAACTATACAAGGTCCTGTCCTCAGGGGAAAGCAAGTATAACATAAAATAAATTGAGGGAAGGCTGAGCAAGATAGAAAGTGACATAGAATTGTTGAGTGAGTTGGGCCTAGGAGCTTAAAGAGTAAATAAAGACTACATGGATAAGACTGGATTGGAAAATCTAAGAGTTTAAAGGGAGCTTAGCCTTCTCACCGACATCTGAGCAGGAGTGTTTGCTACAATACCATTTATATGTAGTCTTTCAGTCTCTAGGTGAAGACACGATAACAGGGAACTCATTTTGGATAGTGAAATTATGGTCAATACTGCCACCATCTGGAAAACCCAGTCACATACCGATGGGATCTAAAACCAGAGAAACTCTGGGAGGAAATAAATCATGCCACCACTACCATCCTTCCCATTACATTAATCCATCTGTACTCCTAGGATCATAGATTTGGAGTTTGAAGAGACTTAAAAGGCCTAATTTAGAAGGCCACTGAGTCCAATCCTCTTATTTTGCAGATGAGGAAACTGAGGTACAAAGAGTTTAAATGACTTGCCTAGTGTCTAATGTAGAATTTGAACAAAAGTCTTCCTGTCTCCAAAGCCAGTTCCCCAGCCACACTACACCATGCTTCACAAGATCCCCTTATGGAACAATAGGACATATTCAAAGATCACAGACTTTAAAGATCTTTTAGTCCAAGCTTCTTATTTACAGATGAGAAGAGTGAAGGCTAGAGAAGGTAAATAACCTACCCAAGTTTACAATAGCTAGTAACAGAACTAGAATCCAGACCCAGGTTTTTTGACTCTTAAATCTAGTGCTTTTTCAATTATACAATACAAGAAACAGGTGTTGACCCAATTACACTCCATGACCGTCCCAACACAACAGCTTCCTTAAGGCAAGATTTTCTTGTTAAGGTGCCCCAGGATGTCAGGTCAGTAAGAGACAACCCAGAACTGAATCTTTGACATTTTCCCTCCCATTCTGGAGGTAAGTAGACAATGAACAGTCATCCACAGCTGTAGCTCATCTGGAAGATGAAAGACAGACCCAGACTACCCCCTGCCTTAAAAGCCCCAGATTTGCCCCAATTTACTGAGCCTGACAAATTATAGAAACTCTTTGCTGGAACTAAGATGTTTTCTTGGATTTGACAGTTCACAAGATTTAGAGCTGAAAGAGACCTTAGAGATTGCATCATCAACCAATTAAACCAACCAACCAATGACATTTATTAGGTGTCTGCCATTGTGCTAGATGCTTAGAATACAAAGACAAAAATGAATCTCAGTGTCCGCCCTCAAGGAGTTTATATTTAATTGGGGGGCATATGCATAAATACACATTTACAAAATACGCATATTAGGCACACAGAAAAGTGGCTCTTATCTTCTTTGTGTGTCATGGACTCCTTTGGCAGTTTCATGAAACATTCTCCTTGACTTTCTCAAAATAATATTTTTAAATGAATGAAATAAAATATATAGGAATATAACAGAAATTAGTTGTGTTAAAATATAGTTATCAAAATATTTTTTAAAAAATACATTCATGAACCTTATATTAAGAGCCTCTGTAATTACAAAAGGTAAGTACAAATTAAATTTTTGAGAAGGACTAGCATTAGGGACATTAGGAAAGAACAAAACCCCTTCATTTTACAGATAAGAAAACTGTGGCCCAGAGAAGGAAAGTGACTTGCCCAAAGTCACTTAACTAGTAAGTAACTAAGACAGAATTCAAACCCTGGTTTTCTAATTCCAAGTCTGATGTTCTTCCCTGCCTCCTTGTCTGTTTTTGCCCAAATTAGCTTTGGGCCTCAGCTTTTAATTCTGCCTACTCCCTCAAATGGTACAACTCAATATTGCTCATAGCTTCCATTTCTATGTTCTATTTCTATTTCTATTACTATCCCCTTTCAGTTTTTTCCAGAGGACCGTCATATCTAACTTTTCTAAAATTCGACTCATTTCCTTTAACTTCTTTCTTGTTTGTTTTGTGGTTAGCTTTATCTATTTCTGAGAAGGGGACATTGAGGTCCCTGGCTAGTATAGTTTTGCTGTCTATTTCTTCTGGCAACTCACTTAAGTTTTAGTTTTGCTGTCTATTTCTTCTGGCAACTCACTTAAGTTTTCTAAGACTTTGGATGCTATACCATTTGGTGTATATATGTTTAGTATTGATATTACTTCATTGTCTATGGTACCTTTTAACAAGATGTAATTTCCTTCTTTATCTCTTTTCATTAGATCTATTTTTGTTTTTGCTTTGTCTGAGGTCAGGATTGATACACCTGCTTTTTTTTATTTCAGCTGAAGCATAATATATTCTTTTTGGGGTTTTTTTGTTTGTTTCCTTCCTTATTTTTTCTTTAGCTTTGATGTTGTTGTCTTCTTCTGGTTGTATGTTTTGATCTTCTTTGTCACCAAAGTAAGATAATATAGTCTGACTCTTTTTGCGAGGTTTGCTCATGATCCCAGCCAATTACTTGAGTTTTAAACTCTTTGTTAAGGTAAGAGTCTGCTTCCAGTGTGGAGAATGTACTGTTCCAAGCTTCAGGGGTTTGTACAGCTGTTTTCAGAGACACTTCTAGGGACCTGTAAATTTTCAGTTTTTCCAAGGTGGTATGATAAGGGGCGAGGTGTTTGCTCCTTTCCTGGTCTGTGAGTGACCACAAGCAGTCTTTTCTGTCTTGGAACTGTGAGGATGGTTTCCTCTCCACAGCCACTACAAGCTCCATCACACCAGCTGCTCCTCTTCACCCCAGGACAGGCACCCAGAACTGTGACCCAGATCCAAGCACGGGCAAAGCAAGAGATTCTTGCCTCAGTACTGGCAAAGAGATCCCTGCAATCCCCCTTTGATCAGCCACCTGATTCCCCCTCAGTCTGTAGGCCAGAAGTTCAGGATGCAGCCACTACCTGGGGCCAGCGCTCTGGGCTCTATGCTCTGGAACTGGCTCTGAGACCTAGCTCCTCTCTCACTACAGAAACAGACTTTTCCCACTGACCTTCTAAGTTGTCTTTGGCATTCCTGGCTGAGAAGTCTGGAATCCACCACAGCTGCCCGCAATTCAGTCCTCTGAGGCCTGCTCCAGGTTCGCTGCAGCTGTTGTGCCCATGCCGTGCTGCACTCCACTCCTCTGTTGGCCCTGCACGATATACCTTTCTGATCAACCATCCAGGTTGTCTTGGGCTGGAAATTTGCTTCACTCTGTATTTTTGTGGGTTTTGCTGCTTTAGAATTTGTTCAGAGTCATTTTTTATAGGTATTTGGAGGGGTTTGGGGGAGAGCTCAAGCAAGTCACTGCTTTCACTCCGCCATCTTGGCTCTGCCCCAGCATAATATATTCTACTCCAGTATTTTACCTTGACTCTGTGTGTATTTCTCTGTTTCAAATGTGTTTCTTGTAAACAACATATTATAGGATTATTGTTTTTAATCCACTCTGCTATCTGCTTCTGTTTTATGGGAGAGTCCATCCATCCCATTCACATTCACAGTTAGGATTGCTGTGTCTTTCTCCCCATCCTATTTTCCCCGTTTCTACTTTTCTCTCTCCTTTCACCCTTTCCCTCCTTACCAGTGTTTTGCTTCTGACCACCACCTGGCCTCCTTTCTATCTATTCCTTTCCTTTCCTCTTTCCTTTCTCCTCCTACTTCTCTATGGGATAAGATAGATTTCTACAACCAACTGAATATGTATGTTATTCCCTCTTTGAACCGAATCTGATGAGAATAAGATTCAAACATTGCTTGCCCCCCCATTGTAATAGGCTTTGCACCTCTTCATGTGATGTTATTTAACCTATTCTGCCTCCCCCTTTACTCTTTTCCCAATACAGTCCTTTTTTTCACCCCTTAATTAATTTTTATCATCATATCAAAGTCAACTTACATGCACACCCTCTGTCTATATATACCCCTTCTACCTGTCCTAATAAAAATACAGTTCTCAAGAATTACATTTATCATCTTCCTGTGTAGGGATGTAAACAGTTTAACTTTATTGAATAACATATTTGGGGTTTTTTTTCTTTCCTGTTTAACTTTTTATGCTTCTCTTGAGTCTTGTATTTGAAGATTGAATTTTCTGTTTAGCTCTGTTTTTTTCATCAGGAATGATTGAAAGTCCCCTATTTCATTGAATGTAAATCCTTTCCCCTGAAAGACTATGCTCAGTTTTGCTGGGTAGTTGATTCTTGGTTGTAATCTAAACTCCTTTGCCTTCTGGAATATCATATTCTAAGCTCACTGATCCTTTAATGTAGAAGCTGCTAAGTCCTGTATTTTGCTGACTGTGGTTCCACAGTATTTAAATTGTTTCTTTCTTGCTGCTTGCAATATTTTCTTCTTGACCTGATGATTCTGGAATTTGACTACAATATTCTTTGGAGTTTTCATTTTGGAATCTCTTTCACAAGGTGATTGGTAGATTCTTTCAATAACTGTTTTATTGTCTGGTTGTAGGAAATCAGAGCAGTTTCCCTTGATAATTTCTTGAAAGATGCTATCCAGGATCTTTTTTTTATTATGACTTTCAGGTAGTCCAATAATTCATAAATTATCTCTCCTGGATCCATGTTCCGGGTCAATTGTTTTCCAATGAGGTATTTTACATTTTCTCCTATTTTTTCATTCTTTTGATTTTGTTTGACTCATTCTTGATGTCTCATAGAATCATTAGCTTCCACTTGCCCGATTTTAATTTTTAAATAAACGCGTTTTGAATTGAATTGAACCTGTCTGTTTGTTCAACTTAGGCTTTCTCCATTCCCACTGTCTTTCTGCTTCTCAAACTCAGATCACTGGTCCCTGTTATAATGTACATAATGATTACTATATTATTTTCTTTGTGTGGCTGTTGTAAGGAAGACATTTTACAAACCTTAAAAAACCATAAAAATGGCAGTTAAGGAAGCAAGACTGCAGGGAGCAAGCGCTTCTTCACTTTTCCATTCTGACTTTCACAGAACCAGACCCACAGATAGTTGCAAAAACAGACTCCTGGTAGTACCCCACCCCCTTCTCTCTTTAAAACACTGTTAACAATCCTGTCATTCTGTGTTCTAATATTCTGTTTTGCAGTACATTCCTCCTCTAAGGATCTATTTCAGCGATTCTGTGATGCTACTGAACCTGAAAATAAGAAAAAACATTATTTCTTTACAAATCTGTCTGAAATCAAGATTTTGCTTGGCTGTGGTGCCTGCCTGTAGTCTCTAGGTTCTTTTCCATTTGCTGACGTACTCCTAGCTGGGCAAAGGCAAGATTTCCTGACATTCTTGATGTCTCATCTTTCTAACTCAATATCCCTCACTTTAGGGATTTTTACTCTTCCTTAGCCTCCTTTTCTCTCAGTCCTTTTCTTCTGCCTTCTTTGTCCCCCCCCCCTCCTTTTCCCTGCTGCCTCTTTCTTCAATGGCCAAGATATTGAATAAAAATAGATTTTTTTAAAAAAATTGTTAACTGTAGAGATGTGGAAAAATTGGGACGCTAATGCACTGTTGGTGGAATTGTGAACTGATACAACCAATGCTACTGTTAGGTCTGTATCTCAAGGATATTTAAAAAAAAAGGGAAAAGACCCAAATGTACCAAAATATTTATAGTAGATCTTTTTGTGATGGTAAAGAATTGGAAATTGAGAGATGTCCAATTGGGGAATGGCTAAACAAGTTGAGGTACATGATTGTGAGGGAATACTATTGTGTTATAAGAAATGATAAGCAGGACAATTTGAGAAAAACCTAGGAAGACGTGAAATGAGCAGAACCAGAACATTGTACACAGACAGCAATATTGTATAATGATCAACTGTGACTGACTTAGCTATTCTGATCAACATAATCTGATCGATATAATAATCCAAGACAAGAAGGACTTAAGATAAAAAATGCTATCTACTTCCAGAGAGAAAACTGATTGGAGTCTGAGTGCAGATTGAAGCATATTTTTTTTTGCAACCTGGCTAATATGGAAATGTTTTGCATGATTTCACATGTGTAATTGATATCACATTTTTTAGCCTTCTCAATAGGTGGGGAAGGGGTGGAAGGGAGGGAGAGAATTTGCAACTCAAAAAAATTTTTTTTCAATGAATGTTAAAAATAAATCTATTCAACAGTTTTGTATTCCTTGTGCTTAATGTCAAAAGGGAATGGATTTTTTAAAGTTAAAACTTGCTTTAACACATAAGTTTATCAGACCACGGTATGTCAGAACTCTTCTGAATAGTAGTAGTCTCACGTATCAAATAGGGGTGATCCCAGTAGCATTGACTTCACAAGGTTTGTTGTAAGGATCAAATGAGAGATAAAAGCACTTTGAAAACCTTTAAAGTACTCTATGTTATTGTTGTCGCTCCTGCTATTGCTGCTGATGCTATGGCTTATACATGAGCCTTATTTGTCTATTCAGAAGATCAAGAGCAAGAGCTTTTTAGAAGTCGAAAAAGGTTCCCCTGTCATTCCTTCTCCTCTACTGCCCTCCTGTGGTCATGCTAGGTTATAGCCCTCATTTCTGCTTTATCTAGTCCTAGAGCTACTTTTCACTAAGTAAGCTAAAACAGGGTCATCTGGACCATTCATAACATCACGTAGTTGGAAGGGACTTCAAAAATTGTCTAATCAAAATCTGTTCATTTTATAGATAAACTGAAGCCCAAAGAGGAAAAGTTACATGCACAAGGTCACACAAATAAGTAGCAGATTCAGAGATCAAATCCAGCTCCTGTCATTCCAAACCCAGCCCTCCTTCCACCACACTGCCTACCTTCTTACGCTCTCCTCTGTTTAATGCTATGGTGTTTAAGTGGCCAAGGGTCTTTATCCCCAATTCTAGACAGAGAGAGCTGAGTAGATTGCCTGGATGTCTTGCTATTTACTTAGGCTTATTCCAGGCCATACTTGAGGGTAGAGAAGAGGTCAGTCACTATTTTCAGTTATTTGAAGAGTTTTTGTAAGGAAGAGAAGCAGACTTGTTCTACTTGATTCTTTAAGGGACAGAACTTGGACTAATGAGTGAAAGGTATTAAGGTATTGGCTCTAAGAACTTCCTAACAATCTAATGTACTCAATGGAATGGGCTGTCTTAGGAGAAAAAGTGAGGTTCCTGTCAATGGTAGTATTAAATAAAGGGTCCTGGTTCAGCATAGAATGGAACAGATGACTCCTGAGACCCTTTCTCTCTCTGTTAAGAACCTATGTCCATTTATCCCAAATAAAGTATTATGAGTCATGGTTTTAGAAGTCAAGTTCAATTCTTACTACTATAAGCACTGAGCATGTATACAATCATCTCCCAAGAGGATATACACATAACATGTCTAAAATTCCAGAATTTATGTATTCATTACATTAATTTTATGAAAATCAACACTTGGCTATTATGAGTGCTCCATACATATTCATTTTTAATGACTAGGATTGTATCTTTATTAAGTTCCCTTAAGATGGCTCCTCTTGGCATGGATATTACCCTCTGGGTTCCTGAAGACTATTACAAGAAAGGGCTCTGGCAGGTCCTACCAAGCTACAAAGGTGCAAGTACACCGTGGATGACTTCCACCTGAGGCCCAGACTAGCTAAAATTACAAAGGCTCCGCCCCAGGATGTCATCCCCAGGAGGTGAACTACATAGGTCACAGTAACTTGTGTTAGTTTACTAAGCTACAAGTTCCTATCTGCATTGCTAGAAGGAGCCAGTACATTGATAAATTAGATTCCTGGAGCTGAGATGAGAAATTGCCTGGCAACGTAGGGCTGCATTAAAATTACCACACATAGCCCAAAGGGCCAAGTTGAAATCCTCTCCCTCTATGCTAGTTGAATTCTTAGGATTCTTCAAAAGCAAATGCCACTGACTCCATGAAACTTTCACCTATTGCCCACCTTAGTAACAACCTTCCCCCTCAGACTTCACATAGTATTTTGTTTTGTAACTCCAGGACACTTATCGTATAATACTGCGCATTATAGCTATTAGTGTTGGTGTTTTAATGCCTTGTTAGCCTGTAAGCTCCGTGTAAGGACTAGGCATATCTGAACTTTTGTGTCTCCTTAAGCAGAGCAAAACATTCCACACAAGTGTTTATTGTTTTGAGACTAAGGGCAAAAACCTTCATCTATCAGTGCCTCAGTTTTCTCATCTGTAAAATGTGCATAATGATTATTGTACTATTTTCCTTGTGGGGCTGTTGTAAGGAAGACATTTTACAAACCGTACAAAGTCATAAAAGTGGTAGTTAAGAAAGCAAGATTGTAAGGAGCAAGAGCTTACGAAGCACTGAAGGGGTTGCAAGTGGAAAAAGTTTAAGAAGCCCTGATAAGGGATGCTTCAACTAGCTCCATCTGTGGTAAATTTTTACTTCAGTCTCAAATCTAATTTCTAAGCAGAGTGACTCTACTATGGGGCAGGGCAAATGTCATCTCCAATTGAACTTAATTCAAGATTTAATGCAACAAAAGAGTGCCACTGCCAGGAGCAAAGACTGCTTTCTCATTAATATAATCAGAATTTTATGTACACGTCATCTGGAATATTTTAATAACAGACTGACAACGGAAAGGGACTTGGAAAGAATGTGATACCTTCCAGGGCTAAGCATCCGATCAAGAGTAGCACAGTGTCTGCTTAAGTACTGCAACATTTATAAAGTCAAGAAAGCTCTAATTATAGAATCCTTGAGTTTTAGAGCTGGAAGGGACCACTGGGATCATCTAAAGACAGTTTCCAGGACAATGCCATGTGGATGCTAAGTAAATATTGATTGGTAATGATAACAAAGACATCATGTAAGAGACTCTGAGGCAAATAAATTGTTTCCTGTTTACACAACTTTGAAGACAATTTCCCAGGAGACACACAGTGATTCAACATTTTATTGATTTAATCTAAGAAATGTTAAGAACCTTTAATTTTACATATAATAAAGGAGTTTACAAAGAATAGGCAAAAAGCCAAAGTGCACAGGAAGGAACAATAATAAACATGTAGACATGTACCTCAGAAGACAAGCCCCCTACTTGTACTTACTCACCCCTACACTAATAGTCCCTTTCCCTACCACTTCAATCTATTTCCAGATCACTATCCTCACTGAAATCAGCAGTTGGGTTATGGATTGATGTCAGCAGCACCATTTCTTTTTCTGGGAGCAAACCACACTCTTGTAAAAATGCTTCCAAGTCCACAGCAAAAAAATCTTCTCCAAGCTGGTCAGTGACTCGGACAAAATTACCAATTAATTCTCCTCCCTTATAAATCAGCAACGCAGGAAGGGCATTACTGGTGAACCGGGAGCTGGCCCCAATGAGGGAGCTCTTCACTCTGCAGAACTTGACAGAGGTGTACTCAGCAGCGAGGCAGATCATGCAGCCATTCATTGCTTCTGCCCCAGGGATGTCATCTTCATAAATGTGAATCACGATGAGTATGCTTTTCTGTTCTTTATCAACTGTGTCCAAAAATGCTTCCCCACTGGTGATCTCAAAGACCTGCCTGAACTGGTGGTGCCCACTGTGCAGCTGCTGCCTCATCTCATCCATTCGTTGTTTCCTATATTGTTGTAAAAACTCTTCATCGTCCTGCTCCTCATTCATCATGCTGTACTCCTTCAAGGTCATCTGCAATAGGATCAAGAGGCTGATAAATGCAGTGCAAAAACAAGCCTCACACAAATTGCATGCAAGTAACACCTACGCTGGTCAGCAATGAAAAGGGCTCCTTCGGTCTCCAGCAGCATAAAGGATCAGCGAGGGCCTCAAAGCCAAATGCTTGGTCACGAACTCTTTTTCACTTACAGACTACAAGAACTGGAAATATATACTGAGAAAGAGGCGTTGGGACACACACACACACACACACACACATACACACACACAATAACCTAGCTCTCAACCCTCTTTTGATAATTCTCTCTTCACTTATCAAGACTAGGCCTGAAGTAAGATTCAGATTTGATCACTGGCCTATAAATGAAGGCCAGTAAACATGTCAGAGCTTTTGTCCTCCTGGTCTAGCCTTACGATGGTCACCAGCATACCACAGTGAGCCCTTAGTGGACTTAAGTGAAGGAACACAAACCATGCAAACTTCAGTCTTCTTTCTGCACCCTCTTCTCTCTCAATACTCTCTCTCCTACTCTCAAAGTACTGAGTAGTTTGTGGCCTTCCACTTAAATCCTTTTGGCAACCCAAGAAATCACTTTCAAAACAAGTGTAACCCAAATAATGTCATTTTGCAGTTACATAATAAGGACAGAATAACCAACTTCACTATAACATCTCCAACCCTGCTATAATAGGGTTAGTCAATCATCTGAGACCATACCAGCTCGGCAATACTTTTAACCTCCTTTTCTGTGTCCCGTACTAGGAAGGCTTCCTTTGGAATCAAATGTACCCCATAATGTCATTTTGCCTAATATTTTTCTATATTTCTTTTTCTTTTCATTTTATATATTTCTTTCTATGCACTGCACCAAGAAAAAACCACTGGAGAATCAAAGTGCCCAGCACTCCTCTCACATTAGGTCTATGAAGGGAGTGGTACAGTTATTATCCTCTTTTACAAAAGAGGAAATAAAGGTTCAGAAAAGTGACTTGCCCAAGATCATACTGTTACTAAATGTCAAGGCCAGGGCATTTTCAGGCATTAAATTTTTTGGCTTTAAATAAAACTGGTAGTAGAAAATGTACAACAATTGTCAAAACAAACTCCAAACCCCGTCTCGCCATTCTCTATAATTAAAAAAAAAAAAATAACATCTTATTGTTATTCCTAGGTGGTACAGTGGATAGAGCACTGGGCCTGGAGTCAGGAAGACCTGGGTTCAGATCCAGCCCCAGACACATATTAGCATCAGTTTTCCTGTAAAATAGAGATACTAACAGCATCTACTTCGAAGAGTTGTGAGGATCAAAAGAGACCATATTTGCAAAAAGCACTTAGCATATAGTAGGCACTTAATAAATGGTTACTCTAGTTTGGTCTCTTACATCTAGAACACATTCCTTGGAAATGCTTGGGTCAAATTACCTTCCCATTGACTTTATCTTGAAGCTCTTTCTGTTTCTGTTTGTCATCCTCTTCATCCAAATGAGACCGACAAGTCATGGACAACTTCTTGATGAGTCTTTCCATTTCTCTACACTGCTCTTCTCTCTGCTCTGTCTCCAGCTGCTTAAACCTGCGCCAGTCATTGATGACCCCTTTTGGACCTGATGGCGAAAGATACCACAGCAATGGTAAATCACTGTGACTGTGAGACAACAGAACAAGTGTGGTGGCTCAGAAAGAATACTTGAGACAGAGAGGTTGAAGTCAGGAGAAACGCAGAATTTGACAATGCTGACCACCACCTTCTTCTAAATATGTATCTCGGGGGCAACTAGGTGGTACAGTGGATAGAGCACCAGCCCTGAAGTCAGGAGGACCCGAGTTCAAATCTGGCCTCAGACCAAACACTTGACACTTACTAGCTGTGTGACCTTGGGCAAGTCACTTAACTCCAATTGCAAAAACAAAAACAAAAACAAAAACAAAAACCCAAAACTTGTATATCTTGTCTTGACAAGGTTTTCAGTAATATGATGCTCTGTTGTGGTTCCCCTTTTACCTGTCTGGTCAACCTTCTCAGCCTGCACTGCAGGATCATATGCCACCCCCTCCATATGGGTGCATGCAGGACTCTGTCTTAGGCCCTCTTCTCTTCTCTCTCTATATACTCTTCTTTCTTGGTGATCTCATCAGTACTCATGGGTTCAACTATCATCTCTATGCAGATGACTACCAAACCTATATATCTAGCCCCTCTCTTTCTCCAGAGCTCTATCCTATACAGTAGCTGGCACATAGTAAGCACTTATTAAGTGTTTGTTGACTAACATTCAACTGCATGTTTCAAGGACATTTTCAATTAAATATGTCCAATATTAAACTTTCCACTGTTATATCCTAAACCTAATAACCTTCCTCCTCCCTACCTTCCCTATCTCTTTTAAGGACATCACCACCTTTTCAACCAAGTTCATAAACTCAACTCACCCTCCACTCCTGCTTTCTCATCCTGACATTTAACTGATTACCAGACATTGCTGATTCTAGTTCTACAACTCTTGCATCCATCATACTCTCCACTCACATTATAACTGCCCTAGTTCAGTCCTTTATCACTCCCGACCTGACTAAATGCAATGGCCTCTTAGTTAGATTCCATGCATTACACCTTTTCCCTCTCTAATTCACCCTCTATATAGCTATCAAACTGGTAATTCAAAAACACAGGTTGGACCATATCACTCTTATATGTAAGAAGCTTCAGTGGCTCCTTACTCCCTCTCAATGAGCATCATGCTACTTCTATGAGAATATGTATGGTGTAGTAATGGGCAAAGAAAAACAGAACACCACCAGGATCTTACAGGAAGAGTTATCTAGTGACCCTCCCAAGACATTCAGGAACCTTTCTCAAATAAGCTCAGTGCCTGGCTCATTGACTTCTTTTCTACCCCCCAACTCCTGATCTCATACCAGAGGTCTTCAACATACCACTGTCCTCTCAAATGTCCTAACCTCCTTGTTACTCATTTACTCAGCTCCTATGACCTCCACTCACTCAAAGTTATGCCCAGATAACACCCTTGTGGTCTATCACCAGCCAGGCCCCCTCCAACTTCTTAAGTCTTTTTATATTTTATTCTCCTCCATATCCTACAGTACAATCATAGCAGACTACCTGAAGCTCCTTACACACAATGCTCTATCTCCTCTGTGCCCATGCCTTTGCACTGAAGTTCACCATTCCTAGAACGCTCACTCCCAGCCCCCATCTCTATTTCCTGGAGTCTCTAGTTTCCTTCAAGATTTGACTCATGTGCTACCTTCCCAATTGTTAGTGCCTTCCTGTCCAAGGCTATCTTGCATGTACTTTTCAAAAAATATTTTATTTTCCCCCCAATTACATGTAAAAACAATTTTTACCATTCATGGTTTTTTTTTTAATTTTGAGTTCCAAATTCTATCCCTCCCTCCCTCCCCTTCCCCCTCCCTGAGATGGCAAGCAATCTGATATAGGTTATGCATGTGCAATCATGTAAAACATTTCCATACTAGCCATTTTGTTCAAGGCTCAAGAAAGGAAGAAAAGAAAGAAAAAGAGAGAAAGAAAATATTTTTGTACAAATAGGGCCTTTTCTTTTTTTTTTCTCTTTGGGATACAGACCTAGCAGTGATATTGCTGGATCAAAAGGATCACAGTTTTACAGTCTTGTGTCTACTTTCTATGTGTCTTGTAAATAACCATACATATACATGTTATCTTATCCCCATTAGACTGTAAGCTCCTTGAGGGCAGAGACTATTCACTTTTTTTCTTTGGACCTGTAGCATTTAGTTTAGTGCCTTGCACATGGTGGGCATTTAATAAATGTTTGGTGATTGACTGATAAACATTCCATGTTCTTCCAGTTTTAACATCATCCTATGATGTCATGGTATAGAAAAAGCAGCACACTATAGTGAAAAGAGCACTGGACTTCGAGACAGGAGAAATGGGTTAGAATCTCAGCCTCAATCTCCCCATGTGCTAATTAGAGGTTACTAACCCCTGCATTACTTCTATCACAGGTATGTTGTGAAGAAAGTGGTTTGTGAACCTTTGAGTGATACGTTAATTTGAGTCGCGTAAATGATGGAAGGGGTGGTGGTTTAAGTGAACTCTTTGACCCAGAATTCCAGTCTGCCTAGGCCTTGAGAGGCAATTGAGCAAAAAAAAAAAATGACTCTACTTTAACTGGATGGGAGAAGGACATGTGAATGTGACAAAACACAATTACTATTTCTTGCTGCACAGAACTTTAATTCAGGATATTTAGGTTGAGGACCTGAATGATGCTTATTAGTATATCTTTTTATGATACTGGCTCTGACGCAGAATATCATAAAAGCTGAGACCATAGCCACTAATGCTGTTAGATAACCCAGACCTCAGTTAATTACTGGAAAGGATCTTAGAGACCCTTTAGTCCAATCACTTCAATTTGCAGACTAGGAAACTGAGCCCAGAAAGGGGAAATCACAGAATCTCAGGGATGATAAGTGAAGGGATTTCAGAGGTCATCTAGTATAACCTGTAAATGAAAAGGAATCCCCACTATAATATCCCCAACAAGTGGTCATATAGCTTCTGCTTAAAAACCAATGAAGGATAACCTGGCAGCTCATCCCACTTCTGGAAAGCCCTAATTATTTAAAAGATTTTCCCTAAATCACACGAAAATAAGCTTCTTTGCAACTTCCACCCTTTAAGCTCCCAGTTCTGCCATGTAGGGCCAAGCCAATTCCAGGGATAAAGCTTCTTTTATGAAAGCTTTTCAAATACTTGACAAAGACAAAGGTTGTTCCCTTAAGTCTTCTCTTCTCTAGGCTAACCATCATCACTCCCTTTAGCTGATCTTCATATGATATGGTCTCTAGCCCTCTTGCTGCCCTCCAAATTGAACAAAATACTCTTGTTCTGAACACTCTATTAATGCAATATAAGATTGTTAAGTCACGTTGCAGTACTGACTTGTATTAAGCTTGAAACCCACTAAAAAGCCTCTGATCTATTTTTCCTCCATACAAACTGTTGTCTGGGTTTGATGCCTTCAACCCAACTCTGTTTGGCAGTCAGTGGAAAAGATGGGACACCTAAGCAGGTCTCCTTGGTCTTCTGACTCCAAAGCTACTGCTCTTTCCACTACACCAGATTTCTTGGATCATTGGGGAAAAGGCAATATAGTACAGGAGAAAGAGTACTGGTCAGGAAAAAAATGAAAGTAGACCTTGAAAGGCTAGGCTTAATTATTCTTTTTATAATCTACTGTTGTCCAAATATGGGGATATAATCCACTCATTCACAGGCTTAGTACTTATAAAAATAATTCATGTTTTATCCTTTTGTGTAGGTCAGAAAATCACAAACATGATGAATCTAATAGTTTTTTCCTGTACCTGTGTTAACTGTGATACCATCTCTGGCTAGCTCTGTCTCTCCACAAACAGAATCACCCAGTGCAGTGTCCTTAATTTTGTCTTCCTTCTCACTGTCTTCATCCTCACTGCTGCTGTAGTAGTACTGCAGCTTCTCCCCAAGCAGCTTATCATCCATGGTTGTCATGGTATCTAAAGATAGAGAATCACAGAATTTCAGTGTCATAAAGGACCCTCAAAGACCATCTAGTCCAACCTCTACTTAAACAGAAACTCCCTCTATAATAATAATTATATAATAATAGCACTTATATAATACAGAAGGTTTGTAAAGCACTTCATATACATTAACACATTTGATCCTCACAACAACCCTGGGTGGGTGGTAGTTGTTATTGTTATCCCTATTTTACAGATGAGGAAACTGAGGCAGAGAGTGAGGTTAACCCAAGGTCATACAGCTAGGGAGTATCTCAGCCAGAATCCAACTTGGATTTAAGTCCTGTGTGTTATCTATTATGCTACTTCATACCTATGAAAAGCAGATATCCATCTTTGGCTATAGAACATCTAAGTCATGAGAAATTCACTAACTTCTAAGGCAGGCCCTGCCACTATTGGACAGATCTGAGGCTTTTTAGAAAGATTCTGAACTGAAACCTGCCTCCCCGTAGCCTCTGCCAATTGGCCCCAGTACAGCCCTCTAAGAATAAGCAGAATAAGTTTAATGCATCTCCCACATGATAGCTATTTAGATATACTTGCTGTAGTTGGAAATAACACTGATCCTGAAATCAGAGGAGCTGTGCTTGAGTCCTAACTTTGACATTTTCTATCTGTGCAGCACTGGACAAGTCTTAAAAAGAGAACAATGATACTTACACTACCTACCTTCATAAAATTAGTGAGAAAAGCATTTTGTAAATCTTAAAATACCATACAAGTATAAAAGATCATTTTCTTATATTTGAAGATATAAACAATACAGAGTAATGTAAATCTTAAAATACTATACAAGAATAAATTATCACTTTTGTTATGTTTGAAGGTATAAACAATATAGAGTAGTGGATTTAGAGTCAGAGATGTGAGTTTTTAATCTCAGCTTCACAACTTACAATCTGTGTGACCCTGAAAAAGTCCCTTTCCCTCACTGGGTCTCAGTTTCCTCAACTGTAAAATGATGGGGGGGGTAGTGGAAATTAAAAGATCTTTAAGATATTTTCCAGGGAGCAGAGCCAAGATGGCAGAGAAAAGGCAGGAATTTGCCTGAGCTCTCCCCCAAACCCCTCTGAACAACTTTAAATAATGCCCCAAAACAAATTCTGGAGCAGAAGAACCCACAACAGCATGGAGTGAAACAATTTTCTAGTCCAAGACAACTTAGAAGGTTAGCAGAAAAGGTCTGTTGCACCAGGGTAAGAGTAGAGCACAGTCCAGTGCAGATCACATATCAGCGCAGCCCAGGCCCCAGAAAACCAGGAGCAGACCTTGAATGTGCCTGAAATCAACAGCAGCAGTGGCTGCTTTTGGAGCTTTTAGTCCACAGACAGTAAGGGGAAGAACAACTGCTCAGAAGGAGATTACAGGGGTCCCTTTACTAGTACTGAGGCAGGATTCTGTTGCTTTGCCCATACTCAGATGCAGTCCACAGACCTGGGTAGCAGTCCCAGGATCAGGAGGAGCAGCAGCACACCAGAGCTTGTAGCCATTGTGAAGCAGGAACCCTCATCACAGTTCCAGGGCAAAAAACAGTGCTTGTAGTGGCTTACAGACCACAGCACAGGCCAAGAGAGTAGTACACTTGCCTCTCCTTAGATCATACAACCTTGGAAGAACTGAAAGTTCCCTAGAAGTATCTCTGAAAACAACTGCACAAAACCCTTGACGTTTGGCACAGTATGTCCTCCACCCTGGAAGCAGAGCCCCACTTCAACAAAGAGTTAAAAGTCAAGAAATAGTCTGGAACTGCTGATGGAGTTGTGAACTGATCCAACCATTCTAGAGGATAATTTGGAACTAAGCCCAAAGGGCTAAAAAAACTATGCATACCCTTTGATCCAACAATATCACTGCTAGGTCTATATCCCAAAGACTTCCAAATAAAGGGGATAGGACCTATTTGTACAAAAATATTTATAACAGCTCTTTTTGTGGTAGCTAAGAATTGGAAATGAAACAGATGTCCATCAATTGAGGAATAGCTAAACAAGCTGTGGTATATGATTGTATGGAAAATTATTGTGCTATGAGAAATGACAAGCAGGGTAATTTCAGAAAAAATCTGGAAAGACTTATATGACCTGATATAAAGTGAAGTGAACAGAATCAGAATGTTATATATAGTAACAGCAATGCATTGTATGTTGAAGAACTGGGAATGACTTAGCTATTCTCAGCAATACAATGATCCAAGACAATCCCAAAGCCCTAATGATGAAGCATACTATCTGCCTCCAGAGAAAGAATTGATATTGTTTGATACAGAATGAAGCATACTATTTTTCAATTTCTTTCTTTCATTCTTCTTCTTTTATTCGAGTCTTCTTGTACAAAATGACTAATATGGAAATGTTTTACATGACTGCACATTTATAACTTATATGTGATTGCTTAATGTCTCAGGGAAGAGGGAGGGAAAGAAGGGAGGGAAAAATAAAATTTGGAAATGAAAACTTTCAAAAACATTTTAAAAAAGTATTTTAACATGTAATTGGGAGAATATAAAATATATATTTAAAAAGTGGGTTGGAAAAATGAGTAAACAACCGAAAAAAATTCTGAGCACAGAAAGTTACTATGGTGACAAGGAAGATCAAAACACACACTCCACAGAAGACAATGAAGTCAAAGCTCTTATATCAAAAGACAATAAAGTCAAAACTCTTACATCCAAAGCCTCAAAGAAAAATATGAATTGGTCTCAGGCCATGGAAGAGTTCGAAAAGGATTTAAAAAAATCAAGAGAAGTAGAAGAAAAATTGAGAAGAGAAATAAAAGTGATGCAAGAAAAGCATGAAAAAGGAGTCAACAGCTTGGTAAAAGGAGGCACAAAAAAATACTGAAGAAAATAACACTTTTAAAAACAGACTAGGCCAACGAGCAAAAGAGGTAAAAAATCCGATGAGAAGAATACCTTGAAAAGCAAAAGTGGTAAAATGAAAAATATATATATATATACACAAAAATTCACCGAAGAGAAGAACTCCTCAAAAAATAGAATTGGCCAAATGGAAAAGGAGGTACAAAACATCACTGAAGAAAATAATTACTTAAAACTTAGAACTGAGCAAGTGGGAGCTAATGACTCTGTGAGGCATCAAGAAACAACAAAACAAAACCAAAAGAATGAAAAATGGAAGACAATGTGAAATATCTCAATGGAAAAACAACTGATCTGGAAAACAGATCCATGAGAGATAATTTTAAAACTTTTTGGACTTCCTGAAAGCCACAATCAAAAAAAGAGCCTAGACATCATCTTTCAAGACATTATCAAGGAAAATGGCCTTAATATCCTAGAACCACAGAGTAAAATAGAAATTGAAAGAATCAACCGAACACCTCCTGAAAGCAATACCAAAAGGAAAACCTTCAGGAATATTATAGCCAAATTCCAGAGCTCCCAGGTCAAGGAGAAAATATTGTAAGCACAATTCAAGTATTGTGGAGTCACAGTCAGGATAACACAAGATTTAGCCACTTTTACATTAAAGGATCAAACGGCTTGGAATACACTATTCTGGAGGGCAAAAAAGCTAGGATTACAACCAAGAATCACCTACCCAACAAAACTGAGTATAATCCTTCAGGGAGAAAAAATGGACATTCAATGAAATCAAGGACTTTCAAGCATTCCTGATACAAAAGACCAGAGCTGAATAGAAAATTTGGCTTTCAAACACAAAACTTAAGAAAAGCATAAAAAGGCATATAAGAAAGGGAAATCATAAGGGACTTAAATAAGGTTAAACTGTTTATATTCCTACATGGGAAGATGATACTTGTAACTCGTAAGAATTTTATCATTATTAAAGCAATATAGAATGAGTATATCTAGAGGACACAGGTGTGAGTTTAATATTATAGGATGATACCTAAAAGAACAAAATTAAGAGCTCAGAAACAGGAATGCACTGGGAGAAGGGGAAAGGGAGAAGTCAAATACGGTAAATTATCTTACATAAAAGAAGCATGAAAGTGCTTTTACTACAGAAAGGAAGACGTGGGAAGTAGTAGGGAATACTTAAATCTTATTCTCATCAGAACTGGCTCAAAGAGTGAATACTATACACACTCAACTGGGTATAGAAATCTATCTTACCCTATGGGAAAGTAAGAGGGGAAGGGGATAAGAGAAGTGGGGAGTTCTCATAGAAGAGAAGGCAGATTGGAGGAGGCAACAGTCAGAAGCAAAACACTTTTGAGGAGGGACAATGTGAAAGGAGAGAGAGAAAACAAAATAAAGAGGGGGAATATAGGACGGAAGGAAATACAGTTAGCAATCATAATTGTGAAAAAAAAAATTTAATTTAAATTTTTTAATTTTTTCCATATGCTTTTGAGTTGAAAATTTTTCTCCCTTTTCCTCCCCCCCATCCTCCCCAAGATGGCGCACAATCTGATATAGGATTTACATTTACATACCCATTAAACATATTTTCACATTAGTGAAGTTGCAAGTAAAAATTAAAACCAATATGAGGAACCATCAGAAAGATGAAACAAAACTCAATAGAAGGTAAAAATAAGTGATAGCGATTCGACTTCCATAGTTCTTTCTTTGGATGTGGACAGCATTTTCCATCCGAGGCCTCTGGAGATGTCTTAGATCCTGTAATGCTGAGAAGGGTTCAGTTTAACAATCTTAGTCATTGCATAACATGGCTGTTATTGTGTACAAAGTCCTCTTGGTTCTGCTCACTTCACTCAGCATCAGACCATATAAGTCTTTCCAGGTTTTTCTGAAGTCAGCCTGTTCATCATTTCTTATAGCACAATAGTATTCCATTACATTCATATACCACAACTTGCTCAGCCATTCCCCAATTGATGGGCATCCTCTCAATTTCCAATTCTTTGCCACCACAAAAAGAGCTGCTATGAATATTTTTGTACGTGTGGGTCCTTTTCCCATTTGTTTGATCTCTTTGGGATATAGCCCTAGAAGTGCTATTGCTGGATCAAAGGGTATGCACATTTTTGTAGCCCTTTGGGCATAGTTCCAAATTGTTCTCCAAAATGGTTGGCTCAGTTCACAACTCCACCAACAATGTATTAGTGTTCCAATTTTCCCACATCTTCTCCAACCCTTATCATTTTCCTGTTTTGTCATGTTGGCCAATCTGATAGGTGTGATGTGGTACCTCAGAGTTGTTTTGATTTGCATTTCTCTAATCAATAACGATTTAGAGCATTTTTTCATATGACTATAGATGGCTTTAATTTCTTCATCTGAGAACTGTCTGTTCATATCCTTTGACCATTTATCAATTGGGGAATGGCTTGTGTTCTTATAAATTTGTCTTAATTCTCTATATATTTTAGAAATGAGGCCTTTATCAGAGAGACTGGTTGTAAAAATTCTTTCCCAATTTTCTACCTTCCTTCTAATCTTAGTTGCATTGGCTTTGTTTGCAAAAACTTTTCAATTTAATGTAATCAAAATTATCCATTTTGCTTTTCATAATGTTCTCTATCTCCTGTTTGGTCATGAATTCTTCTGTTCTCCATAGATCTGATAGGTAAACTATTCTTGTTCACCCAGTTTTACTTATGGGTATCAGCCTTTATATTAAGTCATGAACCCATTTTGACTTTATTTTGGTATATGGTGTGAGATTTGGGTCTATGCCTAGTTTCTGCATACTCTTTTCCAGTTTTCCCAGCAGTTTTTTTCAAAGAGTGGGTTTTATCCCAGAAGCTGGGGTCTTTGGGTTTATCAAATAATAGATTACTATAGTCATTGACTACTGTGTCTTGCATATTTAACCTATTCCACTGATCCACCTCCCTATTTCTTAGCCAGTACCAAGCAGTTTTGATGATTGCTGCTTTATAATACAATTTAAGATCTGGAATTGCTAGGCCACCTTCCCCTGCATTTCTTTTCATTAGTTCCTTTGATATTCTGGACTTTTTGTTCTTCCAAATGAATCTTGTTATTATTTTTTCTAACTCTATAAAATAATTTTTGGTAGTTTGATTGGTATGGCACTGAATAAGTAAATTAGCTTAGGTAGGATTGTCATTTTTATTATATTAGCTCGGCCTACCCATGAGCAACTGATGTTTTTCCAATTATTTAGATCTGATTTTATTTGTGTGAAAAGTGTTTTGTAATTGTGTTCATAGAGTTCCTGGGTTTGTTTCGGAGGTAGACTCCTAAATATTTTATAATGTCTACAGTAAGTTTAAATGGGATTTCTCTATCTCTTGCTGTTGGGCTTTGTTGGTAATATATAGAAATGCTGATGATTTATGTGGGTTGATTTTATAGCCTGCAACTTTGCTAAAGTTGTTTATTATTTCAAGTAGTTTTTTACTTGATTCTCTAGGATTGTCTAAGTATATCATCATGTCATCTGCAAAGAGTGATAGCTTTCTTTCTTCTTTGCCTATTCTAATGCCTTCAATTTCTTTTTCTTCTCTTGTTGCTAAAGCTAATGTTTCCAGTACAAAATTGAATAACAGTGATGATAATGGACATCCTTGTTTCACCCCCGATCTTATTGGAAATGCTTCTAGCCTGTCCCCATTACATATAATGCTTGCTGAAGGTTTTAGATATATGCTTTTAATTATTTTAAGGAAGACTCCATTTATACCTATGCTTTCTAGTGTTTTTAATAGGAATGGATGTTGTATTCTATCAAAAGCTTTTTCTGCATCTATTGAGATGATCATGTGGTTTCTGTTGGTTTTGTTGTTGATATGCTCAATGATGCTGATAGTTTTCCTAATATTGAACCAACCCTGCATTCCTGGTATAAATTCTACCTGGTCATAATGTATTATTCTTGTGATAAATTGCTGCAATCTACTTGCTAGTATTTTGTTTAAAATTTTTGCCTCTATATTCATTAGAGAAATTGCTCTATAGTTTTCTTTCTCTATTTTGACTCTTCCTGGTTTAGGTTATCAACACCATATTTGTATCATAAAAATAATTGGGTAAGACTCCTTCTTCACCTATTTTCCCAAATAGTGTATATAGTATTGGAATTAAATGTTCTTTAAATGTTTGATAGAATTCGCATGTAAATCCATCTGGCCCTGGAGATTTTTTCCTATGGAATTCATCAATGGCTTATTCAATTTCTTTTTTCTGAGATGGGGTTATTTAAGTATTTTACTTCTTTTTCTGTTAATCTGGGCAAGTTATATTTTTGTAACTATGTATCCATTTCACTGAGATTGTGAAATTTCTTGACATGTCGTTGGGCAAAATAATTCCTAATTCTTGTTTGAATTTCCTCTTCCTTGGTGGTAGCTTCACCCTTTTCATTCTTGATACTAGTAATTTGGTTTTCTTCTTTCTTTTTTTAATTAAATTAACCAAAGGCTTATCTATTTTATTGGTTTTTTCATAAAACCAGCTCTTATTTTATTTATTAGTTCAATAGTTTTCTTAATTTCAATTTTATTAATTTTTCCTTTGGTTTTCAATATTTCTAATTTGGTGTTTAGTTGAGGATTTTTAATTTGTTCTTTTTCTAGTTTTTTTAGTTGTATGCCCAATTCATTAATCTCCTCTTTTTCTATTTTATTTCTGTGAGCATTTAGAGAAATAAAACTTCCCCTAAGAACTGCTTTGCTGCATCCCATAGGTTTTGGTATGTTGTCTCATTATTGTCATTCTCTTGAATGAAATTATTGATTGTTTCTATGATTTGTTGTTTGACCCAATCATTTTTTAGGATTAGATTATTTAGTTTCCAATTATTTTTTAGTCTATCTTTCCATGGCCCTTTATTACATATAATTTTTATTGCATCATGATCTGAAAAGGATGTATTTAATATTTCTGCCTTTCTGCATTGGATTGTGAGGTTTTTATGCCCTAGTACATGGTCAATTTTTGTGTATGTGATGTGTGCAGATGAGAAAAAAGTATATTCCTTTCTATCCCCATTCAGTTTTCTCCAGAGGTCTATCATACCTAACTTTTCTAATGTTCTATTCACCTCCTTAACTTCTTTCTTGTTTATTTTGTGGTTAGACTTATCTAGTGCGAGAGGGGGAGGTTCAGGTCCCCCACTAGTACAGTTTTGCTGTCTATTTCTTCCTGTAACTCCCTGAACTTCTCCTCTAAGAATCAGAATGTTATACCATTTCTTGCATATGTGTTTAGTAATGATATTATTTCATTGTCTATGATGCCTTTGATCAGGATGTTTTTTCCTTCCTTATCTCTTTTGATTAGATCTATTTTTGCTTTTGCTTTGTCTGAGATCAGGATTGCTACCCCTGCTTTTTTACTTCAGCTGAGCATAATATATTCTGCTCCAGCCTTTTACCTTTACCCTGTATGTGTCACTCTTTTTCAAATGTGTTTCCTGTAAACAACATATTGTAGGATTATGGTTTTTAATCCATTCTGCAATCCATTTCTGTTTTATGGGAGAGTTCATCCCATTCACATTCACAGTTATGATTACTATCTGTGTCTTTTTCTCCATCCTTTTCCCCCCGTATTTATGCTTTTCTTTCTCCTTTTTCCTTTCTCCCCTTCACTAGTGTTTTGCTTTTGACCACGCCTCCTTCAGTCCCTTCCCCCTTTTATTATCCCTTTCCCTTTTCTTCCCCTTTAGTCTTACTGCTTCTTCCCTCCCTTCTTTCCCCCTCCCTTTTCTTTCCCCACTCCCTTTTCTTTCCCCTTTTCCCTCCTACTGCCTATAGGGCAAGTTAGATTTCTATACCTAACTGATTATGCCCTTCTTGAGCCAAATCTGATGAGAGTAAGGTTCAAACAATGCTCCCCCCCCTTCTTTCCCTCTGCTGTAATAAGATTTTGTGTCTTTTCCTGTAATGTAATTTACCCTTGTCTGCCTCCTCCTTTCTCAGTACATTTTCTAAGATCAGATTGATCCACTTATTTGGATCCATTTAACCCACTTGATTAGATTTTTTTTATCATTACAACAAAGTCAACTAATATCACCCTCTTTATGTATACTCCTTTAACAAGGTGTAATAACAATACAGTTCTCAAGGGTTGCATGTCTCATATTCCCTTGTAGGGGTTTAAACAGCTCCCCCCTTATTAACAACATATTGTATCCTTCTGTCCCATTTACCTTTTTAAGTCCTTCTTGAGTCCTGTACTTGAAGATCAAATTTTTTGTTGAGCTCTGGTCTTTTTATCAGGAAAGTTTGGAAGTCTCCTATTTCATTGAATATCCACCTCCTCCCTTGAAAAATGATGCTCATTTTTGCTGGGTAATTGATCCTTGGCTGCATTCCAAGCTCCTTTGACTTATGGAATATCATGTTCCAAGGTCCTGTGTAATCCTGACTGTGGTTCCATGATATTTAAATTCTTTCTTTCTGGCTGCTTGCAGCACCTTCTCTTTCATCTGGTAATTTTGGAATTTTGCTATTATATTTCTTGGCGTTGTCAATTTGGGATCTCTTTCAGGTGGTGATCAGTGGATTCTTTCTATGGTTATTTTCCCTTCTGGTTCTAGGACTTCCAGGCAGTTTTCCTTTATGATTTCCTGAAAGATACTGTCCAGGCTCTTTTTTTCATCATGATTTTCAGGTAGTCCAATAATTTTTAAATTGTCTCTCCTGAATTGATTTTCCAGGTCGGTTGTTTTACTGATGAGGTATTTTACATTTTCATTGATTTTTTCATTTTTTTGTTTCTGTTTGACTGATTCTTGCTCTCTCATAGAGACATTAGTTTCCATTTGTCCAATTCTAGTTTTTAACAGATTGTTTTCTTCTGTTAGTTTTTGTACTTCCTTCTTCAACTGGCCAATTGTGTTTTTTAGGGACTTGTTTTCTTCAGTGTACTCTTCTGTTAGTTTTTGTCCTTCCTTCTTCAATTGGCCAAATTGTTTTTTAGGGACTTGTTTTCTTCAGTGTATTTTTTTTCCAACTGGCCAATTGTATTTTTGAAGGACTCTTTTACCTCTCTCATTTGACTATTAAAATCCTTCTTGAGCTCTTCTAAGAAGGCTTTTTGGGCTTCAGACCAGTTCATATTCCCTTTTGTTGTTGCAGATGTGGGTTTGTTGACAATGTTGTCCTCTTCAGAATTTCTGTCTTGATCTTCACTCTTCTCATAATATGAATCTATGGTACGTTTCTTTTTACTCATGGTGTTTCTTTATTCCCTGGCCTTTAAAGAGATTGAGCTCTCCTGCTGGGGAACAGAGGGTACTGACCCAAGCTTCTTGTGTTGGGAGCCTAGGTCTTGGTCACTGGCTTTGTGTTCTGGGGCCTCTTATGCTGGCAATTGGAGGCTGTAGGTTTCTGGCAGCTTACCTCATGTTGGGCTGGAATCAGCAAGGCTGGAACTTTCAGGCAATTCTAGGTTGCCTGCTTTTCCTTTCCTTTAGCTTTCTTCCAGTCCTTTTAGATGGCTGCTGCAGAATGTTTATCTGCCTGGAGCCCCCTGAAGTGTTGTCTTCCTCGTTTCTGCTAATGCACTGGGAGATTCCTTTGGGGTGGAGTGCTGAGGCTCCTGGTGGTTTTCTGAGCTGGTTTCCACCGGTTCCCCGCCCTCACTGAGGCACTCAGAGGTCCAGGTGTTGGTGTTTGCCTGCTCTACCACCTGGGCTTCAGGATTTCTTCACAATTGGAGGCTTCAGGGCTCCTACAGCTCACCTGGTGTTGGGTTGGAATTAGCAAGGCCGGGGCTTTATGAAGCCTTTAGGTTGTTTTCTTCACCTCCTTTCAGAGGAATGCCGCAGGGTACTTATCCGCCTGGGGCCCCTTGTAGTCCTACCTCCCGTATTTTTGCTGAGGCACTGGGAGACCCGTTTGTTGGGCTACTGCACTGCATCTCCTCGTCTTTCTTCTAGTTCAGGTGTTCCAGGGTTTTTTTTTTTCTGGGTGATATTTTCTGGGTTTTCAGAGGTTGATAGGGGAGAGTGAGAGCTACTACCTTTTCACTCCACCATCTTGGCTCCCGGAAGCGGAACCATGAAAAAAATTTTTGAAGCAAGTTTCTCTGATAAAGGTCTCATCTCTCAAATATATAGAGAAATAAGTCAAATTTATGGGAATAAGAGCCATTCCCCAACTGATAAATGATCAAAAAATATGAACAGTTTTCAGATGAAGTAATCCAAGCTGTCTACTGCCATATGAGAAAATGCTCTAAATCACTACTGGTTAGAGAAATGCAAGTCAAAACAATCTGAGGTACTAGCTCATACCTATTAGATTGGCTATTAGGATAGAAAAGTAAAATGACAAATGTTAGAGGGGATGTGGGAAAATTGAGACACTAATGTATTATTGGTGGAGTTGTGATCTGATTCAATCATTCTTTAGAACAAATCTGGAACTATGTCCAAGGGCCTATAAAACCATGCATACCCTTTGACCTAGCAATACCAGTACTAGGTTTGTATTCCAATATGGATAAAAACCAAAAAGGCAAAGGACCCATATGTACAAAAATATTTATAGTAGCTCTTTCCTGGTGGCAAAGAAATGGAAATTGAGGGGATGACCATCCATTAGGGAATGGCTGAACAAGTTGTGGTATATGCTTGTGAAGGAATACTGTTGTGCTATAAGAAATGATGAGCTAGATGCCCTCAGAAAAACCTGGACTTACATGAACTGATGCAAACTGAAATGAGTAGAATCTGGAGAAAACTGTACACTGTAACAGCAATATTTTAAGATGATCAACTGTGAATGACTTAGCTATTCTCAGCAATACAATGATCCAAGACAACTCTGAAGGACTCATGATGAAATCGCTATCATCCCCAGGGAAAGAACTAATGGAGTCTAAATACAGACCAAAGCGTACTTTTTTAATTCTTTTTTTTTCTTGCTTTTTAAAAAAATTTTGGTCTATGTTTTCTTTTACAATATGACTAATATGGAAATATGTATTGCATGACTACACATGTAGTCACCCTTATCATATTACTTGCCTTCTCAATAAGGGGGATGGGGAGGGAAGGAGAGAATTTGGAACTCAAAGTTTTAAAAATGAATGTTGAAAATTGTTTTTATATGTATTTGGGGAAAAACAAAATACTAAATTAAAAAAATATATTTTCCAGCTTTAAATCTATGATCATATGCTAACATGCCTCTTATTCCAGAAGTCTTCTCTTTGCCTGGCTAAACCCTTTGCTTCAATAAAGCAACAATTATCTATATGCCAGGCACTATGCTAGACAGTAAGGATAAAAACATAAAAGGGTCCTGCCCTCAAGTATCTTACAATCTACTGGGGGGAGGAAAGGAGAGAGAAGGAACATAATACACTCACAGAGAAGTAAATACAGACTATATACAAAAATAAATAACAGATTGATGGGAGTGGAGATGTTGAGAACTAAAAACTGACAGAATCAGGAAGATCCTCTCAAGGAAGTGGCATTTGATGCAAACTTTGAAAAGGAGCTGAGCAATCCAAAGGATAGAGGTGAAGAGATAAGCCTAAGCACATCTGCATAGGTAACATCATACACAAAGGCACAGTGACAAGAGATGGAATTCTTTGGATGGGAAGAGCAAGGAGGCCTGCAGCATAGAGTGACAGGAATAATGTATAACTGGCCTGGAAAAAAAGAGCTTTAAATAACAAAAAGGAATTTATATTTCATCCTAAAGGCAAAAGGGAGCACTGAAGTTCCATGAGCAGAGGAGCAACATGATGGCCTGTCTTCCAGGACATCTTTATCATGTGCAAGTACAAACATATGCATTCACCCAACACAATTACACATACAGAGACTTGTCAATATTAAATTGTTAAGCATTCTTACTCTCCACGGCATAAGGGAAATAGCACTTGCCTTGGAATCAGAATACCTGGGTTTCAATCCTAGCTCTGACAATTACTAGCTGTGTGACCCAGGCCAAGTCACCTAACCTTGTTGGGCCTTTGTTTCCTCATCTTTAAAAAAGAGGAGAGCTTAGAATGGGCTCAGAGTTAAACAGGTTAGTAGCTTTGACTGCATGAGGAATATAATGAATAGAAAGACTCAATAATTATAGGGGTCATGAACCAGAGTATGAGTATATAGTACAGACAAAGATGATGGATTACAAAGAGAGTGAGAAAAATCCTCTCGAAAGGGGCACAAAAAATGAAATTTTAAAAACTAATAAACAAAACTACTGGAAGGAGAGAAGAAAAGGGAATCTAGTTGACTGAGTGGGGATAAAAAGAAGGAAAAATTAGATAACCTGATAAAAGCAGGAGAGAAAAAGGAACTAATAAGCAAAACTCTAAAGGGAAAGAGATAGCAAACAGGACAGGGGAGATTGGAAGTGAGGGGGAAGAGAGCCAGTGGGAACTGGGCCACCTTAAAAAAAGATTAAATTGAAGTAATATAATATGATGTTTGCAGCAGAAGTGGGGGGGAACCATAACTTGGAAAAATCCAATAGTAGAGACAAAGGCAGGAAACCGTAAATCTAATTCTCATAACTTTTAAATGGGAATCAATTAATCCAATAAAACAAAAAACAAAAGCAACAAAATGGATGAGGAGACCAACCCCTACAATCTGTTGCTTACAAGAAACACTTCTAAAAATAAAGACAGACACAAAATTAAACAGAGGGGAGGGGAAAGCATTTACTCTGCACCAAGTGAATCCAAAGACGCAGGAGCTGCAATCACGCTATCTTACAAAACAAAAATAAGCATTCAAAAAATAAAAAGAGATAAACAAGAAAGTTACACTATCCTAAAAGGAACCACAGACAATAGGATCAATAATAATTTTATATGCTACCAATGCTTTAGCATCAGATTCAAATAAAGGAAACATTAAGAAGACATAGACAGGGGGCAGCTAGGTGGCGCAGTGGATAGAGCACTGGCCCTGAAGTCAGGAGTTCCTCAGTTCAAATCAGGCCTCAGACCAAACACTTGACACTTACTAGCTGTGTGACCCTGGGCAAGTCACTTAACCCCAATTGCCTTAAAAAAAAAAAAAAGACACAGACAGTAGTGCAACAGTGATAGGAAATTTCACTATCCCTCTCTCAGTTTTGGATAAGTCTAACAGAAAGATAAAAGCAAAAATGTGGAACTGAATGAACTGCTGAAGAAAGTAGACTTAAAACATTTAAAGCATCTGCAAAACTGGATTGCAAAAGAATACACGTATTTCTCAGCACCATATGGAACTATTACAAAACTGACCTTGTACCAAGGCAGAGAGATATTGCAAACAAGGGTAAAAAACAAGAAATTGTATATCTTCTAAAAACCATTAAAAAAAATAGTTATTGGTTCAAGGACCACAAACAAAAAACACAGAATCAAATGGAGATCTAACAATGAAATCCTAAATAATGAGTGGGTCAAAGAGCAAATGAAAAAACAAATTAATACTTCTGTGTAAGAAAATGACAATGATGAAACATTAAAATTTCTGGGAAGCAGCTAAAGCAGTCCTCAGAGAGAAAAATCATATCCCTATAAACATGCAATAACAAAACAGAAAAAGAGAAAATTAGTGAATCGAGTATGCTTTTTAAAAAATTAGAAAGCCAATAAATAAACTTAGAATAATCACAAAAGAGGAGATATTAATTTAGAGAAAAAATTGATAAACTAGAAACAGAAAAACCCATTGGAACAATGAACAAAAGTAAAAGCTAGTTCTTTAAAAAGACCAATAAAATTGCTAACCCTTTAGCTAATCCTACTAAAGAGAACAGAAAATTAAATCAACAAAACAGCAAATGAACAAGGTAAAATCACAACAAAACCAAAAGAAATGAAAAGAATAATCAAAACATATTATACACCGTTATATACTAAGAAAACTGAGAATGCAAAAAAAAGAATACCTTCAAAAATATAAAATATACAGACTATCAGAAAAGCATATAGAGATCTTAAATAACCCAATTTCAGAAAAAGAAGGAAATCTAGCTATAAAGTAACTATCAAAGAACAAAAACTCTTGGCCCTGTAGATTCACAAGAAAACTCTATCAAACTTTTAAAAAACAATTAGTACCTATACTTAAAAAATTGAGGAAAAAAAGCACCTTACCAGAATCTTTTTTATGAGATAAATATAGTCATAATACCTAAACCAGGGAAAGATAAAACACAAGAAGAAAACTATAGGCCAATATTATTACTTAATATTGATTTAAAAATTGTAAACAATATCTTATCAAACAGACTACAGTTATTTATCAAGAAATATGACCAAGTGGAATTTAAAGATGGTTCAATATGAGGAAAATAATCAATATAATTAATCATATTAAAAATCAAAACATCCAAAACCACATAATTATTTCAATAGACGCAAAAAAGTTTTTGAAAAAGTACAATTTTTTCAAGCTAAAAACTCTATATAGTATAGGTATATAAAATATAGGCAGAGAGGGACCTTTCTTAGCATCAAAAAAAGTTTCTATCTAAAACCAAAGACAAGCATCATAAGCAATGGAGACACACTAAAACTTTTCCAACAAATATAGGAATAAAGCAAGGATACCTACTCTCCCCACTATTATTTGAGATAATTCTGGAAATGCTAGCAACAATAACACAAGAGAAAGAGATTAAAGGAATAAAGAAAGATAAAACATCCCAGACGACACGATGATATACTTGGTAAATCATAAGGAATCAGCAGGTATTATAACTGAAACACTTTATAACTTCAGCAAACTTGCAGGCTACAAAAAACCCCTTAAAAATCAACAATATTTCTATATAATAGCAAAACACAAAACACAAAAATAGGGAAATCCCATTCCAAATAACTACAAAATGCATGAGATATCTGGAGATCGACCTACCAAAGCATTAAAAAAAAAAAACCACCCTTGTACAGACTCAATTTCAAAGTGTTCCTTAAAGAAATAAAGAATAATTTAAATAGGTAGAATATATTTAGTGCTCATGGCTAGGCAATGCCAATAGACTAAAAATTACAATACTAGCAAAGTTAAATTACTTTTAATACTACACCAATCAAATTATCAAGGGGATACTTCATAGAACTTGTTAAAATAATAACAAAATTCATTTGGGAAAACAAAAGATCTTGAATATCAAGGAAAATTATTAAAAGCAATGAAGAGGAAATAGTACTTCTAAATTTCAAATTATAAAGCAGCAGTCTTAGAAACCATCTTTCATTGGTCAAAAAATAGAGATAGATCAATGGAAAAGACTAGACAAAGGAGAATCAGAAACAATGGAACTCAATAATGAAATGTTGGATAAAACTGAAAACATAAATTATCTAGGAAAAACTGCTTATAAGCTAAAAAGTTTTGAGAAAATTAGGAAGCAGTCTGGCAGAAATTAGTTAGATGAAAACCTTACACTATATTCTACAATACATTCTAAATGGATGTACAATATTAATATTAAAGACCATATAATAAAATAATTAGAAAAGAAGCATTATCATATACCTCTCAAAGCTATGGGTAGGAGATATATTCTTAACCAAACAAGAGAGAGGGGCAAATACAAAAGACAAAAAAAGATAACTCTGATTACCTGAAATTGAAAAGCTTCTGCACAAATAAAAATTAATGCCCCTAGGACAAGAAGAGAAGTGGTCAAAAGGAAAAAAAAAAAACCTTTGTATCAAAATTCTCTGGTAACAGTTTGGTATCCAAGAGATAGATACAGATATATTGCAAAGTATTTACAGCCACATGAAAGAATGTTTCAAATAACTAATAATAAGAGAAATACAAATAAAAATGACTCTAAGGTTTCACCTTATACTCTGCAAATTGGCAAAAATGACAAAAAATGGCAATAGTCAATGTTAGAAGGGTTGCGGAGTGATAGGTACACTAAAATATTGTTGGTGGAACTGTGAAACAGTATATAACCATTTTGGAAAGCAATTTAGAATTATGCAAATAAAGTGACTAAAATGTCCATATCCTTTGAACTAGAGACTCCATTACAGGGCTTAACCCCCAAGGAAGCCATTCATAAAAATAAAGCTCCCATGTACTTCCAAATATTTATAGCAGTACTTTTTGTATAGCTAAGAACTGGAAACAAAGTAGATAGATGCCCATCAATTGGAGAATGGCTAAACAAACTGTGTTATGTGAATATAATTGAATATTACTGTGCTGTAAGAATGTGATGAATGGAGAAAAGCATAGAAAAATCTACATGAATTGATGCAGAATGAAGTAAACAAAGCCAAGAAAATAATATACACAGTAACTATAACAATGTAAATGGAAATAACAATAAGACACACAAAAAATCAAAGGTAAACGTTAACACAATTCTAAGCATTCAGCAGGACTGAAAGAGATATAAGAAGACACCCTCAACCCATCTCTTTGTGGAGGTGGGAGGTCCACAAGGGTTCACATTGCACATGTTTTCTCACTTTTTCAATGTATCGGTTGGGCTAACTTTTTTTTCCTGTTTAAAAATTTTGATTTGTTAAATGGGATGGTTCTCTGGGAAAGGTTGGGGGAAGAATAATGTAAATATTTATGATGATGTAAGAAACAGAGGCCATCAATAAAAATACAATTATAAAAAAAGAAACATATCTTCTGACTCCAAATCCAAGGCTCTTCCCACTGCATCAATTACAGTAAGATTCATCAAAAGAATAAAGAACAATGTCTTATTCATCTAGTATCAACGGGGAAATCAAGTTTTTTACATGTCTGAATTCAGCAGATAACTGAAATTTACTTCTTGAAATCCCCCAATTTTAAAAAATTATTTTGAATATAAATATTAATTTAACATTAAGCCACATGCAAAGCACTGCCAATTTAAAACATTTAAATGCCAATTTTAGTTTACTAAAATGTAATGTGCAATGGCTGGTATCAAAACTTATGTAAACTTTAGAGCATATTAAAGTTGGAAGAGACCTTACAGACCACAGGACTTAGACCTGGAAAGGATCTCACAATTCAAATGGTCCAAGTTCTTTTTGGGATTGATGATGAAAAGTAAGATAAAAGAAGACATTTGCCAAAATTACCCAGTAAGCGACAGAACCAGAACTCAAACCTAGCTCTTTAGATTCTAGGCCCAGGATAACCTGCACCCTAAGAGTTTAATTCTCACATCTGTGAATCTGAATAGGTATGCAGAACATAAACTAACCTATTCTTGATGATTCTGGGTCATCATTTTGAGGATCAATTGAGATAAAGAGCTATGTATATTACAATGCAGTCCAGTTATATAAGATTATTTGCCCCAGAACAAATGGCAATTTGCTGTGTTTTTTATATGTAGGCTTTTTATAATTATTCTCTCCTTTCACTATTTATGCTACTACTTTCTGGAGTTAGCAATGTGCACCCACTGGAGCAAACTGAATTACTCCTAGCAGCCCTCAACTCCCTTGCATGATTTGCTACATCTAATCTGAGACAGGCTGAGAAACCTTTGCTGGGTGGGACAGGGGTTGGACCTGTGATATCATGGGAATTGGGAACACTCTGGTGAGAAAACTCCCTCTACCAATGCAACAAGACGTCTATACTACAGCAGTGGTGTCAAACTCAAATAGAAACAGAGGCCACTAACATGTACACAAAGATCCCTGAAGGCTGCATATTAACTTAGAAAACCACAGATTAATGTTATCCATGTTCTACCATATTTTTGTTTTCTTAAGTATTTCATAATTGCATTTTAATCTGGTTCAGGCTACACTCAAGAGTGTTGCTTCTGGTCTAGAGCACTGAAAGGTTAAGTGACATGCCCAGAGTCCCACAGCAAAGATACGTCAGAGACGAGACTTGAATCCAGGTCTCACTAGCTCTTGAGGCCACTGTGTCCTGCTGTCTCTCCCTCCCAACCCTCCACCCCCCACCTGGGACTGTTAGATCCAATTCTAAAACAGCAAGCTCTGAATGACAGCTTGAGAGGTTTTCCTCTGAGTCAAATGTATTTGTTTTTGTGCTGAGACCCTGTGAGATCTTCAAATAAAGGATGTTCTAATGTGAAAGAAGCCAGTATTTACGTGTGTGTTCCTTCCAACTATCAACAAATGTCCCAAATATGTGGGAGCCACTATTTCTGAGTAGAGAAGACACTACCTCCTGCCCTGGGCCTAGTCCCATACAAGCATTGTGGTTAAGGAGAACCTTGCCATTTACCCCTCTTAATTACTTCTGATCCTCCTGGCACCTGGCACCAACTCCTCACAGATATTGTGATGAAGAAGAACAGAAGAGTGAAGTGGCTGTTCCTGCTTAAGACTGCCAGGAACCAGTGACTTCCATTATTATCATTAACCCTCCAGTCCCCTGCTCTACTCAACACAGTATTCTGATTAACTAGTACTTCCAGTCTTATGACCAGCAAACTACCACCTTGTTTGTGGTATTCTAGAGCATTCTTTTACTCAGAAATAAACCCTTTTCCTCACCCACCTCTCCCCATATTTATCCCGATCCAGTTCAGCCCTTCTCCTTTTTAGATCCTATACTTTGCCTGACAATTCTATCTTTCGGAAAATCTATCTTACTATGAACAAACTCCTCTTTATCCCCTATTTCTTTTCTCTCACACCTTTCATCTTATAGCATGCATGGAAATTCAGCCTTCTATGGAAACACCTCATTCCTTTCCACTCCCTCTCTCCAACGCTAGCTGCTTTCTGATGCCCCTCAACACACCAGGCCAGAAGTAGCACACTTCTTGCTTTCCACTGCCATTTCCAGACCTTCCCCTTCTACTACAGTTAAGCAAATGCTCTTAGTTGTAGAACCATTCCATCTATCTCAGTCCAGATTGCTGTTACTTTTATCTAGCAGCCTTCACATCATTCTCTCCTTATGCAAGAAGTTTAGTATCTGATCACTGTCTTGTTATTCACCCTAATTCACTCCTTATTCCTGGAGAACACAATATTCATGATAGTATTCCTCTGAACATTCTGGCCTCCCACTTATCAAACTCCTCAACTCTCATGATTTGTGACATCCATTCTCTCAGCCAGCCACACACTGGTCATACCTTAAGACTTTACCAGGACCTCAAACTTCATGATCTTGAACTCCAAAACTCTTCTTTGACCACCTCTTAAACTGTACTTGTATTTCTCCCTTTACCTCATTCCTAAACTTATTCTTTATCCTTACTCTGATTTCCAGCTCCTCCATTCCTCCTTGTTATCCCAGCTCATCACTTCACCCATCAGTTCATAAGACATACAGAGATAGAAGTGCACTGTCCAAAGCACAGTCTTCCATCCTTTATTCCTTTAACCCCTTATCCTTCCATTCTGCCACACTTCAACCTTGGGTCAATTTGTCTTTCTCTGTTCCTACTCCAAGCTTCTAAATGCTGCTGGAAGTCACATGATCATGCCAACTAGGTTCTACTACAGATCACGTTATATAACCTCAATCAAGCCCACACTGCTGACTGGCATTCCTTTTATTCTTCCTCTATCACCCTGTGCACTTTTTGAAGTCTTCTCTTCTCAGGCCCGAACCCCACCTCTCTCTCTGTAAATGACCTGTATCTTACTTTCTTGAGAAAATTTAGGCCATTCCTTGTGAGCCCCCTCATCTCCCCTACTCCCTACCTCAAAAACTTTTCCCTACATTTCCTACACTAATGCAATTCTTTACCAAAGTCAAACCTTCTATAGTGTTTTCAATCCTATCTTCTTCTACTTTTTTCTGGAACATGCTCTGTTTGAGGATCAATGCCTGTTTCTCTCATCTTCAATCTCTTCCAATTTACTAGTTCCTTCCATATCATTTAACTCATCTTTAAAAATCCTCCACTTCAGGGCAGCTAAGTCGTACAGTGGATAAAGCATCGGGCCTGGAGTCAGGAGGATCTGAGTTCAAATCTGACCTCAGACCACATACCTGATGCTTACTAGCTGTGTGACCCTGGGTAAGTCACTTAACTCCAATTGCCTCACCAAAAAAAAAAATCCTCCATTTGGCTAACCATCCCCTCAAGCTATGTTTCTTTTACCTTTAAAGGCAAACTTTAAAGGCAAAAAAAAAAGTTACGTGCATTTATTACTTTTCCTTTCTCACCAACCACTTACTTGTCAGCCTTCCTTTCAATCTGGCTTATGTGGCTATTCTAGTGAAACAGTTACTCAACTCAAAAGCTGCTAATGATGTTGGAGTAAATGGCTTTGAACGTCTATTTTAGCTCTAAATCTATGATCCCTGAAATGCTATTCTTGACCCTCTGAAGATTCTAGCACTGCTCCTTTTGTATCCTCTCCTTTCCAATGACTTTTGTGACACTGCTGTCTCCTTGTTCTCTTACTTGTGTGATTGTTCCTTCTCAATCTCCTTTGTTACGTAACTATCCACTTCTTCCTTACAAAGTGTAGTTGTTCCCCCAGGTTCTGCCTGGGACTTCTCTTTCTATGCTCTCTCCTTTGATGAATTTACCTATGCAGATGATTTCCAAATCTATACACACTGTAAGCCTCTCTCCTGGCTCTAATCCCACATCTTGAACTAATAACTGTGTGTGTCTACTAGTATGAGACAATTCAGTATGTCATCTTTCTTCCAACCTACCGAATGCTGAAGGCACTATTATCCTGCCAATTACCCAGATTCACAACCTCAAAACAATTTTTGACCCTTCCTTTAACCCTACACCCAAACAGTGGCCAAGCCGCCTAGCATACTTTAAAGCAACATTTCTTTTATACATCCCTTCTCTTTATTCACACAGCCACCACCTTAGTTTAAACTCTTATCACCACTTGACTGGACTATAGTTAATAGCTTCCTCTCTTTCTCTTGTCTTTTCCCTTAAGATCCGTGGATTAAAGAAAGGAGAGATTGACAGTGGGCAGACCAAGACAACTTATGAGTGAATGGGACAAGAGATATTATGGTGCTAGCTTCAACAAGCTTTGGAATCTGTTTAGATATGGTCAAGGCTGGAAGGAAGATTAAAATGAAAGATGTTACGGCTGAAAAGGGAACAGAAAGTCAGAATACTGGAGCTAGAAGGAAATGCCTTCATTGCAATCATGTGGAAACAGCCAAGGTCAGGGTCACACAGAGAAAAAAAAGCATGTCTAAAGCAGAACTCCTTATTTTCCCCCAAAACCCAACCCCTCTACTAAACTTAACTATTACTGTTGAAGACACCATCATCCTTCTAGTCACTCAGTTTCACAACCTTCATCATCCTCAACTCCTCATCGCATCTAACCAGTTTGATAATCTATCTCCACAACATCTCCCTGCCTACATAATTCCTGCATACATTCCCTTCTCCTCACTTACACATGGCCACCATAGGATTCGGGTTACACTTGTTCAAGCCATCATCACCTCCACCAGAACTATTACAATAGTCTCCCTGCCTCAAGTCTCTCCCTTCTCCAATCCAAACTCCATACAGCTGCCCAAAGTGATGTTCTTAAACTGCAGATCTGACCACGTCACTCCTAAACTCAATATACTACAGTGGCTTTCTATAATTTCAAGATACAAATACAAAAATTTTCTTCAGCATTTAAAGCCTTTCCCAATCTGGCCCCAGATTCTGAAAAGCTAGGTACTTATTAGACATTACTCCCCTTCACACACTTTATATTTCAACCTAACTTGGGCTGCTCCTCAAACATCACATTACACCGGGTCTCTGGGCATTAGGCCCAGAACGCTGCCCATGTTCTTCAAATGGCCTCTTAGAATCACGTTTCAAATCAAACCTCCTTCATGAAGCCTCTCTTGATTCCTACGCCTTTAGTTAGTTGTTCCTCTTCCTCTCCTCAAAAAACTTCCTTGTATTTACTTTTCGTACAAAATATATACATACGACATAAATCTATTGTATATAATACATATATACAAAATGTGCCTTGCCGTAGAATGTAATTTCCTTTGGGTCGAGAGCGGGTTCATCTTTGGTCTAGCCTCGTACTTCACACCAGTAGGTGCCTAATAAATGCTTGCAGGTGGATTCCTAACAATGTCAGGGCCGTCTGGAGGGGAGCGCTAGCTGAGGGGGTGGAGCGTGGATTTCCAGAGTGGGCTCCGTTTGATAGAGACTGGGAGGAAGGTTATGGCGCTGGAGGCTGCCCGAGCCTCCCGACCAAGGCCCTGGGACCCCCTTGCAGGCCCTAGGTCCCGGTATGTCAGGTGGAGCACAGGGCGAACTATGACGTCAGCGCAGGATTGCGTCCGCACACCCTCCCCCCCTTCCCCCACGCCGTGCTTTCCCCGCCGCCCCCCGCAGGCCCCAAACCCCTCCCCTATTCCATTCCCGAGGCTCCCGCGCAGCTAACCCTGCTTAGCTCACTCCCCGGTCCCGTCCGGTGGGCAACTCCGCCTCCGGGACGCGGAAGGGCAGCTGAAAGCTACCAATGAAGCTCGAGCAGGGCGGGGAGGCAGGCAAGCAAGCACTGACTCTTCGAGAGCCCAGAGAAACCAGAAGCTTCCAACCTGGACTAGAGCAGACCCATCGGAAGAAGACATCTCGAGCCCAGTCCGCACGCGCTGCCTAGAACCAATCATAACATGCCCCGCCCACACGCCAGCCAGTCTACGAGTCGCACTTCAGGACAAAAATCTTCCACGCCAATTCACGTAGCGGCTCGTCTATTTTTCAAGAAGGCCAAAGGTTGCGCAGAACTCAAGGGGCTGTTTTCAGTGTTTCGCTTCGTTGGAATATTGGAGAGAAGTTTTTTTTTTTTTGTCTCCCTCACCCAGTTTGTTCCTGGCGAGAAAAAATTTAAAGCCTTTCAAAGAAAGCCCTTTTCAATATAAAAGTCATAGGATTGAGGGACGATACAGAATATTATCAGCACTTCGTATTAGGCCTTGCACCAATACTTGTAGGCCTTAGATATCCAACCCTTTAGTCTTACAGAGGAAGAAACAAAACCAGAAAGATGAAAACTTTGCCCTGGGTTAGCAGCAAAGCTCAGGACCGAAGTCTCCAAATTCCTGGGTTCTCAAAACCAAAATTTTGCCAGGCCAAATAAATCGCAGGAAAATTAGTTAAGATAATGTGTGATATGGGCAGCTAGGCGGTGCAATGGCTAGAGCTCCCGCCCTGGAGTCGGGAGGACCCGAGTTCAAATGCAACCTCAGGCATTTGACACTTAGTAGCCGTGTGACCCTGGCCAAGTCACTTAGCTCCACTGCCTAGCAAAACAAACAAAAAGATAACGTGCGACATAAAATTTGCTTTTGGAGTACCTTCTGAAAATGAGCTGAAATACAACAAAACAACTTTTTAAGGTGGACAAATAATTTTATTTCGTGCATGCAAATACATGTCAAGTACTGCAAACTTTTTCCATCAATTTTCTCTCAAACACTGAAAACCATGATGCTCTATTCTGTGAACAGCCAAAGCTAATATCTTTTTACTTCAGTGCTACAGCAAAAACACATAGAATTCACTCTTTGCTATTCAGTATCATCACAACCCTCATTGTTCCATCTCTCCCCTCCCCCCAAATACAGGCCTGTATAGAGTCCAAGCCTTCCCCCATTTAATCCTATTCCTATAGCACAAAGGGAAACATTGCAATTTGGAAATTCAAATTGAAATAAATGGAATAGAATTTATTCCCATATATATCCCCCATTTCATTGTACAGAATTATTTTAAATTATAGTTTTAAATAGAAGCTGAGTATATGCCTTAAAAATGAGCATTTAAATCCATCTTAGAGATGGTGCCTGCTTTATACATGATGGGTGTACACCATCTTTAATTTCATTTACATTTCAATCGAACAATAGATTTGCAAAGAAAATGTCTAATACAGACGTAAAAATATTCACACTAGAGCTTCACAATCGGTTGTACAATTGACAAACAGGCCTCTTTTCCCAAACTTTCCAGCTAAGCAAATTTATAAAATGTAATCAATGCAACGAGAAAAAACATTTTCTTAAACTCTCAGGGAAAAGAATATGCAATAAACAGTATAAATGCAGACAGCAGATGCTGCAAGCTAACCACGATACTCCCAAGTGGCTGTACAGTGGGTATGTGCAGTACCAATAAAAGCCACATGTGTTGTATCACAACTACAGTATAATTGTTTGCCCAGCTAAAGAGAACGCATGCACTTCCATGCCTTGGATTAACTGAGGCCTAATTCTTGATAGACTGATGGGATATGTGCAAATGACCTTGGCTTTTGGCAGTACTATATGCAGCCAATATTTGTGTTTTGCTGGTTTGATATTATTTTAGAAAATTGGGGAGGGGGTGGGAAATGCTGATTTGAGGTTTATGGGATTACTGTCAACGTAATTCCATTGTCAATGAACAATGTGGGAAATTTTGATACACTAACCCTTGACACCAGGTGCCTAGGACATTCCCTTGCCAGCAAAGGGACAACTGGTGACTTCTAGTACCAAGGGATTAATTGCACATTTAATCAGAAGTATGGACACATCTGTGTTCTGCTTGCAGAAGGGGTCCATGTGTTAGAAGGATGCTCTAAATTAAGTGATCCCACCAACACTGTGTTTACTACAAGACCAGAAAACACACTTTCCAGGAATTTCTCTATTGGTAGCCCTTTCCCCTTTAATGATTATCTATCAATACTGGTGACATCCTGCCTGGAGACTGACTCAAATGAAGAGTTAGGTACTACTCAGACACTGTGCAGAAACCACATGCAGCTGATACTTAAACATGTACTTCATGCTAACAAGACAACTTGGGCTCTTGACAACAGTCAAAAGTATGCTACATGAGGTTATAAAGACACTTTCCAAATGATTCAACTTTCAGGTCTTGCAAACGGTTGTACACCACTTATCAACTCATCCTATAATAACTTGGAATAGCACATAATTTGGACGTGCTATATCCTTAGCATCAACTTCAAATTCAAGGTAAAGTGATTAGATTCATGACAATGGTAACTGCTCAGTACTAGAAAGTGAGGTAACCCTTTCACTGTGTCCCTTTACACAATGAAATCATTTGAAAAATTGCTGCCACTTGGTGACTGAAAATAAAATTTTCTTTGAAATGTATAGTGCACAATTTTTTATCCATGCCACAAAGATACTGAACTCTTATATGCTTTTGAAAGCAAGTGCTTTACAAACTGTCATCACTTTTAAGTTTGCTCAGGAGAATACAACTAATATTTCAGGATGACCTATGTGTGAAATGAGGCCATGCAACAGGATTATCCTATCTTATTGATTACCCATACTGTTCATGGAGCTCAGAAAGATATTAAAACCAAAATAACAATACTATACTTTCTGGACTGTCGTCAACCCTTTTCCTGGTCAAGTCTTAAAGTCAACAGGCCAAATTAATTAAATGTTACTGATCAGAGGCAACATATAGAAATACATTACAATGCAATTATTGGTGTTCAGTTTCCTGCTGCCTGAAATATTTTGACTCTCAATACACATGGGTATATACTTGTTTGTTGGAAAAGGGACCACATGACAGGAAATCGCTATCAAAAAGAACTAAGTTCTGGTTTATAGCTTCTTTACCATGGCACTTTTGTGAAAAAGGGTCACTTTTCTGCTGTCTTCAAGTGGCAAACATTCAACTCCTTTGCCTCACCATACACCCACAGTTACAAAAGCGAGGCTGCTACTACACATAGTAAAGATTCAATACAGAATAACTCCAACACAGAATCAATTCCTATGTTAGTAGTAAAAAAGAAGAGTTTTCAGGTTGGGGAGATATTGTACTGTGGGACCACCCGCTGCAAGAAAAGTATTTTTTTGTTGTTTTGTCTTTTTTTTTTTAAATAATACATCTGTTCTGAGACATACCAGTAAGGTTGGCAGGTATACACTAAATGCAAATGTAATTTCACCAGACAAGTAGGCAAACATCTAAGCAGTTATCCCAAACCCCTCCAGCAGAGCACACCCAAGTTTTAAAATTGCAATTTTAAAATTAAAAAGATACGGTTAAATACACAAGATCAATTTATGTAGTATATATTCACCCCCAGAACATGCTGAAGATGGTCTGTGTAGTTCTGTTGCACAGAGGGTTCTTTCCCTGAGGGCGCATAAGGAGCTCTCAAACTGTTAATAGGTCTCTATTTTTGTAACAAAATAGCAATTTAAAAATCTTAAAAAAAAAAATACATCACCTTCAACATGGAAGATCTCACTATTTAAATATCCAAGAAACAGACATACTAGTTTGCATATTCTTGAGGAGGATCACATATAGCAAAGAAAGTATGTCGGAAGCATTTCAAATGTAGTAAGCTCATATTTATAGAAAGGTTCTGATATAAATTATACAACAATCATGTTCCTGTAATATTCTAGGCTAATTTATAACATCAGAAATAAGTTAATGTAACATGGTTTACTTCCTATTCATTTCAGGCTACAAGGTGAAATAAATAATATTTCTTTGCAGGGATAGGGAACAATGGCCACTGCAACAAACAGTATTAGCCAAAGGAAACTACATAAAGGCTACTGTGCTGTTATGCTACAAACATCTTCATACATCTGAGTATTAAATAAAAGTGTAAGATCTTCCATACTGACACTAGAATATCAAAACTACCCCCCTTGTTTCTCAGATATATATATACACAACATATCAGTCATTTTATGGGCATGTTCATTAAGACAGATATCAAACACTGGCATTTTCTTATTCTGATCAGGAAACCTCAGGGAAAAGACAGCCCTCCCACCCTGACCCACCCACCCACCCCTGGAAATGTGCACAAAACTTTTGTTATCAAAATCTTATCTGATACATTGCTGTGGTTTTGTAAAACAACTTAACAACTCAGACGACCAATAACATGATCCTGTTTAAGCATTTTGCTAGCAGGAAAAGCCCTTACATACAGTACACCTGGTGAAAGATTGGCTTGGCTTAAAATATTCCAGTACAATTCTCAGAATAAACAACTTCACAGAAGTTAATTAAAAAATAATAATAATAAAAAGTAAAATTCATCTCAAAGAAATAGGGAAAGAAAAGAGACACAAACTACATACAGATAAGGTAACCAGGAAGGAGTGCCCTGCTTTTGTTTTCAAAATGTTGACTGTGCAATTTTAAGCTTCAAAGAATTCTATTTCCAGAACACTTAGGGATAATCAGTTGACACTATCTATCTTCAGATGCCATGTCAAAACACAACCTTTTCCAGTCACATTTCAGCAAGGCAAAAAAGCATTCTTGTCTGGTTAGGGATTTGTTTGTTTTTTCAATCTAACTGGAAGTCAGGTAATGCTATATTATTACACATTTCACAGCCTTCTGAAACTCAATAGCCAAAGAACATGCAAAATTAAATGTGAACATGAAATTATGATAAACAATATTTAACCAAGACAATTCAATGAACATTTTCCCACCCCACCCCAAATTAATTTAAATTAAAAACCCAGCAATACCATCTCGTTAGTCAGTGCAAACACTACATACAGGGTTTTCACAAGAAAGCCTAAAAGCACCTGATTCTTTTGCCAAGTCACTGGATTCAATAATGTACAGGTGTAAATTTGCATTAAAAAAACAGCCATTACATTAGTGCATAATTTATCAAAATTGTTAAAAACGATTCTGCATATAACTTAAGAGAAGTCAATATCTAGAACATTAGCTGAAGGACTTAGGCACTTGGTTACATTTTTAAATTACTTAAACAAGTAGCCTGTATATAAATATCAATAGTAATAAAGCAGAAATTATTCCTGGAAAAATGAGAATTTTTGTTAAAAACTGTAATGCTACAGCAAAGCACTCACTGTACCACACTCCTACACATTATGCAGTAAAGCAAAGCTAGTGTGCTAACCCTGTAAAAAATCTAAGGTAAGACTGCCTACCTTCACTCTTCAAAAGGAAAAAAAAAACCACAAAAAATCCCATGCAAAGTTCCGTAACAAAAGATAAATAAAGCAGCTGCAGCGAGAAGATGGTAAATTCTCTCTCAGTGAAACAAAAAAGAAACAAATAAGTTAGTTATGTTGACTTTCACTAGATGTATCATTGTAGGATCCTGCTAGTTTAATAACTGAGTTGTTATTTTTTTTTTAATAGAAGCCATTTAAAAGAGGAATGGCTCAGTTACTGCACCGGATTGCTACAAACTCATAAAAAGCTGCTTTAAGCTTAAGTAAAATGTTGTCCAAATTCCAATCATTTCTGGAAAGTGAACTTGTTACCCTAATAAAGTAAATTCTTATTTTTTTTTCAGAATGCTAATGTGAGAGGGCTCAAAGTATCAAAGAGTCCACAGGAAATGGATGCCCCCAGTATTATTTTTTTAAAAAAAATATACATTATATAATATATATATTATATATATATAAAAAGCTAGTGTAAATGCTTCCATTGTGTAGTCACAAATTTCAAAGATGGACCTTCTTTCAGCTGTTAACCATCTTCCCATTTGCAACTGGCTTTAAAAAGTCATTTTTATCCTCAGACATAATATGAGCCGTTTTCAAGATGAGATTGCTGACACTGACAGATGTGGTGACTGGCAGGCAACCTGCACTGCTAACTGATGCTGGGATTGGCTGGCTGAAGCAAGAAGTTACCGGCAGGACTGCTTTTTGTTCCTCCCTGAAAGGGAAAAGTATGAAATTGAAAGATAATTAGTCTTGCACTAACAGAAGCCATATACATTTGACAAGAACCATAACAAGTAACAAGTACTATAAAAGAACTATAGTATATGACAGCAATTTTTTAATAACATCATCCCACAATGCTTCACAGTATACAAAACATTTTTCTTTACAATAACTATGTGAGGCAGGTAGCACAAGTGTTATCATCCCCATTTGACACAGAGAAGAAAGCCTCAGAAAAATTAAGATCTCTTGGGTACTAAAAAAAAGAACTAGATCTTGAACCTTCCAATTCCTAGTCCAAAGCTCTTTTCATTGCACCATGCTGCCTTTTAATTGATTAAACTACCAGAATTGTTCAAAAGTCTCACTATCCAAAATTTATATTCAATGTTTAACATATTTCATCATCTTGAATGCATACCAAAGTTTCCTTTCTATCTGACTTCTACTCAGTTTCCTTGATTGCTTCATTTCAAAATAATTATTTTATTTTCAAAATAAAACCAAATTGTTTCCCTGATCCCAATGTTATATATGGTATTCAGTTGTGGTCTTAAGCACTTTCCTTTCCTGACCAGCATAAAGGCCCAGAAACAAATTTTAATTTCACATTTTTTTTTAATGTTCATGTTCTCCATGTATGTTCCCTTCCACTTCCTCCTCATACTTTCCCTCTATACCTTCCCCAACACAGATTTTAAATTTTCTAACACTCACAGAATCACATGGTCTTCACCTAAACTTTGTCTCTTGGGCTCCACTGGTTCCTTTGGGTGTTGCTTTAGTGGGTGGCCATTTTCCACTGTAGTTCCATTCAGTAGCTGATCATTTTGAGATGTGATACCAAGTTGTATGTCCAGAATCTCCTAAAAGAAGAGATTTCTTAAATTACATGACAAATTTCTTCGTTGTCAAGACTCCAACCTTCCTTATACAAAAGAATTACACATCCCAATACAATAAATATTAGCAAATTTCATCCTCTTTTATGTGTCTGATCATTTATATAAAACTTCTGGAAAAGATATTTTGCTGTCAAAATATATACAGAGCTGACTATTCCTTGCTGTTTCGATTTATAAGAAAAAAAGTCTAAATTTCCGTATCATTCAAGGAACTTGATAGTTTGAAAACCACTAGACTTTCCAGCCTTATTTTCCACAACTATTTTCACAAAATCTATACTCTCACCAAAACAGACAATTTGTCATTCCCTGAATATACATTCTGATTCTCTAACTTCACAACTCTGCTCATATGCTTTCCCAGCCCCCAGCAATTCCACATGGCTCTCACCAAAACAATTTGTCATTCCCTGAATACACATCCTGATTCTCTAACTTCACGACTCTGCTCATATGCTTTCCCAGCCCCCAGCAATTCCACATGCCTAATTCCTACCCATCCTTCAAGCCCAGTACCAACAACTTTCTTTGTGAAGCCTTTACATGATCATCCCAACATGCAATTAATAGTTCTCTTCTATGAATTTGTAGTACCTTTGTATTTCTTAAGGCACATTCACATTCTAACTTCTGTTTCAATAATTTGTATACATTTGTTAGGTTTTCCTACTATATGCTAAGCTCCATTAGAGTGGGACTTTCACTGTCTTTTTTCTTTTAATTCTTCTTGGCCCTTTCACAGTTCCTGGCACATAGTAGGTATTTAATAAATATTTGTTGATTAAATGATGTAGATGCAAAAGAGATTAATTCCCCAGAAAATTCCTAAGAACAAATAGGTATATTTCATGGGCATTAGATTATTATATCTTATGTCATATTTGTCCACAAAAAAACTAAAAAGTTTAAATAAAGAAAAATAACACTGGTAGTACAGTTACTACTACCAGGGACAAATGTATCTAAATAGAATAGAACCAAAAACTTGATTCCCCAAGCACACTTCAAAAATACACACAAAACCTAAAACTGTTAAAATCCAATATAAATCTCATCTTTTACTGATGTGGTTTGTTGTTGTAAAGATACAATCAATACAGACCAAAGGTAATGCTTCCTGTATACAAAAGAGTCATCAGAGCCCCCAGAATATCTAACTGCTCTACTTACTTCTATTTGTTCACCTTGTCCATCAGGTTCATCAGTGTCAAGTGCTGAAAGTTCTAATTCAATATCTCGATCAGGCTTAGTATCTGCTGTATCTTCTGTATAATCACTCTGGAAATCAAATAACATTTAAACAAAAAAAATTATGGTTTCTCTTTATAATTAGAAAAACAGAAATCAAAATACAACAGGTTATAAAGTGTTACTAGCTGCTTTTTAAAGGTGAGGAAACCCAAGCTCAAAGGAGTCAAATAGTTTGCTCAGTCACACATGTTAAGTGACAAAACTAGAATTTAAACCTGGGTTTTCTGACCCCCACTCTAGTGTTTTTTCTTCTATGACACGCAATCTTCAAAAAGACCAACCAAAACATAACATAACCATGGTTTAAACTAACACAAAATTAAGCAAAATAAATCAAGAAGAACTGAGATTTTTCCATGCACCAAAATACATAAATTTAATTAAATTTCAGGATTCAGTTCTCTTTACCTCTCCATTTCTCAATTCCATTTCCTTGCTTAGGAGATTTAAGGTAAGGTGACTGGCTTCATCTAAGGAATTCCATTTCTGTTGCATGGCTAGTGCATTGGCCTCCCTCTGAAGCAACAATGAGTTGCTCTTTGCCTAAGGAAAATACGAATTAAAAATCCAGACTTTAACTGTCCCATTTTCAAGAATGAAAACCACAGAATGACATATATCCAATATAACTAATCCTACCTGCTGAAGTTCAATGCTTAGAAGATCTCCAGTACTGGAATGCTTTCTATGACTGGATAAATCAGTAACAATAAATCTATCCCTTTAAAGAAAAACATCATTTTTATTGACATGCACTTTGTTTTGAAAGTGAAACCAATCAATAAGTCAACCAGAGACATAATAATTATTCCCATCAATAATTTTTTAAAATTAGAATTTCAAGTAATTGTACCAGATCTTAAAACATCAAATTTTTTCATTAGCTATAATGAAATCATAGCATCCTCAAGTGTCAGATCTGGAAGAGATATATATCTATTCCAATGTCAAGACCTAGACGATGTGGCTTACCCAAGGTCATACACATACAGCTAGTCAGTGGCAAAGCCTACCAGACTAAGAACTTCTGACTTCTAGCCTAGTACCTCTCCATGACACCAGGCCTGCATGAATGCTCACAGATATAGAACATACATCTCCGAAACAGGGAGGATGGAATTTATCTTTTGAACGCGCATACTAAGATCTAAGAATATAAAACCCTAATAAAAACTAATCAAAGATCAGTCTTACCGTTCTATATAGTGTGCTGAAGAAGTAGAATCAGAGCCATATGAACTCCACCTGGAATCAACAGCATTGACATAGGGGACATAATCTGCAGAAACATAGATAATCAACAGTGACAAAGATGGAAAACCAAAACAATTTTAATCACATGTAAATACAATACAGAAAAGTAGTTTCTTAGAACTGAACTACAGTACACAAAGTGAAGTTAGTAGTAATCTACAATACCTGATACACTGATGGGTTTAGTAGCACTTCCTTGGGAAGCAGTAGCCTGTATAGGATCTGTGGTATGGTAACCTGTCCGGGAAGATCTGGAAATTGCACCCCATTTGGAGATAATGGGTCCATCACTAAAAGGAATTATAGGATCTTCTTCTTTCGCCCTTCTCTGAGTTTCAAATAAATGTACTCTTCTCTTAACATCTCCACTGTCCAGATCCTAAACATTAAAAAAAAATCAATAAAACAAATAATTCAATAAAACAAATAAATGATCTTTCTTCAACAAGTGGTACAAGTATTTCCTTTCAGAAGATTTGGGTTCGAATTTTTGGGGAATGCTATTTTACTGCTAACTTTCAGCTAGCCAGACAACAGCAAACATCAAATGTAAATACACATGCCAACTGTTTAAACTAAATCAATACATTCTAGGCTTCATGAGATATAGGCCTATTTATTCAACAAGACGGATTTATTCAACAAGAAAATGAAAGCTTTTGCTCATTCATAAACTTAAGTCAGCATGCATTATTCCCAAAAATCATACCATTAACACAGCATTTGAATTAGCAATTACATCCTTGGGCTCTGAATCAATGGCATTTATACAAGAGCCTATGGTGCCACAGGACCAGGGTGAATAATGGGAAAGATGATCTTCCTCAAATTTTGTACCACGCACGTCACTTATGTTCTCGGAGAACTAGTGAAAAAAAAATACAGTCAACTCTTACAGTTATATTCACTAAGATGTAAGTAGTATGAAGCAATTATTATAGTCATGAGTTTTTTAGCTACTGAAGAACTGAGATTCTTTTCTTATGACTAACATGAAAAATGGCAACAAACACGTCCAACAATTTTAAGGCACTTTGGTTAGAAAAATACTTTATCTTCTCTCCAATTTATCATTCCTTCAGCAGGCTTCCTGAGCATATAATGCAAACCAAATACTATCCAAGTAAGCCAAACAAAAATATTTCCTCATTTACTACATATGCTAGACAATATAAAAGATACAGAAATACATGACAAATTCTCTGTCATCAATGAGCTTACTTACACAGTTAGGACAGAAAGGCTTATACACGTGAATTAGTAAGAGAATATGTAACTGACAAACTGTTAGTATTGACAATAGAATGATAGGAATTAAGAGAATGGAAGAGATGAATGTGGGCTGAAGCAGCTAGAGAAGGCTCCCAAAGAGCTGGAATTCAACTTTGAAAGATGAGTAAAATTTAGAAAGTTGTAGGAGGAAGAAGGATGACATTTCACTCTGGGGGAGGGGGAAGGAGAATCAGGACTAGCATTGAGCAGAGAGAAAAACAGGGAGTGCTAAGAAGAAAAAAAAAAGAACATATACTTTTATATAAGTGAGGATGCATAGAACATGTCTGTCGAAAAATTTCTTTTGATACAATTTTTTGTCACTCCATTTTAAAGACGCATTAAACAAATAGTTTGCTCTGGAAATAATGGGACTGAGGACACTAAATTAAATTTAAGGCATCCTAAAGTGAAAGATTATTCTAGTACTAAGCAAAATGGCAACACCTCTCAAGCCCAAACAACATGAGTGATACAGTAGCTATTTCTACACTTCTTCCTCAGGAGAGCTATACTGCTACAAAGAAACATCGTTAACCATGTAACAGCTTAAAACCAAACCATTCAAGAATTTTGATCTCGCTAATTCTAGTTTAAATAAGCACTTCTCCTTTAAGCAAAAATAAGTGTTGGCCTGACCCTGAAAGGCATGAAGTAACTTCCTACCTCAGTACGAAAGTCTACACTGAACAGAGGAGAAGGTGGTGTCGGTGACTGTGTTGCCATAGGAAGAGTTGAAGAAACAAGGGGTGCTTTCTGGGTATGATATTGCGCCCACTGTTCTGGTTTTCGTCTTAACTGATCCTCATAACTGGTCTTCAAATGACCACAAGGTTCCTAGGGGGAAACAACCAAACATTCTTAGTTATCTACAAAACATAGTGGAAAATGAAATGCCTGTACCAAGATTATAAAAGTAGTCTACTATGCCAATGGTTTTTTTAAAAAAAGAGAGGGAGGGTGAGACATGAATTTATATATACATACATACACACACTCACATACACATGTCCTTGTGTATGTATGTAAATATACACAGTATGCACACATATGTATGTGGATAAATGTGTATATGTATATTTATACACACACACACACACACATATATGCACATTTACATATTTAAACTCAAATGGGAGAAATGAGAGAAGTAATCAGGCAAATTGGTGAAGAGAGTGGGGTAGGGAAGAGTGATGGAGAAAAGGACAACTAATGAATTTAACATTTATTCATTCACTGAAGGAACATTTATCAAATGCCTCTTACATACATTGCACTATACTAGGCACTAGGATATTCAAAGACAAAACATGACCCCTATCCTCAAAGGGCTTTCAATATAGCGAGAGTGGTAAGAAAAATACCCAGATACAAATCAACACACAAGTGTATAAAAAGGGTACAAAAGTAGTCTAAGATCAGATGAAGAAATCATTTTCAAGCTGAGGAGATAATCAGGGAAAGCTTCATAGAGGGGGGGCCATGAAAGACTGATACATTGTTAACAGAGATGGGGGGCAGATTAAAGGAGAAAAAGACATCTTTGTATTGTGAAATGTGTGTGTGTAAAAAAGCAGAAGTGAGAGCAGGCTCAGAGTAGTGAGTGATCCAGTTTGGCTGGAACAAAGAGTACACAAAAGGAAGCAGCATAAAATTCAGCTCAAAGGCAGGCTGAAGTCCCAGTTCATCGGGGCTTTGGAATGTGGAGTTTGGGCTTTTATACAACAAACAATGAGAAGCCAATGAAGATTACTCAGAAGTGGACTGATGTACCAAGACCAAGGCATTAGTAAAACCAATCTGTCAATATAAGCAAAATGGATTAGAGATCAGAGGGCATTACAGTATTCTAGGTCAGCTAGTTTGGAGTTTGGATTAGGGTGGTTCTAAGTGGATACAGTAAGAAAGAGGCACAAATAGGAGAGATATAGCATAACATGTCACCATTCAATTTTCGGTCATAGGAACACGTAATAGTCAAATAAGAAAACAAAGAAGAAAAATAAAATGCTCTGTGCTTGAATTTTGATGTTTAACACATACGTACAACACACACATACACACATAAGTCAAAGGTGTAGTTTTCTTATTTCCATTATCACCTACCCTTGGTAAAGGTACAGTTGTCCTTGGCTCACTTGGTGGTTGACAAGCCATTGGATAATAACCATCCAGGGAACTACTATATCTTTCTCGCAAAGTCGTCTGATAGACAGACGAATGCATCACATCCATTGGAGGTAAAGAATTGCTCCTAATAATGTCATCTCGCTGGTACATTGGTGGACGCCAGATGCGCCGGCTGTCATACACAGGAGCGTACATTCCGGAAGGTACTGGGGGAACTGGTCCATACGGCTGCGGAGGAGGAGGCTGGTAAGGAGAAGAATTCACTCGATCTCGAGGGGGAAATGTACTGTAATGATCAGCATATGGCACGGAAGCAGGTGGGAGGGAAGATTCTGGAACATTATTGGACCTCACAAAACGAGGAACACAGGGAGCCACACCAGCTGGTACCGTTGGAGGTGGTGGGTAGTATCCTTGAAAATTGGAAAGAGGCATATTTAATGTGGTCTCAGTACTATCCAGGATTTTAATGGTTTAAAAAGTTTTAAACAATACTTGAAAGTAAAGACAGCTTGTTTTTAGTCAAAATATCAATCTTTTAGTTATTTGGTTTTATAAGTAAAACTATATATTTAATTATATATCATTCCCAACCTACTTGCAAACTGCTTCTTAAAAATTTGCCATATCTATTTGTCAAATTTTAGCTCTTCTCTTCAGACAAGCCATTTTAATTCTAGGGAACTGATCACCATGAATTTTGCTATGCTTTCTGGCTCTGAGCACTTGGTTAATTGGTTGGTTGTGTGATTATCCAGATGTTATCCAGATTATCCAGGAATGATCTTCCTTGAACTTACTAACAAAACAATTTAAAGGGTTGTTTTCTTTAAAGCAAGCTAAACAGAAATAAAATTTCCCTTTTAACTTATAAGCTCAAAATACTTAAACAAATTTTATATCAACTATATATATAAAACTTCAAGGTACTTACCTGTCTGTGGATACTGTGGAACTTCAAAGGATATCTGGGTCCTTGGATCTGGAAAATACTGAATGCTTTCAGAGGGCTGAGGATATACAGGTACTCTAGTTACAAATGAGCTGGATTTCGGAGGCACAGAATTCAGCTCTGTTCCAACAGTAGGGGGCCCAGCTGAGGTAGCTGCTACATTACTTACAGGAGTCTTGGGTGGAGAACCAATTTTACTGTTGTGGGGGGAAAAAGTAGAAAATCAACTCATGTCCATAACTGTTTAGCTCTTCTGAAAAGATATTTTATCTCTAAACCCCAAATTTGGTACTGAAACCACTCTCAGAAAACACAACAGACACTAATTAATTGGCAGATTAGCCAATACACACTACAGCTCACTTATATTATCAATGTATGGTCTCACAGTGACATATTCAAAGCTTCTAGTGTGAACATGGGAGATCCTACAAACACATTCTCAAGCACTCAAGTCATCTTCCCTACATATAAGTTTTCTTTTTCTTTTCTTTTTTTATTTTTGGTGAGGCAATTGGGGTAAAGTGACTTGCCCAGAGTCACACAGCTAATAAGTGTTATGTGTCTGAGGCCTCATTTGAACTCAGGTCCTCCTGACTCCAGGGCCGGTGCTCTATCCATTGTACTACCTAGCTGCCCCAGGTTTTCTCCATCATGAAGGAAACAATGAGATTTCCAGTTCCACAGAATCCTTCCAGAAGCAGCTCCATCCATTACATAGATATGGGCAGAGTAGAGTGATAATTAAATAAAGGTTACCACATAGAGAATTACTATTACTCTATCTCGATTAAATGACCTCTATATAGATTAAACATATATTACTTGGGAGCAAGATAGGTGACATGAAGCTGCTTTTCTAAGGTAGAAAGATAACAGCAGCTACCAGGTTATCCATATCATATTCCTTCTTTAGGTCAAACTTTGACATGATCTTGAAAATTATGATACATTAGAAGCTTGATCTTGCAAACTAATGACACAGGAATATAACATCTTTTATACTAAATGGATTATAGGGTCCTATATCCAATATTGCAGTGCAAGGGCAAAGAGTACTGAACCTGACAACAGGAAGACCTGCGTTCAAATCCAACCTCAGAGATTTACTAGGTAAGTAAAGTGACAACTTCTGTCTACCTCTCTCTGGCAATCTCAGTTTCCTCAATTGTAAAATGGAGATAATAACAGCACCTACATCCCAGGGCTGTTGTAAAGATTAAATGAGATATCTGTAAAATGTTGAGCACATTGCCAAGAACATAACAGGCATTTAAATGCATGTTCCTTTCCTTTCCCTTCAACAGATGTTGAAGTTAGAACAGGCTTTTCATAGCTTGAGTATATAATAAAGAGTATGGGCTGCATTTAAGTCATAGCAGACTGGTTTAGCAGATGTTCACTTTGATCAGCAGCTGTGTCCTACAAAAATTAACTGTAAGTATGGGGTGGTATTAGTAGGTACAAACTTATGTTTCTTAGATTGTAGTTTGCAGAAATTTCAGTAGTATTTTTATTTTTTGGAAGTAAATAAAGGCTGTGAGAAAACCAAATAAGCATTTATTATATGGGGAGGCCTGCTGTGTAATTTACCAAAACTTTAGGTACCATAATCAAGTAAAAAAAACTCTCTAAGCAGCCTTTCTGCTTGATTTTTTCAAAGCAAGTGTTATCAGGTGTACAATCTAAGAAATACAAGGGAAAATAATTTTTAAAAGGATCAGAATAATAAAGATTAAGATATTTGTAGGTTAATATTATTCCCCAATTATCATTTCCATTTTTGCAGATGAGGAAGTCGTGGCAAAGAAAGGTTAAGTGACTTGTCTAAGATAGCCCAACCAATCTTTTAAATCCAAGAACAACAAACTCCACTCTGCACTACGCTACCACTTACCAAGGACCCACTTCTGCTCTGATGCCCTTCTTCCACTCCAATATTCAATGGTGTCCCTTATGCACTGAACTTCTATAGACTTTACTAGTATGTAACCACACAATTTAGACAACATAGTCTATCTTCTATTATTTGCTTTTGTTCATGTGTTCATATAACTAGGTGGCAGAGTGGACAGAGCACTGAGCAAAAAGCTAGGAAGAACTGAGTTCAGATATGGTCTCAGATGTTTACTGTGTGACCTTAGGCAAGTCACTTTATCTGCCTCAGTTTCCTCAACTGTAAAAAATGTTTAAAAAAATGCACCTACCTCACAAAATTATTGGAAAGTTCAAATAATATTTGTAAAGCACTTAGCATAGTGCCTAAAACATAGTAGACATTCAATAAAAGTTAGTTTCCTTCCCCCTCCCTGACTAAACTGTAAGTTCCTTGAAAGTCAGATTTGTACCACCTCTGTATGTTCAAAATACCAAGCAGAAAGAACATAAGTAGGTATTAAATATTTGATTGTTGATATCTTCTCTACTCTAACATATTAATAAATTAAGGGTTTTCCACATATTTTCAAATGTTAACAAAATTATAGATAACTTTCCACTACCAACAGTACTAAGTAATTCTTCACATTTGTAGAATACTTTGTATTTTAAGTTTCACTTATTGCGTCTCACACATTGTGTCTCACTTTTAACATCACAACTGTACTTAAAGTAAGCAGGAAAACTTTTATAGTACTTTAAAGTTTACAAAGTAATTTTTATCTCATTTTACAAATGTTCATTTTACAAATAATGAAATTGAGGCACAAAAAGGGTTTTAACCAAAGTTTACATAGCAAACTTTGATCAGAATTGAAATTAGTCTTACTTCCAACATCACTAATGTGAAAATATGTTTAATAAGAATGTATATATATAGCCTCTATCAGATTGTGTGCCGTCTTGGGGAGGGTGGTGGGGAGGAAGGGGAAGAAAAATTTTAAACTCAAAAGCGTGTGGAAGTGATTGTTCATAAATCAAAATAAATTAATTTATTAAAAAAATTGAAATTAGCACACAAGATTCCAAGTCTGATATTCTCTTCACTAAATCACACTATACATCATGTACTATACTCATTTTCCAAGACTTGGTACTTAAAAGGTAAGCTTCTTATAAAACATTTCTTCTGTTTTGAATAGTATTTATCCTATTACATGAATTCAAAACATCATTTCATAACGTTAATAACAATTATATAAAGAATTATAAAATACAAGTAGCTTAGTCTCAAAAAGAATGGGAACCAATCAGAAAACTTATTTTCCAAGTAAGTTCCACCAATGAATATGTGATATGGTGGAAACAGAAGTGGATTGAGATTTTAAAAACCTGGGTTTGTATTCTAATTTTACTTCTTCCTACCTTGTATGACCTTAGCTAAGTAAGAATTTCTTTATGCCTCAGTTTCCTTCCACAAAATGAAGGAGCTGGACTACGTGATATCTAAAGTCCCTTCCACGTCTGAATTCTATGGTCCATGAATGACTGTGGCCTTTGACAAGTCACTTTCCCTACAACTAAGTTTTTTCATTTGAAAAATTAGATGACCTACCCCTACATCAACCTCAAAGTTATATCTTGATATATGAAACTTTTAAACACCTAGACCAATATGCTAGCTACACAAGTACTCAATAAATGTTAACTGATTAATTTTCCACAAGCTGAAATTTCACTAAGAGAAACAGAGTAGCACAACGTATAGATTATATAGAAAGGCTTTGGACACAAGAAGAACTGGGGTTAAAGTACTACCTCTGACATATACTAATAGCTGTGTGAACATGAACAAGTCACTTAACTTTTCAGCGCCTCAAGCAACTCTTTGAAAGTACCATTTACTATATGCATTAGTAAAGGGAGTTTACCAAACTTAAAGCATCAAACAAGTATTACTACAATAAAACTGAACTTAAGCTCTAATTCAGGTCCACAATTTCAAAGGAAAATACTTTTACTAAAAATATGGTTAACTGCTTTCTCTAAAATATCACAACTGTTAACGTTTACATAATGTTGTAAGGTATACAAAGTACTTTCTTCATTAATACCCTATTCACCAAATAGCGTAAGAATCCATTCCATCATGTTATAGTTGAGGAAACTAAGGCTCAGAGAGGTTAGGGCTACTAAATTTTGGAACTGCAATTCAAACTCAGAACTTTAGACTTCAAGTCCAGCTTTTTTCTTACTGCTACCAGGAAGATTCTCATAAACACCCAGAAGGATTCCAAAAAGGACTTTTGAAGAACCAAAATGAAATATTTTAACTTAATATGATACCTACTTTTCAGTTACAGATTCTGCAGAAGCCCCAGAGATATTCTGACTACTGGAGCCAACCTTCCCTACTTTCTTCACATTCTCCAGAGCTCTTAGTGTGGTGTCAGCACCACGGGGGATTAGCTGGGAAACACTGTTTTCTGTACTTGAAATCCCATTGGTACTTGGAACAAGTTTCCCAGTTGTTTCAGTACTTCCTATGACAGAAATGACATTTCCAGCTGTGGTTGTGACAGTGTTGTTCACACCAACTTTATTCAGGAGAGGAAATGTTCGTACAGTTGCTGTGATCTTTTTGTTCCTTAAACGATACCTGTTTTCAAAAAGAAAAAAGAAAAAACAATGCAAACTATTAACTACCAATTCAAAAACTGTCAAAATCACTAATATTCAACAAAATATCAATTAAAGCAACCACGGGGTATTATGATCTTGGCAAACATGGCAAAAGATGGAAAATTTCAATGTTGAAGGAGCTATGAGACAAACAATGAAGCTGTGAATTGGTCCAAGTGTTTAAAAAATGTGTAACACAAGAAAAGTTACTAAACTGCTCATAATGAATTATAATGCAGTGATCTCATTATGGAGTTTCTTTCCTTAAGGAAGTTAAGCAAAAATAAAAAATACATACATATGAACATATTCACAGTAGTAGTATCTCTAATTTCAAAAATATGAAAATAAAATATGTGCCTAATGATCAGGGAATATCTGAACAAAATATGGTAAGTAAATATAATGAAATAGTATATATTACACTATAAAAAGCAATCAATATGAAGAATTATATAAAATATAGAAAGATTTGCATGATGTAATGCAGTAAAGAAAGCAATGCTAAAAGAACAATATACAAAATGATTACAATATAAATCAAAACAACACTGAAAGGCAACAAAATGTAAGTCAAATACAAAGAGCAATGTTGGTATCAAATGGTAATTTTGTATTTCTCTCCTTTATACCATATTAGCCTGCTAGTTATTACCCATGACATTCCACCTCCTCTCACGCTTTTGTACCAATAGTACCCTGGACTATATTTTTTCCTCCTTCTGTCTGACAGAATATCTAAATTCCTTCCAAGGACATATCATATATCACCTCCTACCTGAGGCTTTCACTAATCCACTACCCTCATTTTCTAGATGTTAGCACTCTCATCTTCCAGAAAGTAATTTGCTTACAGTTGCACTTTGCATTTACTATCTGTGTACACTTTGTATTACCACGTTGACTCTAACATCCTTGAAGGCAGAGACTGTTTTCATTACACCTTGTACATAATAGGCACTTAGTCAACAAACGCTTATTAAGTGCTTAATTATGTGCCGGGCATTGTACTAAGTGCTGGGAAATACAAGGAAAGGCAAAAATATAGCGCATGTAAGGATTCCATATTCTAAAGGGAAAGAGCATGAAAAAAATGTGTACAAATAAGATATATGCTATTCAAGTGAAAGGTAATCTGAGAAGGAAGGCCCAGGGTGGGGGAATGAGGGTTGGTGGACAGGGAGGACTAGAAAAGCAGAAGTTAGAATTTGAGTTGAGCTGAGGATTGAAGGAAAGCAAAGAAGTTATATTAAAATAAAAGGGATTTACTGATCCCTGAAATGCTTAGTGTCCCTGCATATTGCACTACTGAAGGTGAGTATCTTCAGGAAGATCACTGTGAAGATAATTACATCTTAAGTATCCATTTTGTGAACGAAGATGAGGAGATGGAGAAATTCTATGAAGGACTCACTTGGACACTTCAAATTATACCAACACTAATTAACCTTCTATGGCATTAATGTGCAGTGGAGGATGGCAAAAACTATGTTGCAAAACATGGTTCAGAAGGAGAAAAGGTTAGAATACAGAGATGCCTCAAATGCAGACATCATGAATACTTTCTAAATGAAAAAAAAAAGGAAGGTTTTGGACATGATAATCACCAAATAACTTCACAAAATATGAAAGTGATATTTTAATACTGGAAATGACTACAAACAATGAGGTAGTTATTTCTGAAACAGTTATTTGTGTATTGTCATGCCATTGACATGTTAGAAGAAATAAGAATGTATGTCATACAATTAACTACCTAAAATAGTTAACAGATAAAAGAAGATACATTGTCTAGACCGTCATCATTTCATGAAGAAGCTTAACCGCAGTAAAATTCATCACCCAAGAAGGTAAGCAAGAGCCACTTCTTTCAGCACTTATATCTCCTTGCTCAGAGAGAATACAAGCACAGAATTAGAATGTAAACTTATTTATAAGATCTTACATAGCAGAAGGGCAGCTAGGTGGTGCTGTGGATAGAGCATTAGGATTGGAGTCAGGAAAACTCATCTTCCCAAATTCAAATCCGCCCTCAGACATGTACTAGCTATGTGACCCTGGGCAAGTCACTTAACCCTTTTTGCTTTAGTTTCCTCATCTGTAAAATGAGCTGGAGAAGGAAATGGTGAACCACTCCAGTACCTTTGCCAAGAAAACCCCAAATGGGGTCACAAAGAGTCAGACACAACTGAGCAACAAAAGAATGGAATGGTAGAGCAGTATCTCTACTATATACAGCAGTATCACCTTGTAAAACAGGTAGAATAAAAACAAGTTTACAGTCAATGTACCAAGAGACCAAATAAGCAAGATCATGCAGAACTCATTAAAAGATGAAACTAGTAGGACACTGAACTGATAAAAAATGGAAAAGATCTGCGAAGATTTCTGCAACAAACTCTTGGATCCACCAAAAATAATAGAGCTGATCATATTAATACTCTAATATAACAACAGTCTCTGATATGACACATGACAAAGTAGAAATAGCAATATAGAAAACAAAGGATTTTATTAGAAAAATGGGAGTAGTTTTCTACAAATTTATGGAAACCAACAACAGAAAAAAAATGTACCCTACGAGCTATATAATAACCAATCATGACCCCAGTAGACTATTTTTTAATCATGCTTCCTATATTTTGGCAGAGAAGAGACAAACTGAAGAGTAGAATGAGATATACATTTTCAGATATAGAAAATGAGTGAATTTTGTTTTGTGTGACTACACTTACATGTTACAAGAGAGCCTTTTTTTTTGGCTGGGAGGGGGTAGTGGAAGGAGAGAAGACAACTGGCAGGAAATGGAGGGGTAGTGAAAGTGATACTTTAAAAAAGAATGTCGGGAGCAGCTAGGTGGTGCAGTGGATACTGCACCGGCCCTGAAGTCAGGAGGACCTGAGTTCAAATCCGGCCTCAGACCAAACACTTGACACTTACTAGCTGTGTGACCTGGGCAAGTCACTTAACCCCAACTGCCTAAAAAAAGACCCAAAAAAACCCCCAAAAAACAAAAAAAATGTCAATGAATCATTAAAAAACAAAAAACAGAAAATCACAGAATGAAGTTCAGAAAGGGACACAAACAGGGCAGTGTTAGAACTATGCTAAATCTGAAACATTAAGACAAAAAAAAATTCCCAGTCTATACGTATTAGAGATTTAGGGCTTCATATGCAATACTTTTCTTTGTACAGAGAAACGTTCATGTTGTAAAGTTCATTTGTTGAGTTCACGCAATTAAAAAGGAATTTGTTTTAGAAAATTAAGAAAATATGTGTCAAATTTGTAACAAAGCTGAATCCCACAAGACAAAAACAAAAACAGAATAAAACATGAAATAACAGCAGAAAACTGAAATATTACAGCTCCTACTTGGCACAGCCAGCATTATACCACACCACTTGCCAGGTACCATAAAAGGAAGCAGCTTCAAATGCCAGTGTTTTAGGGTCTGAGTGTGGAAAAGGGACGTCCCTGCCCAATTCGCCCACAACAGTAACTCTAAATACCCCACATGAGGCAGAACACAGTAATTCTGTGCAGCCACGTTAGAGAAAAGTATTACAACTTGGGAGGGTTGGGGGAGATGGCAGTACAGAGGGAGCAACAGGGAAGCCCTAGGGACTTCTGTGGCTTAAGGAAAAGGACTTACAACTCCAACGAAGAATAGTGCTCTCTTAACAAGATTTATCCCCAAAAGGGCCTACACATCCTAGTTATGAGAATGCTAAGGATGTCTAACCTTAGAGTCTGGACATCAGATGAAGAGGGAGGAACCAAAGAGTGAGGAGAGAAGTTATAAACAAACTATAAGAAAACAAAAGACTAAAATTCCAAGAAAGCAAAGCACTGCACAAAACTTAGCTTCTAAGGAGGTAAACCAAGAATGAGACTCAAAGACAGAAAAAATAAAATTTTTTAATCAAGAGAGTTACTATTAAACTGAATAATTTATAAACACCACAAATAAGAGAAACACATGAAAGTGCAATTATCAAGAAAAGAAATGAAAAAAAACCTCTTACACTTTTAAGATATTGCTTCAAATAAACAACAAACCATCAAAGGGAAACGTCTTCCTCTCTGTTCCTCACACACAATATTTTTATCTTCTCTCTCCATCACTTTCCACTAGTCATTCCACATGCCTGGAATACATTCCTTCTTAACTTCTGCTTCATAGAATCCCTATTTGCCTTCGGGATATAGCTCAAGCATCACCTTCTACATGAAGTCTTTCTTCATGCAACCCCTAATGTTCTCACTTCCAGACAACCCTGGATTTAACTACTTCATTTATTTCTGTTCCTTTTTTACACACCACACACACACACACACACACACAGAAATAACCCCCCCACACACACTGATATCTATACAATTCTTTTATCTCCCTCATTCGAATGGAAGCTCCTTGGAGAGTAGGAAATTCCATTCTGTGAATTTATATCCCTAGCTCATATCAGAGCAAGTATTTAGTAAAGACTTAATTAAATGAAAAATCATGAAAAGAGGAGAAAAAACTGAATATTCCATATTCATTCCTATGTTCCCCTACAAGTGAATCAAAAACTTTTATGGAAAGGTTAACAGTAGAGAGTTGCTCAAGAAGGAAGAGGAGATAGGAGACAGTGAAGAACTAGAGATGTAATCTCACCAAGCCCAGAGAACAATGGAAGACTGGTAAATTATTTCTTTAGCCTCTTCAAGCAAAGACAACACCATGAAAGATTTCAGTCAAGGAAGGTTCCCCAAAGAACTACCTCAGGAATAAGGAAACAAAGTATTAGATGAAACAAAGATTAAAGAAAACCAAAGAGAAACACCAGAAACCTCTATCTTATGAGGAGTGCACCAGAAAATGGTGCCAAAGCCTCTGGCATCATATAGATAATGACAGCAGGAGAAGGGCAGAGACCCGCACAACCTCCTGGGCAGGGTTAACATGGGAGATGGGATCTTTAGGGACCAGCTCCAAAGACTGGTCTAACCTCTTAATTCTAGCTCACGAGTATGAAAAGAGGCAGGCTTAGGAAGGATGCAGAGCCTGGTCTAGGTTGCTGTTCAGACAGAACTACAGTAGGTGAGATGGAACTAGGACACAGATACCTAATACATAAACATAAAATACATAAATAAGGGAGAAGAGGCATCTGGAATACAAGACAGGGTGGGGATGGGGACAAGTAGAACTAGTCCAACAGAATCTCAACTCCCAAGATTCAGTCAGAAACAGAACCTGGGTGTAGTCACCCTGTCACAGATGGCAAGGGAAGGCAAAGCCCACTTTGGCACAAAATCCCCAATCCAGGAACTGTGAATTAAGATGTGAATAACGAAGGAAAACTAATACAATGAAAAAGTACTATGGGTTAAAATAATCTGAAGAAGAAAACAGTTCTAAATAATTATACTTAGTACCCTATCAAAAACAGTTTGGCCACAAAGAATTCAAAAGTTGATGGAAGAAATGATGTAAGAACTAAATGAGAGATAAAGAATAAAACAACACATTTAGAGGGGAAATACATGGCTTAGAACAAAAAGGTAGAAAACGTTATCCAAGAGTCAGGTCCCCTAAAAAACAGAATGGAGCAATCAGAACTCAGTAGTTCAATGATATCAGAACAAACATAATCATTTTTTTAAATTAAAAGATTAAAAAAAAGACCATGCTAAGTCTTAATTATTAAAAATATGTGACACAAAAAAGAAGGATGAAGAGAGATTGTTGAAGAATCATCAGACTTCTGTGTGACCCTGGGCAAGTCACTAAACCCTGATCACCTCACCAAAAAGCAAAAAAAAAAAAAAAGAATCATCAGACTTGCTAAAACTATGACCAAGCAAAAGAAAAGCTGGATGTCACATTTTAAAAAATCAAAAACTCTACAGAACTATTAGAACTAGAAGGCAAAGTTTAAATATAAAGAATCCAGCAGTCACCACCTGAAATAAATTGCAAATTAAACACATCCAGAATTACTGGTCAAAATCCAGAGCTTACAGATCAAAGAAATAATACTTCCAGCAAAAGAAAGAGATAAAGTACCAAGGAACCACTCAGAACACACAAGATTATGTGGCAAATGCCATGAAGTAAAGGCAACTTTGGACTAGGAAATATCAAAAGTCAGAAGAAGAAAAAAATGTATAAATATGAATAATTTATCTTGCAAAACTTATTATAAAGCTACATAGGGATAAAAAATTGATATTCAAGAACTTCTGTTGAGGAAAAAACAAACAAACAATTGGTTTGAATTTCTGAAACAACCCACAGGAGACAAGAGTAACCTATTAAGATAAATATGTGTGAGCAATTTGAAGGAATAAATAATTATGAAAAATTATCCTAATGACGAGAAGAGACCATTGTCCTTTTATAATCCCATTGACTTAAGGAGTCAAAGAAGGAACATAGAAAGTTGGTATGATTTTGTTTAGCTTTAAGTGAGAAAAATGAGGGGAAAATTAAAATATTAGTGAATAAATGATGGAGAGAACTTACTGTTTATCATAATTGAAATACACTAGAAAATGAGTGTACAAACATGGAGGTGAAGGTGGGGAGATTAAGCATCTCATGAGCCTTATTTTTATCTGAACAAAAGAGTAGATACACATTAAATTAACCAGTATAAGAAAAGGGGGTCAGGATCTATGGATAAGAAAAGAGTTCAGAACCAAATAAAGGTTAAGAGAATAACAGAAGACAAAATGAACAATTCTGACTATATAAAAGTTTTCCACAAAATCAATGTAGCTAAAATTAGAAAGAAAGAAGCTTTCTGGGGAAAAAAATCTTTAAAGCAAGTTTCACTAACAAAGTTCTCACTTCCAAGCTACATAGAGAAATGTTTCAAATTTATAATAAGAGGCATTCTATAACTGATAAATAGTAAAAGAATATGAACAGCCAGTTTTGAGGAAAAAAAAGAAATCCAAGCTATCAATAGCCAAAGGAAGAAAATACTCCAAATCACTAATAAGAGAAATGAAAACTAAAGCAGCTAATGTTTTACCTCATACCTATTTTATTGGCAAAGTAGATAAAAACAGAAACAGATAAATTCTGGAGGAAATGTGAGAAAACAGGTAGAATAACAAATTGTTAATGGAGCTGTGAACTAGTCTAGCCATTCTGAAACCATGTCAAAAAAATTCCTAAACTTCACACATCCTTTGACCCAGCTCTACTACTACTATGTTTATACCTCAGAGAGTTCGAAGAAAGAAGAAAAAACCCTTCATGTACGAAAATATTTAACAGTATCTTTCTGTAGTAGCAAAGAACTAGAAAGTAAGGGGTGTCCATCAACTGGGAAATACCTGTACAAAATATGACACACGAATGTAGCATAATGGCATAGTGCTATCATAAATTATAATAGGCACTGGTTGAAAGGAACCTGGAAAAACTTGTTATGAACCAATATAATGTGAGAACAATCAGGAGAATAACTTAACACAATAATAAAACCACTGTAAAGACAAAGAAGTTTTAAGAATTCTGATCAATGCAATGACAACCACGATTCTGGAGGACTTGTGAATAAACATGCTACCCACCCTCCTTCTCACTGAGATATAATGAACTCAGAGTACAGACTGAGACATATTTTTTTTAGACATCAGCAACAGGGAAATTTGTTTGCTTATTTATAATTGTTAAACGGATTTTGTTTTTCTTTTTCAAAAGGTCAGAAGTTGGAAAAAAGTAGAATTTTGTTAACTGAAAAAATAAAATTTAATTAAAAGAAGAGTAGGAAGGGAATACAAGGAAGCCATTGTTAAGAATAAAATCTCCATGTATAACAAAATATTTATAGCTAGCTGCACTTTTTGTGCTAACAAAAAATTGTAAACAAAGTAGATGTCCATTTATTAGGGAATGGCTAAACAAACTGTGGCACATGAATGTAATGGAATATATTGTGCTATAAGAAACGATGTGTGTGATGAATACAAAGAAGCATGGAAACATCTATATGAATTGATGCAGAGTGAAGTAAGCAGAGCCTAGAAAATATATAAAATAACTACAAAAATGTAAATGAAAAGACAACATACCAAAACAATCAAAAAATACATGTAACAAAATTTTAGAGAACAAGCAGGACTTGAATGAAGAGATATGAGAGAACACTCCCAACCTACCCCATCAGGGAGGTGGGAGGCCCATAAAGCACTGTATACATTTTTAGACTTTTATAATTTATAGTAATCAGTTGTGCTGATTATCTTTTCCTCTTTAAAAAATATTTGTTATGTGGAAAGGTTCACTGGGACAGGAGGGATATCTGGGATAACTATAATGACATAGAAACAGAATACATAAACAAAACTTATTTAAAAAAATAAAATTGGGAAAACGAAAGGGAAGAAGGGAGTTTAAGATAAGGTAGAATGGGAGAGGGAATATTCACAAAGAAAACAAAACAAAAAAAAGCAAATTAAAATGACTCTGAGATTTGACCTTACACCCATCAGATTTGGCAAAGATGACAAAAGTTGAAAATGGCAATTTATTGGAGGGGCTAAAGGAAAGCCATAATACTGAACCATTGGTAGAGCTGTGAAATAGTTCAATTATCAGGAAAACCCTTTGGAACCATATCCAAAATGTCAAACTGTAACATACACTTTGACCCAGCAACAGCAATACTAGGCAAATACCCCAAACAGATTAAAGACATAGGGAAAGCACTCATGTCTACAAAAATACTTACAGCAGCAGTTTTTATTTCAGGAGAAATTTAGAAACAAAGTAGGTGCCCATCAATTGATGAATGGCTGAACAAACTATAGTATGTAAATGTAATGAATATTATTGAGCCAGAAGAAATGATAAACACAAAACATCCTGAGAATATTTGAATGAACGCATACAGGATGAAATGAGAACCAGAACTTACATGATGAACACAATAATTTAAGGGAAATTAACTGACTCCCATCTCTTAGAAGAAACATGACAGATAAGGGGTGAACAATGAGACATTCATTTCTAGAGAGCCAATTTTGATTTGTATCACTTGGCTACATTTATTTGTCATAAGGGAAGATTCTCTCTTGGGGAAGGAGAAGCAGGGATGAGTTAGTGAGTAATGAGAGAAATGTTAATCACCAAAAAGTATTAATAGAATATTAAAATACACAATTAGAAAAAAAGTTCAGAAAATAAATATAGAAATCTTATTACTACTGTGTTAAGTCTAAAATACATTTTTAGAAAAACTGTAACAAAAGTGAATGGTTTCATAGAGTTCATTTTTCTTCTTTGTATACTGAAATGGTTATGTTTAAATTAATAATGAAAGAGGAAAATTTTTTAAAAACTAGAGTGGGGTGCTATAGAATAAAAGAAATGTTAAAGAGATTGAGAATAGAAGATAGGTCAAAAGAGACTGAGATGGCAATTAGAAGATAGGTCTGACTTCAGAAAGGGAAATGCAGTACAGGTGAAAACAGGTCCATGGTGAGAGGTAAGGGTGAGGGATGAGAAGAAGCTATCTGTGATAGAAGACAACATTATAATGGACTTTATCAGGAGAAAATGGGCACAATAACAGAGTACTTCTCTGAGTAAGGGCCGTATCACCTCCAATAATAAATATCACCCCAGCACAGGAGAAAGAGGGGACTCTAGAAATAGCCAGCACCAAAGATAATATATATGTATGTCTATGTGTGTCTGTGTGTGTCGTGGCAGGGGTGAGGTGAGACAGAGGTTGTGTATGGATCAAAATATAAGCTAACCTAGCCTTAGGAATAGTAAAGAAACATGGTAAAGGCAAGAGATAGAGTCAGATCTCATGATTTAGAATTCAATGACTGCTAACACATGATAATGTTTCATGAACTGACATTTCTAAAATTGAAGCACAAAAAAAGAAGTCAAAATAGAATCAAAAGAAAAAAATAAACATACAAGAAGTAATGAAGTATTGGGACAGAACAAAAGCTAAAAACTAGAATAATGTCAAAATAGGAAAGAAGAAGAATAAATTTGGAGTGCTAGAAGCTCCACCTGGGAGAAAAGAAATCAGAATAGCCTAGAAGGGATACAAATAAGAAGAAAGACAAAGTAAATTAGACCCTCCTGGAAAAGTTCAAAAAAAAATGCTGCTTATTTTAAGAGGTTGGGGCACAGGGGAGAAGGCAAAATTTTGAATTACAGCTAGGACAGGGAAGGAGGAAGAAGGGAAAGAGAGCAAAGAGGTGGGGGGGAGGGGATTAAGAATTTGATTCAAGGAACTTGGGACAGGAAAGGTACATAGGAACAGCAAGGTGAGCTTATGGGAACAGTCTACCACTGCAGCAAAAGAAGTAAAACTAATGCAAGGGGAAAAGTGCTAACTTAAGAGGAAGAGTATGAAATTAAATAAAAAATAAACTGAGGAAGACATAACCCTAATTATCAGAACCTAAAACGTAACTGGATGGCAGAATGGATAAGAAAACAGAATGTAACAATTTTCTGCAAATACTTACAAAGCAAAAATGTCAGACTACCTAAAACAGGGGAACTACATTAAATATAATTAAGCATTAATAAGAGTAAACATATATTCACCAAAAGGCATTGCTTGTAAATTCACAAATGAAAAGTTAATTAAAGGGTTAAAAAAAAAAGATAGGTTTTAACGTAATAATTGCAGATTAAAATGTTCCTCTCTCAATGCAGAATAAAACTGTCATAAAGATGAACAGAAAGAAAAATATAGAACTGAACAGACTGTAGAAGTTCTATTTAAAAGACTTACGGAGTTTTAAAATTTTCTTTTTAAAATTCAATTATCAACAATCACAACACCTCAAAACATGATGAATATGGGAATAGCCTGTACAAGAAATAGAACTACGCCACATTTTGGATTTATATAATTAAGACGGGTATTAACAAAATGGTACTTTTTTCCCCCTCCTTCCCCCTCTCCCCCCATGCAACTTTTAAAATACTTTATCAATTTTATCACTGAATGGGAAAATTAAAGAACATATTTATTTTGCAGCATCACATGATACTTTTACAAAAACAGACTCTGTGTTGTTGGGTTACAAAGAATATACATATATGATAAGGCAAAAATATTAATACCATACTTTACAGATCATAACCCAATAAAATACCCACTAATACAAGGAATACAAGCAAAAGATACAAACCAAAATGGAGACTTAATAATGGCATCCTGAATTATGACTGGCTCAAAGAACAAATCATAGAAACAATTAACAACTATGTGAAAGAGAACGATAATGATGAGACAACATACCAAAATTTTGGGGGTGCAGCTAAAGCAGTCCTCAGAGGAAAAATTATATCTCTGAAAACATACATTAACAAAATAGAAAAAGAGAGGATTAATAAACTGAGTATTCAATTTAAAAAACTAGAGAACCAACAAATTAACAAACAAAATAAGCACAAAAGAAGAAATCTTGAAAATTAAAGAGATTGAAAAGACAACAGAAATGATAAACTAAAAGCTGATTCTTTGAAGAGCCAAACTAAACTGATAAACATTTAGCTAACATCATAAAGAAAATTACATTATTAAAAATTTAAACAAGCTAAGTGAATTCAAAACAAAGTAATAAACATAATTACTTGAAACTACCGTTGACAATTATAGGCTAGCAAAAACTAAGAATTTTTTAAATGGATGATTACCTACAAAAATATGAAATACCCAAATTAACAAAACATGAAAGAGAAATCCTAAACAACAGAACTTTCACAAAGCAAAACTGAACATATCAATGGAGCCATGAAAAGAAAAAAACATTGGCCAGGTGGATTTACAAGTAAATTGTATCAATCAATTTAAATCAATTTATACCTATGCTATATGTTATTCTCAATAATTAAGAAGCACTCTATAAAACTCCTTTCTGAAAAATAAGGTTCTATGACTAAATCTGGGCAGAATAAAGCAGAGAAAGGGAACTATAAACCAATTTTCATTAATGAATATTGATGCAAATTTTTTTAAATCCCAAAAAAAATTACTATAACTAATACATCCAAAAATAATTATTATGACCAAATTAGATTGGTATGCAGGATAACTTAGTGTTAGGAAAAGAATTAACGTAATTCTAATAAAAATAACTTCCTCAAACTACATTTTTAAATCAAACATGAAAAAATACTTTGACAAACTACAACACTAATTTATGCTGAAAACTCTAAAAAGCTAAGGAACAAAAAGGCCATTTCCAAATGTAATAAGTCTATTCCTGAAACAAAAAAACTAGAATTTTTTGAAATACAGAAACACAAGAAGTTTTTGTAGTTATAAAGCAAGGATATCTATCTTCTCTCCTTTCTCTTTTATGACAGTTTCTAGAAATGATAGCAAAAGCAAAAAGACAAAAGAAAGGAACAAAAGGGATAAACATCATCAACAGGAAATCAAATTACGCGTTAACATACAACATAGCGGTTTACTGAAAAAAAATTCAGAATCAGCAAAGAATCTGAGACAAACAAGAGCTCCAGTAAAGTGGCAGTATATAAACCCACAAAATTTATCAGCATTTATACACAGAAATAACAAAAATCAGAAGGAAATATTAACCAATTGACAAGCATTTATAAGCACCTACTATATGACAGGAACTGTGCTAAGTGCTAGGGTTAAAAAGACAAAAATGAAACAGTCTCTGTCCTAAAGTAATAGAAACTGTACAAAATATCTGAGAGTCAACTTACCAAGTGACACTCAAGATTTATATGGAAAACATTTCATTCTTTAAATAGAATTATGACCTACTAATTGTATCCATATTTATCAATATAATTGGGCTATACCAATGTAATAAAAATAAGCAAAACCCTGAAACAAACAAACTTAACAGACCAATGTCTGACAGACCCAAGAGCATTGATTACTTGGTCAAGTACTACCTCCCTATTCAGCAAGAACTATTAGGAGAACTGAAAAGCTCTTTGGTGAAAAATAGGTTTGGAACAACACTTTTACACTAAATATCAAATGCCAAGTGGAGAGGACATCTAAATATAAAAGGTCACATTGTTTTTTAAATTGAGAGGAAAAGGGACAGGGAGGTACATTTCACACAGGAGGAGTTCTTAACCAAATAAAGATTAAAAAGACTACAAAAAAAAATTTCAGTGAAATGAAACTGGAAACTTGTAAGAACAAAAATCAATGAAGCAAGGAAAAAGGAAGTTTATTGTATGGGGAAAATGGTTTGTATCAAATAGCCAAAGAACTAAAATTCAAGATACGAGGATATTAACACAAACATACTAGAACAAGAGTTATTTCCCAATAGATAAGTCAAAGGAAACAAACAGCTAACAAACTAAGAATCAAAGACTATTAACAACCATATGAAAGAGTGTTCCAAATCATTAATAAAGAGAAATGAAAATTAAAATAGCTAAGGTTTTACCTCACATCCAAAGTGGCAGAAATAGCAAAAGATCGAAATAGTCAATGATGGAGAGGCTAGAGAAGGAAAGCCATGTTTATATACTACTAATGGAGCTCTTAAATGGTCAAACCATTTGGAGAAATAATTTAGATATTTTTTTTAATGCCTAAAATATTTCTATGCTTTAACCCAGGGATGACATGCTGGGCACACACATATCCTAAGGATATCAAAGACAGAAAAGAAGTTTACATATAAACCAAAATATGCAAAAGAGCACTTTTTAAGGCAGCAAAATAACTGGAAACGAAGTGCTCAACGATTGGGTAATGGGTAAACAAATTTTGGTACATAACAGCAAAGAACTAGCATATAAGAAACAACAAATATGAGGAATTCAGAGTAACAAGGGTAGAATAAAACGATGCAAAATGAAGCACAACCGAGAAAATAATACAACATAACAAATGCATGTAAAAATAAAAATTTAAAAATGAACTGTCAAAAAAAAGGTAAATATCCTTAATGACTATCAAAGCATAAATGCAAAAAACAACAAAATGAACTGAAGATAATGTAATTACGACATACAAAGATAGACCTAGAAAAGTGATAAAAAAAAAACACTTTATTCCTTTTGCTAAATGGGTGTGAAATGTTTCATATGCTGTTAAGGTACAACTGATTTGTTGGTTGCTTTGCTAAAAAGTTGAGTTTTTTAAAATATTTGTTGCAAGGAAAGACTCACTGGATAAAAGAGTCTCGAAGTGATATGGGAAATTAATATGACGTAAAAGTGAAAGGCATCAATAAAGCTTTTAAGAAAATCAAAAGAAAACAAAGATGTGAAGAGTTGGAGCAGATCAAGAAAAGGCAGAGTAGACCTTTCTTTGCTGCTGGGGGAAAAAAATCACATATTTCATTATTTTAAAAAAAACGTGAATGAGAAAATTTTAGTATTGATCCATATTGCCTACTTTCCCACCTCTACAAGGTCTTTTTTTTTAAATAATTTACTCACAGACATATCAAAGGCATCCCTGGAGATATGAGAAGGAAACAGGTAGCCTTTTAAAAATATATGGCGAACTACTTCTTTCAGTTACACAAGTGAGTGAAAGGTATAAAAAATACAAGATCTCATTGCCCTTACTGTCTAACTATAAAAAAGTTATTGTATTCTATGGAGAAAATATTTTAAAAGCTCTCCAACAAAATTTCTTCTAAAAATATAAAAATTACACAAGATTTTTTGAAAGACTAAATAGAAATAACTTTATTTGGTGATCATTAATATCAACAGAGGGATAAAACACAGAGCTATATGCTTGCCAAAATTGTTTGTCACTGTCATGAAAGATGCACAACAAAATACAAATGGAAAAAGGATTTCCTATGGAATTTAAGATGAAGTCCTCCAGATGATCTTGTTTACAGATGATGTTATATTGATTATATTAATCCTGGAGAAACTGCATGGCTTTCTAAAATGAGATTTATAACCACTCTGAAGAGTTTGGTCTACCTCTCCTTCACATAAGAAAAAAGGAAATGGATAAAGAATACCCATTATCCAAATGAAGATATAAGATTAGAAGGAAAAACTACATAGCTTGTTCACATGGCTTAGATATGAGAATAGGCAATGAAATGAGCCCAAAATTGAAAAGGAAGAAAGTGGGCTGAAATGCCTTCAGAAAATTGTGTGTGAATTTGATGTCCTTTTAATACTCTTCTGATGATGTTGTATGTCTGCAAGTCAGAGAAAATCAGTCTTAAAAATTAAAGTTGTGTGTCACTCAAGGAGCAATGGAGAGCTGTATCATGGTCTCACGAGTTTCCCATAGCTTCAACTACCACCTCTTTGCTCTCTGACATCTACATATTCAGTCCCAGACTATCCCTTGACCTCCGAGTTCCACATCAACATTATGTGCTTATTATATACATCTCTAACTGGATATTCCATGAACATATAAAACTCAGCGAGTCAGAAACATAATTTATCATCTTTTCTCTAAAACCCACATTCTTCTTCCTACCGTCCTAATTTCTACTGAGGGCCCTACAATTCTAATCAGCAAGACCTGGAGTCATCCTCACTCTGCACTTTCACTCCCTCTTTATATCTAATGTCTTCATTCTACCTCCCTAATAACTCTTACATCCATACCTTTTCTCTACTCACATGACCACCACCCTAATTCAAGAATTTCATCACTTCTTGCCAAGACTATTATAACAGCTTCCTAACTGCTCTCCAATCCATCTTCCACACAGCCTGCCAAATTAATATTTCTAAACTTTAAGTCTAATAATGCCACTCCACTGCTCAAAAAGCTTCAGGAACTACAGGATACAATACAAACTTGGCTTAACACAAAACTGTTCAAAATCTGGCTCTAGCTTAAACTTTACAAATTTATTTTATATTATTTCCTCTCACATACTGTGAAGGCAGAAAAGTAATCACAAATGCATCTTTCCTCATCTCATTAACTCGTGCAGCCACCACCTTAGGGTCCTCATCACCTCTCACCAGGTCTACTATGAAGAGCCTCCCAATCGGCCTCCCTGACCCAAGACTGTCCACATCTAATTCATCCTCTCATAGCTGCCAAAGAGATTTTCCTTAAGGTCAAGTATGACAATAGCAGTGCTCTACTCAATAAAGTCAATGGCTCCATGATGATTTTGAGATCAAATATAAACTCTTCTTTCAGACATTCACAACCGAACTCCCAAATCTTTGTTAGCTTCATCATGTTATTCACCCTCAAGAACCTAGCTATATTGATCTTCCTAAAAATGATCATAACATTCCCCTATTTCATAAACTTCAGTAACTTCCTGTTGCCTCCAGGATCAAATGTAAAATCTTCAGCCTTTCAAATCTTTCAAAATTAGCCCCTTCCTACTTTTCCAGTCTTTTTATACCTTACTTTCCTCCACAAACTTTGCATTCCAGTAACACAGAAACAGAAATAGATCCCTCCTCAGCAGACTTAGAAAACCATAAATTAACATTATTTATTTTGTATTTTAAACATTTCCCAATTATATTTTAATCTTAATTCATCCCACACTGCCTGCCAGGAGTCTGAGAACTTTGGTCTAGCCAAACTGACCTTCTTGTTGTTTTTTCCATAGGTTACCATCTCTGTTTTGTCCTAGAATACCCCTCCTTTTCACTGCCGTTTCATAGAACAATTACCTTCAAATACTCAGCTCAAGCAGTAATTCCTACATAAAGCCCTTCCTCATTCCCCCAATTGCTAAATGCCTTCTCTACTGACACAATGTTGTATTTATTTTCTACTTATTCTATGTATTCTTATATGTGTACCTGCTGTCAACCCCAAAAGAAAGTAAACTTCTTGAGCAGGGGCTGTTTCAATTTTTGTCTTTGTATTCCCAACATCTATAAATAGTTCCTGGCACACAGTAAATACTTAACAAATGGTTGTTTATTGAAATAATTGAAGAGGTCAGGAAGAAAGTACATGGGAGCCAGCAAAATATAAAAGGAACCCTTATTTTACTGATAGGAGAGCAATGTGGAATATCTGCATTTATTTGCTGGCATACTACTTATGTATTTCAGAGTTTATTCAACAGACTATGGCTTTAGAATATATTGAGCAGCATATCAGGGATAGTAAGGTGGTGATGGGGACAGAACAAATAGGACTGAAAGGGATTTCTTCCAGGCTTCCACTGGAAGACAAAAACTAGACAGGACCCTTGAACAGTTCAAGTATACCTTCTAGGCCAGGCTACCTGTATGACAATGAAACCTGGGTTGACAACTAAACCCTAGAGCTTCACCAATTTTGCATTATAACTCTAGAAGATCATATGCCAAGTCACATGTTACCTAAGTTGGTGGAAGGAATCTTCAAATCAACAAAAAATCACAGACTCTTTATATAATTCCTTGAATGAGAAACTTGCCCATGTTTAACTTAATGGGAATGCTGGCCCTGGATCAACTATGGTACCAAGGTACAGAGAGCAATAGAAAAAAGGTTCCAATATGCTTCTGACATTCATTTCATTTAATTATTTGGCAAACAGAAATTTAGCAATTTAAAGCACTTACAAAATGAGACTATCTGCATCCTCTAAATTTGTTACAAAATCAATAAATGGATTGTTATATTTCTATAAGTCAATACACTGAACCACCATAAGGTAAAATTCTCATACTTACTTTTCAAGCTCTTCCTGAGAATGAGCAAACGTACAATTTGTTCCTCGTGGGCATCCCCCCTGCTGTCGCAGATCTCGGCACATACTAGTTTTATATTTGCTATTTGGCTGAGGCTAAAAAAGAAAAATAAAAGTGACTGCATTTGAGATGCCAATACTGTTTAAATTTATAGAAAAGGAAAAACTAGCTATTATTCATGCCTGGATGTTAAGCTCTTTCAAATCATACCCTTAGCTATGTCTTCTCATTAGATAAGTAAACTGCTCAGTTTGCCTATAACTAGGTGACTACAAGAGAAGTCCCACACTGTGCAGTACAGCAACCATTACAGACAATCTTTTGTGGATTAACTGAAATTGGTTCAAATGTCCTAACTATGCACTGAGAAGAAAATAATAAGATGATTCTCACCAATGTTAAGGAGGACCACTTCTTTATCAACTTAAAAGTTCTCTACTGCTATCAAAACAAAATATTTAACATTTAAGAACTAAGCCTAGAATTTATAAAAGATGCTATAAAAGAAAAACATTTCCAAATATTTTTATTTGAACATGACATATGCAGACTGCCAGGCTGATTGCTTAGAAAAACTACTGGACCTCCTCAATGAGACTCATGGTTGCTTGAAAGAGTTTGGACTGCTCACCAAAACTGGGGAAAAAGAGAGATGAAGAACACGTTGCCAAGTTATAACAGGCAATTGGACAGATACATGTGAGTTAGTTATCTGGGACAGCTACTATATATAGACAAGGGGCTGGACTCAAAGGCAAAAAGAAGAAAAGAAACAATCATAAATATGAAACTGCATGGCATTTTCAATTATTCAGAGCTGACAACAATAAAAGCACACATTATAAATATGAGTATTCTTTCAGGTTATATGACATGGCTGTGAATTTTGAAATTCATTTAAGTTCAACAAATATTTATCAAGCACCTACTAGATGTAGGACACTATCAATCAACTAACATTTACATTTATTAATCACCTACTATGTGCCAGGCACTGTGCTAAGTGCTAGGGACACAAAGAAGGGCAAAAGAACAGTCACTGCCTTCAAGGAATTAAGACTAAAGGGGAAACAACATGTAAACAATTATATGTAAACAAGACATGTACTGGATAAAATGGGTGCATTCTCAAAGTAAAGATACAAATATTAAGAAATGCTGGGACAGGTTTCTTACAGAAGGTGGGACTTTAGCTGAGATTTGAAGGACAGGGAAGCTAGGAAACAGAAATGGGTAAGAAGAGTATTGTAGGCATAATGCATTGCCAGTGAAAGTACCTAGAATTAAGAGATGGAGTGTCTCACGTGAAGAACAACAAGATTAGTGTTACTGGAATGCAGATTATATGGAGGGAAGTAAGGTATAAAAAGACTGGAAAAGTAGGAAGGGGCTAATTTTGAAGGATCTGAAAGGCAGAAGATTTTATATTTGATCCTGGAGGCAACAGGAGTCACTGAAGTTTATGGAATAGGGGAATGTTATAATCATTTTTAGGAAGATCAATTGCTAGCAGAGCAAGGACTAGAGGGAGAAGAGACTTAAGGCAAGAGGACTAAATAGTGTTGTTGTTGTTCAGTTGTTTCAGTCATGTCAGACACTCCATGACTCCATTTTGGGGCTTTCTGGGCTAAGATACTGGAGCGTCATTTCCTTTTCCAGCTCATTTTACAGATGAGGAACTGAGGCAAATAGGGTCACAAATAGGGTCACATGGCTAGTAAACGTCTAAATAGTAGGCTATTACAATACTTCAGGTGTAAAAGGTGAAAAGAGGGACAACAAAAGTGAAATGAGACAGAGAGTCCATATCCTCAAGGAGTTTCTAATCTAATAAGAGCAACAAAACATAAACAAAAATAACTATCATAAAATTAGAATATGATACCTAGGTAAGAAGGGTACAAACTGCTACAAGTAAAAGTAAGGATCACTAGAAGTTGGGTACTCACTTGTCAATTTAAGTGTCTAACTACCTTTCATGGTTTAAAGCTATAGGCTTAATAAAATCCACTGATTTATATATGTTGCTATGTTAAATGTTAATAAACACTTATTAAATGCCTACTATATGCCAGAAACTGTACTAAGCTCAAGAGATACAAAAAGAGGCACAAGACAGTCCCTGTCCTCGAGAAGCTTGCAATTTATGGTATAGTACAAGAAACAACAATGGAGAAATCCAAACAAAATACTACAGGAAAATAGAAAAAGGAGAGAACACTTTTACACTTTCACTGGGGGCATCAGCAAAGGCCAGAAAATGTTACCTGGGGTGAATGCTGAAGAACTACGAGGATTTCAACAAACACAGAAGAAGGATGGCATTCTAAGAATATAAGACAATTTGTGTGAATTCAGAGACAGAAGATAGCAGGATAAGATAGAATAAAAGGTAGATGGCTGGAACACAGAGCATATTTTGTTCAATTCTTGGTGCCAGTTTAAGAACAAGAGTGATAAGCTAGACATTGTCCATAAGAGGGCAACTGGTTTCTCTAATGACTTCAATATCTGGCTACTAGTGACTGTGAAATACATATTGACACTCCTTCAAAAATCCTAACTGCTTCTTTCCTCAACATGTGTACTTACTATGACCTACTCCTCTACTCAACCTCAATCACACAAAAATATAGTCACTCTTTATCTTGCCATCACCCACAAACACACCACCTCTACATTCAAGAACTCTGAAATCCCTTCATTCAACCATAATCTATTTGCATTCCACCTCTCCTTCTTGCCTTCTTTTATCACAACCTACTCTTTAAACACACTGTGACCTCTAATTCCTTGACCACTCACAGCTCCTTCCTATGCCATTATTCCTGCACCAGCTACTCTCTTTCCCTCTTCTAGAATCCTTGATGAACCAGTTCTACTAGACACTGTCCTTTTAAGTCCCTGGCTCCCTTATACAGTCAACTGCACCTGCCAAGCCTCACCCCTGGATGACTTTCATCATCCACTGCCTTTGCTCGTACATATATATATGTTGCTGAATGAAGGTAGAGAAAATCATCCAACCATTCTGACTGAGTGCACTACAAATTTTATGTTATACAACCTCTACTGGACCCTCACTACTGCTAGGCAATCTTTCTACATCTCCCTAAACTACTCATTATCCCATTCTCCACAGCAGCTATTCCAAACCTATTACACCTCCCATGGTTTCCCTCCCCTCACTCTAAAACAAACAGGATATATTAAGAGGGTGAGGGGGAACAACATCCTACGCTAAGAATACCTACATGAGGAAATCCAGAAACCTGGGGGATAATTATGATGGAGGGGATTTAGATCAATGAAGAGAGGAACAAAAACAACAATACTGTTATAAGAGCATAACACTGATCACCCAGACAAGAGGAACAATTAGCATTTGGGAAACTTCACACACTAGATGTGGGAATATGACACTACAGCAACGGAGACCTCAATAACCCAAAGCTTTCTCCTTTCAAAAGCAGAGTAGCTAATAAATGTGTTACCTGACTTAGTGATAATTTCATCCATTAAAAGGTAGAGGAACCAACAAGAGAAATTTCTATTCTGGATGAGATGCTGACCAATGAGAAAGAATAGTTGCTAAAGTAGAAATAAAAGGAAAAGTAGGCATATACCATGAGGAAATCAATGATAGAAAGATCCAGTATATGCCAAGATATTTATAGTAATATGTTTTGTACTAGCAAAGAAATAGAAACAAACTAGATGATGCCTACTGATTGAAGAATGGCTAAATAAATTACAGTATTCCACCAGTACCATCAAGACAACAAGAGGGAAAAAAAGGAAGCATGCTGGGTAGACCCTCTATTGTCAAAATTTTGGGAAATCATGAATGATTTACACAAGACAAGAAGGATGGAAGAACTGCAATTGCATTGGTTGCAAGCTTCTGAATTAATGAGATCAAAGATCTATTTAATTAAGTACATGAATATAATGAAATATCACTTTGCTGTAAGAAACAGTGAATATAAAGAACAAAGGTAGACAGATTTATATGAACAGATGCAAAGTGGAATAAACAGACTCAAGAAAATAATATATACAATGACTACAATAACATAAATGGAAAGAACAATAATAAAAATACCATGTAATTACAATAACCAAGTTAGACTCTGAAGAAGAGATATGAGAATCTTTCATTGCAGAGGTAAAGGAACATAGTGCATAGAGGTTGAATATAGCACATATCCTTATTCATGTGTTGGTTAGTTTTGGTGAATTATTATTTTCTTTTTTTAAAAAAAATTCTTCACTATATGGGATAGATCTTTGGGAGGGGGGGTATACGTTGGGAATATTAAGGTTATAAAAACATATTAATAAAAATAAGACCAAAGAAATAATGGAAAGTTGTTTGGGTTTTTTTTTTGGGGGGGTTGATGCATCAGAGTTTATTATAGAGGAGAAACAATGCATAGTTTCACATGTATCTTAGATTTTGGGAAAAACAGGTTTCAAAGCAAAAAGGTAAGTAGGAGCCAAAGGCCAAATATTTTACAGGGGAAATTAGCCCAAGACAAATGGCTAGCTCTCAAGAACACAATTCTACAGTTATAAGCAGAAATTATTCCTGCTGGATACAAAGAGTGTGCTGTTTTTTGCAGAAGGAAAAAAATGGAAAATAAAGATGTTGATAACCATTGACAAAAGAGTGGCTGAACAAACTGCGCTAAATAGCATAATGGAATTATATCTTAATCTTATTGTAACACACAAAATGGCAAACAGCAATTCAGAAAGACATGGAAAGACTGGCATAAATTGATGGAGAGTGAAAATAAGCAGAAAAAGGACAACATTATATTCAATGAGCACAATAGCATAAATTAAAACATTAAAAAGCAGTCAATCGCAATTTAATTGTAATGGACTATCTTGTTTCTAAAGAACAGCTATTTCCCTCTCAGTACAGGACTAGAAATCTACTGAAGCAGAATACTAAATAGTCAGATACAGTTATGCCATCAACTAATTTTGCTTAACTATTATCTTTCTACAAGTGAGAATTAAATGGGGGATCTGGATGGTGGTGGAGGTACTGGGAAATGACTATGACATAAAAAAAGAAAAGATATCAACAAAACTTAAAGAAGAAAAAAGGGTGTCTACGTGAAGAGACCAATGGGGAGAGGGAGTGAACTCATAAGCAAACTCAGGCTTTCAAAAAAGATACACACACACACACACACACACAGAGGCATGTATGTATGCATATGTATATAAGATACCTATGTCCATCCTATATATATATCCTATATAATGATATATATGTGATATGTGTATGTGTATATGAATGAAACAAATAACTGAGGAGGAACACTACCAGAGTTTTATAAAAATTATATCAAATGTACTAAAGGCCAGAAAAAAAATGAGGTTGGCAATGAGTCTAAGGGCAGCCAAAAGTGTTTTTAAGCTATGAGCAGGTAAGAGCAGGATCAAAGGCATAGGGAACTGCTCAAAGTATAAGGGATAACAAGTGATGGTAGAAGGCTGACTCATCTCCTAGTTTTCTTCTGTTTACTTTTTTCCCCTTCAAAGTAGAATGATCAATAGATAGGGAAAGAGAAAAAAAATCATTAAAAACTTAAACTATACAGAGACAGCCATCTATCTGCACTCACTGAGTTTAAGTCACCAAGCCTAGACAAATTTTTATGTGATTATGACGATGAACTGCTAAGATTTCAAAGATCAATGATCCTTGAAAGATCTTGAAAATAAGAATACTCTGAAAAGGCAAACATTCCAATTTTCAAAAAAGGGGAAGAAAGTAGAACTTGACAACTACACACCAATGAATGAGCTTTACCTTTTACCGGAGGGAAAATTCTAGAACATATTATTAAGAAACCGGTTTGAACAACTTGAAGGAGCAATGATCACTAAAACATGGCTTCATCAAAATCAGGTCAAGTCAAACTAACTTCATATCCTTTTTTTTTTGATGGAGTAAGTAAACTAGTAGATAAGAGGAATGCTATAGGCATAATATAATTAGATTTGAAGCTATTTTTATAAATAAAATGGTGATCACAGTATGGTTTGGTGAATTTGAAACTAGTGAATAACTGGATTAAAAAAAGAGTAATCACTGATGGGTTGGAGTCAACCAGAAAGATCTATAGTACAGTGTCACAGAGATCAATCCTTGGGACTATGCTCTTCAACATTTTATCAATGACTTAGATAAACTTATTTATGGTCATAAAATCTGAAAATGACATGACATTTGAAGAGAAAGCTAACACACTGGATGACAGAACCCACTAACAAAAATACCTCTACAAGGCAGAATGATAAACTGAATGTAACTATTTCATTGTGAGTCTGGACCAGTCTGGGCCTATTGAACAATTCTGATGAGGACAAATTCACATCAGCAACAATTCATATCAGCAACTAAAATCTTAAGAGAGTTGACTGGATCACTGAGAGGTTAAGTGTCTTGCCCAGGATCAGAAAGTCATTATGTTATCAGAGGCAGGTCTTGAACTAAAGTCTTCCTGATACCAAGGCCAGTTTTATACCCATTATGCCACACTGTCACTCTACTGGGGAAAAGAAATGAAATTGGAATAAATATAAAATTCACAATAGGATTCAAAATACAGGATAAGGGTGGTGTTAATAGAAAATTGATCCTGTGGGGGTCTGAATGGATTATAAGCTCAATATAAGAAAACAGTGTGAGATAGCAGCCCTGTTATATATGCTGCCCTGCTTAAGCCTATATATAATGTATTCTAGAAACCAGATTTTAGTTAAGACACAGATGAGTTTGAGCTTATTTAGACAGAAGTGGCTAGAGTGCTACACCTAGAGTCAGGAAGATCCGAGTGAAAATCTGGCACCAGATACCTATTTGCTGTGTAAATGTCAGCAAGTCACTAAACGACTGTTTGCCTGAGTTTCATCTGTAAAATGGGGATAATAATAGCCCCACCTCTAAGGATTGTTGTGAAGATCAAGATAAAGATAACAATTTTAAAGCACTTATTATAGTGCCTTGGCAATATAGTAAAAACTATATAAATGTTAGCTACTATTATTGCCACAACAAGGATCTGAATGAACTAGGGATGTTTGGTCTGGAGAAGATATTATTTAAAGGGAAAATAATAGCTGTCTATACACAGTATATAGAAGGCAATGCTGTAGAAAGGGGAATTAAATTTGTTTGGCTTGGATCTCTTGGGCAGAACTAGGAGCAATGGGAGGAAACCGTAGTTATATGAAGCTCAGTGTAAGGGAAAATGCCTTAACAATTTAAGCTTTGGAAAAAAAAAAAAGAATAAGCTACCCCTGGTAGTAATGGTTTCACTCTCACTGCAGTTTTTCAAGGAGAGGCTGAATGATGACTTGTTAGAGATGTATAAAGGATTTTTGGTCAGTTATGGATTGGAATAGATGGGCGCTGGGATAACCTCGAATATATTACATTCTGTATTTCTGTAACATCATTGTTAGATTTGTGTATTAAGGAGATTATTCTGGTAGCTGTGTGAAGGATGGCTTAGAGAGAAAAGAGAATGGTAACAGGGTGCAAACACAAAGATCAAAAGTGGAAGTGACCAAAAGGAAAAAACCACAAACGAAAAGATGTAAGGAGGTTGAAGCATAATATGCAGTGATGACTTGCATGTACCACAAATGACATCAAGGAAGCATAAAAATGGGAGGAAAAGAAAGGACAGGTCGCAAAGTGTGAATGAGGTATATGAGGCAGATAAACTAAATGGAGTAACCAAAAAATAGATTTTAAAAAACTGAGTAAGTTCTCCAGAACTGAACAGATACTTCTATAAAATAAATAAATGGATTGTGATCTATACAAGGAGAAGAAATAACCATACTGACAACAACACCAACTCAATGAAAAAGTTTTTTGTTCTTTCCGTTTACATTATAGTCTTTGTATGTATTTTTCCTGATTCTTCAATCTGTGTCAATTCGTGTCCTCCCATGCTTCTCTGTAGTTGTCATATTCAGTGTTTTTAATAGCACAGGGAGTTATTACAGCAATTTTTACATTCATGCACCACAGTTTTGTATAACCAGACTCCTATCAACTGGTATCTTTATTTCCAGTTTTTTTGCTACTATAAAAACACTACTTGAATTACTTTTTAAAGCCATTATTCTTACCCACTTAAGATTTCCTTTAAAAATTAGGCACCATTTTCTTTGAAACAGGAAAGCCTATGAAGCAGCAAACATCAAAAACCTTTGGTACTGGTTAAAAAATAGAAAAGTAGATCAATGGAACAGACTAGAAAAGGGAGAATAAGAAATAATGGAGCTACTAACCCAGTGTTCAACAAACTTCAGGTTTATTTTATTCAGCATAAATTACTTAAGAAAGAACTCCCTTTTTGAAAAGAACTGCTGGGAAAATTGCAAAGCAAGCAATCTTCTAGAAATTAGGCTTAGATCAACATCTTATACCATATATCCCATAATGAACTCAAACTATATAAAACTAAAAGCCATGCCCCAATAAAATAGTAGTCAAAGGATAAGAATACACAGTTCTCAAAAGAACTGCAAACTATTACCAATTACATATGAAAGAATGCTCCAAATCACTAATAACACGAGCAATGAAAATCAAAACAACCCTGAGGTTTTACCTCAGACCCAGGAATCATCAATGTTACAAGTCTGTGGAAAGGCAGCAACACTGATGCACTGCTATGGAGCTGTAAATTAGTAAAACCATTCTATTAGACAATTTGGAATCATGCAAATCAAGTGTCCAAAATGTCTATATTCTTTAACCCCAAGACTCCACTGCTAGGCATATACACCAAAGAGGTCAATAATAAAAAGGCTCCATATACCCCAAAATATGTATAGCAGCAATTTTTATGGAAGGAAAGACTAGAACAAGTAAATGTCCATCATTTGGGAAATAGCTAAACAAATTTTGGTACATGAATACAACAGACTAGTACTGTGCTATAAGAAACAATAAAGAAGCACTAAAGGAAATAAATTGATGAAAGTAAATTCAGTAGAGCAAGGAAAACAATATGTACAATGACTACAACAATATAACTGGAAAGAACAATCACAAACAGAAAATGAATGCTGCAAAATTTTTTTTAAAAAAAAAGCTTTTTTTCCTCTTCTTTTTTCCTTTTATGTTCTCTGGGGGTGGGGTAGAATAAAGGGGGGAATCTAGGTGATATAAAGATAAATAAAATTTTATTTTAAAAAAAGAAAATGACTCAAACGAGATATTCATTTCTTCTTAATTACTTTGAAACAATCAGGAAAGTGAAGTGCATCCATCCCATATGTATCACTTATTTACACCAATGGTTAACAAAGTATAGTCAGGGTTCCCTAGGGGTTCCAAGAATCTGCAAGGTCCAAGCTACTTTCATAATACTAAAACACTTTAATTTCTAAAATGCAGAATATCAAAAGATATAACCCACATAAATAAAAGCTCTTCTGGTGTGGGGGTGGGGGATACTCAGTAATTTTTGAGAGTATAACAGTATAACTTGAGAGTAAAAAGTTTGATTTATACTAATAACTCATACTATAAAATATTTCTGATAATCACATTTTATTCTACCTTTGGCAAAAGATAAAACTCCTTGAAGAAGAAAGACAGAAAATTTTTGAAATATAATGAATGCCGATATAAGATTGTCTCCAAACTCTTGCATGAGTGCTAAGGACTTCTGTTGCTACTACTACTAGTACAACTATTAGTACTAATTTATGTAGTTTTTTAAGATTTTGCAAAAAACTTTGCACATATAATCATCTTATTTGTTGCTCACAGCAGCCCTGTGATATAAGAAATTACTATTCCCACTTTAGAGCTAAAGATCTTAAGGCTACAAGAGAGATTGAGTGACTTACCCACAGCTAATAAGTAACTGAGGCAGGATTTTAACTCAGGTCTTCCTAATACCAAGTCTAGGTCATTTTCAACTGTCATCACCCAAATGTCACTAAAGTTTTCCACGAAGAATAAGGAAGGAATAGAAGGCCAAGAGGGAGTCACATTACAGACTCTCATTAGGGACACATCGTACAGTTATTATTAACTTTTGTTGTTAGGTCAGTCTTTTATCAGTTGTATTTTACTCTTCCTGAGCTCAATTGGGATTTTCTTGGCAGAGACAATGGAGTGGTTTGCCTTTCCTTCTCCAGTTCATTTTATAGATGAGAAACTGACCAAAATAGGGTTAAGTGACTTGCACAGGTTCATATTGTAAGCATCTGAGGAAGATGAGTCTTACTGACTCCAAGCCCACTCTATCCACTATGTCACTTAGCTGCCTCATTATCCACTTAGAATTGTCAGATAAAACAGTCAGAAACACATATACTACTCTCACCTGTGGTGTCTCATGGCCTTTACGACTGTAGTTCTGAATAAAGTCCACAAGTCCATGTACCACCGTCTTGACAGCAACCATTGCATTTTCTAGCTGCTCCCAAGTTGGTGAGACAGCATCTAAAATGAGACAACATGAGAAAACAAATGTGAGCAACATTCTGCTTTAGTGACATTTTTATAAAAACTTTCAAAGGGTTTGTGGAAAAGGATACAACCAAAATTTATAAGCTATTGGGTTTTGCTTCACATGCCTGGATTAGGATCTATGTTTGCAAGAAGTTCCAAATGAGGCCTCAATCGGTTTAGGTTTGCTGGATCACCTGTACGTTGCAAAACAATTGTCAACTCCTGGACACTCTTTGCAAAGGATTCTGGAGACTGAAGCTGAAAAAATGAAGAAAATAAGCCATTCAACTTGACACAAATAACTTTCATATTCAAATTATTTCTCTTCATTTCTCTTAAAAGTTTTTCATGTGTCTTCAGATTTCACAGAATGATTATCAGTGATGAATTTAGATCCCATCTCAGAATCTGCCCTATGAAACTTCATCATGAGACACTCTGAAAACTTATAACCCACATTTCCACAGCACTTTCAAGTTTAAAAGTATTTTTCTCATGACAACCCAGTGACATAGGTAGAACTGGTATTATCACCATTTTCCAGATAAGAAACTTGAGTTTTCAAAGGAATAAGATGACTTGCCAGATAAGCAGATAAGTGGCAAAATGGGGACTTGAATCCAGATCTAGACTCTGAGAAAAACTATTTTTTATAAGACTGTAACATAATTATATAAATACCTTTTCAAATAGTTGGTAGTCTTGGTCATGCTGCAAGCTGAATTTAAAAGTTTTTATTCCCTATATCTAAGGAAAAAAGTCAGTAAGTAGCTCTCACTTCACAAACCTTATCAATGATGGACTGCATATGTGATTTATGTGCCAAATCACCATAGAGAAGTGAAGACCACTGTTCTGGTGATATACGAAGCCCTGCTTCCATAGCAATATGAACTATCTGGGCATCATGCTCCCTTCGCAAAGCCTCATAACTTCTAAATTCTTCCTTTAGCTGCATCAGAGAAGAATCTTCATCCCTTTTTGTGACCTAAAATTTGCAAGAAAACAAATAAAACAAAAAATTCCACCCTTTTAGAATGGGTCAGAAAATTGCCTGGACTAATCCCCTGGAAATTTTAGAAACTACCACCAACTTTTTTGCTCTAATGGGGGGGGGGGGAAGTAACTTGGCTGAAACAATACACGGATACACATTAACAATAATATAGAGCTTTAATGAAATTTCTTATCACCAGAGCTAATGGGGCATTACACAGCTTTCAAACCTCTGCATATATGACCTATTCTGCAAAGCTAAAAATTTATAATTATATTAATTTCTGTAAGGATTTGTTTGTTAAGAAAGCAACAGAGTTGGTTGAGATTTGATTACTTTATGATTTAAATGAGATGATTATGGCCCACATTTTCAATTAAAATCCTTTTTTTTTTCTGGTGAGGCAATCAGGGTTAAGTGACTTGCCCAAGGTCACACTGCTAGTAAGTATCAAGTGTCAGGTCATATTTGAACTCAGGTCCTCTTGACTCCAAGGCCAGAGCTGGATCCACTGTGCCATCTAGCTGCCCCCAATTAAAATCTTTCAGATTTCTAGGTGATGCCATCTACTTTTCTAAAGATAAAATAATAAAGATATTATTAGCACACTGAACTTTTAGTTCAGTGTAATATGCTTCAGTCTGGTCCATTTATGCTCTTGGTGCAAACCCATGATTTCAATGATACTATCAATTATACTGATTATCAATATATCAACATAAACACCAAATATACTGATTATCAAATATCAAATCAACCATCATATTATCAATGCAGATCACCAACTGTTCTGCAACACGATGTCTTAGAGAGTTACATGGGGCATTAAAAATCGAAATGTCCAGGGTTATATAAATAATATGCCTCAGAGGGAAAAGCCTGAACCCAAGCTCTTGATAAGAATGCTGGCTTTCACACTGTGAATAATTATTTAATAAATTATTATGAAATTAAATTCAACTAATAGTGATAGTAAAATTTTAAAATCAATCACCAAGTATTGATTAAGTACCTACTACGTCCTAGGCACTGTGCTTGCTTCTACATATATCAGCACAAAGAATAAAACAATCACTATTCATGAGGAGCTTATATTCTAATGGGGAGAAAGACAAGCACATGTATAAATATACATGGCATAAATATAAAGTGAATAAATACAAATGTGTACGTAGTAGTTAAACAGAAGTTATTTGGAGAAAGATGATGCAGCGATGGGGCATCAAGAAAAGCTCTGTGCAGAATATGGTGCTTGCACTACATCTTTAAGGAAGAAAAGAAGACTATGATATGGTGAAAAGAAAGGAGCACATTCTAGGCAAGTGGGACAGTCAGTACAAAGACAAGGAGATGGAATACGGCACACTGCATGTAAGGAATTAGATCTGCATTTAAGGAAATTTACTTTGGCAAAACTGCCTAGGATAGATTAGAGTGGAAAGAGACTTAAGCAGGGAGAAGAGAGTATTACAAAATACCCTCAATTAGGAGGGTATTATAAAAAGCTAGGTGAGAGATAATAAGGGCCTGAACTAGGGCCATAGCTATGTGAAAAGAAGAGGTCAGATACAAGAGATATTGGGAACACTGAAATAGTATGATGTGACAACTGACTGCATATTTCGGGTGAGGGAGAATGAACAGACCAGAAAAATTTTGAACCTGGAAGACTACAAGAATGATAACACCTTCAACATTAATAGTGAAGTCTGGATGACAGGTGGGTTTTGGAGAAAAGATGAGTTTAATTTTGGACAAGTTAAATTTAAGAAGTCTCTGGAAAGTCCAATTTGAAATTGGTGATATATAGGGCAGAAGCCAGGAAAAAGAATAAAAATCGAAGTATATATACATATATACATATATATAGAAAATAGAAAGATACGTATATGTATGCATATCTTCATTATATATGTGTATAAAATCAAAGTATATATATATATATATATATATACACACATATATATAGAATATAGAAAGATATGTATATATATGCATATCTTCATTATATATGTGTATATATTGCCATATAATACATATATTATGGATACAACATATGTAAGTGTGTGTATACACATACACACACATGTAACATAAAGATATATCTTCCATGGGAGTTGATGTCGTTATCCAGAGAAAGAATACAGAGGATGAAGAAGGCCTAAGACAGAATCCCGGGGAATATCTAAAGTCAGAGGACATGCTATAGATAAGATAGCAAAGGAAACTGAGAAGGAACAGTCAGACTGGTAAGAGAGAATAGTTCCATGAAAAACCTGAAGTGGAAGATATCTAAGAAGAGAGGAAAGTCAGTAGTGTCAAATAAAGAGAGGTCAAGAATGAGTACTAAGGAAAAAAAATCAGATTTGGTAATTAAAGGATCACTGTACAATAATATTCCATTATGTTCATATACTATAATTTGTTCAGTCATTTCCCAATTGATAAGCACCCGTTTAGTAGGAAATGACGTGCCATAAGAAATAAAGAGATGATTCAAGATAGACCTGGAAAGATTTGTATGATGATATACAAAGTGAGAGGAATGAGGGGAACAACTTATACCATAATATCAATTGTAAAAAAGAACAATTCTGAACGGCTAAAGAACTTTAAACAATGCAATGATCGACAATCACTCCAGAATACTGAATAACAAATGCTGATGAAAAATGCTACTGACATCACAAACAGAGAATTGATATACTAATACAAAGAATTAAAACTCACATTTCTGGATGTGGCCAAAGTAGGAATTCATTTTGCTTGACTAAGTTCATCTATTTACAAGAGTTTTGTATTTTTCCCCAGGGTGAGGGGCAAGGGAGACAGGGTATGGGTGGGAGAAAACACAATTAGGGGGGAAAAGACCATTGGTAACCTTCAAGAGAGCAATTTCAGTTGAGTGATGAAGTCAATCACATTCACTCATTTGATTCATTCAACCAGAAATTATTGAGAATGTACTATATATAAATCATTACACCAAGTACTGGTCCCTATCCTCGTGTAGCAGAGGGTATGACACGCAAGCTTAAACACAGAATAGCTATAGCACATAACACACAATAAGAAAAGCACAAGAAACAGGTCATTATTGAAGGTATTATGGGAAGAGAGGCACAGTAGTTGACAGTGTGAATCAATATAACAATTTTGGAAAGCAATTTGAATTTTCCAAATTAAGTAACTAAAAGGTACATATTCTCTGACCCAGAGATTCTGTTACTAGGCTTATACTCCAAGGAGGCCATTCATAAACCAAAGTCCTCATATATAACAAAATCTTTATAACAGTACTTTTCATGATGGTAAAGAATTGGAAGCAAAGTCTATCAGCTGAATGGTTAAAAAAAAAATTGCAGGTATGTGAATATAATGGACTATTACTATACTCTAAAGAAGATGAACGTAATGCATACAGAAAAATATAGAACTTCTATATACAGGAGCTGAGTAAAATAACAACAGAGTAAAGTAAGCAGAGCCCAGAAAAACAGTGAACACAATGACTACAACATGTAAATGGCAAGAATCACAAAAAAAACTTTAAATGAACACTGCAAAATTATAAAGAGCAAACATGGCTCCAAAGAAGAGACAGCTCCACCTTACTTACTCCTTTGTAAAGGTAGGAAATCCACAAACATGGTACTCTGCACTACATTTTTCAATGTAGTGACCAGTTATGATGATTTTTTCTCTTCTTTTTAATTTTTTGAAAGTATTGTTATATGTGATTGCTCTCTGGAAGGGGGAAAGAGATGTGTAGGCAAACTGGAGGAAATTATGATAATATTTTTTAAAAAAATACAAACACACAAAATGACAAAGACGTAAATAGAAAGAACCACAAACAACTGAAACAATATTGCAAAAATACAAAGAACAAATATTTCTCTAAAACAAAGGTAAGAAAAGGCACCTCCTCCAATTCCTTTGCAGAAGTGGGAGGTCCATGCATGTGGAACATTGTATACTTATAGACTTTTTCAATGTATGGATTGATTTTGCTGGTGTTTTTTTCTCTTACTCATTTTTTTACCTCTAAAAATATTCTTTGTTTAATAAGATTGCTCTCTGGGAGGGGGAAAGGGAAGAAATTACAAGCAAAGAACACGTAAAAAACAAAAGACATCAATTAAAACTTTAAAAAAATGTTTATAATATACTTTGACAAAAGCACAAGAGAAATACAAAACTTTATGATTTAAAGAAGGCGACAGACCACAACTCAGGCTAACCCTTAGTTGGAAAAAACCTCACACATATTGAAATAATAACACACAGTGTAATCTTCTGGTTTATCACAATAGATAGAGGAGGCTCTGTGGTGTCATGATCATTTTCTAAGGAACCACACTTTCAACTACACAATGAATACACATGGGCATACTGAATGTCGTATTAGCAAGGAAACGTGAAATACTTTTGGCATATATTTATAAACTCCAATATGTGTTGATTCAAAAGACAGCATCATCCAGGAAAAAGCAAGCTCAGGAAGCAATATAGTAATATACACAACTAAGAAAATGACATGCACACTGACTATAAAAATGCAAATGAAAAGATCACTAAAAGGAAGTCACACTATGAGTGATTAAACATCAAAGTTCCTAGAGGATAGTTAATAAAACAGAAGTCACTGTAAAAAGCAAAGAGGCAGAGCACTAACATAAAACATTGTTTATAATATCAGAAGCAATCACTATATTAGATGGTTTTCTGGGGCACTTAGGGAAGGTGTCAAAGGGAAAGGAGGGGCATGGAGGGCAGAGAAAGTTGAGTTGACAGAGATACAGAATATAGCCATTAATAAAAAGGTTTTTGATTTTTTTGTAAATGCTTATTTTTTCCCATTTACATACCTCATTTTTAATATGTGGCAATTTTCATTTAAAATTAACAAAATGATAAACATAAGCTGTCATTCTTAATTTAAGTGTCATACCTTAAAACAAGAAGCACGATACAGTAGCTGCACAACATGACCAATACTTGTTTTTGATGCCTGAGGAAATCTTGGTTCCAGTCTTTGGACAACAAAAAGTACCAAAACTTTCCTTGAGAGAGCAGAACCATCTTCCAGAGCCAGCAATACCAACTTTAAGGCCTCTTCTTGCATAGCTGGAAACAAGTCATAAACATAAAAGTAATTTTAACTAAAGAACTCTTGTATTTATCGTGACCAGCACATTATATTCCAGCACAGGGTTTGTGGTAATTCATTACTCAAAATGCTGTATTACTTAATATGACAGGATATCATAATCATACAATTTATGTATTCATTTATTCTTTATTAAGTAGCCAAAGTACCTGGACATCAATGGGAATAAAAAGCTCAGAAGGCAAACAATGGTAAAGATCAAAAAAAAAAAAACCCAAAAAAACAGGAAATGTCATTTGAATATGGAAAACTCTCCGTTCCCATAATTTGTCATTCAGTCATTTCAGTTGTGTCCAGCTCTTCACGACTCCATTTGGGGTTTTCTTGGCAGAGATACTGGAGTGGTTTGCCATTTCCTTCTCCGGCTAATTTTGCAGATGAGAAACTGAGGTAACCGGGGTTAAGTGACTTGCACAATGTCACAGAGCTAGTGTCTGAGGCCAGATATGAACTCAGGTGTTGCTGACTCCAGGCTCAGCACTTTATCAACTGTGCCACCTAGCTGCTTTACAAGTCATCTTATGGAATAAATCTGAAATTATTATGGAAAAGATACAACTCATAATGTAGAGCAAATGTATCTTGAAATCCAGACCCACAATTTCATCTCTATGGGTAACTCCTTGAGTGGAAAGGCCCTGCAACCAATGCAGACTGACATTTTCTCTATAATTAGTCTTAGAGAGTTGAGTAAGTCCCTAAGAGATTAAGTAACTTTATCAGGATCACATGGCTAGTATGTGTCATGAGCAGGACTTGAAGTCATGTCTTCTTGACTCCAAGACTGGTTCTTATTATAGAAAGAAATGTATTTAGTCTCAATTTCTATTTAAATGAAAGTGGAGTAAAGTATCAAGACACTGTCTTCTTCCTTAAACTCTACATAAGCTATACACTTCATCCTACATGCTGTCAATTAAATATAAAAATGCATCCACATACTGAAGGTTTTTTTCCAATTATCCTTAGGCGCTTCTCACTATACAAATGAAATATTCACTACCTTCAAAAATTACCACAACAAAACCCATGAATCTGTGAGAATGAAAATGAGAAAGGAGGAAATTCATACAAGTGTATTATTACAGAATGTTTGATGGACACACAAACTGCTTAGAATACGGGTCAATCTTAAAATAGTGGTGAATAAACATGTAAAACAATGGAGTAGATGAATAGGTTTTATCAAATATGATCTGACAATGCATTACAGAAAATATTTTGAACTATTTTGCACCGAACCAGAACACCAGAAAATTATTTTTCTCCTGGCAAAGTTGAAAATCATTTAAGAAGGTATTTATCTCTGAACCTGTCAGTAACTGTATTCTTTAAGAAGAAGTTTTTAAACTTTTACCTGGTCCTAAGAACTGGCATCCCCGAGCCCTGACGGCAGCCCATAGATTGGCAGACAACTGCTGAGGGTTCTGGTGTTGTAAAATCAGTTCAGTTACAGTTCTTTCCCCAAGTGATCGTGCTGCTCGCATGGCTCTTACACGACCTTCTTCTTCCACAAGTTGACAATTCACAAGAGTCACCAGTTTCCTTTGCATTGGACGGCTCAGTGCACTCTGATTCAAACTAGCAACACCTTTAAAAAAAAAAAACTTTAAGCTTTTAAAAGTAAAGATGAGTTCAAGATTTTTTTTAAAGTATGTTTCATTATTTACTTCATTCATTGAGCTGTAATGCCTGAGTTAGTTTCTTACTCACATCCCACAATAGTACTGATGTTAAATTCTTAGAGTGGTTATAGGATTTAAAGCCCAAAGAAATCTTAAAATTCATCTAGTCCAACCTTTCCATTTTACTAACACAGATATGATGCCCAGGGAAGGAAGTGACTTGACCAAAGTCACACATTATCAGAATCAGAACCCAAATCTTGAGAACCTCAATTTGGTACTATTCAACCCACCTGCTTTCTGACAGTTTGGAGACTGTTGCACACTTCAGGTTCATCAAGACAACCTGGGTTGTGGTATGCACATAATGGTCAAGTGATATTTTATTGCATTTAGACTAAAGAATGTGTTCTAGCTCCATTAATAACAGATACTCTAACAGATTAGTAAACTCATTAATGTGGATCCTCTCTCCAATGTAAACTTATCCAAGTCTTCACATTCCAAGTGCTTCTCCTTCCATGTATCTTCCATATGGAATCTACCCCACATATTGGAGATGTTCCTCTAGCTTTTTAATATTTCATAGATAACAAGGCAACACTCAGACTATCCATCTGTCATCCTTCACTTTTACTGCATGACCAGCTTAACTCCTTTAGCAATCATATATAAAAAGAAAATACAGTATACCTGGTTGTTTGTTGTTGTTATTGGTTACTAATGGTAGCTTTTCATTTAAAAGTAAGACATTTGTCTTCTGGGACCTATCACATAATCCTATCTAAAAGCAATGTAACAAACCACAGGATTTTTAAATTCCTTGAGTAAAGGAATCACATTTCATACTTCTCTGGTATTTCTCAAATGCCAAGAATATTTCTATCTCATTAACCAGATGACCAAGACAATGATAATAATAGCTCATATTTGGAGGTTTGTGAAATGCTTTCCTCAAAACAAATAGTTTACGTATTATTATCTACACTACATTTTAGAGATGAAGAAACAAAGACTCAGAGATTAAATGACTTGCACAGAGTTACATGAACAGCTAGTAAAGGCTGGAGACTTACTAACTGAAGAAATATAAGTTCAACAGAATACAAGAATGGTCTCCTTGACAAGATCTGTTAAGATTTATATTCTAAGAATTCTAAATAAATAAAATTAGTTTAACTAAAGAATATGAATGATTCTCCTAATGTCTGATTTGTGGTTAGGTTATATTTACTTACTTTGATGGATCTGAATTCTCATCAATATGAATAATTCCTGCAATGAAACAGGCCATCCATACCTGTCCAACCTATAAGATTCCTGTTTAAATCCTCCCATAAATTCCATAAAATAAAAATAAAATAATAATCTAAGTTCTCAATCAAACAAGGCAACTAGATCTTCTGTCAAATCCTTTTTAAGACTTTTATTGCTTCGTATCAGGGTATCAAAGCTAAGTTTTCCAAGGTTAATAATTTCCCATCAAATCCTACCCACCAATCCAGAGGCATAGTTTTTAAGAAACTTACCCTTTCCTCCACTTAGTGGTTTTAAGTAGAGAGCCAAATCCTCAACACACTTCTTTGCAACCTCATAGTGCTTATTCTCTCCTAGATTACTTAATTTTACTGTTTGATGATCTGGTACCTAAAAATGGGAAACTTTTCATAAATACATCTTCAATAGATTCAGCTCTACATAAAATTATAATCTTGTCCTGCATAAAATATAATACTAACAGAATCTAATCATAGTGTCAACAGCTATAAATGAACCACAAATCATCTAATCCAACACATTTATTTTATAAATAAGAAAATTAAGGACTAGAGATGCAGTGGCTATTTCAACAAAATTAATTCAATGATAATACTGTTTTCTATGAATTTCAACTTTACAAATCTGCTTTTCCTCGAAACTAAGTTATTGAACACATAATAATTAACATTTTCATAATGCTTTATTATTTACAAAGTTCCTTCCTCACAACAGCCCTGTGAGGTATGTTGTACATGTATCATTATCCCCATGGAAGTAGATGAGGAAACTGAGGGTCTATGAGAATGAGTACTCAGTATCACAAAACCAAGAAACGGAGTAGACATTCAAAAACAAATATATCTTAATTGCAAGTCCAATATTTTTATGCTACTTTTCATGTAAGCCTGGAGCAAAAATCAATTCAACTTTACATCCTACCTGGGCTCCAACTAATTGGAGAAGTGCAAAGTTTACAGGAAGCACATCAATGTCTGTGTTGATGGCAGTCTGGTCAAAAGGGCATGCTTTTCGATGAAGTTTATTTAAGCAGGTCTTGCAGACGGTGTGTGAACAACCTAAACTGATGGGCTTGTGCACATTCTCATCAAATTCATTATAGCAGATTGGACAGGACAGGAATTCTGTCCACTGAGCAGCCTGCACAGGCATTGTGGAAACTGGATGCTTGTTTAGCAGTCTAGCAGACCATTATTTTCACTGTGTAGTGTTATGTTAGCTAGAAGAGAACAAAAAACAGAAAACAAAAAAGATTACTTCCATATCTTCACAACTAACACCGTAAATATTAAAGCCAATTTTGATTTGCCATATAAGCTAAAACACTAAGCATGTTTTATTTACTTTTTGACATTTAATAATTTAATTAAGACAACACAGGGTCTCATGATTAATTGCCACTCAATTACTGAACTAAACTGAAACTGAATGACAGAAAAACTTCAATAATCCTGTCTGAAAACAAAATTACGTAACAATCTTTCTTTATAAACTAATTCAAGATATAAAAAGCCACGACAATAAACTTAACTGACAATGACCAAGGTTTAGGTAGATTTTGTTACCTTCATTTTTGTAGGGGAGCACAATCACTTGAAATCCAGATTTTATGTAAAAGGCATTCTTTTCCCATTGAATATTCATAATGGCAGAGAGAATTTAGTAATAGCCAGATAATATATACCAAATAACTTTCAATATTACTTAAGAAATTTAAAAAGTTTCAGATGTTGTTTCAGTGACTCAATGCAACCGCAAAAAATAAAAAATAAAAACAATAACAAGTGGCAGTAAACTGCTAAGTATATTTTTTAAATCACAAGTAATTTTTTAAACATTTTAGTGTTACTTTGCACAGCTATAATCTGAGAGCACACTGACAGAATATTCCCCAACCAGAAATTAATTTTTAGAAATAATAAAAGCTCAAAACTATAAAACTGATTTTAATTTACTTTATATATCTGGCACTTCTGAGTTATGGGTCCATTTTTCCGGGAATGGTTTAAACTGAAGGAATTTACCTGATTTGGAGATTTTATAGGTAATTTTAATTTTAGTTACTGGTAAGAGGATTCCTTCTTATAGGTATGAAGCAGTTTTTCCATGAAGCCCAAGTTTATGCCTCATACTATTTATATACCTATGGTCACATTAATTCTGAATTTTAAAACTGAAGAATTAAAAATACAATTCAATTCAACAAGCACTGACTGAGTATGTACTGTTGGGGGATAGGAATAGGGAGAGGAGAGGAGGAAGATATAAAACTTAGAAAAGATATTTGTCCTATCTTGCCAACATAAAGCTTACATTCTAGTCGCTTCTATAAATATCTACCTCAGACAAACTGCACACAAAAAAGAGAAATGTGAACATACCTATCTACTCACAGATTTTCAGATTTGGAAGGGATCTTAGTCTACATGATACAGACAAGGAAACTGAATCCTAGGGTATTTGAGGCTACTTGCTCAAGATTATGTAGCTAGTTAGTCACAGAGCCAATCTTAGAATTCAGGTCTCTTGATTAACATTACACTACCTTCACATAATACAGGAAAAAGAGGACAGCTACTGAATTTACAGACCTGAAAGATGTACTTGAGCAAATCTATAAGCAAGATTGGCACATAAGAAACACTTAATAAATGTTTACTGATTGATAGAAAAAAAAAAGGAAGCGATTATGTAATGCCCCTCCAAGGATAACAAAACACAGGATCGAAAGATTTAGAGCTTAACTGAACAAAGGCCACATAATCTAACAATAACAAATCTGTTCTAACACCCTGATTTTACAAAAAAGGAAACTGAGGCCTAGAAAAGGTTAGATTTACCCAAGGTCATAACAACAGTAACTAGCAAAGCTTTCTTTCCTACGCTGATATAAAACAAAATCAACAGATATGAGCAAGCTGTTAATATTGTTATATGCCTTGAAATGTTAACATCAACAAAGCCAACTGGGAAAAGATAGTCTCTGTAGAAATAAAATACCTAAACAGTACAAAGAAAAAGGTATTACTAATTATAATATCTAAATCTAGGAGGAAGTTTGCCATAATGCTTTTTTGTTTCCAAAAAAAAGGTTGCAAATCTTTATCACTTCTTGGGAAAACCATTGAATTTGGAGTCAAAAGATTTGCCACCTATGTGACCTCAGGCAAATCACTTAACTTCTCTGGATCTTAGTTTCCTCATCTGTAAAAGGTGTTTAAACTGTATCAGTGGTACCCAACCTATGGGCCTAAGATGCTTTAAGAGCCACAAGGTCAATGAATCCATAAGCACCCCAAGGCTTGCCATTTTGATATTTACTTAGTTCCAATACAACAGGCAAAATGATTTAGCATAAAAAGCTAACCAAACTTCTGTAAACTTAAATGGTTGACCCATAAATCTATTACTATTTTTTTTTGAGACTGGGTATCCCCATCTCAGCCAACCCGAAGTACAGAGACTACTCATACATGGATCCCACCACTGGTCATCACAGGTTCTTTGATCTGCTTGGATTCCAACCTCCAAGCAACCTGATGAGTTCCCTGCCCCTTCCAAGGGCAGAACACAGTGATACCTGACTTAGTGTAGACACTTGATCAACCTAGCCCAATGCAGCTCAGAACTCCCTAGATAAGAGATCTGCAGGTCTCAGCCTGCCTAGCAGCAGGGATTACAGGTGAGCACCACCCAGCCAAGCTAACACTATTTTTCAAATGTATGTAGATACTGTTGTGATTAACAAATTAATTAAAAGGATTATGGAAGTAATAGTAGCTTTCATGCATTTTCTCAATCAACAGATGCTAATAGTGCCAACAACTACTATCATGTAAGGGTTGGGGGGAATGTCCATTTATGAAATTTGAAATTAGAAAGGCATCCTAGTACTTGAAAAATCTGGGAATCAAAAGTAGATTATCTCTGTTTCCTTGTACTGTAGATCCTATGATCTTAGACAATAGTATGAAGACTCAAGAAATAATACAGCAAAAGGCTTTGTTAATTTCAAATAATCTATATCCAAAAATGTGGCATTATTATTAGCTATCATCTCCAACTTGAAAGCATTCAGATATAAAGTCTGAATACTACATATTTCATTCATACTTCCTAACTCAAATCCAGGACAATTAAAAAGTACTTATGTAAATTTGATAGGTTTTCTGAGTACTAGAATTCTGGGCATTTAGAGCAATTATGCAGCTGATACTACACTATGTTCATTGAACTGTTTACTGGCTGATACTTTAGTGAGCATCAACTACAGCAATTAAAGGTTTTAAAAATCACAATCTGAAATTGAAGGTAAATTATATATTAAAAAAACCCAAAAAATTCAAAGGGAAAATTCTATTCCTATTTGTTGTGCTTTAAATGTCTACAGACTTTAAAGTATTCCAAATATTTTATGTAAAACTGAATTCCTAGATATAAAACAGTTTGTAAGGTAATTTTACAAATTTACTCTAAAATAAATTCTCAGATCTTTCTAAGCAGATTTAGACTTTCCAGATTCACAATGCCACAGCCATGGCTAAGAAGCTTTTTTTTAATTATTTTTTAAAAGTTTAACTTCCAATATTACAAATAAATCTGATCAGCTTCGATTTTAACAAAATATGTGAACTCATCAGTACCTACAGCCTGAAAAGTGTTTCAATGCTATTAGAGGAAAAGAGATCATTTGTTTTACAGTCATGTTTTTCCCTTAAATCTGCCATGGAGTACTCTTATTCAGTCAACTTGGACCACTAACATACTTCATGCATTCCTTTTTTTGTTTGTTTGTTTGGGTATTTGGGGGGGGGGGTTGTTGTTGTTTTTAGTGAGGCAATCGGGGTTAAGTGACTTGCACAGGGTCACTCAGCTAGTAAGTGTCAAGTGTCTGAGTCTGGACTTGAACTCAGGTCCTCCTGACTCCAAGGCCTGAGCTCTATTCACTGCACCACCAAGCTACCCCATGCATTCCTTTTTTTACAGCTACCTGTTAAGAAATCCTAACTCAGTAGGCAAATTTTCAATGTCCATTAAGTTAGAGCAAATTCATCTAAAATAATCTTTCAACTCTGTTATTTTACCAAGACAATCATTTGTTTCAATTTTAAATTTCTTGGAAAAGAATTCAAATTTGAAGTCAGCTAAATAATGAAATCTAAAAACCTTTGGCATCCCAAACCACTTTAAATATAGCTTCTGAAGAATTGATAACAACTGCATAAAAAAATTAAGTTGATGGCAATTATTTGCACAAATCTTCTTAAACACATCAAAAAGTCTTAAAATAGAATATGTACACAATTTAATTTCCACAAGAATTTGAATGAATACCATTACAAAATAAAAGACAATTTATTTATAAGAAACTTAGGGTAAATTTACTTCCAGATAGACTGAATCAGCTCTGAATGAAGCTATATACTCATTTATGCCTACTATGCTTATTAAAGGCAGCAGTATAAAGCCTACTCAGATTCACAATGACTATTTCATTTGTTAAATATTTTCAGGGTAGCAACACGATCAACACTTCACTCTTCCACATGATATGAAAATAATGTAGCAGCTCTTCAACTCAAACACTGGAAAATACTCATGTCACTGGATATATCCTTAATTGGTGTTACCGCCCAAATAGGTTTTTGGTCTATCTAAGACAGGAATGTTTTTAAAATCCTGAATATAAATAGTGGTTTTTTTTCTTTTTATATGACACAAAAAGGATAAAAAAAACTAATCTTGAAATTTCTTGGAAAAAAGCACTTAAATAAAGCACTAGAGAGCTGTAAACATATAAATTCCTTAAACTGAAACACTGCAAACTAACTTTGGGTTTATAAAATTCTAACTTGAATACTATAAGAACAATGTGGTTTGCAGAGAAATAGATACTTAAAGACAAAATGAAAACTTTCCAAGTACAACAAAAATCTAAGAAAAAAATTATAAATTTCAGTCATTCAAAGCACTAAGCAAAATATTTAAAGTTAATTTTTATTAGGTAAACTTTTAGTTACTAAAATTATAGGACAGCTAAATACGGGATTTTAAGAATCTAAATTTGATATATTGCTCTTCTGGTGCCTAGAACAGTGTTATGCCTACGGGAAGCACTTAAATGCTTTTTTGAATGAATGTGACCTTGAGGAATTTTTCTGTTCTAATAGCTTTTCAAATTATTAGCCCCTTTCTGTGCTATTTGCTGACATGTAAAGCTGCAGAAAAGTTACTAATTTCTCTCACAAATATGATGGAGAGATAAAAATATTTTTAAAAAGCAAATGTTAAACATTTAAGAAATTTTACTTTCTGTTACTGGCAAAGCATAATCTGTTAACAAGAATAGTTCACCATTATATTTGATTTCATACTACTGTAGAAAAAGGTTTAGGATTCTACCACTGCAAAAATTCCTAATCCACTATTTTATATGAGTAGAAATACAGTAATCTACAATACAGAAACTATATTGAAGTTCAGCCATTACATGTAAACTAGCTTGCTGATTAAATAAATCTTTGTATCAAAGATGTGCATTAAGTTTTTAAATCATGTATACAATGGTATAAATAAGACATCATCTAATATTTGTATACTCTTTCTTACCAGTATCACCTTGGGCAAGTCACTTTACCTTTCTGAACCTCAATTTCCTTTGGGGGGGAACCAACTGGGTAATCTTTTAACTCTCATCTACTTCTGAAAGCTATGATCCTACCTGCACATACCTAGAAAAGGAAGTGGGTAGGACATTTAGCAAAAAATTACAGATGGACTGCCCAAGTAACTTCAATGATACCAACAAAATATCAAAGAACCAATGGAAGGCTATCAGAACATTAGAAGACTTATAGAAACAAGAGACCCCAAAAAAAATACAGACAAAAAAGCACGGATGGCTTACAATGGAATTTAAGTACAAAAAGGTATTATTTCTTAAGAATAGTAGTGGTTTTAAGCAAATACTTTCCTATTAATATCCCTGTGAGAGAGAAAATAGTGAAATTGGGGGGGGGGTTGTGAGGTTGACTCAGGCATGTGATTTCAATGGTTTAAGGAACTCCTAGCAAGAAAATTCCTTCTACCATTGCAGATCCATAAATTTTCTAGAATTTAGAGGGTTGTCTGGACTATTGAGAGGTTAAATGTCTTGCTGACTCCTAGGTAAGATTTCTGCTCATTATGGTAGACTGTCTCTCAGTATAAGTACCATTGATGAGGAAATTTAGGCACAGAGATTAAGTGGTTTAACCAGAGTTGCACAGCAATTACTGATCCTGAGATTTAAAACTTGATTTTTCTGCCTTGAAAGTTCAACATTACTGCAAACATAATAGTTCTCACTTCGATATCTTAAAATGCATGGTTAAGAATTTTTAATGGATTTAAATCATACTCACTGCAATTTCAGCCACTAACTCAGAAACAAAGGAAATAATCTAAGAGCTCTAAACTGGTACTCTAAATTGCATGAAAGATTTTAAGGGAAAAAAGGCTCAAATATATCATTTTGAAGAATTTCTCCATAGTTCAGCTATTTAAACTCTACTACTCAAGTCACTTTGAAGCTTAAATCAATTACCTAATGGATTTTTGACTAAACTTTCCATGATATTTTCGAAAACACAAATCCTTTTTCTTGTTTATCATAGCTACCACTCCCAATAAAAGTCATAAGAACTAAAAATTAAAACATATCTTTTTTAGATGGCACAGTTGTATTTATTTCATCGTATCAAGTAATTTTTGCTGTATATATTTATCCTTCCTAGGGAAAGTCAAGCTCTTCATCCCTCTAGTGATATTAGGCTAATTTTCAACAAGATGCTCTATCAATAAGCTTGTTTTCATTTGTCTGTTTTTAATGATATAATTTATTTCTTGCTTAAATGGCCATGCTCTGAAGTCCACATTATCATAAGAGACGGTTCAAAAGCAACTTTACTTTATGCTCTGGAAATGTCTCTTTACTTAAAAGTAACATGAGTGTGCAAAAGCCACTCTGAAGAAAGCCTTTCAAATAATTATAAAGACATAATAAGGACAATTAAGAAGATGTTACTGATAATTAACAGTGAAATGGATATAATACAATTTATTTTTTTCTTCATTGTGCTTTATTTTACCTACTGTTTGCTTAATTTTTCAAATCCGGGGAAAAAACGTATGCATCTGGCTAATACAATAAAAGAATACTGCTTGGAATATTGCTATAACATAACACTCTAAAATGCTCAACTACAACTCAAATTTCTAAGGTTTTTAACGTTAAAAAACAAACTTAAAAAGATAATACCAAAAAAATTCATCAAAATGTTTTTAAAGTGGCAAATATAGCAAAGTAAAAAGTTGACAATCAAGTAAGGAAACTGTCCAATTAATACAAAGTCATTTGATCAACAGTTAAAGGATTCTAGTGCATGTGATTCTGAAAAGGGTGGTCTTCAAAACCGTTGAAAACATTTTTTTCTAAATATAACAGAAATTGAATTTTGTGACATTTTTTGTTCCAGTAATTTCCCCAAATATCAACACAGAATTTGATATATTAATGTTAAAAGGAATAAAAGCTAGGAAAATCATTATATGGGGGTGGGGAGAGAAGAAGAGGTTAAGTTTAATGGGATACAATAGCTTCCAAATACGATCCAGGAAAGAACTCTTAACAAGTATTAGTAAAATGCCCATGAGAGGGATGTGAGGATTCTGGTTAGGGATATCCCATAAAACAAATACTACGTTTCGATCTATTTTTATTCCTGTCCCTTCTCTGTTTGTGTCACATTGCTTTATTATTGAAACTAAAAGTGAAGGCAGCCATCATAACCTTTTCCATTTCCTTAATGCTAAGGAAGACAAGGAGATACTATTCCCCGTAATGCATTCTGCATCGTGATGCCCAGTTACGATTTAAATGCTTGTAAAACAATGATGCTTTACACCATTCCTCTAAGATGGTGGAAAAGTTGCCCCAAGAGGCTTTCCCACAAGGAGGGGGGAAAACAGAACACACAAACACACCAATAAATAAATTCCCTGGCTCTCTTTCATTCAATTAAGCTAGTCACATCCCCCGGGCCATTCTGTAGCCAATCCTCTCCTCTTACTGTTGAAACCCCTTTACATGGCATCAAGGAGCATTGTTTGACTTAGGTCAAAATACAAGAGGCTGTTATTCAAAGACAGGTGTGTATGAGTGTAAAGGAGAAGGGTCTTCTACTCATATAGAACTCGGATTCCACCCCCTACCTGGGCCTCAGAAGAAATAACACACTGGCAAAATTGATGTCTAACTCCATTCAAACTCTAAAACATCGTGATTTTCTGTTAATTTCAGAATCATACCTACTGTTCCTTGGTGTTTTTGTTTTTTTGTTTTTTTTAACAAGAAAAAAAGAAGAGACAAAAAGGAATGGGGAAGGAGAAAAGATACGGTGAAGGAGAGGAAAGGAGGGATGTTGAATGATTGAGAGAGGAGGAGGAAGGAGAATACGGATGGAGAGAGTGAGAGAGAAGGAAAGGAGGATTGGAAAGAGGAAGACTAGCACACATGGGAGGGGGAGGAAGGGGAGGAAAACGAGGGAGGGAGACGGGGGAAGAAGAGAGGGAAGGGGGAAGGGAAAGGAGAAGAGAAAACGGGAGGGGAAGAAGCAAAAAGGGGGAGGAGAAAAGATGAGAAAGGGGAGGGGGAAGAGGGGGAGAAGGGAGAAAAAAGAGGTAGGGACAGAAGGCAAGACATTAGGGAAAAAAGAAAGAAAATGTAAAAGGAAGAGGGAGCAGAGGACCTTTCTGGAGCTCGTGGGACCCTGCCCCCGGGAGCCCCTCTCTGCAGGCCACAGCTCCCGCCTGGGCGGGGCGAGGGAAGAGTGGCTGGTGCCTGGCCCCTCGGCTGCAGTCAGCCAGCTGAGGAGACAGAGGTGGCTGCGGGAGCCTGGAGGGAGAACGGAGAGGGGAAGATAGCAGCCTGCCGGCGGGCCCAGACGCTGTCAGGCGCAGTCGTTCTCTCAGGGCGCCCCCTCACGGCCTCCCCAGGGGCCCAAGCCCCGGTTCCCGCCCGTCCGCCCTACCTGAGGGCCCGGGCGGGGTCGCTACGGGCCGCTCCGGGGAGCCCCGGGGCGACGGCGGTGACGGGGATCGGCGACGAAGGCGCCTCCTCTCCCCGGGGCACGGCTCGGCTGCGGCTCCGCGGCCTCAAACTCCATCGGGAGCAAGCGGGAAAGCCCCGTTGGCGTTAATGGTGTTGCGGCGGCGGCGGCGGCGGCGGCGGCGGCCGCAGCGGCGCCTCCTCCTCCTCCTCCTCCACCTCCTCGCGAGAGGCGGACGGGGAGGGAGCCGGGCCCCGGGATCCTCTCGCGAGGAGGCACGCCCCAACTCGCGCGAGATCGCGCATGCTTACTTCCTTACTCTTTACTTCGCCCTTAGGGCTTTCAGGGTAAGCCACCCTTATCACGTGATGCTAGAGCAACACTGGGGCGCTCTGGGAAACGAGAAGGACTGAAGGAGAGATTTCTGGGAAACTCCCTTCCATCTTCTGTGTTTTGTAGCAGCCCGTATAATAGTCTCAAGCTAAAGTTGGCCAAGCCATCCATGAAGTGGCTCAAGGACAAAGGTTAGATTTAACTTCTCTCCAACTCCATCTCCCCACAAGGTTGGCAGCCATCTCCCCAAAAAGTTGGCAGGATTTGACACATAACTTTCATCCTATTTTGCAAACAGTATTGGCCCTAACCAAGCTGGCCCTTAGGAGCAAGGTCTAAAATTGACATAAGACCGGGCTTCTAAATGGAACCCTGCTTCTTACTGCTTTAGGAAAGTCACATAATATCTGTCGGAGACTTCCACGTGGTAAATGATTATCCTTTATGGCTATTCTAAGTCTAAAAATCTATGTGCCCCTTGAAATGTCACGTCTGATACTTAGTAAATACACAGATCTATTGCTATAGGTTTAAAGGCAGTTTTATACCTTACTCAGTTTTTTTTCTTTTAAGTTTTCCTGTCCTTGAACACTACTAGCTAAAAGCAAGCAATTAAGTAGTTGTTGATAAAATTTTCTTTCTATGGATTTGAAATGAAGGAACTCCCGCTTTACAGAATAAACCAAGGAAAGTATAAGAATTGCTTAATGGCTACGTGACTGACTAAAGCACTTCATCTGTCCTGAATCTCTTTCTTCATTTGTAAAACAGGAATAATACTTACTCTACCCTACTTCACAGGGTTATTGTGAATTTATATTTTTATATCTCTTACATTATAAAGTTTGTAAACAAGGAAACGATTTTTGTAAACCTCAAACCTTATCTTTCCTTGAAAATTTCATAAATCTCCACAAACTCATCAATCTCTTATACAACCTCTATTTTATTATCCTACATATTAAGTTACACATTTGAGAAAATGGTACAAATCAGGTGAACAGAAGAGACAAGTGGTATTTCATTTAGAAGAAATCAAGTCAGTTTTCTTCAAGATCTTTAAAACAGAAACTTAGTACAGGCAAAGCTTTAATTGAGGAATATGGACTTTTTCAGTTTTCTCTTGCCCATGAAAAAAAAAATCACATTGTATCTCTCTACAATGAAAAATTCTAAGGGGCAGGGAGGTGGCGCAGTGCATAAAGCACCGGCCCTGAAGTCAGGAGGACCTGAGTCCTCCGACCAAACACTTGACATTTACCAGCTGTGTGACCCTGGGCAAGTCACTTAACCCCAACTGCCTTAAAAAAAAAAAAAAGAAAAATTCTACTCTGTACAAAATAAGATATTTATAAGTGATTAGCAGTGTCTAGCACATGGTAGGCACTAGATAAATAAATGCTTGTTCCTTTCTCTTTCCCCTTTGAAACCCTTACACACCTGCATTTCTAAAATGATTCCACTTTCCAAACTCCATTGAGATATACTATGCAAGCAGACACTGCCCTGAGAATTTCTTCTCATGGAAACATTGTGTTATTGGACGGAATAACCAACATTTCCAATCTTTCTGTCTATCCCAAAGATCTAAAAGTGCTTTACAAAATGATTCTCATGACATTCTTATAAGGTATACAGGTATGTGTATATACATGTACATATACATATATGTATGTCTGTATATATGTCAATACTTAAATTAGTTACAATTGGGAAGAAAATATTTTTAAAATATTGAACTGGGTATGATATACATTCCCAAAAAAATGTTATTTCTTATGAACTATTCTTTCCACCCACAAAATGTTATAAATTTTAAAACATGAAGCTATCAATGAAGAAAAATAAAGCTTCAAATTTAATCTCAAGAAAATTTCTTCTGAAAGGTAAAGTTTATCTAAATATAATTATTTTAAAGGTCCAGTTCAAAAGACAGTTAAATTGCTGAAAAAGTAAGATCCTTGAAAGCAAGGACCGTATCTTATTTGGCCACGTTATCAGTATATCTTGGGCAAGGACATTTTCCCCTACATACCTGTTCCACGGGATAATAATTGTACTCCCTATCAGATTTTTGTAAGGAAAGTATTTTGCAAAAATACAAATCCTAGCACATAAGTCCATTTCTCCATTCACAGATGGTAACTTTAATGTGTTTATTGAATGGGTTTTTTTCCTGACAAAGGGGAAAAAAATCCATTGTAGTTAAATTCTATCACTAATACATTTAAAACATTTTATATAGCTCTATGAATGCCCTCTCAAGTCTCCCATCTTCTAGCTCAAATGACCAGTAAAATTTAAATTCATAAATTAGAGCTGAAATCATATAAATCAAATTCACTCTCTTCATTTTGCAGCTATGGAAAGTAAGGTCCAGAAAGTCTAAATTATATTTTGGACATTTTAAGATTCTATGATTCTATAATGTTTTCCACAGATACTTAGGAAATAAAGTCATTTAGCATTTATATGTTAAATGATCCTCAGCTGAGGGGTAGCATGAGCTATAGAAAGCCCATCCTCAGCGTAAGACAGACTTGGGTTCAAGTCTTACCTCTTACACGTACTAAGAAGTATTAAAATGGGAGAATCATTTAACTTCTCAGTACTCCTAGGCAATTCTTTAAAACTATTAAAGAAGAGACAACACTGCTTCTCCACAATCACAGAGGGACATTCCACAATGGAAATTTCCACACACACTGCTGAACTCACAGGTTTGGCCATTAAAAAAAAAAATTCCCTGTTAGCTAAAATCCTCACAAATAGCTGAAATGTAAAACATTTGAAAATAATGAAGTTTCAAAAGAAATATTACACAGGAGAATTCCTATATAACACTTGCATGAGGTGAAGGGAAGCTTAACATTTGCCTTGTAGGATAATTTTGTCAAGTTTTTACATAACACAATTTCCATATTGCAGGAGGCACAATCAATCAATCAACAAGCATTTATTAAATGTCCACTATGTACCAAGCACTGGGACTACAAAGACAAAACATTCCCTGCCCTCAAGGAGGTTACATTCTATCAGGGGAAACATACATATAAGTAAATACAAAATATACAAATAGTAAATATAAAGCAAATGGAGATGGCAAGAGAAGAGGGGAAGGATACTGGGAGAATCAGTAAAGGCCTCATGTAAGAAGTGGCACTTGAGTTAAGGAAGTTAAGGATTTAGAGGCAAAAGTGGGGAGAGAATGCATTCCAGGAATGAGGATGCAAAGCTATGGAGAAATGAGATGCTTTGTCCAGTATGGGGAGCAGCAAGGTTAGTTTGGCAGGACCAGAGTGTGTAAAGGTGAATAATGTTGTAATAAGGATGGAAAAGTAGACTGGAGATAGATTAATGGGCTTTATGTCCCAAAGAAGAACAAGAGTTTGTATTTCATCCTAGAGGAAATAGGGAGTTGCTGGCACTATATGAGCAGGGGAGAGATTTGTTCAGACCTGTGCTTTAGGATATCACTTTGGCAGGTGGGTAGAGGATGTCTGGAAAAGTGGAGAGTTCTGATGAAGGGAAATTAATTAGCAGGCTACTGAAATATAACTTAACACTCAATCACTTCTCTCAGAGGTTGACAAGATGCCTTAACCCACAAAGTTCTACTGTACTATAAGTATATAGAAATAAGAGGGAACTTTAGTACTTAACAAGAACAAAAATAAATTTTACTTCCACTACACTTACTGAGGCATACATGTTTTTACTTTTGGCACATCCATGGAGAATACATATATCTAGATCAGAAAAAAAGTACTCAAATTATTTTAACATCAATCTTTGAAAGTCAGCCTTAGTCACGTGAAAAAAATTTATCACTAAGAAAAATCACAACTATACATATACAGTACTAAGTTTAAAAAAAAAACCAGGTTAAAGCATTGTCATAACAAAAAAAGATATTGCCATGACAAATTAAAAACAGTAATGATATCTAGAACACATTCAATGTCTTCCATAAATTGTATATTTCCAGCAAATGCTGTTTCTTATTGGTAACATAATCATACTGATGATAAAAATATTTGACATATTTGCATTAAATATAGAGACCACAGCTAATTCAGTATTCATTTCCAAAGTATGTGAACCAGTATTCAAATAAGTAAAATTTCTTCTCAAATGGAAATAAATTAAAATATATTAAAAACATTACATGGCTACAATTACGTCTTATTCCAGTGAAAGAAGTGTTTATATATTTTTATCTATATACGTGTGTATGTTTACATATAAAACACATACACACACGTAGGGGTGTGTGTATATATATATATTATATATACAAATGTGTTTGTATAAAAATCAACTTTAATATAACCCTGCGTATTCCTTTGGTGGCACAGGTAGGCTGCAGCATATTCACAATGATGATCTGTGCCCAAGAACTAGTATAAAAGATATTAATAAGGATTAGAAAAGGAGGTTGGCAAAAAATGTAGCAAAAGCAAGAAAGAACAGATGGACAGAATGCACAAGTGCTGCAATGTTATTCACGAAATAATAACAATTTTTTAAAAAGATGATGATATCAGGTATGTCAGGTTGAACCTTTATGGAAGATTGATATAAAGATAAAGCCAATCATAATGGATGAAAAAGTACAGATGAGTTGCCCTTTGAACAAGTGGAGAGAATACTCATATTGAAATAAATGATATGCTGAATAATTTCTCTGGAGGTAACAGAATTTTTTATACACAACAAATGTTATTTCATAATTTCAACCAAATAGCCAACATACTGTTTGGTTTAGAAGAAGTTGTAGAATTTGTAAAGGTAATCAATATATTTATCCTAATTGGGAAAAGATTCATCACACTTGCTTTCATCTACCGGACAAATAGTTCTTAAAAGTGATTTTAAAATGAACCAAGACTGGCAAGGTCCCAGATTTATTTTCTTCTAATGGTCACCAAGATAAGAGTACAAGTAAAATATGGTTGCTGTTCCTGTGTGAAGCACTAACAATGCAAATTAACTGAAAAACCTGAAAAATACCATTGAGTTCTTTCTGCCCCTTTAGCCAAGAGTCAGTTAACAATCTTCACCAAGAACCTATATTCACAACACTTCATAAAGCACCAAATAGGCTGGCTATGAAAATCAGCTAATATTTTGGTAAGGATATTTAAGGTAGAAAAGAACTCCATCAACCATTCCATTAACTCCAACAACTTTTAAGGATATTACAAAAACATTTATATGCGAATACATCGAAAAATCAGACAAACATAGGAAGAGCATACAGAATTACAAAGGAGTATTTTTGCAGAACTCAAGATGATGGATTATAATACCCAAGTCTCCAAAGCAAGTGAGTATTACTATTAATCATAGTCTATTTTGACTTTTGTGATGATGTCAAGGTTCGTCCTTTCACCACTACTTCTCCCATGAACAGAAGTCAAGTGCTTTTTGAGGGCAGATTTGTGCTTGAAGTCCATGTCACAACAGTGGCATTTATAGGGCCGGTCTCCACTGTGAATGTTCAAGTGGTCCTGAAGAGTGCTCTTGGCAGTAAATGTCTTTAAACACACAGAACACTGAAATGGTCGTATGCCCATGTGTCCTCGGATGTGCCGGTTAAGATTTTTCTTCTGTGTAAATGTTTTTCCACATTGCAAACACAAGAACAGCTTGTGCATTTTCAGATGGCGTAGATAGTTTTCAAGATGAAGAAATCCTCGTGGACACTTGGGGCACTGGTGTCGCCAGGAATAACCCTCTTCTAGACTTTGAAGCCCATTTGTTACACCAACACTGCCTTCTGTACTTTCACCAATAAACCCTTGAAAGTGATTCCCAGGAACTTCTGTCATCCTACTTTCCACTGTAGAATTAATCAGTGAATGCTGTGTTTCTGGAAAATATATATTTGTTTTAGAAGAGGTACAAGGCTGTGAAAACTGCTCACTTTCTATAGTGGGCACATTGATGGAATCCATTCGGAAGATGCAAATTTCATCATCTTTATATCCTATTTCAACGGCTGAAATCTCTGATGTTTTCATATCTTTTTTGTCCAATATTAAGCTCTGTATAGTAGGCTGCAAAGCATTGTCTTTTTCTTGCTTAACTTGGATGTCCAAATTTACAGGGCTGTCTTCAGAAATCTCAATTATTTCACAGTCTCTCTCTAAATTTTCATCTTCATCCTTTAGTTCTGGATAAGAGGAATGACACATCTCAGCACCTTGACTATTGTTCTTCATAGAAGAATCTATTTCCAAATACTTGGACAAAGCTTCTGTGCACTTCTCCACAATATGTACCATTTGAAGGTAACTTGCAGCAGTCAAATATTTCAAAAGCTCTTTCCTTTTGACCTCCAGTGCACCAGTATAACAAGAGAGCAATAACTTTCTGCCAATCTCTGCACTCTGCAAGATGGTAATTCTGACCTGCTTTGACTGGTTGAGTAAAAACTGATCTCTCATGAAAGTAGAGCAAGCAGCAAAAATCACCTTGTGTCCCTGGAATTCTGTGTCATTGATATAGATGGATACATCACAAAATAAATTCTGCTGTCTCAAGAGATTCATTTTCTGTAGGACCGCATCACCTTGCTGCTCAAACTGGAAGTGCAGGACATCAGATTCAGCAGCCATGGTCACACTTATTAAGAAAAACAAAATACAAATGTTATAATGGAAGACATAGTTCCAACTTAAAGACCACTTTAAAATACTATAGTTTAAAAATAATCATTTGGGTTAGAAATCAGGTCTAGATGTTGGCAGATGTTTTGGTACTACCTTGCTATGTGATCTTGGATGAGCTGTAGAATCATAAATTTTTAGAAATGAGGGGAAGGAGGACCTTTTAGAGGTCATTTAATCCAATTTCTACCTGAAGCCCAAAGCACAACATTCATGAAAGGCAGGCACCCTAAAACACCTGCCTGAAAAGTGATCAGGCAGCTTTCTCTTTAACACTTCCACTGAATAGCTTACTACCTCACAATACAGTTAGACAATTGTTAAGTTCTTCCTTATATCATGCCAAAATTAAGCCAAAACCTACCTCCCTAAAAATTACACTCACAAGCCTTGCTTCCCATTTTGTTCTGTGGAGTCCAGTGGAAATCCAAGCCCTCTTCTACGATATGTAACAAATATTTGAAAAGAGTTATTCATGTCCCCTACCTCAAGTCTGCTCTTCTCCGAGTAAAATATCTCTCCTACCTTAGATGTTTCACCTCTCCTGTCTTCAGTTTATTCACCAGTAAGAAGAAATGGTTGAACTAAATGAAATGTAAGGTGTTGTTGGTACAACTCAAACCCCAAATTCATTCAAAAAAGGATGTGAAGTTGACACCCAGGCAACTCCCCTAAAAAAGTCAAAACTAAATGATTCTTTAGAACTCTAAAGCTCGGTGGCCCAATCTAGTTAGAGAAGCAGAGTGACACAGTGGAAGGAGCCAGTGCTGAAAGTTAAGAGACCTGAAGAGAAACACGATTCTCACCCTCATTTGCTCAATCACCAACAAATCTTCGTGAACTCTCTGTGTCTTGTTTCCTCATCTATTAAATAAAGGAGTTGGAATAGATTGTCTGTAAGGTCCCTATGAACAACCTCCTAGAGCCTCGACTTCTAAATATGTCAAAAGTGGAGACTATAATCCCTGCCGGCCTCACAAGACTGTGGTGAGAGAAGCTGTTGTCATCGTATGGGTTCTTCCCCCTTTATCAAGGTGTCCATCCCCAGGGCCTCTCCCTCCCTTTCCGGCCCTTTCTCTCCAAACCCCGGCAGTGGAAAACTGGGAAAAGCCTCGCGTCAGACCCCAACCTCTGCCCACCGTCAGTCCCGAGCTGCCCGGAGCGTTCCCACCCTCCACACTCACGCGCAGCGGCCGCGGACCGGCAGGAAACTGCGCCCTCCAAGGTGAGGCCCCTCGGGCAACAGCAGAGAAGGGTGCAACGGCTTCCCACTCCGGAAGTTTGGCCCAGTCTGGGACAAAACCCTTCCGGGGTAGGCCGACTTCACCCTCCGCCGGCCGCTCCACCCAATTCGGCGGCGGCGGCAATAGCAGGACAGGCAGCTGAGCGGCGAACCGGAAGCACATCCCTGCGGCCATCCTACACACCCCAAAGACTGACCTGCACGCGACTGTTTGGTCCCTACCTACTTCCGGCGAGCCCCCGGAAGTGGTTGTTAAGGGACGTTTTTATCTCGCCCTACTTTCGCAATTTGGAAATGCTGCTAGACGTAGCCGGTAAGGTGCTGGAAGAACGCTACCGGATGCGCCCAGTCATAAGCAAAGGGAGCTTAGTTGCTCGTATAAATTGCCAATAGTTCTTCGTCCGGACATTTGAGTTTCAGATGAGCTCCTTCACAGAATTTCGGTTTCCTTATCTGAAAAATTTGGAGAGAACTAGTCCAAGAGCCTTATTTAGAAATGAAGAAAATAAACCCCCAAAAGAGTATCTCATATGCTGTGTCCTGAGGCTCCTTTCAGTTAGAACATTTCAGATTCCAACATTCATTATGAAGCACTAGACCTGATAGCAGCATTTTTCTTTGGAGTCAGAAATCTCCCCGAGATAAAAGACAAACGTTGGAGGGGCTGCGGGAAAGCAGATACATTACTGCACTGTTTGGTGACGTTGCGAATTGGTCCAACCATTCTCAAAAGCAATTTGGAATTATGCCCCAATAGTTACTATACTGCAAACCCTTTGACCCAGTGATAACCACTACTAACCATATACTCCAAAGAGATCAAATGAGGATGAAAAGGTATATGTACAAAATAATTCGTAGTTGCTCTTACTGTAGTTGCAAAGAACTATAAAATAAGGGAATGCCCATCAACTGGGGAAAGGCTGAACAAATTTTGGTAACAGAATACTACTGTGGTAAAAGAAAATGACAAGAGATGGTTCCCCCCCAAAAAAAAAAACCTGGGAAGAGTAGAATAAATTAATGTAAAGTGAAATAAGCAGAACCAGAACGACTTACAAAGTAACAAAAACTTATAAAGTCAAACAAGTTTGGGGCAGCTAAGTGGCGCAGTGGATAGCCCACCAGCCCTGAGGTCTGGAGGAACTGAGTTCAAATCTCGCCTCAGAACAAACACTTGACACTTAGTAGCTGTGTGACCCTGGGAAAGTCACTTAACCCCAAATGCCTAAAATAAAATAATATGGGGCAGCTAGGTGGCGCAGTGGATAGAGCACTGGCCCTGGATTCAGATCCCTGGAGGACCTGGGTTCAAATTCGGCCTCAGACACATAACACTAGCTTTGTAACTCTGGGCAAGTCACTTAAACCCATTGCCTAGCAAAAAAAAAAAGTCAAACAATTTTGAACGACTAAAGTTGCTTGCAATGACCAACCACAATTCCAGGAGACCAATGATAATGTGAGCTACCTATCTCCTGACAGAAAGGAATGGATTCCAGGTTTTGAAATAAATATATACATATATATGCATATGCATAGCCACGTGTATACATGCACACATATATTTGGATATAGCTACTGGAATTTGTTTGACTTCATGCATATCTGTTACAAATATTTTTTTTTTCAGTTAGGGGAAGGATGGTTAGAAAATAGCTGTTAATAAAAGTATATAGAAAGGCAGATACGTAGATGGAAGAGATAAATTAGAAATCCTCAGTTGCAGTCCTAACTGTTAACAGTGACTAGCTGTGTGAACTTGAGTAGGTCACTTCATCAGAATGAGCTAGATTCCTTATAAAGTCCAAGAATACTCTCAGGCCTCTTCCACAAGAGCTAAAGTCAATTTGAAAATTAGCATAACAATACAAACAGAAAAAACCAAATAAATGAAGAATGTTTATTAACAAAATTATGACATGCAATCAGTTGGATGGGCTGCTCACTGAGTTGGTACATGCATATTAGACAGATGCTACATGCAAATGGATGGCCTGGGACCACAGCTAAACAGGGAAAGAATAGGTTGTATTTCATTCTGAAAGTGTGCAGGACTTTCAACAGATCCAAGCTGATCTCTGACACAAAAATCATCTCTAAAATACCAATATCAGGGGTGGGGAGAAACCTTGAGGCCACAGGTTCCCCACACCTGACCAATATTTTCCTAGTGATGCTATGTAGCTGTGAATCATGTAACAACTCAACTGCAAAACAACAACAAAATTGTAGGTGACTCCAAGGACAAAAAAAAGTGCAAGCAGAATGCAGCACATTACCAACAATGACTAGAAAAAAGAAGTAGCATGAAAGGCTTCTTCTAGGACATTTGTAACTGGAAAAGGTAAGCCAGTCAGTGATATAGCAACAGTAAAAAGATAAATGAACACACTGAGTGCTACTCTGGTAGCTACATCTCCCACCAATATCCAACTGTACTATATAGATCTAGGATAATGAAGTACCCCAAGAGTAGTATGCAGAATGAAAACATAGCTCAGTGGGATCAAAAATCAGGACTAAAGGGAGATCAAGTCCAGAAAAACAAGATTATAAAACAGGGGATAGGGAGAAACTCCAGAGACATGCAACCCCAAGTCACAGGGATCCTATTTTGATCATTGTGACCCCTCCCCAACCCAGCAGCACTTGGCTTTGAGAGTCAAAAAAATAATTGCAAGGAAGAGGTAGCTTTTCCTCTGATCTAGCAAGTCTCTCAACTACTGTGGACTACTATTATCAGGACCTTGGATAAGCCTCTTATAAGGGATGCTCCAATAGGCATGGGTGGTTGAGGGATGGGGAATGCTCACCATGTTTTATTTACCAAATGCAAAGCACCACACTTAGACATTGTTCACTGGGAAGCAAATCTGGAACCTAAAGCCCTTTAACTGTAATCCACTAAAATGTTAAAAGATCTAAAGCATAGATTTTTCAGTTTGGTTTTTTTTTTTTTTTGCTGCCATGGACCCCTCTGGAAGTTTGGTAAAGTCTATAAACCCGTTCTTGGAATGTCTTTAAAAACCACAGTATATGACTACAAAGAAAATCAATTATATATAAAGTTTTCAAAATACAAATTTTTTTAAGTTTGTGGACCCTAGGTTTGAAAAGGAAGACCTCTATGAGTTAGATAAAATTGTACTGAAGAGAATATCCACACCAACTAGAGTTCACAGCTGTATCAAAGTGACAGTTTACTGTTATGGCATATCAAGATCTTTTTTTTGGTCCCAATCTAATCAAGTTTACTAAATATCCCAACTTTTGTATTATTCACTGATTTAATGTCTACCCATTTTACCTTGATCCAAGACAAAAATAAGAATAAATACAATGAGATCAAGGGAACATCCTCTTTCTTACCTGCTCCACTAGGGACCTTTATCCAAAACGTCATTGGACCTATCAAGCAGCAGTGGGGTGGTGGAGAGGGGGTGACTCAACCAGTTCCAAACTCACCCAATTATACAATCATCCCACCCTGTTCCCTAGACAACCACAATCCCAAAGATTTATTTCTCCCCCACATCATTAGCCCTTTGCAGGTACTTAATATCACTTCTCCTCTCCAGGCCTTCAGCTTCCCCACCTCAGTAAAGTGGTCTAGATCAGTGAGGTCAAACTCAAAATAGAAACAGGGGTCACTAACACTTGCATAAGAATCCCTGACAGTAGCAAATTGATTTAATTTTCAAATGTAGTATAACTTATATTTCACTGTATTTTTGTTAAATATTTTCAAATTACATTTTGATTTGGTTTAGCTGCAGGCCACATGACAGGGTTGCATGTTAGACACCCCTGATCTAGATGATCTCTAAGGTCTCTCATATTTCTAAACCCCATGATTTATGAATATTTCTATTGGCTATAAGTCACTATTAGATTGTAAGTTCCTCAAGAAGTAGAGCTGTGTTCTTTTCCAGCCTTTGGATCTCTCATCAAGGACAGACAGCAGGGCATATCAGGTGCTTAATGTATATTATTTCCTTTCACTTCACCAATCTGGTCATTAACACCTTCAGATCAGTAACTTTAATTCATAATTACTTCCCCTCTTTGGCTGTGCCTCCATTAATCCTAGCTAACTGGAGGGAAACTTAGGTTCTCAAAGGTTATGCCAACCAGTTACAAACTTTGGCTGGCCTGCCAAGCAGAAAGGCTATGTGAGTCTGCATCTGAAAAACAAACTGAAGAGGCCAACACCAAAGGATCAGCCACCAGATAAGAGATTCAATTTTCAAAGTTACCAAGATTATCTACAAAGGAGTATTGGAGGGAGAATACTACCTACTCCAATGCAATCCTAGATCTTTCCAATTATTTCCTAAGGGTTAGTTGTGAACTTAGACTTTAATTCATAATTAGCTCCCCTATTTAGCTGTGAATGAGAGTAGTAGCTCTCAGACTTTAATTCATAATTAGCTCCCCTATTTAGCTGTGAATGAGAGTAGTAGTTCTCATTATAACCTGCAATCAATCTCTAAAATACAGGAGTTTTACAATTTTGAAATCATTTGGACTAGTAACTTGGTAACTTTTCTAGCAAATGAGTATTTTAGATTTTTGTCCTAAAAGTGACACCATCCTATATATAAAGAATGTAACACTTACCTCCACTGGCATTCAAGGATTTCAGAAGAAAATGGGAGAATGAAGCAAGCCATTGACACCAGGGTTTTAGTTGTCACACTTTTATTAAGGAAACTTCCTCATAATAGGTGAAGAGGTAGTTCATAGTCAGTATGTGTAACATACAACAAGTTTAGGACAGCTGTTCATTAGCTGAAAGTAGACAATGGAAGAAGGTACTTTGCTATGTATTTGACAGTAGTGAAAAGGTGAAACTGGTCTCAGAGGAATGCCCTATTTATACAGTTTCTAATGAAAATTTTTTAAGGAATTAAACCCATATCTGATTAACCTTTCCAGATGTTAGTCACTTCAACTATGTGCTTGACATTTTAATTTTTTTAATTTTAAACTGTAATGCTAAACTTAACAGGATTCCTTCTTCCTTTTTGTGCTTTATATGGTTACAACATCAAAGATCTGTAAAATTCTAATGCTGAGTGAATAAAAAATGTTAAAGTCTTTCTACCACAAGAATTTCAAATAGTTTTCTATGTCATTCAGTAGTCTGGTCAAATTTCAATACAAGGCTAGGAAACCTACATACTTGAAAAAATCAAGTTCTAGCTAAAATAGCAAATTTAATATAGCTTCATTGAACTTAAGAAAATCTCACAGAAATGAAAGGGGCTTCCTCTCCAGCTAAAAATTAGAGGAGAGTTCAGTCACTTTAGTGATTTATATTTGCAAAGAAGTGCGAGCTAAAGGTTTTCCTAGGAGGAAATAATGATGGTAAATAAAGCCAAAGTGTCAGATATTTATATTTAAGTGCTCTTAATAATCCAAGGTAGTTTTCTTCATTATTTCTTGTTGTTAAGTCAAAGACCACATGAGGCAACTGTGGTATAATAGAGAAAAAGATTGGCCTGGGTAGGAGTCAAGATGTGGATTTTAGTACCTGTCACTGAGTTTACCATAAGAAACTTTGAGACCCTGGGAAGTCCCAGTTCTGCCATTAATCAGCTAAATGATATTGACAAGTTACCTTCCTGGGCCTACATTTACTCCTCTGAAAAATGAGGGGGCTGGATTGGCCCTAATATCCCATGTTTTCTGATAAGAACCCAGAAAGTCTAGTCCTCAGTAAAAGCGCTATATCTAATGTTGAACTCTTGCCTATTCAGTCAACTCAATAAGAAAAAGACATCACAAGAATGACAGCACAGCTTTCAGTTAATGAACTAAGTCTCCTGGCTATGCCATGTAATTTTCCTATAATTAAATGATGCTCAAAGTAACATAAAACAAAATGGTTTAAATATCCTGTTGTAACTTCTCATTGTTGCATAGCACTGGTACCTTCAGTTAGATTTTGTAAATTACATATTGTCAGGGAGCAGTTACATCACAATCTACTTATTAACCAAGTTTAAGTGCTTACTTGCTCTACCCTTCAACACATTTTGCATTTATATTGTCTAGCAAATACCATGGGAAAGTATTTTTAAACGATCTTAATCAATATAATGCTTCCAATTAGATTCACAAAAAACAGCATCCAATATACCAACCACAGGGATTCCCTCAAACCAGCTAAGTTTCTTTACATGCACTCAAAAAGAAAAAAGATTTTTAAAAATTTGATGGAAATTGACACAATCTACTGTAGAAACAGTGCTTGGGTTTACTCCCCATTCGACTCCCTCCCACCCCACAGTCTTACTACTCACCAAAGGGAGGAACAAAACAGCAAACAAGCCCACTGCCACTGAGCAAATTCATCTCACTACTTTGTAAGAGCAGAATATTGTTCAAACCACATCTTTTCAACCAGAAAAGAGCTTCTAAATGAGAATGAATCCCTATGTGATAGTTAGCTAGTAAACACTGCACTGTTTCCTGGCCTAAAACCCAGAAGTGACTTAAAGAGGAAACATAAAACCTCCAGTTAGCATGTCATGCTTTATCTTTAATATCAAATAGTTTAGTTATTAGTAAAGCCTTGAGGAACATGTGGAGTAAAAGCTCTGTTTTAAATGACAACGGTAAGTTATTTCCCACCCTGTAAATTAGTTTCCTCATCTGTAAGGAATTGGACTAGTTTATCTCTAAGGTCTCTTTCAGCTCTACCATTCTATGATTCTATGACTATCTAAATCTAATTCAGATGTTATACAACAGCTAAGATTCCAAAATATTATTCAAGAGGCAAAGAAAAAAAATCTATACAGACAGATTGACTTGGTGCTAGTGGATATGTTGCAGGTATGGAGATAAGACTGGACACCTTGAAGAGAATAACCTGATTACAATATGTCCCTCTTGCGATTCATTAAGGATTTTTTTCAGTCATTTTAGGTAAGGAAGTACACTATGACTACAGAAAAGTGCACTTATAGTTTATGGAGATTTCAGTGTCTGCTCTACAAAGTATTGGACAGTGTACTTTTCTTATCAAATTCACTATGAATGTGGCTCACCTGACATAAAGTATATCAACTACCAAGTAGCCTTTTAATTTTTATTATTTTTCAAAAAGAACATTACTCTTCAATACATTGATTAAGTATGCCATTTGTTGTCCTGGCTTTAAGAAAATCAACAGACAACACTATTATTAGATGCAACTGGCCTTTTCATGTAATATTCTAATTGAAAAACCAAAGGCTTCCACTCTGTTACACAGTGATTTCAACTGCTGTCTTTTATATGTGATTATAATGGTATCAATGGTGATCCCTACTTGTGCAGGCAGATGTGGCTGAAAAAACCCAATGTATATTACCTGATCCATGCGAATAACTTACATTAATGAAAATCAAGTATTAATACTGTTTAAAAGTATATAAAATGAACTAAATATACTTCATGTAAACAACTTCAAGATGAACTCAAATAGAGTTTGTGAAGGAAATAAGATGTTTTAGCAAAAACAAGTGAATTTAACCATTGAGTAGCCAGTGGTTCATTCTATCAGAGGTCAAGGGTAAAACATTAAAGTCAGTTTTGTTTTGTTTTTAAATCTCAGCCACTTTTGTTCGAAATCTACAGTGTTTTTCATTTCTCCTAACACAGCATCTATTGATGGAAAGTAGTTGAGGTTAATTTGTTGTTACCATGCCCCACAAAAAACCTAGAAAGGGGACCAACCAAAACAGGAGTCAATGTGATCGACCTGCAGCGTAGTAATTCTCAAGAAAGAAAAACAGATACCTGTAGGAAGAAAATTCATCACCAAAAATAGGGCTAAAAGGTAGTAAAAACACCTTGAAGCAGCAACTTACCAGGTGCTTTCATTGAGCCCCCACTGTAACACCAGTCAAATTAACCAAAATGTTCCCCACTCCCACCCCCCAAGATACAGACTTAACTGTTCTTCATGCTGTCTTGGTCAACCATTAGTTATGTGTATAACTCTACTTAATTAACACAGGTACCATCGCTCCTTATAGTCAGTACAGCCTGGGCCAGTTTACCTGCATCTAATACCTGGGATGCATCAGATGGCTGCTGACACCCTTTAGTTTCTGTGACTGTGGTACAAGCAAAGGAATCAAAATCCACTGTGAGGTCTTGCACATTTCTTTCATTAGCATTATCAAAGCTGTTTTTACCATGCAGCTGCTTCAGGTGTTTCCTCAAAACTGGCTTATGTGCAAAAACCATGTCACAATAGTTACATTTATGGGGCTTATCTCCACTATGAAGGTTAAGGTGATCCTGTAAGGAGCACTTCTGAGAGAACGTTTTCCCACAGATTTTACACTGGAAAGGTTTGATGCCTGCGTGTACTCGCATATGTCGGTGGAGGTTGCCTTTCTGAGTGAAAGTCTTTCCGCAGAGTAAACACATAAAGAGTTTATGCATTTTTAAGTGGTTGGCATAGTTCTCTAGATGACGGAACACCCTGGTACACTTTGGGCACTGGTGATGCCACTGAAGGCCTTTGTCTACACCACGATTATTAGGACCAAACAAGTCTTTAGAGGCCATAATGATGTTATCACTACCTGCATAAGAAAGGGCATAATTGTGGAGATGGTTTTGTTCAATTTCATTTACTCTGTTTTCCACAGTTGAATTAATTAAGGAGTGCTGGGGTTCTGAGGAATGTAAAGCAGTTGTTTCAGAAGAAATAAACTGATTTTGATCTTTTTTACTCCTAACTTCTGAAACCTCTCCAATTGATTCTACTTTAACAATCTGAATGTCACTGTCCTCCATGTCCATACTATCCTCAGAGGGCTGAATACAGGGGGAGTCCTGCTCCCGTGAGTCTCTGTCATCTACCTGCTGTTCTTTAGACTCTGAAGAATCACTCTGCTGTTCACATTCCTCTTTGCCCTCCAAGGGCTGCTTGGGCTTTATAAACTTCCAAAGGGCCTGTGTGCATCGTTCAACAATGTGGCTCATCTGAAGAAAGCTTGCGGCTGTCAAATAATTTACCAGTTCCATCTCAGGAAATTCCAGAATGCCACTATAACAGGATAGCAGCAATTGTCTCCCCACTTCTGAACTCTGCAATATGGAAATCTTTATTTCTCTGGAATCATTCAGTAAAAACTGGTCTCTTAGGAAGGGTGAACCTGCAGCAAACACAATTTTATGTCCCTGAACCTCAATATCATCTATGTGAACTGCGACGTCACAAAACTTATTTTCTTCTCTTAACTTGTTCATTTTTTGTAACATTGAATCTCCATAATTTTCAAACTTGAAGCGAAGGAGATCTGATCTTTCAGACATTGTGGCAGACCTAAAGGGCGGAAATGTAGAGATGTTGAGATAGGCAAAAAAAAAAGTCAAAGATGTAAGAAACCTGGGCTTCATTTGTTAAAAAATTCTATTTTTACCTATTTGCTTTTAAGGAAATGTTCCTGGAAAGAAGACAGATTTCTAAGACAACTGAAAATTATCCCTCATCAACAGTGTAAAATGTACTTAGGAATGGATAAACAAATAGCTCAATACTTCTCTTTTGTCAACACTTCATAATACATAAGAATTGCAAATCATTTGTCAATCCGGATACACTTTTTTCTATCTTCAAATAAAAATTCAATCAGGTTTTAATAACAAACTGGAATGAACCCAAACAAGTTAGGATGAGTTATCTACTGAGTTAGATTTTACTTAGAATTAAGAACCACAGCTCAAGATTATATTGTACTCCTCAAGGTAGGCCAAAGACTTCCAAAGATGATTGCATCTCATAGGAAGAAGAAAAATCTCATTGATTTACTTCCTAAAATATTGCAAACAATTTGACTGCCCCATCCCTGGACAGATGACAAGATGGCAAGAATGTAAAAGGACAGAAACTTTAAAAAAAAAAGTAAAAAATGAATTAAGCGTTTCTAGGAAAGTGGTAATTCCAGTAACAGAGAAATTGGGGGGTGGGGGGGAAGAAAGGGGGCAGTGTAGGAAAGATAAAAGAGATAGAACCTATATACTAGGTTTTCCAAAAGTCTCAGTGGAGTTTAAAGCTTTTAATATCAATTCTCTGTTGTACAGAAAGAATAGCAAGGTTTGGCTCATTAAGAGCTAGCTTTTAAAAACTTAAAACTTCACTAACTTTTTGACATACCATGTATGTAACATATATATGTGTATATATATATATATATATATATATATATATATATATAAAATTTAAAGAGACTATATAAAAGCGTATACAATACCTTGCAAGCAATATAAATAACAAATACTCAGTTCAGATATCAAAGAGTGTTAGATGGTATGGAAGAGAAAATACGGCATTTGTGCAAAGAGAACCCTTTACAAAATCTCAATTCTATCAAGACAGTTGGTGACAATTTATACAGGAAAAAAAAATCCCCCAAATAAGGAAGATTAGAAATCATTTCTGTCATGTACTTTTAAGTATTAAATATTTCATTTATTTAATGTCTATTCTGGAAACATTTTAGTACCAATTGAGCACCAAAAGTTATAAAGCAAAAGTAATTTTAAATAGCAAAAACAAAGCTGGCACTCCTTTTGAGAGTTTACTTGTTCCAGACTCCATTGGCTCTTACCATTGTCTAGCCCAGAACAATATTTCCCTCTGTGGAATCATTAGGGAAAGCTAATTGTTGCAAATCATTTAAATATTGTAGGCTGAACATTCTTGGGAACTAAGCAGATAGATTCAATCTTCCTCTGATGGTTTAAGATGAAAAATAGGCAAGGGCTATCATTTGGTTTATATTAATTGGTTTTATGAAAATTATCTTCTTAAAAGCAATATGAATATTTTAAAGACAATCAACTTTGAAAATCTTGAGAAATCTGATCAACATAATGACCAACCACAATTTCAGAGGACTGATGCCATCTACACCCCAACAGAGAGATGACGGACTCAAAGTGCAGATGAAGATTTTTTAAAAATATAGCCAATGAAGAAATTTTCTTTGTTTGACTATACGTGTCTACAATAAAGGATTTTGTTTTTCTTGCTTTCTCAATAGAGGGGGAGAAAGCATGATGTATGGGAAGAAGGCAGATTGTTATTTTTTTAAAAAAAACTTAATTTTAAATAAATAAGTAAATAAATCAGTGTATACCTTTCTTTAAAAACAAACAAAATAACCAACATGAGTTATATCAAATATTCTTCAAAAAGGACAAATATATTGACCATAGTTTTGGTGATGCTTAAGCTCACATTTGTGTATTAAATGTTAAACTTCCCCAAACTCATTCTAGAGAATAATGACTTTTGTATTAAATCTCATTCATTCATTTTACAGGAATTTATTAAATGCCTTTTGTATGCTGAGCATTGAGCTAGAAACTGGGAATACAAAGATAAAAGCAAAATAGTACCCGCCCTCAAAGAGCTTATGTCCTATGGGAGAAGAATGGTCAGTAGGGACAACATACACAAATACAAAACAGATACAAAGTAACTTCCAGGGGGAGGGCTCTTACAAATGGACTTCTAGCAGAAGGTGATACTTGAACTGATCTCTGAAGGAATCCAAGACCTCTAAGGAATCCAGTGAATTGGTATTGCATTCCAGGTATAAGGACAATCTATGCAAAGGCACAGAGACAGCAGATTCAGTGTTATGTCTGCAGAATTGCAAATAGGTTAGACAGGCTGTAATATTGAGTGAATGTGGGAGGGTAACAGGCCATAAGCCTAGAAAAGTGGACTGCTGCCATATGTTGTAAAGGATTTTATAAACCAAATAAAAAAAAGTTCTTAGAGGCAAGGTGGTACCATTGCTGTGCTGAGAAGTGAAACTGCCAGACCTGTGTTTTAGGAATATCACATTGGTTTCTCTTAGAGAACAGATTAGCAAAGGTGGAGATTAGAGTCTGTGAGACCAATTGGGAATGTATTGCAAAATCCAAGCAAGAAGTAATGATGCAGGTCTAAAAACTATGATGGTGGCTGGGTGAGTAGAGGGAAGGGGACAAATGCAAGAGTTATTGTAGAGGTAGCACTAACTTCAAATTTGTGAATGTGCACTTAATAAGTTCTTAAAAGTTGACTGGAAGGGATTCCACCACCTCCAGGCAACTGGAAGGATGGTGGTATCCTCAAAAGAAATAGGAAAATGAGGAAGAAGGAAACTTGAAGGGGTGTATATGCAGGAAGGGGAGTGGTGTCAAATAATGATTTCTATTTAAGACAAATTCAGTTTGTTCTGACTAAGCGACACCCAATTGGAGATATCAAACAGGCAATTGGTGGTACGGGGCTGAACTTAAAGAGAAAAATTAAAGATAAATACATAGATCTGGGAATCTTCTATGGAGACACTAGTTTATGAGCTAAGAGAAAGTATACAGAAGGCCCAGGCTAAAGCCCTGGGATATATAATCATGAAAAGGGATGATGTGTAGTCATAATCAGTCAACAAAGGAAGGTCAGAAGAAACAACCAGATGGGTAGGAAGAAATCCAAGAGAGAGCTATGCCATTAAGACCTAGGGAGGAAAGCAGGGTCAACAGTGTCATATGCTACAATAGTCGAGAGGGATGAGGACTGAGAAAAATCCCTCAGATTTTATGATTAAGAAATCATTGGGAAATTAGATTGAGATTAACATCTCATACCATATGTCATAATAAGTTTCAAATGAAAACATGACAAATATTAAAAGTCATAAACAAATTAGAGATGTAAAGAAGATACCTTTCACAAATATGGATGAAAAAGATTTCCTGACTAAACAAAGGATAGAGGATTACAGCAGATAAATGAGAAACTTTGATTACATAAATTTGAAAAGCTTCTGTACAAACAAAATTAATGCCATTAAAATTAGAAGAGAAATAGTGAACTGGGGAAAAAATCTTTAGAGCAAGTTACTCTGAAATCCAAGATATATAAGGAACTGATTCAAATATATAGGAACAAGAATTATTCTCCAGGATTTAAAATGTCAAAGGATATGAAGAAACAAAGTTATCAAAGTAGAAAGCTAACAGCCATATGAAAAGCTCCAAATCACTAATAATAAGAGAAATGGCAAATTAAAACAACTCTGAGGTTCTACTTTACATCTAACAGATTGGCAAAGATGACCAAAAGGAAAATAATTGTTTCAGGAGTTGTGGGAAGGTAAGCACATAAATAAACTGCTGGTGGAGCCACAAACTGGTTCAGCAATTCTGGAACGCAATTGGGAATTATGCCCCCAAAGTCACTAACTCTCCATCCCTTCTGACCCAGTGACACCACTACTAGGCTTATACCCCAAAGAGATCAAAGAAAGAAGGAAACAACTAATGTACATTAATATTTATAGCAGCATTTTTTATTGTGACAAAGAACTAGAAAGTGGGGGAAAGAAAGGCATCTGGGGGAGCACAAGAGAGAATTGGAGGGAAAGTGCCTATCAACTAGGGAACAGGTATACAAATTATGTTATATGAATGGAATGGAATATCATTGTGCTATAGATATGACTTGAAGAGAAAAGAGAATTAGAACAGATTCAGTGGGGAATGGGATGAACAATTAAAAGTAAAGCAATAAGGATCCAGGTCAGATTATATAATATAAAATTGGAGTGATTCCAATTAGTACAATTGTGATTTTCTCCAGAAGCATTCAGAAGCAGGGTATAGGAGCTGGAAAGGCAGGTGGTAGAAGTAGTACAGAGTTGGGGTTTAGAAAGGCAGTGACTGGACAAGGGGATTTAAGCATAAACAACTGTAATCTAGTTAACTGTTAAGTCTCAAAATTTTGAAGGAAAGAAAGTAAAGCCACAGCAGCAATGACTGCCTGGAAAGGCAGGGAGGTTTGGAATGTCTAGAGGCTACAATAAAGATAGAGACTGGGATCAGAAGGGGTAAGGAACAGGGAGAGATTTTAGGTCAGCTGGTTAGATAAAAGAATTTGAAAGTTATGGACTGTGAGGATGGTAGCACCTGGGTTAATATCAAAGGTATGACCGCTCCTATGTTTGGCTAGGGGTAGAGTGAAGGTGCAGCTTATGAGAGTTGAGGAAGTTGATGAACTAGAAGGTAAGGAAGGATATTTGAGGAAATATTTGCACTTTGTTGTTTCTATCTTATTATATGTCTGCCATGTCTTTTTAACTAGAGGCCAAGAATGATGTCCCACGGTTCCTACCTAGCACTGGAACGAGTACATTAGATATTCAAGAAATACTTATCATTCAATTCATTTCCATAATTATATACATCTAATATTTTAAAGGCCTCCAGTGGCTCACTGTGGTGTGCAACTGACACTAAATTCTCAAAGGCAATATAGCCCAAACTCTTGAAGGTCTCAATGACTATTTATCTGTTGCCCAAGAATCATTTTAGAAAAGTTCAGAAAAAGCTCACTTCTATCCAGTCAGCCATACCAACTCATGAAGATTATCTTACTAAAGGTTATAATCCATCAGTGTAACAAGTACTTAAGATGGGATATAGTGGGAATGACATAAAATTTGAAGTTAGATGACCTGGCTTTAGAATTGATAGGAACCTTAAAGATAATCAACTCCAACCTAGCCCATGGCCAGTTTTGTGTGTTGGAAGGGGAGTTGGGGATGGGTGGGAGTATGAAAGAAGATGAGGTCAAGGATGGGTAAGTGTCTTGTTCAAGGTTACATAATCAGTGACCAAGCTGGGATCAGAACCCAAGTCTGACTCCTAGTTCAAGACTCTTTTTCTTTAGACCATTTTATTTCCCAGAAGAAAAAAGTACTTAGAACATAACTGCCTCATTGTTTACTGTGAAAAACAGAATGCTGGCCTGAAGTCATAAAAAACATATACTTAAATAAGGATACAAGCCCAGGAAAAAAGCTGAAAAGGCTTCTCTACCATATGCTAGACTGACATTCTGCACGTAAAGACAGGATCCATTTAAAGTCCAGCAATTGTCCAATTCCCAACATGCTGTAATAATAATGTCCAAAGGCCAGAACCTTATAGGATTACCTACCCAACTGGCCAGCTAAAGTAACAGTTTGACAGAAGATGATGGAATTTTAATAAACACTGTGCCAAACTAGTTTCCTGGAAAAGGGAAACATTATTTTTAGAAGAAAATGGAATCTGTCTATTCCAACTGAAAGGAAAGGAGCACGGTTGGAAATGAGGGAATCTAAATCAATTTCTCTTTCTACTGAAGGACTCACTGGCTAAAAGACAGTAACAAAGTGGCTTAAACACCAAAACTGAGAATAGGACAGAGGTTATGACTCATAAAAGAGAAACCTTGCTATGCCTCCAACTTACAGATTTTGCAGTGATATTAGTTAGAGCTAAATTTCATCTGTGCCTAAAACTAAAGTAATTTCCTTAACTGATTTTCCAAAATCTCTCCTGAACCAAATGTCTTCCCCATTACAAACAATTTTTTTAAAGAATCCATTATTGAACAATATGTGATTTGGAATCTTGACCTTCTCTTTCTTAAGCAATACAGATGGATACACAAAAAGGGGTGGGGAACCTGCTGCCTCAAGGCCTGGTCTAGAACACTGATTCCTGAAATTATTAGTAAATGCCATGAGAGGAAGGTCCATTTCTTATACTACTACTGTATTCCTCACAAAGCTGAGGTCTTGTTTTTTTGTTTGTTTGTGGTTTTTTTGGGGTTGGGCAATGGGGTTAAGTGACTTGCCCAAGGTCACAACAGCTGGTAAGTGTTATGTGTCTGAGGTCGAATTTGAACTAAGGACCTCCTGAATCCAGGGCCAGTGCTCTATCCACTGTGGCACCTAGCTGCCCCCAAAGCTGAGGTCTTTAAAAAGAGTAGGCAGTTCAATACTTGCTGACTGATAATAGTATTTTCCAAACAGGGAAACTGGTAGAAAAAGCAACAGATTTAGAATCAATGGTCCTGGAGCTCAAATCTTGAATTGTTACTAGTTATGTCACTTCATGGCTCTCTACTTCAATTTCCTCATCTGTAAAATAAGGTGTTCAGACTAAACTGAAGTCACTTCCAGTTCCAAATCCTATGATTTTAAATATTACAGTTCCCATTAGGGAATAACATACAAAACAACATAAACATACATTTCGCTTAACAGTTGTCAAAGTACTTTCCCCATGTAATATTTTATGTTTACTAGATAACTCTGAGATATTAACATGCATTTTGCAGATGAGAAAAATGAATCTCAAAAAGCTAAATGATTTGTCCAAGGTCACATAAGTGTTTTTAACTATCACTGGAACTAGAACCTCAGAGTCCTTTGACTTAGTCCAACTTCACTGCATGGCTTCTTTAAAGCTTGGAATGTCTTACTTTCTTAAATATCATTATTACAGAAATACTCTCCACTTCAGGTGATTTTTATCATACTCTATAATTACATTATTCTTATATTACCAACAATACTGAAAATTCTCATTTATGAAAAAAAAATTTTTAAATAGCCCAATGTGCTTCCTAGAGCAGCATTTACTTCCTTCTATTTGGTCCATATTGTCTTCTTAGCTTAAGCTCCAGGCTTTTCCAGACCTCTTCCTTTCTCCTTCAATCCTCACACCTCTGTATACAGTTTGAGACATACAACCGCTTCATTTTACATATGAGGAAACTGAGGCCCAGGTGATATGAAGTGTGTTGCCCAAGGTCACACAATTAGTGACAGAGAGGCAATCATCCAAACCCCACTCCTCTACCTCCAAACCTAGCATATTCTCTATTGTACCTGACTATTTATATTCTACCTCTAATATATCTGTTACGGTTATGCTCAATGCCTTTCCACAACTAAGTCCACCTAAACCAACACTCCCTTTTATATTCCCTTCTGCTGCAAGCCTCAAATGTAACAGAACCATTTGTACATTAAGAGTTCCTATTCTGCCTAACCATAACATGACTCATCCATATGACAACACACCCACTCAGAAACTTTATGAAAACTTCTAAATATTCAATCTTAAAGTAAGAAATGGAAAATAAGTGGGTCTTTGAAAGACAATTTATTTGACTTCTTGTAACCACTGCTAAGTAATAATGTATAAATAAAGATACCCTTTCCTCAACGTAGTAACAAAGGTCCATTCTCCACCCTCAAAACTTTGGATGCTTACTGTATTTCAGAGTCAGCGTTAGAATGAGTGTAATGGACATTCAAGTATGATGTACCAATTTACAAAAACCTCAGCCAATTACAAACACAGCAGGAGGACACCAAGAATATTAATACTTAAGATTTGGCTTTTATAACTGCAGAAAAAGGGTTGTTACATATCCCAGGATGAAAATGGTGTCACCTTAACCCACCACTTCCACCGCCGCCGCCGCCTCCACCAGCCCACACATGCTCTTTAAACCCTGGAGCCTAAGAAGCTGGACAAGTTTCGCACTTCCAGGGGCCTCTCCCTCCCTTCGGCTTGTAACCTCTCCCACTGGTTTCTAAGAGGAAATCCCACTCTAACAGACAACCCGGACTGGCACTGCTGCTTGCCACCTTCGTCACCTGCTAAAACTGAGGGCTGTGGCTTGATTTGCTCCCAGAGATGGAATGGGGAGGGCGGAGGGAGGGCGGGGGAGAGGGGGCGGTACCTCACCGGAACTCGGGACCTGAGTCTGGAGGGGCTGGAAAAAGTCTGCCGGCAGCTGCTGCACGGAGAGGAAGAGCCGGCGGGCCGGAGCCCCTCACACTTACCGGGCCAGCGCAGCTTGCCCCCACTGCTCCCTACCCGCTGGACTCCGGGGAGCGCTACGCTGCCTTTCACCGAGAGTTAAATAGGAGGAAGTGCCTGGACCAGGAGGGGAGCCCGGGAGGTGGGGCCGCGCGGGAAAGCGGCAGCCTCAGTGTCCGACCCTTGCGGCCACCCTGAGCCGATCCGTCCTGGGCCCTCAGCCCAGTCCCCCGCCCCAGACTTAGAAGCCCACCTTGGGACCTGCAAGGGAGGGAGTGGCTGAGGTGGCCAAATAGGGACCCTCTAGGCCCCGCCCCCTCTAGGCCCCGCCCCACGCCCACGCCCCCCTCGCCCAGTCCCGCACTCACCAACTTAGAGTAGCCGAGGCTGGGATCCCGCACAGCCTGGAGCTCCGGCCCCTCGGGGGCTCCGGGGGGGAAAGGGAGGGGGAGGGGACTGCGGCCAAAGGGGGGAGGGGATACAGACCGGAAGCGGAAATGGAGCCTTTGAACTCCCGAGAATGCTTCCAGGTTTTAGTGACGGGTTCCTTCGTATCTCCAGCCAATCAGGATTTCGGGAGAGGAGTGCGGGACCCGAAGTGACATTTGTGCAAGCTGGGATTGGGCAGGGGTGGGCGGGAGCAGTGCGTAGCTGTTGCTTTGCCCCTGCTTTTTGGGTGGAGGAAAGAATCTCCTCAACCCCAGGGCCTAGGGAGGAAGCAAGGCACTCTCCTCCCAGAAAGTGCTCCCCCTCTTCCTCCCCAGAAGGATTTTAAGTCATTTCTCCCTTCTCCACTTCCAGTCTTTCTCTTCGGAGTTCCTCTTCCCTCCTCCACCCCATTCCCATTCTAAGCTTTCTTCTATCCAGTTTTCTTCTGTGCCCTAGACAAGATGTTGTGAGCACTCCAAAAATGAGATGGGCATCAAGAAGATATACTCTGTGTCCTGTTCTTTTGCTTCGTAAAAGGCGTGTTGAGTCTGGCTGTGCTTGGCATAGCAAATCAATCCCCGCGAAACCATTGTGCATTGTGTACTTCTACTTTGAACTCCGCCTCCTTTCACCTGCCTTCTCTCTGTTATTTTCTCGTGTGTGTGTGTTTCTTTCTCGTGGTTTTTCCCCTTGGTTCTGATTCTTCTTTACAACATGACTAATGTGGAAATATGTTTAAAAAATAAACTGTAGGTACACAAAACCAAAATAAAAACAATCCCTACTATAAGGGAACTTACATTCTACTCATGTTCTGTTACAAGGGGTCCATTCCAAGTGTTCTAGTGTAAAATTACTTCTAGGAAGAGGCAATGTGGAATAGTGAAAATACTTCCTAATTCTATAATACTTTAGTAATATTACCCCCATTTTACATGAGGAAATGGGATCTCCTTGAGTTGAAGTAAATTCTTTTATAACCTGGCTCCAGTCTATCTTTCCAGACTAAAACATAATACCTTCACAAACGTTGGTCCAGCCAAACTGAAATACATGCTATGACTCACACAAAGCATTGCATCTCTAGCCTCTGTGCATTAATAAATCCTTGTTGTTGACTGACCAGCTGACAGCCGGTTCCCACTGCCGGTCCCTCCCCACTTCCACCTTTTGAGACATACCGTCTTTCAAAGCTCAGTTCACGTGCCACCGCCTAAGCACGAGGCCTCCTCCTATCCTGATCCCAACACTTGCTAGTGGTCCCCACCTCAGTCCGTTACCATGTATTTACTTATTTTGTGTATATTTATTTTTTGCATTTGCTTACGTGTATGATGTTGTTTCCCCTATAAAATGTAAACTCCTTGAGTGAAGTAGTGTTTTGTCTTTCTGTCTCTAGTACCTGGTACACAAGTGCTTATGGTGATGCACCTAAGTGTCAAGGACTGGAACCCAGGCCATCTGACACCCAATTCCTTTCATCACCCCCTACACCACAGTGACTGCAAAGACCTGGGTTCTGATACGAATTTTCTGCTTACTATCTCTGCGAGCGTGGGGAAGTCAAGTAACAGAATTACCCTCTCTGGGCCTTAGTTTCCCCCTCTGTAAAACAAGGGGATTGGATTCCATGAACTCTAGGGTGGCTCGAAGCTACAAATCGCACATCCTTAGCTCCAGGTTTTCCTTTAAAGTCCCGACCTAGAACGGCCCAGCTTAGCTTCCGGAATCTATCAGTTTCAGCCCTAGGTGCTGGTTAAGTATGTGCGCAGGCGCAGCGGCTCCGGCAGTTGGGGAAACTGGTCGGAATCCGGAGTGGGGAGACCCAGGACTGCGTGCCGCATCTCCTAACCAATAGGAACCGTCAGCCCGAGTGTGTGGCCAATGGGACAATACGAGAGGCTGAACGGAGGACGGAAGGAGTGCAGTTCACGTGACGCGGGAGGGACGAGGGGCGGGGCAGGGAGGCCCTGGCTGAGGAGCCTCGGGGACAGGACGGCTGCTGCTGTGGAGGAGACGGCGGGTCGGGTCGGGTAGGGCCGCGTTCCCCCCCCTCTAACCCACCCACCCACCCACCTACCATCCTCCACGGGCGGGAAGGTAGCTCCACTCACTGTGATTCCCTGGAGCCCTGTGAGGGAGGGGAGCCTGGCAGTTTACTCTGCTTCCCCTTTCTTGCGAGGGCTAGGGCCCATCAGTCGCTGTCTGCTTTTAATCCCACCCCCCTAGCCTGGCCGGGGCCTCGGCCCGGGGCCCCTGTAAACTGCTGGGTTAGGTAAAGGGGGGATGGGGGAACCGGGGAGAAGCATTGATGGAGATGGGCGCATGCGCAGGATGGAGCCCCTGAACAAACCGGTTGCCCCTGTCTGGGTGGGGGTGTCTGCTTGTCTTCTTTACCTCTTTTCTTGGAAGGGAGACCACCTTCCTTGTTGTTCTGACCCTCTTGGCCTCATCTCCAGCCCTTGAACCTAGAGTATTTTGGCAGAAAAATAATTCAATTCCAGAATTACAAATTGTTACGCCTGGGAGGGGATAATAATCCTGCCTCAGTTTGCTCATCTGTAGATTTAGAGGAGCTTTGGTAATTAAGAGTCTTTGCAGCTCTGACAGCTTTTCTGAGGTCCCCCATTGTTTTGCAGACGGTCTAACTGAGGCCCATTATTCAGGGTTACACAGCTTGCTGGTGACAGAATTGGGGCTAGAATTATTCTCCTGTTTCTTGTGCTTTCCATGGCACCAAGCTCCTTTTCACTATCCTCCTAGTAGTCAGTAGTTCCTTACCCTGTTTCAGTAAGTATTCTCAGGTCTCTCTTAAAAATCAAAACAAATCAAACTTATAGCTTCCTATCAAGCTATTTCATTTTGTAGACAGAAAAGATATTTAAGTAAGAGGGACTTGCTCAGGGTCTCAAAGCTAACGAGTGCTAGAGCACGAGTGCTAGAGTCTCCTCGTCCAAGTCCAGTGTTCTATCATACCACATAGTGCTAGTCCCACCTCCTCTCCCATTAAGAGATGTTTCTCCCTCAATCTTTGTCCTTCCTTTTGTAGCATGTTACTGCACATCTCTGAGTCAGTCTGGGCTATACGACTGCCTTTTTGAAAGATTGTCTGAGCATTGGCCAGCCATTCTCCCCCTGATTATGAACTCTTCTCTGCCGGTTCTCCTGTCTTTATGCTAATGGTTTTTTAGCTCATCCCTGTAACTCCTCTCTTTTGGGCACTCAGAACTTAAGCAAACATTTACTAAGCACCAGCTGTTTGGAGAGTATTGTCCTTATTGCTGATAAAATTTAGGTCTCATTTAGTTTCTGTCTTCACTGAATTTATGGGTTAGTATGATGATAAGACTACAACAAGGAGTGAAATTTTCTGGTATCATTTGGTATTACAAGTGCATAAGGGAAGTAAAAACAAAGCACTATACTAAATATGAAGAAAGAAAAGCAATTGCTAAATGGAGAGCGAAATCAGGGAAGGTTTCATGAAGTGGGAGAAGGGAGCTTTAGAACTGGACTTGAAAGGAAAGATAGGAATTTGGTAGGCAGATAGGCCAGCATTCCAGGGTTAAAGAATGGTATAGAACCAGATGTATATATGGGATGGGAAATCCAATGTGATCATTTCCCTGATCCCTCATAGTTGTCATCAATCAATGCTAATTAAATAATCATAAGGTTCGTAGCATGATAGGATTTAAAAATTGGAAAGGGCACTGAAATCATCTAGTCCAACCCTTTTGTTTTACAGGTGATGAAACTATAACCTAGAGAGGGTAACTGACTTGACCAAGGTTATATAGGTAATGGCAGAATCAGTATTTGAACCTTAGTCTTTTAACTCCAAATCCCCTTTTAACTCCAAATCCTATACCCTTGTTGATGAAATGGACCATGTTTAACTTTGGCAGAAGGGAAAGATTGAAGAGGGGGAAGGGTGGTCCAGACCTATGATTTCATTCGTATAGAAACCTCCCTCTATCAATGCTGATCTGTACTTGCTCATCAACTTACAGCCTTAGAAAGGTGGCTAGGAAGGGGCAGCTAGGTGGTACAGTGGATGGAACACTGGCCCTGAACTCAGGAGGATCTGAGTTCAAATGCAGCCTCAGACCAAACACTTGACACTTACTAGCTGTATGACCCTGGGCAAGTCACTTAACCCCAATTGGCTCACCAAAAAAAAAAAAAGGTGACTAGGGCCCTGAGAGGTTAAAGTGACTTGCCCAGGGTAATTCACATAATGAGTGCTTTTCAGAGTCGGAACTTGAACCCTGAGCCTCCTTCATTTCTCTCTCAGTGCCTATCAGGCCATGGAAATGGCATGGCCTCAGCTCTTCAGGATTTATCACCATCAGCTTAGAGAGTACTCTTGTGCCTATTCTATCTGTCATACTGTTCTCTCTGTTTTTACTTTGCTTATAGCTTCATTCATGGACCACATTGTTTTATCTTAGGAAGCTAATGTCCTAGAAGGACTTCTTAAGCTAACATGAGACTAATGCCTAGTGACTTTAACATTATACCCTAACTTGAACTTCTAGGCTTACTTAGGGTCTTGTTTTGTTTTGTTTTTTAAAGAAAATAAATGGTTATAAGAAATAAATTTCTTTTGAAATTTTTATTAAAGCCAGTATCTGGCTTCTCAGGCATCTATAGTTGTCCCTTCCAGCTGCTTTATTTTATATAAGCTTGTGGTTAGGCACTGTTCAATAGAAGTTGAAATGAATTGCATTTTTCACCTTAAATTCTCATAGTTGAATAGCCAAAGAAACTATTTCTAATAATGTCGGACTGTACCAAGGAATAAGTCATTCATGCATGACCTATAATAATCTGATGTCTGAATTCTGAGTAAATATAGGATGTATGAATAAGCACATTGAAATCCTTTCATGTCAGTGTTTGCCTTTAAATTTTAAATAGGAAAAAAATTTTTTTCTGTGTTACTATTTGGGATAACTTTTTTGTTTATGTTTGAAAGTTAAAATCTAGAATTGACAGTTTTACATATGCAACGACTTTGGAAATTCTCTGGGACTCTACTCTTTAAAAAAGTATATATTAAATGTATTGTCATTACTTTCTAAAATTTTTGTAAGATAACACCCTAATAATTTATAATTGATTCTCTAGTATAGCAGTGTTCTTTCAATCTTTCCTAATTTTTAATTTTCTGACTCAGCACGTAAATTTTCTAAAATATCTCCAAGATTAATTTATTCATTGCATATTTAAGATATCATATGGCCTATGAATACTCGTATGGGTAAGAGCGTTAAAGTAAATCAGTTAACGCCACCTATAACGTCATGGATTTGGATAGGTGATTTCTGTGGTCAATTTCAGCTCTAAGCCTTGTGGTCATTGTTATAATGTTGATGTGGTGATACAGGGTTAGCTTGTGTTATGTACTTTCCTATCAACAAGCGTTTATTAAGGGCCTACCAAAGATTAAATACAATGCAGATCTTGTCCTCAAGGAGTTTAACTGTCTAAATTGCAGTTATACAAATAATTGTAAGTAAAGGAAAATGAGGTAAGTGCGAAGAAGAGGTAGGCAGAAGGTATGTGCAATGTGAAGAGGTGGAATCTCAGTTGGGCCTTTTAAGGAAAGGGAGGGGTTAAGTCTAAATAGACAAATGTCTGGATAGAGTTGAGGCATGGGAGATGTCATGAGGTGTTATAGAAAGGGGAAGGAGAGGATGTAACTTTGGCAGGAGTGGAGGATATGTGATTAGGACTAGTTTGAATTAAAGCTGGAAAGACAGGCTTCAGTAAGACCATTGAAAGCACTGAGTGCTAGTGTTTCTACTTTGTTTGATAGACAATAAAGCCACTGAAGGTTGTTGAGTTGAGATGTATATAGAGGATATGATTACACAGCCTAGACAAATCTTATGGCATGTTTTCTTATGATAATGCTTACTACCTCATCAAAAAATGGTATCCATTGGCGAGAAAATTCCCAGTTACAGTGCCACCTACTCTGGTAATTTTATCAGTAATGGAAACAGACTTGGACAAGAAAATCTGGATTTTGGTTTTGCCTCAGACTCGCTATGACATTTACTTAATCTTTTGAGCCTCAGTTTACCACTCTGTAAAATGAAGGGGTTGGATAAGATGATTGAATTGTGTCCTTCGGAGCTCCAATGACATACACTGTTTAAATTTGTTTAGGTGATTATGCATTCTTTTTGTGTCATGGAACCCTTGGTGAAACCTCTGGACACCTCAAAATAATGTTTTCAAATGCATAAAATTAAATATATAGGATTACAAAGAAAATGAATCATTTTGAAATTCAAGAATCAAAATATTAAAAAGCAAATTCACTGACTACATGTTAAGAACCCCAATCTCAAATCTGGGGTAGCAGGTGCTTACCTGTAATCCCTGGGGCAAGCTGAAGCTGGTGGATCGCTTGAGCTCTGAGCTGTAGTGGGCTGAGCTCACTGGGTGTCTGTACTAAGTCCAGCGCCAATATGTTCAGCCTCTGGGAGTGGGAGGGCCATCAGGTTGCCTAAAGAGGCCAAACCAATTCAAATGAGAAATGAGTAGGCCTGCATTCCTATATTGATCAGTATGTAAGATCAGGCCCCGGATTGGGACATTACCCTTCCAACCTAGGTGGAATAGGGAAACACAATCTCAAATAAAATCTATCCTAAATATATTTGACCTTTTTAACCAGTGTCTTTATATTAAATGTGTTTGATAGCTTTTTGCTGTTATGAAGCTTCCAACGTATTTGGAGTATAAGAATAAGCTTTATTTAAATACTTAATAGAAGTGTTGATAAATGCCATATTAACTTAAGATTATAGGGAAATTTATGGAATCAAATTTCGTTTCTTTGTGGCTAACTATACATTTGCCTTTTAATATTCTCATTCAGGTATTGAGAAAATATAAATATGAGGAACTGATACTTGTGAATGTTCCTGAAGGAAACACAAGCTTTAGAGTTAGGGGTTCATGGAATGTTTGAGCTGAAGGGGACTTGAGAGATCTAGGCCAAGATGAAGTAACTTGTCCAGGGTCCCTTAGCTAGTTAGTAGCAGAACCAGGACTAGAAGTCATTTCTCCTAATTCCCAATCTAGTGCACTTTCCTTCACACCCATTTGTGCAAGCAGTGTTTATTGTTTATTTTTTTCTCCAAAACAAAGCTGATATTATTGGATGGGTATTTAAGTTGGAAATTTTACCACTGTATGATCTTAGGAGGCATCTTTCTCTGAATAATGTTAGAAGACTGATGATGTAATCAAATATGGCAGAATCCATGTCTAACTGATTTACATTTGAAATAGTCATCAGTTTATAGTATTGTTAATAAAATAAGCCTTCCAGAAGTTTGTTGTGGTTTCAAATAAAGAGATTTTTGAAGACTGACTTTTCCAATAAATGATTTTTCTCTTTAGCTCAATGAATGTCTAAACTTTATACAAGTTGTCCCAAAAATCTTAGTGCAATTTTAAGCTTAGCATAAAAGTGCACTGAGATTTTTGGGACAGTCCGTGTACATCCTGCCTTCATTTAGTTCTGTGATTGACATTGAGAAGATTTAAATTGATCCTGTATCATTTTCTTATTGATCCTATTAATAAGTAATTGGTTTTGCACTGTAACTGCTTTTGTTTTTTCACTGCTTAAGTTCTTTGTCTCTGAACTTAGTTCAGAGTTCAGCTGGCTTAAATGGGTTAAGTTTAAAAATCTAGCTCTCCTGCCTCAAGGAATTTAACTGACTTTGGAGAATATGTGAGAAAGCAAGAGAATTTGGACCTGATATCTTTACCACCAAGCGATTCTTCAGGGATGTCTGGTTTGCTGTCCAAAAGTCTGGGCTACTATCTTGAACCTGCACTCAGACAATGAATACTTCTTAATCTCATAAAAGAAAAAAGGGGAGAGGAATCATTGCCACCACCCCCCCTTTCCAGACTTCCAACCAATTATGTTGTTCCCTGTGCCTCACCTCTGTAACCGGTCATGTTGCCTTTAATTCCATGATGTCATTTACCCTATTCTGTTCTTTGTTCTATATTCCACAAACCTATAAAAGGGGAGCTGTGCTTTTCCTAGGGGTCTTGGCATTAATGAAAGCAGTCCATTGATCCATTTATCGATAAGTAACGTGCTCCTGCTAATAAAGATTATCTTGTGCAGAGATCTGCCTCAGTTTACCTTTTTGTGAAAATTTAATTGCAACAGCATCGAACTGCATGATGTAGTACCTTAGGGGATAGCCTTGGGAATCACTTCTTTATGCTTAGGACCAAAGGATTTGGAGCTGAAATGAATCTTAGAGATCATCTAGTTCTACCTACTTATTTTGCAAATAAGGAAATTGAGGCCCAGAGAAGTTAAGTAATTTGTTTTATGTCACGAGGTAAATAATAGTCACAGTAGAAGTCAGAAGTCAGACTCAGTCTTCTCCAAATTCAGTGCTTTTTCCACTTCACTACACTTAACACACACACACACACACACGCGCGCGTGCGCGTGTACGTATATTTGTATGCATGTATATGTGAGTAAATGTATGTATGTATATATAAAATCAGAGAAATGTAAGCTGACTTTGTTGTGCATTTTTCTTTAATAATTTTGTTAGATTTCTATGTTCTGGTCTCCAAGGGTTAATGATCTGTGACATTCATATGCTGTTTTAGTAAGGTTACATTTGCATACAACTTCCAGTGATCTTTAACTGTGACAAAGAAATTTTTCTGTATACTAAAATCTGGCAGAGCTCATGCCTTAAACTGTGTTGCCAAATTAGAAGCTTTTACGGAAATATAATCATTAGTAACCTTTAAAGATTAAATTTGCATGACTCCTTTTCAACTTGGCAAGCATTTAGTCGCAAATATATATAAGGTACTCTGCTTGGCAGGGAAATACGATAGAAGGAAAAAATTCCCTGTTCTCAAGGAGCTTACATTCTTCTGGGGATACATTTGTACAGAAAATTAAATATATGACCATTTGAGGTTGAAATTAACAGCTCAGGGGATTGCAGAAGAGTATCTCCAAGAGGTGGCACTTGGATTGAGCTAAGAATTCTAAGAGATGGAGGTGAGAAATAAATTCCAGCCCATGAGTAGGTGGGAAGTGTAATGCAGAACTCTGGTAACAGTAAGTAGGCCAATTTAGCTAGAAACCTGGGCCATGTGAAGAAGAGTAGTATGAAATTATGCTTGGAAAGGTAGGCTGGAGCCAGATTGTAAATGAGTGCTGAGTGGAGGATTTGTTTTTATCCTAAAGACAGTAGAGAACCTCTAAAGATTTTTGACAAGGGAGTGACTTAGGCCTGTACTTTTGAAAGATTATTTTGACAGTTGTATGGAGAATTGGAGAGGGAAGAAGAGACTGGAAGCACGGAGACCGATTAGGAGGATGTTGAAGTAATCTAAGCAGAGATAAGTGCCTGAGTTAGGGTTGTAGTCATGTAAGTAGAGGGAAGGAAAAGAAAGGAGAGAGATATTATGTTGGTAGAAGTTTGGAGGAGAGGTGAGTTCAGACAGGAAAATAAGTGCTGTTTTGAACATGTGGGATCTGAGATGCCTACAAGACATCCACAAGTGGAGATGTCCAGTTGGTGATTTTGGAGTAAAACTCGTATCAGGGCTAGTTGTGTAGATTCTGGAGTCATCTGCATATCTCTAACAATTGAACCAGTGGCAACTCAGCAAGAATTAGAATGTAGCAAGAAAAGGGTGGAAGGTGCAGGACATTGAGGAATAATGATCCAGGAGAAGCCACAAGGCAGGGTCAGACAAGTTGGAAGAGAACTGTGGAAAAGGAGGTGGTTGTTACTGTCACAATCTGTAGAAGTCAAGAGCTGTGGGGACCAAGGAAAGGCCATCAGATTTGACCTTTTCTAAATGATTGGTAACTTTGGAGAAAAGAGGTAGGGTCAGAAGCCATTTGCAACAAGTAAGTGGGAGTTGAGGAAGTAGAGGCTGAAGGTAGAGGGCTTGTTCAGAAATTCAGCTATTGATTGATAAATGATAAAAGGATATGAACAGGCAGTTTTCAGATGAAGAAATCAAAGCTATAGTCATGTAAAAATGCTCTAAATCACTATTGATTATAGAAATGCAAATTAAAACAACTGAGGTATCACCTCACACCTGTCAGATTGACTATGTGACAGAAAAGGGAAATGACAAATGTTGGAGGGGATGTGGGAAAATCGGAAAACTAGTGCACTGCTCCTGGAATTGTGAACTGATCCAACCATTCTAGAGAGCAGTTTGGAGTTATGCCAAACCCCCTTTGACCCACCAATACCAGTACTAAGTCTGAATCCCAAAGAATTTTTTTTAAAAGGGGGGGGGAGAAGAACCTATATGTACAAAAATAAAGAATTGGACATTGAGGGGATGCCCATCAATTGGGGAAGGGCTGAACAAGTTATGGCATATAATTGTGATGGAACGCTGTTGTGCTATGTGAAATGGCAAGTAGGATGGTTTCAGAAAGACCTAGAAAGACTTATATGAACTGCTGCAAAGTGAAATGAGCAGAACCAGGAGACATTGTACATACTAACAGTAATATTGTAACATGATCAGCTCTGAATGACTAAGCTATTCTCAGCAATAAAATCCAAGATTGTATTGTATGATCCAAGACAGTTTCGAAGGACTTATGATGAAAAATGCTACCCACCTCCAGAGAAAGGACTGGTGCAGTCCGAATGCAGATCAAAGCATGCTTTTTATCTTTCTTTTTTGTTCATGTTGTTCCGTGTTTTCTTTTACAACATGACTAATATAGAAATGTGTTTTGCATGGCTACACATGTATAATCAATATAAAGTTGCTTGCCTTCTCAAAGAGGGGGGAGGAGTCATAGGGAGAGAATTTGGAACTCAAAATTTAAAAAAAATGTTAAAAATCATTTTCCTATGTAACTGGAATATATATATGTATGTATGTATATAATTTTTTAAAAGTTATTCAGCTATGAGCTGGGCTTGGTAGCAGGTTCTAGTAAAGGTATTTTAAGTGAGGGAGACATATTTGTAGATAGAAGAGAAAGGTGGAGTAGCTAAGGAAAGATTGAAGGTAGAGGTGGAGGTGAGAAACAGATTAGAGAGAGAACAAGCACCCAGAGAATGGAAACAGTGGGATCATGAACAAGTAGGGGAATTAACTTTGACAGCCCTTCACAGAGGGATGGTTCACTAGCCGTGGAATGTGAATGGCCACTTCCATGATTTATACCTTCTTCCAAGTTCTGACAAAACTCTTAAGAGCTGGTGACTATAATTTTTCTTTTTACCCTTGTATAATAATAACCTAGATCTGCACTGATGTGCAGAACTTCTTTTCTTTGAAAGATTTTAAAATGCAGCCAGGATTGTAAGAAAGCAGATATATCTCAGGTTAAATTAAATTATATTGGGCAAATGAAGAAACCATATTTTAAGCATGTTAACACTTTTTGTCCAGTAGAAGTGAATAAACTTCTTTTGCCTAAATTCAATCCTGTCATACTGATTCTGACTGTGAACAGAGTAGTCAAGTCAACTTTCTACCAAATTCTGCTCATGACTGTTTAGCCTCTTCAGGATAAGAAAAAGAAATGATGGTAATACATTTTCCTGTTACTTTTACTGCAAGGTGTTAAGGCAGTAGGGCATAAAAAATAGTTAGCAGACTTGGGTTTGAGGCTCATCACTGACACTTATTAGCTATATTCCCCCTGAACCTCAGTTTCCTTATTTAAAATTGGATTACTTATGCTACTTACTTCATAGGGTTGTTGTGAGGAAATTGCTTTTTAAATCTTAAAGAGAAATGTGAGCTGCTCTTGTTTATTGTATCTAACAAGTAATCTTTTCAAAAGCCAGAAAAAGCTTTTTCTTTTATTTGAAGTACTTCTTGTTCAATCTTACCCCCCTAAACAATTTTTCGTAACAGGTTAGAAACCAAAAGCATTGAACTTGGAGTCAGAAAACCTGGATTCCATCCTAGTTCTGCTACAGTGTCTTTGGCCTTGAGCAAATCACTTAACTTCTCATCTGTAAAATAAGGAGATCTTAAAGTGTAGGTTTGAGCATGTCACTCCCCATGCCTGTTCAGCAAACTCCAGTGGCTCCCTATTCTAGGAACAAATGTAAAATCAATTAATTTGGTTTTTAAAGCTCTTCATGACTTGTTTTGTTTCAGTTGTCTTACTCCTCTCCACATGCTCTCCAATCCAGTGACACTGGCCTCCTTGCTGTTCTCAAATATAAAACTCCATCTTCCACCTCTTTTTTCACTATCTGTTCCCCGTGACTGGAATTTCCTCCATGTGCCTAATGGCTTTCAAGTCTCAGCTAAAATCCCACCTTCTGCAAGAAGCCTTTTGAGGTCCCATTTAATGGTAGTGCCTTTTCTCTGAGATTATCTCCAATTTATCTTGTATACATCTTGTTTGAACATAGCTATTTACATGTTATATCCTCCCATTAGACTGAGTTCCTTAAGAGCAAGCACTATTTTTGTCTTTCTATTGCCTGGCACATAGTAGGTGCTTAATAAATGCTTGTTTACTTGATTGGATAAGATGACACATCTTCAAACTCTAAAATCCTACAGTTCTATAAAAAAAAAATCTGTATGCCTGAAAAAAGAACCCTTCTTACTTCCCAAGGATCAGAACATTCCCTTTAGTATTCAACTCCATAGTGTCTAATATAAGAAGCAGCTTGGTATAGCAGAAGTACTGGATTTCGTGTTAAGAGGACCTGGGTTTAAAGCTCAGCTTTTATAGTTAACACCTGTGTGACCTTGGACAAACCACTTCAGTTCTTTGTACTTAAATTCCTTATCTGCAAAAAAAGGGAGTTGGACTAGCTAACCTGACTAGCCTTCCAGCTGTAAGTCTCTGCTCCTTGAAATGATTATGATCACTTAATGTTGCTTGACTGCCTGCTGGTCCCTCCTCACTTTGAACTGTTATTCCATCCCTGCCTAGAGCAGTCCTAGCTCCTCTTGCTCGTATCACTATGCACTTTTTGTCTACTGGTCTTGCTTTGTCCTCACTCTGCATCCTGAAAATCAGAGGTCATAGTTAAGCTAGATAGTATTTATTATTATTGCATTTCTCTTAAATGTTGGCCACAGGTTAATTTGTTTTAATTTGCATTCAGCCACTTAGGTAAAAGAGAGATTAATTATGCAGTATTTCAGAGCTGAATATATAGCTAGACCTAAGAATGGTCCATGACAGACTATTTAAGGGGAAGAGAATAGCTGTTGTCAGTTGGAAAGAAAAATCATCTTGAGTATTTCTGGTAAAAGGAGAGGAATTCTGAAGGCCATTATGAAGTGAGAAGACGGGGTCCAAATCCCAGTTCTGCCACTTACTTCCTGTGTTACTATAGGTGAGTCACTTCCGCCTCCCTGGGTTTGTTTCCTCCTCTGCCAAAGGAAACAGTTTATATCTCTAAATAAAATCTTTAAGCAGTTCCATGTTGCTCGGACAGATCACAGTTCTTTTCAAACTGGTTGGCTACGTTACATTCTGGAATGGTAGTGTATTTGAATAGTTTATTCAAAGCTAATGAAAGATTACTCTACCACATATATGCTTATAAGGCAAGGGTGTAGTTATATCCTTTGTAGATAGAAGATGACCCTGTTTAACCAATTTTCCCTCTGTTTTTTCAAAGGTAAATTTCCATTTCAGGTGTATACTATATACTTTTGTGAGGTAACGTATAGTTGAAGCAGCAGGTGAAAAGCATGTCTAGAAATTAGGAGACCTGGATTTTAGTCCCACTTTCTACACTTATTAGTTGTGTAACTCTGGAAAAATCACTTTACCTCTCTGAGCCCCTAGGTTCATCCCCTATAGAATGGGGATGATATTCTACTACGTACTCCCACAGGATTATTCTGAGAACGATGCATTATAAACCTTAACGTGTCATAGAAATATGAAGGAGGTGGGAGTGGTTGTAAGAGGGAGAGAATAAGCATTTATGTAGGGCCTACTAGGTACTTTTTTTTTTCTTAACAAATATTATCCCATTTGATCCTTACAACAACCCTGAGAGGTAGGTGCTATTTTTCTCTCCATTATACAGTTGAGGAAACTAAGGCAAACAGAGGTTTGATGGTTTACCCAATGTCACACAGCTAATAAATGTTTGAGGCCACATTTGAGTTTAGGTCTTCCTGACTCCAGCCCCAGCATTCTCTCCACTATACCACCAGCCGCTTCTGAACTGTTATTAATCATAATCGTTATCTAGTTTAATGACTGGCATTTCTTTAGGATTTAAATTTTAATGACATTTTATAGACATAAATTTACAGTAACCCTTCAAAGTAAACAGTGCAGAAGTGCACCCTCATTTCATAAGGAGAAAACTGAAACTGACAAGAAGTGTAGTAACTTGGCCCCAAGGTCACATAGCTAGTAACAGAAGTAATCTGTGTCATGCTTTTTCCATAGTACCACACTAATTATTCCATGAAATAGCTAAATTGTGTCTATTCTCCTCAAGAATATAAGCAAACTAGTTGTTTTTTAATGCTGTGATATAGAATCACAGAATTTTCAAACTGGAAGGGACTTTAGAGATCATAATATTAACCATTCTGTCTCCAAACATTTCTTAAAGTACCAGGCCCTATGCTAACTGCTGAGGATAGAAACAGAAATAAACCATCCCTTTTCCTCATGGAGTTTCCTTTTTTTTTTTTAAATTCAGGCTTTAATCAACACCAATAAGATTAGCATTTCTATACATAAAGCAAAACAGAGAAAGAGGAGCAATATTAGAATCACAAAGCTCTGTTATGAGCAACTTGCTTTTCTCCTTAAACATGTAATAAATTCACCCTGTTATCTCTAAAGATATCTTGCTTTTCTGTGTTTCTTACCCACCTTTGTTTTGTTCTTATTTATACATCTTTTTACATGTTTCAATGACCTTTTTATTTTTTTTCCCTTTTTGTTGGTAACCCTGTTGCTGGTGTCCCATCGCTCCCCATTTCAAATACCCTTCCAATATCCGTCACCAAATTGAAAGTAAGAAAAATAAAATCCTGATATTAGATATGTGTTGGCCACGTGCAAAAACATATGATTCCTCTGTACTTTGAATTTGTCACCTTTCTGTCTGGAGTTGGATAACGTTCCTTTTCTATTCTTTTGCGATTGTGATTGGTCATTGCATTGATCAAGTTCTTAAATCTTGTAGAGTTTTTTATCCCCCTTTACAGTATATTCCCTGGGTCCTTTCTCACTTCACTCTATATCCATTTATACAATTTTTCCCAAGTTTCTCTGAATCAGAGCCCTTTCCTAATTTCTTTATGCTAAATTTGTAATGCCATATATATGCCAAATATATAATGTGAAATTGTATATTTAATGAAATTATATTACATTGTATTCATATGCCTTAATTTGCTTCCCCAACTGATGCCCTACCCCCCCCTTTTTCCAGTCCTTTGTCACTACCAGAAGAACTGCTGTAAGTATTGTTCGGTATATAGGCCCCTTTCCTCTTTAATCTCTTTCAGTTATAGGTCTAGTAATGGTATTGAGTCAAAGAGTACACAAAGTTTGGTCGTTTTATGGATGGTTCTAAAATGCTTTCCAGAATGATTGGATCAGTTCACAGAAGGAGTTAATACTGTAATGGAGGAAACATACATATATAAGTATATACAGAATTCATACAGAATGAATCCAAGGTTGTTTGGGGTGGGAGAGTAATCAGGAGAGGCTTACTGTAGAAAATGGCACCTGAACTGAATCTCAAAGGAAACTAGAGATTCCAAAAGTTGAAGATGAAGAAACAATGAATTCTGGGTAGGCAGTTAGCAAATACCAAAGCCTAAAAGCAAGCTATAGAACACTGTATGTGCAGAACATTGGAACAATTCAGTATGGCTACATCACAACAGAGGTAGAGAAGAGGAATGTATGAGGCTGGGAAAGTAAAAAGGGTGAGATTGTGAAAAGATTTAAATGTCAGACATCATTCCTTATCTTGCTTGGAGGATCTGCTCAGGTGCCACCTTACATGTTTCTCCAACTATTAGTGGCCTTTCCTTTCTCAAATATTTTTAGAATATTTTGTTTTCTTTCTTATTTCCCTCTCACTTGTGTTATACTTATGTACATGTAATTTTTTGAGAGCAGAGGCTATTTAGTTTTTGTGTTTGCACCACTAAAATCTTGTTCATAGTGGGCACCGAATGTTGTTTTTGTTTTTAATTGAATTGAGAAAACTGATAACGAGAGAAGTGAAATGGTTGTCTGGGATCACAAGGTTCGTAGCAGTGGTGCTCCTGAAATCCAGGTCTTGTTGAATCCCTGTCCACTGCAATTTCTGCTGCTTAGGATGCTGTAGTTTGAATCTTCTGTAGTTCGCCAGATGTAGCGTAGCAGATTGGGCAGCAGAGAATTAAGTAAATCATAAGATTTTGAGCTAACAGGGACCTTAGACCTTAGAACTTGTCAGTTATCTGTCTTATCTTCTCATAATTATTGCAGACCTTTCTACCTTTGAGTAGAATTCTACCCAATTATAAGCATTCTTGGAAACTGGGTGCCTTTTCATGTGTAATTTTTTTGGTTTTGGCTTAAAGCTTAGAAACTTCACTGTTTTATCTTTTACTGTAAAGAGCAAATCAAGACATTACTTTGCTGCTGTCATTGGTCCTCTTCAAGACCAAAGGACAAGCAACCATAACACTCTAAAGAGCCTATTATTTGACTGTGAATCTTTTGCTTTGAAAAGTCTTACTTACATTTCCTGTAGTTTGGAATCTTCATTAAAAAAATCTTCCTGGACACTTAAGGCACATTTCTTTTTAGTTTTACTGAAGAAGGGGAGCTGTTCAAGAACAAAACTTTGAATTTAGGATTACAAGAGGGAGGCATTATGGTATAGGAAAAGGTTAGCTTTAATTCAATGATAATGGGTTCAGATCCCAACTTTGACAACAGTAACCTATGTGACCTTCAGTAAGTAATTTCTGGGCCTCAGTTTCCTTGTCTATAAAAGAAAGGGATTGGGGCAGATCACCTTGCCCAGACTTTTGCTTGTGCACACGTAAATAGAATGTATATATGCATCATGATGAAGTGGAAAGAATATTTTTGTTGTTGTTCGCTTGTTTCTGACTGCTCATGACCCCATGAATCATAGCATGCCAGTCCCTTCTATCCTCAACTACCTCTTGAAGTCTGTCCAAATTCATGTTCATTTTTTCCGTGATACTATCTATCCATCTCATCCTCTGCTGTCCTATTTCCCTTTTGCCTTCAGTCTTTCCCAACATCAAGGTCTTTTCCAGTGAATCCCATCTTCTCATTATGCCAAAGTATTTAAACTTCAGCTTCCGTATTTTACTTCCCAGTGAAAAGCCCGAATTAATTTCTTTAAGTATTGACTAATTTGATCTCCTTGCTGTGCAAAGGACTCTCAAAAGTCTTCTGTAGCAAAACAGTTTGAAAGCATTGATTCTGCAGTGCTCAGCTTTTCTAATAGTCCAACTCTCACAGCCGTACATTGCTTCTGGAAAACCATAGCTTTGACTATATGGACCTTGGTCGGCAAGGTGATATATCTCTGCTTTTTAGTATGCTGTCCAGATTTGCCATAGCTTTCCTTCGAAGGAGCAAGTGTTTTTTAATTTCATGGCTGTGGTTACTTGTCTGTCTTGATTTTTGAGCCCAAGAATATAAAATCTGACACTGCTTCCACTTCTTCTCCCTCTATTTGCCAGGATGTGATGGGAGCAGTTGTCAAGTTCTTAGTTGTTTTTTGTTTTGTTTTTATGTTAAGCTTCAAGCCAGCTTTTATGCTTTTTTCTTTCACCCTCATCAAGAGGCTTCTTAATTCTTCACTTTCTGCCAACAAAATGTTATTCCATATCTGAGAGTATTGATGTTTCTCCTGGCAAACTTAATTCCAGCTTTTGATTCATTCAGTTTAGCATTTTGCGTGATGTACTCTGTATATAAGTTAAATAAATAAGGTAACAAATATATAGTTTTGTTGTACTCCTTTTCCAGTCTTAAACCAGTCAGTTGTTCCATGTTCAGTTCTGTTGCTTATTGGCCCACATACAGGTTCCTCAGGAGACAAGTGAGATGACCTGGCACTTCCATCTCTTTGAAGACTTGCCATATTTTGTTGTGATCCGTACAGTTAAAGGTTTTAGTGTAGTCAGGGAAACAGAAGTAGATATTTTTCTAGAACTCCTTTGCTTTCTCCATAATCCTGCAAATGATGGCAATTTGGTCTCTAGTTTCTCTACCTTTTTGAAAACCAGCCTGCTTTTCTGATAATTCTCAGTTCACATGTTGCTGAAGGCTAGCTTGCAGAATCTTAAGCATGACCTTGCTGGCATGTGAAGTGAGCACAGTTGTTCAATAATTTGAACATTTTTTGGTGTTGTCCTTCTTTAGGACTGGAACATGGATTGATATTTCCCAATCCAGTGGGCACTGTTGTGTTTCCAAATTTGCTGGCATGTTGAGTGCAGCACTTTAATTGCATCATCTTTTAGGGTTTTAAATAACTCAGCTGGACTTCTATCACCTCCCTTTGCCTCATTGTTAGCAACGCTTCATAAAGCCCACTTGACTTCATTCTCCAAGATATCTGGGTCTAGGTCAGTATTATTGCTAATAGAAGGGGGCAGGATGCAGAGAACAGCATGATGTACTGGACTGATTACAAATTTTGATCCTTTGATTTAGAATCCCAAGAGATCCCGTAAGAAACTTGAAGTTGGAAGATCTGAGGTTGAAGCTGTTCTCCTTGCAGCCTCCCCATCCCCACCCTTGTAGCAGTGTGATCTGAGGCAGATCTTGTCACCTCCCTTAGCTTCAGTTTCCTCATTTCTAAAATGGAGATAAGAGATTCATTGGCTACCTTACAGTGTGGAAGCATGTCATGAACTGTCAGGTATTGTAAGGTTAATAGTTTAAGTGAGAACTAAATTGTTAGATATTTGTGAATGAAAACATTAAGAGAGTGAGTACATTTTATATGAACTTTGTGTTTATAGTTAACTTCATTTGAACCAATGATTTCTTATGCCCACAATGATGTTATCTTTCTGATTTTTATTGTTTAAATAGAAGCGTTTGGTTGGAGAGTCATCAGAAAACTAAAATGAAACCTTCCTTTCATCTTAGTCAAGAAATTCAAAGGAACTAACACTCAGATTCAGAGAAAGCTATGTGCATTGTTCATAATTAATGGTGGTGGAAAGGAATTTATTTCATGAAAGAAAGGGACATTTTCTATTAAGTTCTTTAGATTTTATCCCACCCTTCCAAGGGAAAGGCTTTGCAAGAGATACAAGCTTCAGGGACAGAAAAGATGTTGACTACTTTAGTGGAGTTTTGATATATGTTTTTCTTGTTCAGTTTAAAGGATGAATATCCACAAGCCATAACCAGTTCTAGGTTTCTTCCTTTTTGTCTCTTCACATTCCACAAGTAACCTTAACTGCACTTATTTTTTGTTGAGCAGAAAGGATGTGAGGATGGAGAGAATAAGGTATAGAGAAGCCTATGCCAAAGAAAACCATAGGCAGCTTTGTAATCCTTTTAAGGTTGTGGCACAGTTCTGAACTTGATGGGAAAAAAAACTAGGAGAAGCATTCATCATTCCCCTACCTTATTCTACCCTTCTTTTTCTCCCATCCCCATAGTCCCAAACATTTATATGTGTACACACATAAACAGAATGTGAGTGTGCATGAGGGGGTGGCATAACATAGTGGAGCAAACTCTAGGCAAGGAGTCAGGAGACCTGGGTTCAAGTGTCATCTCTGCCACTAACTCTTGTGACCCTGGGCAAGTCACATTACCTTCCTGCACCCTAATTTCTTCTTTTTTAAGATGGAGGTTAGACTAGATGATCTCTAAGGTTCCTTCCAGATATAAAACTCTCTGATTCTGACATTATCACATGCTGGCAATCTGTGTAACCTTGCACAAATCACTGTATTTACTTAGGATCACTAACATCCCTTCCTCACTTGTAGTTCACATGCCTATATGTACTAGTCACTCTCAGTCCTATTTCAACTGTACTCTTTAGGCTAGACATTGACAAAAAGATATAAGGAAATCAAGGCTGTTTTGACAAGCCAGGACCTGAAGACAACACTGATTTGTCCTGACATACTGGTTAGAAAACAGTGCCTTATATCCATTTGTCAGCTACATTCAACTCAATTGATACCATCAACAAGATCTCTTTCAATTCAGTTAAGATACATACACACATAATATACATATATATAAAGCATTGTTTAGTTAGTACCAGTTCATTAGAATACTAGACATTATATCTGCAAATTATTTTCAATGCATTTCTTCTCGATACTTCTTTATTTCAGTGCATCCACTACAAATTTCCAGATGTTTTTTGTTGTTTCAATTGTTTTTCAATTATGTTCGATTCTTCATGACTCCTGTTTGGGGCTTTCTTGGTAAAGATATTGGAGTGGTTTACCATTTCCTTCTCCAGCTCATTTTACAGATAAGGAACTGAGGTAAACAGGGTTAAATGACTTGCTCAGGGTCACACAACTAGTAGGTGAGGCCAGATGAGTCTTCCTGACACCAGGCCTGGTACTCTATATCCTATGCCACCTGGCTGCCCACCCATCTGTTCTTACCTTATGGGAAAAGTGATATAGCACTAAGGTAAGTTAGCTCTTTGATTAGCCGGGAGATAATTATTCATAGAATTATAGAAGGCTAGAAGTAAAAAGATCGTGTTTACTTTATATTTAGGTACATGTTAAAGAATCCCTGTTTAGAAACAAAGCTTTCACAACTTAGTTTTCTTTGGTGTTACTTTTTTATATATTGGACAGCCAATATTGTGTTATCACAGGAGGTGCGTTTGGAAAATAACAGTTGTGAATAAGAGCAAAGCCAATAAAGAAGCCCTATCCTGAGATTTTGTCTTTATTCATAAACTAAAATTTCTCCCAGCTGTTATCTTTGGAAACCACTAAGTCCCAGAAGTACAGAATACCATATACTGGTCAAACCATATAGGCTCATATATTTAGAACTGAAAGTGACTGTAGCCCAATCCTGTCATTTTATAGATGAGGAAAATGGGGTCCAGAGAGGTTAAGTAACCTGCATAATTATACAGGTGACTTGTAAGTGTCAGAGCTGAGATCATCAGAATGAGATCCTCTCATTCCAAATCTCATATTTTCCACTGTCCCTCTCTTCTTCCTTATTCCTTATTGGGAATCCTGTGTTCAGTTCTAATCATCACATTTTTGGAAGAACATTGACATGTTGCAATAAAGGAGCACGATGAGAATGGGGACAGAACTGGAAACCTTGCCAGCTGAAGAAACTAAGAATGTTTGTCGTAGAGAAGAAACTACTTGTAGGTGCATGATAGCTATCCTCACATGTTTACAATTATCCCTTCCACATCACAACTATCCCTATCACAGTTTCAATATATCGTGTTTCTGCACAAGAAATTACATAGCAATTTTGGGGGAGCTTTGCAGAAGCTGCAGATGATACAGAAAAAAGTTTAGAAACTCAGAAATGTATAAAATATATGTATAGTATTGTATAATATCAACATGTGTTATCTTTTAATATCAAAAATGTACACAATTTCTTTTTTAAAGTTAAAAAGTTAGAGAAAAGAATGGGAAAGCCAGCAGACAACACACAAAGTCTAGTATTTTTACTTAACACTGACTTACATGTAGCCTATGACCAAATACTTAACTCAAATTTTATAATAAGGTACTTGAACACCCCATAAAAGAAAAAGAAAAAAAGTCAGAGTTTTTCTCTGGTACAAAGGGAGGGCCAAAAAATTTTACATGAATTTTCCAGATCATGGGGTGTCCTGATCATGTGGAATAGGGATTAGACTTTTCCTGCCTGAACTCCCAGAGTGGAATTTGGTACAATGGGTAGAAATTGCAGAAAGACAAACTTGCATTGAATAGCAAGAAATGTGTCCTAGCAATGAGAGCTATATGACTCTGGAATAAGCTGCCTAGAGAAATTTTGGATTTCTCTTGCTGAAAGTCTTCTATTAGAAACTGTATAACTACTTCTCTGAGATGTTATAGAGCAGGTTCCTTCTCAGAGAGCTCTTTGGACCAGATGGTCTCTGACCTCTTTCGTGACTGAGATTCTGTAGGAAGGGACCTTAGAACGTTGAATATTAGAATGACTCACATTTCTATAGCACTTAGGAGTTTACAGAGTGTTTCTCCAAAACAATCCTGGGAAGTTGTCAAGGGCTTTAAAAGCTAAACAGAGAAATTTATATTTTATTTTAGAGGTAACATTGGTTGAATAGGGGAGTGACATGATCAGATTTCTGCTTAAAGAAAATTACTTTGGCAGAAATATGTAAAATGAATTGGAGTGTTGAAAGACTTAAGGCAGGGGAATCATTTAGAAGGCTGTTGTGATAACCTAGGTGAAAGGTAATAAGAGCCTGACTAAGATGGTAGTTGTGTCAGTGGAGAAAAGGGGCTGTATGTGAAAGATGTTGTGAAGGTAGAAATGGCAGTATTTGGCAGTTGATTGATATGTGGAGTGGTTAGACCAAGGTAATGCCAGGTTATAAACTTGGGAGACTAGAAGGTTAGTGGTGTCTTCAACTCATGTGGCTACCACTCTATTCTATACCCATATCACCTCTGTCCTGGACTATTATAATAGTTTCCTTTTTTAAGAAATAGTTTCATTTTTATCTTTTGTTTTTACATCATCTGCTTTCCCCCATTCTCTTCCCAGAGCCATCCCTTATAATGAATTTTTTACATGGAAGAAAGATTCAGCAAAACTAATCAGCATACCAAAAAAAAAAAATGGCTGGTGTTAAATGCAGTGCTCCACACCCGTGGATCCTGACTTCTTTAAAGGATTTAGTAGAGGTTTTTTCCTATATTTCTTCTTTGGGGCCCAGCTTGGTCATTATAATTTCTCAGCATTCAGCTTTAGTTGTTTTGTTTCTATTATTGTTTTTATTTACATATTTTTTTTCCTGGTTCTGCTTGTTTCACTTTTCAGCAATTTATGTCTTTTCATGCTTCTCTGTATTCATTTTTATAATTTCTTTTAGCACATTAATATTCCATTAAGGTTTACACAACACATTTTGTTTAGCCATTCCCTAATTAGTATCCAACTATTTGTTTCTGTTCTTTGCTACCACAAAAACCATAATTTTGAATTATTCAAAAAAAGTGACTAAAAATATCCAACACAGAGATTCTACTGCTAGGCATATACCCAAGGAGATCGTAGTTTTTGTTTTGTGTTTTTTTAAAAGGCCCCATATGTAGGAAAACATTTTTAGTAGGACTTTTTGTAGTAACAAACCCAAGTGTAATGCTAATTTATTGGGGAATGGCCAAACAAATTGTGGTGCATGAATGTAATAAAATATTGTTCTGCTGAAAGAAATGACAACTATTATGAATACAAAGAAACATGGAAAGCCATATATAAACTGATGCAAAATGGAGTAAGCAGAACCAAGAAAACAATATATGCAGTAACTACAACAATATAAATTGAAAGAACAACCATGACAAAAAAAATTAAAGATGAACGTTGCAAAATTGCAAAGCACAAGCATGGCCCCAAAGAAGGGATATAAGAAGATACTTCTCTCCACTCATTTCTACGGGGCAAATGTGTAGGATAGTACATATACTGTCAGATTTTATTCAGTTTATTGATTAGTTTTGCTGGTTTCTTTTTTCTCCTTTTTTTTTCTTTAAAAAATTTAGTATTATATAGAATAGCTCTCGAAAGGGGCAGGGGAGCTGGAAAATTAGGTGATGTAAAAAAGATATTGGAGCAGCTAGGTGGCGCAGTGGATAGAAGGGAAGTCAGGAGGACCTGAGTTCAAATACGGCCTCAGTGCAAACACTTGATACTTACTAGCTGTATGACCCTGGGCAAGTCTCTTAACCCCAATTACCAAAAAAAAAAAAAGATATCAGTATATTTTAAAGTGATGTCATAAATATTTGAGTGTTTCTTTGTATGGTTTATATCCTTGGTTAATACACCTAGCAGTGGAATCTCTAACAAAGAGTTTAGACATTTTAATTGCTTTCTTTACCTCATTTCAAATGCAGTAGTCTTTTAGTTGGTCTACTGACCTTGTCTCCCTCTTTCCATTCTATCTTCCACATAGATGACTAATTGGTATTCTTAAATTATAAGTCATAGTGTCACTCCCTCTTCAAAAAGTTCTAGTGACTCCCTATTAAGAATAAGAATAATAACTACAGTAATAGCTAACATTTACATAGCATTTACTATGAGCCAGGTACTCAACTGTTGTCTCATTTGATCCTCCTAACAACTCTGGGAGGTAGATGCTATTATTATCCCCATTTTACAGATAAGGAAGCTGAGGTTAAGTGACTTTCCCTGGGTCACACAGATAGCAAGTAGTTGAGGCCGTATTTGAACTCAGGACTTCCTGACTCCCTGCCCAGCACTCCATCCACTGCACCACAGTTACCTCTGGTATGAAATATAATCTCATCTGTTTGGCTTTTAAGACCTTTCATAAACTGGGCCTGGGCCTCCTTTCCAGCCTTATTATTCAATACTGCTTCCTTCTTGCTAATCTTCACATACAACATATCACCTCTTATGTCTATGATTTTCTACCAGCTTTTTCTCATCCCTGAAATGTGCTCTCTCCTCATCTCCACCTCATAGAATCCCTTATTTCTTCCCAAACTCAGCTCATGTGCCAAATTCTACATGAAGCCTTTTCTGATCCTCCCCAGTTGTTCCTGCCTTCCTTTCCTATTATCTTGCATTTCTTTTGTGTGTACTTATGTATGCACATAAAGTCTCGCTTCATGGAATCTAAGCTCCTTGATAATAGGACTTCCACGTCTGCTTTTGTAAAGCCTAGCTTGGGGCTTAACAGAGTAGGCCTTTAATAGTTCATTGTTGATTGATTAGCTGCTAGTTTGGCAACCAGATTGAGAAGTTTTCACAAAGTATGTTTCAGCATTTCTTAAGATTAGTCATTTCAACAAAGGTGGATACTCACTTTGTAGATGGGTCTACCTTATGAGATGGGCTTCATGATCTGAAGTATCCATAAAGATTCATCACTTTCTTCTGAAGAGCACCCCCAGACTTAGCTAGGCTTGTCCTCAGAAAAGACACACATTCTCTTGCTAGGCTTATGTTCAAATACTTTCTAGATAGACATAGGGTCCACCAAAGCTCATGCTTCACTGTCAAATCCTGAAAAACCTCAGGGGCATCTCCATGATTAAATGAAGCATTGGACTAGGACTTCAGTAATACAAAACATTCCAGGGGGGTAATGAGGAAGGAAGGTGGAAGTAGGAATCAGCTTATAAATTGGTAGGGTAAGTAACTTCCTTTTCATAAGTTACACACATCTTTTTACTTTTTATTTGGGAATGTGTTATAGAAATATTTTATCATAGTCTTGGAGCTAGAAATGACCTTGCTGGTCATTTAGTTTAACCCCTTCATTTTGCACGTAAGAAAATGAGGCCTCAAGAGGTTAACTTGCCCAAGGTCGCACAACTAGCAAATGACAGAGCTGTTATTTGAACCCATGTCCTCTAACTCTATACCAAGCTGAAAAACATCCCATATTGAGTTAAGTTCCAAGAAACTAATGGGTTGGGAGTTTGTGTTATGAATACACTTGCTATTTATCAAAATAACGCCAGGCTGCAGAACCTGTGGGTATTCTCCTTTTGTGTTTATCTCTTTTAGTTTTAACATGAAATTGTGGTTCAATTCCCATTTCCTCTATTTCAGAGAAAAGTGTTGTAAGTTTCTTGTGAATATAAAGCTTCAGTTTGACTATGGAAAACACTGGATATATGGAGTATATGTTCTAAATCTAGTGACTTGTTAATCAGCGTTTTTAGAAATTAAGATAAAGATTTTATAAATTTTATTTTATTTTCAGTTAACATGAATCTTATTTTTTTCCATCCCACCTTCCCTTCATTGGAGGAAAAAAAAAAGAGGAATAACAAAACTTTTGCATCAAGTACACAGTTAAGCAAAACAAATTCCCACATTGGCCATGTCCAAAAAATATGTCTTATTCTTCAATTTGAGTCTATCACCTCTCTTATCTGGGGATGGTTAGCATACTTCATCATGAGTCCTCTAAAATCAAGGTTGGTCATTGTATTGATTTCAATTCTTTAGTTTTTCAGAATTGTTTTTATGATGTTGTTATTGAATAAGAAGCAGAAAGTTTTAATTCTGTGTCTTACTATGCACAGAGCCAGAAAATAGAATTTACAGCCTACACCCAATGAGTTACCCTAGGTAGGCAGAGCTCTCCCAAATGGATTGTACACTTTTTTAAAGTCCAAAATATTGGGACACTGAATAACAATATTTTTATCATTACCAAGAATAGTGAATTCGTTATTCTAACCAAGCAGTGGTAGCTCTGGAAAATTGTTTTTTTAAAGAACACATATATTGCTTTTAAGAATTTCTTAATGTGCTTTATAGAAATCAATGCAATATTAGCTATAGGAAAGAACTAGAATGTTAAATGTGAAACAAAATTTGAATAAAAATCATTGGACATCGTGTTTGTTGATGTCAGGTTAGTTATGCACTTAGAATTTTATTTTTTTAATTGATGGCTTCTTGGGGCATCAAATTTTTGGTAGATTTCTATATGAGACTCTTTATGATTTTTGTTTTTCAGGAGTTTTAAAAATATTTAATCATTCATGAGTTGAGCTTCCTTCTTGAGTCATGGATGACAAGGCCTCTGTTGGGAAAATCAGTGTCTCCTCAGATTCGGTATCAACTCTTAACAGTGAAGATTTTGTCTTGGTTTCCAGGCAAGGGGATGAAACACCATCTACAAATAATGGTAGTGATGATGAGAAAACAGGATTGAAGGTAAGAATTCTTACCCTGAGTTTATTATGCTTTCCTCTAAGTGAAACTTACAGTTGGCCATTTGACTTGAAAACATTGAAATTGATTTCTTTTGTCAGTAAGTTTCTTTTCTATGTAAGTGGATTTAACAGAATTTGTATTTGATTAAAGACTTTCCTTATTGATCTTTTTCTGCTTCTTTTTCTGCTTAATATTATAGTAGCCATAGCTGTTTATCAAAATCACTTGTTGCAAGATAAACATTTGTATTATCTTAGCATTTTTGTGACTCCTATGATGATAGTAGCTCATATTTATACGGTGTTTTACAGGTTAGACAGTGGTTTCCTCCCAGGAACCACTTATTTACCATTTTTATTTATAATTAAGTAGATATTATTCCTCCTGCCCCCTATATTACTTTTACCACCACCACCAATTTACACAAGGAAGCTGAGGCTCAAGAAGCTAATGGCTTATGAGGGTCAGTCAGCTGGTCAGTAGAGGAACAGATACTACAGTCTAGGTCTTCCACATACCACACCCAGCATTCTATCCAGGTCAAGCTGCACTGCTGTACATGAAGAAGATTTGGGAGGAAAGTACTTGTTTTTGGGGGGCCTAATATGTCTTGTATAAGGGCAATGCCAGGCCAGCAGCACTGTTTATTAAATTAAGTTTTAGTATTACTAAAACGATTTTAAATATCTGACCTTTTGACCACTTATGTTTACTTTCCCTTTGTCACGCGACAATTCCTTTTCTTACACACCATTGTCATCTTGCTTCCTAGGGTTACAAAAAGTGGCAGTTGTGTAAACCATGTTGCATTCATGGATAAAGTTGGAAGGGACATCAAATGTCATCTAAGTCCACTCCTTGTGTTACAGATAAGGAAACTGAGGCCCAGAAAGGTGAAGTGACTTGCTGGAGTCACACAGCTAATAAGTAACACAGGCAGTATTTGAACACATGTCCTCTGTTTTCAGATGTAGCTGCCGTTTGCCATTTTTATCACCATCAAAAAAGAGCTTTCCTCCCAAGGGTCAATACCTTGTCTCTCTGGTTTCTTTTATTTGAAAATTTCTTTTTAAGAAACACAGTACTTGGGGAAGCATAGTACAGTACCTTATTGAGCCGAATTTATTAAATTCAGGCAGATAGAACACTGGGCCTAGAGTCAGGAAGACCTCAGCTTAAATCTGGTCTCCGATACTTATTAACTATATGACCTTAGTCAAGATACTTTACTTCTGTTTGCTTAGTTTCTCCAACTATAAAATGGGGATAATAATAGCACCTGCCTCCCAGGGTTGTTGTGAGTATCAAATGAAGTGTTTGTAAAGCACCTAGCACAGTCCCAGGCACTATATAAATGTTATTGTTATTATTATTATTAAGGTTGGAAATATCAGAAATGAGCACTTTAATTTGTTGCCCTTCCCCACCTAAGAAGTGTCTTACAGGTGGTCAGTAGTCAATAAATGTGTATTAAGTACCTCCTATGTGCCAGGCACTGTGCTAAGTGCTGGGGAAACAAAATAGGGAGAAGACAGTCCCTTCCTTCAAAGAGCTTACAAGCTAATGAGGAAAGACAATAAGCAAATAAATATGTACAATTACATGAGTTTTATGCAAGATAAATAGAAATAATTAAGAGAAAGGAAGAGCTAGAAATAAGAGGGTTTAGGAAAAGGCTGCCTGTAGAAGATAGGACTTTAGCTAGGACTTAAAGGAAGCCAGTAAGAGATTAGGAGGCAGAGCATTGCAGGCATGGGAGACAGCTAGAAAAAAGGTTCAGAGCCTAGAAATGGAATATCTTGTTATAAGAACATCAAGGAGGCCAGCTTCTTCTTTTTTTTTTTTTTTGCATTTATTTATTTTTAGTTTTCAACATTTACTTCCACAAGATTTTGAGTTCCAAATATTCACCCCATCTCACCCCTCCCCCACCTCAAGATGTCATGCATTCTGAATATCCCTTCCCCTAGTCTCCCCTTTCTTCTATCTCTCTCCCCCCTTCTCTTATCCCCTTTCCCTTCTGTTTTCCTGTAGGGCAGGATAGATTTCTGTACCCCATTTCCTGTATTTCTTATTTCCTAGTTGTATATGAAAACATTTTTTTAAACACGTGTTTTTAAAACTTTGGGTTCCAAATCTTCTTCCTTCCTCCCTCCCTCCCCACCCTCATTGAAAAGCCAAGCAACTCAATATAGGTTATACATGTGCAGTTATGCAAAACACTTCCATAGTAGTCATGTTGTGAAAAATTAACTCTATTTCCCTTAATCCTATCCTGCCCCCCCATTTATTCTATTCTTTCTTTTGACTCTGTCCCTCTTCAGAAGTGTTTGCTTCTGATTAACCCCTTTCCCAGTCTGCCCTCCTCTCTATCATTCCCCTGCTCTCTTGTCCCCTTCTCTCCCTATTTTCCTGTAGGATAAGGCAGATTTCCATACCCAATTGAGTGTGTATATTATTCCCTCCTTAAGCCAAATCCTATGAGAATAAGATTCCCTCATTCCCTCTCACCTTCCCCCGTTTCCTCTCCACTGTAAGACCCTTTTCTTTTCTGTTTTTTTGTGAGATAATTTACCCTGTTGTACCTCTCCCTTTCTTCTTCTCCTAGTGTAATCCCCTCTCATCCCCTAATTTTATTCTTCAGATATGACCCCTTCATCTTTAACTCACCCTGTGCCCTCTGTCTATCTATCTATCTGTCTGTCTGTCTGTCTATCTATCTATCTGTCTGCATACACATACATATAATTTTTTCCCTCCAACTACCCTAATAGTGACAAAGGTCTCATGAGTTATAAATATCATCTTTCCATGCAGGAATGTAAACAATTCAACCTTAATAAGTCTCTTATGATTTCTCTTTCCTCTTTACCTCTTCATGTTCCATTTGAGTCTTGTATTTGAAAGTCAAATTTTCAATTCAGCTCTGATCTTTTCATCAAGAATGCTTGAAAGTCCTCTATTTCACTGAATAACCGTTTTTTCCCCTGAAGGATTATACTCAGTTTTGCTGGGTAGGTGATTCTTGGATGTAATCCTATCTCCTTTGCCATCTGGAATATTATATTCTAAGTCCTGCGGTCCCTTAATGTAGAAGCTGCTAAATCTTGTGTTATCCTGATTGTGTTTCCTGAATTGTTTCTTTCTGGCTACTTGCAATATATTCTCCTTGACCTGAGAACTCTGGAATTTGGCTACAATATTCCTAGGAGTTTTCCCTTGGGGATCTCTTTCAGGTGGAGATTGGTGAATTCTTTCCTTTTCTATTTTGCCCTCTGGTTCTAAAATATCAGGGCAGTTTTCCTTGATAATTTCTTGAAAGATGATGGCTAGGCTCTTTTTTTGATCATGGCTTTCAGATAGTCCAATAATTTTTAAATTCTCTCTCCTGGATCTGTTTTCCAGGTCAGTTGTTTTTCCAGTGAGATATTTCACATTGTTTTCTAATTTTTCATTCTTTTGGATTTGTTTTACAGTGTCTTGATTCTCATAAAGTTACTAACTTCCAATTGCCCTATTCTGATTTTTGAGGAAGTGTTTTCTTCAGTAATCTTTTGGACTTCCTTTTCCATTTGGCCAATTTTTCTTTTTAGGGCATTTTTCTCCTTGTTGGCTTTTTGGACCTCTTTTGCCGTTTGGGTTAGGCTGTTTTTTAAGGTGTTATTTTCTTCAGCATTTTTTTGGGACTCCTTTAGCAAGCTGTTGACTGTTTTTCATGATTTTCTTGCATCACTCATTTCTCTTCCCAGTTTTTCCTCTACTTCTCTTACTTGCTTCTCAAAAATCCTTTTTGAGCTCTTCCAAGGCCTGGGACTGATTCATATTTTTCTTGGAGACTTTGGATGTGGAAGCTTTGACTTTGTTGTCTTCTTCGGGTTGTATGTTTTGATCTTCTTTGTTACCGAAAAAAAGATTCTGTGGTCTGACACTTCTTTCGAGGTTTGCTCATGATCTCAGCCAATTACTGGAGTTATAAACTATTAAGGTAGAGGTCTGCTTCCAATGTGGAGAATATACTGTCCCAAGCTTCGGGGGTTTGTACAGCTGTTTTCAGAGATACTTCTAAGGACCTACACAGTTTCAGTTCTTCCAGGGTGGTATGATAAGGGGCAAGGTGTTTACTCCTTTCCTGGCCTGTGCTCTGGTCTGTGAGTAACCACAAGCAGTCTTTTCTATCTTGGAACTGTGAGGAGAATTTTCTCTCCCCCAGCCACTACAAGCTCTACCACGCCAACGCTCCTCCTCACCCCAGGACCACACCTCAGAACTGTGACCCAGATCCAAGCACAGGCAAAGAGATTCCTGCCTCAGCACTGGCAAAGAGATCCCTGCAATCCCTGTCTGATAAGCTACCCAATTTCCCCTCACTCTGTGGGTCAAAAGCTCAGGAGGCAGCCACTGCCCCAGGGCCGCACTTGGGAACTGGTGCTGAGACCTAGCTTCTCTCTCACCGCAGAAACACACTTTTCCCACTGACCTTCTAAGTTGTCTTTGGTGTTTGTGGGATTGAGAGGTTTGGAATCCGCCACAGCTGCCTGTGATTCAGTCCTCTGAGGCCTGCTCCAGGTTCACTGTTGCCTGCATGCCCATGCCGAACTGCGCTCCTCTGTCAGCCCGGTGCAATATACCTTGGAAAATTTATTTCACTTTGTCTTTTTGTGGGTTCTGGTGTTTTAGAATTTGTTTAGATCCATTTTTTATAGGTATTTAGAGAGGTTTGGGGGAGAGCTCAAGCAAGTCGCTGCTTTCACTCCACCATCTTGGCTTCACCTCCATGGAGGCCAGTTTCACTGGATCAAAGAGTACATAGTGAGGAGCAAGGTGTAAAAAGGCTGAAAAGGTAGAAGGGGGCTAGGTTATGAAGGGCTTTGAATACGAAACAGAGAATTTTGTATTTGATCCTGGGGTCACTAGGGAGCCACTAGAGTTTATTGAGTGGCATAGTTAGAGCTGCCCTTTAGGAAAATCATTTTTATGGCTGAATGGAGGATGGATTGGAGTGGGGAAAAACTTGAAGTGGGCACATCCACTGTCGGGTTTTTGTAGTAGTCTAGGAGTGAGGTGATGAGGGCCTGTACTAGAGTGATGGCAGTGTCAGAGGAGAGGAGGAGGCATATTCAGAAGATATTGCTGCAGAGGAATCAACAGGCTTTGGCAACAGCTTGGTTATGAGAGGTGAGAAATGGCCAAGGATGTCCCCTTAAATGTGAGCCTGAGAGACTAGTTGTATGCTGTTCCCCTCTACTGTAATAGGGAAGGTAGGAGGTGAGGAGAGTTTAGAGAGAAAGATAACGTGTTCAGTTTGGGACTTGTTGAGTTTGAGGTGTCTGCCTGATAGCTAATTCAAATGTCTGAAAGGTAGTTGGAGTTGCGAGATTGGAGGTCAGCAGAGAAGTTGGAGCAGTATAGGTAGATTTGACAATTGTCATCATAAAGATGATAATTAAATTCTTGGAAACTGATGAGACAACCAAGTGAAGTAGTAAGAGAGAGCAGAGAAGAGGGCCCAGGACAGAACCTCTGGGGTTTTTAACCCATGGTTAGTGGGTGTGATCTGGATGAAGATCCAGCAGAGGAGACTGGAAAGGACCAGTCAGGTGGTAGGAGGAGAAGTGATGCCTTAAAAACCGAGGGAGAAGAGAGTATCAAAGAGGAGAGCATGATCAGAAATGCCAGTGGCTTCAGAGAGGTCTCAGAGGATGAGAACTGAGAAAAGACCATTGGACTTGGTAATTTCATTGGTAACTTAGCACAGAGTAGTTTCAGTGGAATGATGAAGTTGGAAGTCCGATTATAAGGGGTTAAGAAGAAAGTGAGAGGAGAGAAAACGTATCGTACACTGGGTTTTGAAGAAGTTTAGCCATAGGGGCAGTTAGGTGGCACAGTGGATAGAGCTTCAGCGTTGGAGTCAGAAGGACCTGAGTTCAAATGTGGCCTCAGACACTTAACATTCACTTGTTGTGTGACCCTGGGCAAGTCACTTAACCCCGATTGCCTCACCAAAAAAAAAAAAAGTTTAGCCATAAAGAGCAAAAGAGATATAGGACAATAGCAGGGATGGAAGGATCAAGTGTGGGTTATTTCCCCCGCCTAGGAAGGGGGAGACATGTTTGTATGCAGTAATTAAGGAGTGCAGTTAGATTAAAAATAAGTGCCAGAGTAAGGATAACAGAGGAGGAAATCTGTTGGGAGAGTCTAGATGGAATGGGATCACTAGAGCAGGTAAAGACGTTATCCTTAGTAAGGAGTAAGGCCACTTCTCACATGAGATAAGGGTAAATGAGGAGATAGTGGCAGAAGGCATGTAAGTGATAGGAGATGAGGAAGAGGGGAGAAGATAAAGCTCATAACAAGTGGCCTCAGCTTTTTTTCTGAAGATATGAGACAAAGTTCTCAGCTAAGAGAGTTGGGGGAAAGAGAGCCCTGAGTTTGGAATAGCTGCCATGGAGAGTTGGAATAGTGAGTTGATGAGGGAGAGGTATCATAGGATTGCCTAGCAGCAGTGAGGTCCCAGTTGAGATTGTGTAACATAAATTTGTAGTGGGTCCAAGCAGAATGATTAGTTGATTTTCTTCATCTTTGTTCAGCAGCTCATGTGTAGGAGTAAAGGCTTGTGGAGTATTTTATGTGAAGGCCAAATGTTTTTGAATGGATCTATATCTTTAACATGTACAAAGTGGATTCTATAAATTTTAGGGCACAGATCAAAGCTCCCAACATAAGGTCTTGTGTTTGTACCCCTTTATCTTTCTGCACATATACAAGTAGTGTGATGATTGTGGCAACATTATTATTAGCAGGGCCAGAAACTTTTGCGAGACAAAATATAAGGAGAGGCATAAGAGAAGTTATGTCATTTACTTGCTATGGCCAGAATTGTTGTGAAGAAGGTGAAGGCACTTTAGAGTGCTAAATAAATGTAAGCAGTGGTTATTAACACCTTGTCAAAGCCTCAGTTTCTTTATCTGTAAAATGACGCTAAGAAAACATATAAGGTTATTATAAGAAAAATGCTTTGTATATCTCAGAGTTACTTGTATGTTGTTTTTATTATTTTTAAGAGGCAGAGACATAATAGTGTGGCAGTAGTACTACCACCCTCTTCCCCTTTATGTTTCATAGGGTTATGATGAGGATTAGATTATCATTTATACAAGTATTTTGGTCTTAGCATTCTGAATTCTGGACTGGTTCAATTTAGTTGAATTTCAAGTTTAGTTTAATTCATAAGAATTTATTCCTCAGGAAGATAGTCTCTACCCTCTCTTCAGAGTTCTGGCTGTGTAGTCTAATGAGGGCTTCCTGTTTTGGGGGTTGTTACTACTAAAAATTTAAATAATTTCTTCTTTTACAAGGCATTTTGCCAGCCCATATCAGGAATGGAGATATTCCTTCAAATGAGGGTGGAAAAAGCAACAATCTTAAGAGAATGCTGTCTCAGTTATCTCTTTATGTACATTGCCCTTAAAATTAAGCTACTAGCTGCTGGTGATTCCTAGGAGACTAAAGTCTGTTATAGAATATTAATGTCCTCCACTCAGTACATCCTGAGTTTTCTGTCCTGAGTTGTTAAACAAAGAGATTCCTTAGTTGGAAGGGAGTTCTCCAAGCTTTATGAAAATAAAGAAACAGGAACAGAAGTCATCTCCTCCCTAAATCCTCCTGCCTAAATCAGCATTTCCCAACCTGTTCCCAGAACTCTTATGTTAAGCCTAAAATGGCTAGGGATTCAGTTCTGGCAAAATTTTCCCTCTAAATATGAAATTATGTTCTTTTCTACTTCGGACTTGTGATCTCATTAATGTGAGTACTTCTTTCACCAGTACAGATTTAGTGCCTCTAAACTATTTTGTCTGTGAAGGATCTACCCAAAGTGCTGGATGCCTTTTAGTTCTTTTAATATTTTGTGGGTCAGTACACAAACTATCTATTTATTATTCCCTCCCTGTCCCGCTTCCTTTACCAGCCTCCTTGTGCTTGATATCTTTTGCATTGTTGCCCTGTGGTTCACCTACAATTTATGAATATTCTGAGATTGTGATGGCTCATACTACACAGTTATTTAATATCACCAGGGAAATATTGGTTTTTAAAAGGCTTTTCAGTTTTTTGTTTTATTTTAATTTTGATGGGGGTTGTGGGACAACAGCTGCAAGTGATCCAGTCTGCTCTCCTCCTATTCAGTCTTATGCTCAGCTCTTTATCCACAGTGCCTATCAACTGTACCAGGCTGGTGGATTAGTTCAGTGGGCTAATATCTGGGTTATAAGCCTGCAGTGTCTTTTTTGTTTTTCTTCTGTGGCTTACTAGACTTTGGTAATCTAAGAAATTATGTATATATCAATCTTAATTGGGTGGCACTTTTTGACTATGAAGATAGATTTAATTTATTCTTTTTAACTATAAATTTTCTAATTTTCTTTCTGCTTAATACCAGGGGGTATTCTAGTTCTCTCATATTTATGTTTTTTATCAGTGTATATCAAGTGTTCTAAGGCCACGTGTTGTTTAGTCATTTAAATTACATTTAAATTAGTCAAAACACTGAGTTATTTAGTAATTTAAATTACTTAACCAGTTTTCTGACATGATCTTTCATTTTCCTTAAATTATTTTGGAAGGCATTTACTTATACTGATAATATTTATGAAATATGACTTTGGCATTTCTTCCTATATTCACAAACTATTGATCCTAGTAGAATTTGAAGAAATGTGAATATTACCAGTACTTTTCCAATCAAATAAGTATTTATTAATCACTTACTATGTGCCAGGCACTGTTCTAGGTCCTAGGATACAAGTACAAAAATGAAACATTCCCTATACGTAATGAGCTTTCATTCTAGGGAGAGGAAGACAAGTACATATATATATATTTATAGTACAAATGTATAATTAATATATATGTATGTATATATATATTTATAGTACAAATGTATAATTTAATATATATATGTATGTATACATATATACACATACATACAAAATAGTTAAATACAAGGATTTTGGGAAGGATGATATGTCTAGCATTTGGAGTAATCTAGAAAGGCATTATGCAGAAGGTAATGCCAGAGCTGAATCTTAAATAAAGGAATTCTGGTGTATAAATGGAAGGAGTGTATTACAATCACATGGGAAACCAATGCAAAGGCACAGTGATGGGAGGTGGAATGTTGTGTGTGAGAAACAGAGAAAAGGCCAGTTTGGTTGGAGCGACAAGCATGGGAAAGATAGCAATGCCTAATGAAGATAGAAATGTAGATGGGGGCCAGGTTGTGAAGGACTTTAAAAGCTAAACAAAGAAATTTTTATTTTATTTTAGAGGTAATAAGAAAGCACTGGAGTTGGCCGAATGAGTGATTCTATATGGTCAGATCTATGCTTAACGAAAATTACTTTGGCAGGAATGTGTAAGATGGTCTAGAGTGGGAGGTGACTTGAAGCAGTGGAATAAATTAGGAAAATGTTGTGATAATGGAGGTGAGAGATGATGAAGGCCTGAAACCAAGATGGTAACTGTGTCAGTGAAGAAAAGAAGTTATATGTGAGAGATGTTGTGAAGTTAGAAATGGCAGTACTTGGCAACTGAATGATATGTAGGGTGAGGGAGTGAGGAGTGGAGAGTGATGCCAAGGCTATGAATATGAAACATGGGTAGAATGGTAGTACCTTTGACAGAAATAGGAAAATTTGGAAGAGACAGTTTAAGAGGAAAGGTAATGAATTCATTTTTAGACACGTTGACTTTTCAGATGTTTTAAGGATATTCAGTTTAAAATGTTTAATAGCCAGTTGATGGTGTGGAACTCAGTCTCAGAGGAGAGGCTGATGAGGGATGTATAGAACTAGGAGTCATCTGTATAAAGATGGCAGGTAAGCCCATGGGAGTTGATAAGGTTACCAAGAGATTGTATAAAGGGAGAAGGAAAGAGGATCCAGGATGAAACTTTGGGGAATTACCACAGTTAAAGGATGTGATATGAATGATGAGCCACAAAAGGAAACTGAGAAAGAACATTCACACAAGTAGGAGGTAAACCAGAAGATAATAGGTTCTCAAAAATTCAAGAGACACAATTATGTAGGAGGAGATGGTTGTCAACAGTATCAAATGCAGCAGATTGATTGAGAAAGATTAGTAGGTACTGGGAAAAGTCCATCTGATTTGGGGATTAAGAGGTCATTTGTAACTTTAGAGAAAGAATACTCAGTTGCATGATGAAGATGAAAGCCTTATCACAAAGAATCAAATGTGAGGAAAGGAAGCAGAGACAACGGAACATAGACAATTTTTTCCAAGGAGTTTGCCTAAGAAAAGGGGGAGAAATATTGTTAACTTGAGGGGATGATAACATTCTAGTAAATGTATATTGTGGAATGGGGTGCAGTGTTTTGTTTTCAGGTAAGGAAGACTTGGGCTTCTTTGAGGGCAGTAGAAGAAAAAGGTTTTAGGGAGAGTTAAAGGTTTAAGAGAGGGGAGGATGATTGAGTATGAAATCTGCTGTGAAAGATGGGAGTGAGATCAAATGCATACGTATAGGGGTCAGCCTTGCCATGGAGAGGGTCCAGTTTTTAATCATAGACTGGGGAAAAGAAGAGAGATTGAGAGTTGATGTCAAAGGTTGGTTTTTTAAAAAAGTTTAATATATTTTATTTTTCTCCCAATTACATGTTAAAAACCATTTCTTAACATTTGTTTTTTTAATTTTTTTAAATTTTTAAAATTGAAAAAACAAACAAAAATTTAAAAATTTATTTAAAGTTTTGCCTTCCAGATACTATCCCTCCCTCCTTCTCACCCCTCCCTCCTCCCTGAGATGGTAAGCAATCAGATATAGGTTATGCCTGTGCGATTGTGTAAAAACATTTCCATATTAGTAATTTTGTATAACAAGACTTTAATAAAAGAAAAACAGTGAAGGCAAGAAAGTGAAAAATGGCATGTATCAGTCTGTTTCCAATCATATCAGTTCTTTCTCTGGAGGTGGATAGTATGCTTCATCATTAGTCCATTGGGATTGTCTTGGATCACTGTATTGCGGAGAGTAGCTAAATCATTCACAGTTCTTCATAGGACAATATTGCTGTTACTGTGTACAGACGTTCTTCTGGTTCTGTTCGCTTCATTATGCATCAGTTCATGTAAGTCTTTCCAGGTTTTTCTGAGGTCATCCTGCTTATCATTTCTTATAGCACAATAATATTTCATTGCAATCATATACCACAGCTTATTTAGCCGTTCCTCAATTGATGGGCTTCTCTTTGGTTTCCAATTCTTTTTTTTTTCTTTTTCTTTCTTTCTTTCTTTTTTTTTTGTGTGAGGCAATTGGGGTTAAGTGACTTGCCCAGGGTCACACAGCTAGTAAGTGTTAAGTGTCTGAGGCTGGATTTGAACTCTGGTTCTCCTGATTCCAAAGCCAAAGTTCTATTCACTGCGTCACCTAGCTGCCCCAGTTTCCAATTCTTAGCCAACGCAAAAAGAGCTGCTATAAATATTTTTGTACAAATATGTTTTTTTCCCTTTTTTCAGATGTCTTTGGTTTAAAGACCTAGGTCAAAGGGTATGCACAATTTTATATGGTTAGATCAGTTCATAACTCCACCAACAGTGCATTAGTGTCCCATTTTTCCCATATCCCCTCTAACATCCAGCAGTTTCCTTCTTTTGTCATAGTAGCCACTCTGAAAGGTGTGAGGTAGTAGTTCAGAATTTGTGTTTCTCTAATCTGTAGTGTTTTAGACCATTTTTTCATATGACTACAGATAGCTTTGATTTCTTAATCTGAAAACTGCCTGTTCATATCCTTTGACTATTTATTGAATGGGGAATGACTTGTATTTTTATAAATTTGATGCAGTTGTCTATATAGTTGAGAAATGAGGATGTTCTCAGAGATACTTGTTGCAAAATCCCCCCCCATTTTTCTGCTTTCCTTATAATTTTGGTTGCGTTGATTTTGTTTGTGCAAAACTTTTTAATTTTATATAATCAAAATTTTCTGTTTTATATTTTGTAATGCTCTCTATATCTTCTTTGGTCCTAAATTCTTCCCTTATCCATAAATCTGACAGATAAACTATTTCATGCTCTTTTAATTGTTTTAAGGTATCAACCTTTATGCCCTTATCTTGGTATGCATTGTGAGATATTGATGTATACCTGGTTTCTGCCATACCGTTTTCCAGTTTTCCCAGCTGTTTTTGTCAAATAATGAGTTTTTGTTAAACTTTTTTTTTTTATCATATACTAGATTACTCTGTAAAAAATAAAATTTTTGCACTATAATGTAATTTGTACCTAATCTGTTCCACTGATCCACCATTCTGTTTCTTAGCCAGTACCAGATTGTTTTTGTAATTACTGCTTTATAATATAGTTTGAGATCTCGTACAGCTAGACTACCTTCTTTCTCATTTTTTTCCATTGATTTTCTTGACATCCTTGAGCTTTTGTTCTTCCTAATGAATTTTGTTATTATTTTTTTCTAGTTCTATAAATACTTTTTGATAGTTTGATTGGCATGGCACTACATAAATAGATTAATTTAGGTAGAATTGTCATTTTTATTATTTTGGCTCATCCTACCCATGAGCAATTAATATTTTTCCAATTGTTTAGATCTGACTTTATTTGTGTAAAAAGTGTTTTATAGTTGTGTTCATATAGTTCTTGGGTTTGTCTTGGCAGGTATTTTATATTGTCTGCAGTTATTTCAAGTGGAATTTCTCTTTCTGTCTCTTGCTGCTGGACTTTATTGGTAATATATAGAAATGCTGATGATTTATGTGAGGTTTATTTTGTATCCTGCAACTTTGCTATAGTTGTTAATAATTTCTAGTAGTTTTTTAGTTGATTCTCTAGGATTTTCTAAGTATAACATCATACCATCTGCAAGGAGTAATAGTTTTGTTTCTTCATTGCCTATTCTAATTCCTTTAATTTCTTTTTCTTCTCTTATTGTATAGCTAACATTTCTAGTACAGTACTTAATAATAGTGATGATAATTGGCATCCTTGCCTCACCCCATATTGTATTGAGAAGGCTCCTAGCTTATCCTCATTATAGATTAATACTTGCTGATGGTTTTAGATAAATATTACTTATTTTAAGGCAAGCTCCATTTAATCCTATGCTCTCTAGTGTTTTTAATAGGAATATGTGCTCTATTTTGTCAAAGGCTTTTTCTACATCTGTTAAGATAATCATATGATTTCTATTGGTTTTGTTATTGATATAGTTAATTAGAGTTAATACTGAACCAGCCCTGCTTCTCTGTATAAATCCCACCTGGTCATAATGTGTGATCCTTGTGATATATTACTATAATCCCTTTGCTAGTATTTTATTTAAAATTTTTGCATCAATATTCATTAGAGAAATTGGTCTGTAACTTTCTCTGTTTTGGCTCTTCCTGGTTTGGGTATCAGCAATTTGTGTCATAAAAGGAATTTAATAAGATTCCTTCCTCACCTATTTTTCCAATTAGTTTATATAGTATTGAGATTAATTGTTCTTTAAATGTATGGTAGAATTTGCTTGTGAATCCATCTGTCCCTGAGGATTTGTTTCTTAGGAAGTTCATTGAAGGCTTGTTCAATTTCTTTTTCTAAGATTGGGTTATTGAAGTATTTTATTTCTTCTGTTAATTTGGGTAATTTATATTTTTGTAGATATTCATCTGTTTCATTTGGATTGTCAGATTTATTGGTATATAATTAGGCCAAATAGCTCCTAGCAATTGTCTTAATTTCCTCTTCATTGGTGGTGAATTCGCCCCTCTCATTTTTGATACTAGTAATTTGGCTTTCTTCTTCTTTAAATAAAATTAACCAATGATTTATCTATTTTATTGTTTTTTTAATAAAACTAACTTTTTAATTTTAGTTCAATAGTTTTCTTACTTTCAACTTCATTAATCTCTCCTTTGATTTTCAGAATTTCCAATTTGGTGTCTAATTGGGGATTTTTCATTTGTTCTTTTAGTTTTTGTTTTTAGTTGTATGCCCAGTTCATTGATAATGCTCTTTCTCTGTTTTATTGATGTGAGCAATTAGAGACATACATTTTCCCCTAAGTACCACATTGGCTACATCCTATAAATTTTGGTTTGTTGTCTCATTGTTGTCGTTTTCTTTGTTGAAAGTATTAATTGTTCTTATGATTAATTCTTTAACCCATTGTTTTTTAGGATTAGATTACTTAATTTCCAATTCATTTTTAATCTGTCTTTACATTGTCCATTATTGAATGCAACTTTTATTGTATTATAATCTGAAAAGGATGCTCTGCTTTTTCTGCATTTGGTGGTGAGGTTTTTATGTCCTAATACATGGTTATTTTTTCTGTAGGTGCCATGTACTGCTGAGAAAAAGGTATATTCCTTTTTATTCCCATTCAGTTTTCTCCAGAGATCTATTATATCTAACTTTTCTAGAATTTTTATTTACCTGCTTACCTTCTTTTTTGTTTATTTTGTGGTTAGATTTATCTAGTTCTAAGAGGGGAAAGGTGAGGTCCTCCACTAGTATAGTTTTATTATCAATTTCTTCCTCTAACTTATTCAGCTTCTTGAAAAATTTAGATGCTATACCATTTGGTGCATATGTGTTTAATATTGATATGACTTCATTGTCTGTGGTATGTTTTGGCAAGAGATAGTTTCCTTCTCTATCTCTTTTAATTAGATCTATTTTTGCTTTTGCTTTGTCTAAGGTCATGATTGCCAACCCTGCTTTCTTTGCTTCAGCTGAAGCATAATAGATTCTACTCCAGCACCTTACCTTTAGCCTGTGTATATTTCTCTGCTTCAAATATTTTTCTTGGGAACAACATATTGAAGGATTTTGTTTTTTAATCCGTTTTGCTGTCTGCTTCCATTTTATGGGTGAGTTCATCTCATTCACATTTTTAGTTATGATTACTAACTGTGTATTTCCCTCCATGCTGTTTTTGCTTGTTTATCCCCCCTCTCTCTTACACCCCACTTTTCCCTCCTCACAAGTGTTTTACTTCTGATCACTGCCTTCTCCAGTATACCCTCCCTTTTAATAGTCTCCCCTCACCCTTCTATTATCCCTTGTCCCTTTTTACTTTCTTATGGGGTAAGGTGGATTTCTATATCCAACTGAATGTATATGTTGCTCTTTCTTTGAGCCAGTTTTTATGAGAGTATGGTTTAAGCTTTGCCCACTATCCCCAGTTTTCCTCTCCATTATAATAGCTCTTTCATGCCTCTTTTATGTGCAATAATTTTTCCCATTTGGTCACCACCTTCTCCTTTGTCCTGTACAATTTTCATTCTTAAGTCTTTATTCTGTTTTTTTTGGGTATCATTCCATCAAAGTCACCTTATATCCACCCTCTGTAATATAAACTGCTTCTACCTGCTCTTATAATAATAAAGTTTTTAAGAGTTACAAATACTATCTTGCCATATAGAAATATGAACAATTTAGCTTTATTGAATTTTTATTTTTTCTCTTATTTCTTTTTATGTTTCCTGTGAGTCTTGTATTTGGAGGTCAAATGTTTTATTCTGCTCTGGTCTTTTAATTAGAAATGCTTCAAAGTTCTCTACTTTATTAAATATAAATTTTTTTCAGTGAAAAATTATATTCAGTTTAGGTAGATAGGTGATTTTTGGTTGTAATGCTAAATCCTTTTCCTTCCAGTATGTCATATTCCAAGCCCTCTGGTTCTTTAATATGGAAGGTGCCAGATCCTGTGTAATTCTGACTATAGTTCTATGATATTTGATTTTTTTCTTTTTGGCTGCTTGTAGTACTTTATCCTTGATCTGTGAGCTCTGGAATTTGGTTATGATGTTTCTGGAAGTTTTCATTTTGGGATCTCTTTCAGGCAGTGATTGGTAGCATCTTTTAATTTCTATTTTGCCCTCTGGTTCTAATATATCAGGGCAGTTTTCTTTGATAATTTATTGAAAAATGTTGTCCAGGCTTTTTTTTTTTATCATGGCTTTCAGGTAGTCTAATAATTCTTATATTGTCTCTCCTAGATCTATTTTCTAGGTCAGTTGTTTTCCCAATGAGAAATTTTACATTTTCTTCTATTTTTTGTTTTATTTTGTCATATCTTAATGTTTCATAGAGTCATCAGTTTCCATTTGTTTAATTCTCATTTTTAAGGGATTACTTTCTTCGGTGATCTTTTGAACTTCCTTTTCCATTTGGCCAGTTCTATTTTTTAGGGAGTTATTTTCTTCAGTAAATTTTTGTGTATCTTTCCCCATGCTGTTGACTCTTTTTTCATGATTCCCTTGTATTACTTTCATTTATTTTCCCAATTTTTCTTCTACTTCTCTAAGTTGCCTTTTTTCTTTTTTTTAATTAATTTATTTTGATTTATCAACAATCACTTCCATATGCTTTTGAGTTGAAAATTTTTCTCCCCCTTCCTCCCCCCCACCCTCCCCAAGACGGCGCACAATCTGATATAGGCTTTACATTTACATACCCATTAAACATATTTTCACATTAGTGAAGTTGTAAGTAAAAATTAAAACCAATAGGAGGAACCATCAGAAAGATGAAACAAAACTCAACAGGAAGTAAAAATAAGTGATAGCGATTCGACTTCCATAGTTCTTTCTTTGGATGTGGACAGCATTTTTCATCCCGAGGCCTCTGGAGATGTCTTAGATCCTCGTAATGCTGAGAAGGGTTCAGTTTAACAATCTTAGTCATTGCATAACGTGGCTGTTATTGTGTACAAAATCCTCTTGGTTCTGCTCACTTCACTCAGCATCAGACCATATAAGTCTTTCCATGTTTTTCTGAAGTCTAATTTGCCTTTTTAAAAAATCCTTTTTAAGCTCTTCTAGGAATTCTTTTGGGGCCTGAGATCAAGTTACATTTTTCTTTGAGGATTCACATGTAGCCATTTTGACACTATTGTCCTCTCCTAAGTTTACGCCTTCATTCTTCTTATCACTATGATGACTTTTTATAGTCAAGCTCTTTTTTTGTTTTTTGCTCATTTTTCTCTGCTTCTTTTTTGTTCAGGGGTGACTTGATGTTTTTATGTGAGAGTTGGATTCTGGTCCTGCGCTGTCCTATGCTTTTTGTGCTGGGGCTCTGGGTCTTATTGCTGGCTTTCACTGTGCTTCAGGGCTTAGCTACTTGCTTTCTCTGGAAGGTATGCTTCCCTTCTGGCTTATACTGGGGTGTGGAGTTTCCCTGCTGGCCTGCTCCAAGGATGGGACCTTGCTGCTAGGTTGCTATGGTAACAGAGTCTTTCTGGTGGCTGATCTTAGAGGAGTAATTCTGTTGCTGGTCTGCCCCAGGGGCCCCTGCTACTGTATTACTATGGAAATGGTGTCTCTTCTGATAGGACCCAGGGGAAGGGTCTTGCTGTTGGCCAGACCCACGGCGGGGCTTTACCACAGGTCAGCAGTGGGGTCAAGGCCTTACTGGTAGCTTGTGCTGGAGGTTAGGGTGACTGGAGTGGGGTCTTGATGAGCCTCACAGACTGCTCACTTGCCTAGGGGGTTGCTGTCTTGCAGAAGAGCTGGCCCTGTGGATTGTCCCAGGCTTGGAATCTTGCTGTAGGTCCCCCTGCTATGAGGCTGGCTGCTGCTGCTGCTCCTCCTCCTCCTCCTCCTCCTGCTCCTCCTGCTCTCAGACCTCACTTTCCTCCTATCCCAGTGAGACAGACCTTTACTGCCAGTGCTGTTAAGCTGCTTCCCTGCTCCTCGATCAATTCTGAGGCAGTTTTCTTATTATTTGGAGGGGAATTTGAGAGGACTTCAGAGGGTTTCTTCCTCACTCTGCCATCTTGGCACCAGTATTCCCAAAGGGTTTTAAGACAAGAATTAAAGAGAACTCATCTCAAATGACCTCAGTTTTTTCAGTGAAGAGACAAATTACTCGACAGAGGGTATGGGGGAAGGAAGTGTGAGGGACTTCAGGAGGGGAGAGATGGTTTGCAATACCTTCTGCGGGAATTAACTGGTAGGAATGAAAGGACTTCCTTACTGCAGCGAGGGCTCAATTAAGGTTGAATAACATGAATTTATAATGTGCCCAGTGGACACAGTTGTGGAATTTTCTACAGCTTCATTCAAGTAAGCAAGGAAGATACAGCTCATGAGAGTAATGCAGGGTTAGATGTTTGTTAGGAGAAAACCAGCAGTAGGACAACAGTCAAGGAATTTGAGAACAGAACATAGTGTAGAGTTGAAATGGCTATCTTATTGGATTGAGGTTGAGAGAACAATGAAGTTAAAGAAAGGGTAATATCCTGAGAAGTACTGAGGGGTAAGAACAGATGTAGGAAAGTTGAAGCATAAGGAGAGAGAGAATAATGGTGATGATGATGAGATAGGAGAATGTCAGAGTTTCTTATTAGGTAAATAGAATACTTATGTGCATAATGACACTTTGAAAGATGTTCTGAGGGAAAAAGAAAGAAAGATGTTCTGAGGTCTCTTCTGACCCAGAGACTGAATGACAGTATATTTATTCTAAGCCTGATAATGGCAAGATCTAATATGTGACCATCCCTAAATGCAGTTGAAGTGGATTGGAATATATTATGGAAAGTATGGAAGTTGAGGACATGGAGATTACGGAGTTTGAGTGAGCATCTCCATAAATGTTAACATCCTACAAGAGTAGGAGTTAGGGAAGAAAAGAATATGGTTAGCCAGATGCTGAACTCCTTATTTAAAGAGAGACCTAGGGGCTGATATACTATAGCTAACATTGCTTTAATTGGGTGGAAAATTGTATTTGTTATGAACTTCAACAAAATAAAGGTTATTGAGTGAGGGGGCAAAAGGAGAATCTGGAAGTGATAATGGAGAGAAAAGAATCTTCAGGCTCACCTTCCAGGACCATTGCAGCAAGGGATATGAGAAGGTATATGTAGCCCGTGGAAGAGAGGATTCATAGGGATGTGGTGTCATCAGAGGAGAATCAGGTCCATGTCAGAGCTAATGGATGAAAACTGTACATCAGATTTGATCTTTTTGTCCTCATTGCATACCAGTGAAGTAAGGAAATGGGTCACTATTTATCTTCATTTTATAGTTGAGGTACAACTCAAAACCAAAGAAATTTAGTGATTTATATGAAACTACATAGTAATGAATGAATAAAATTGGAAATAATAACATCTTCCACTGGCAGACTCCAATCTTCAAAACTGGTATGTGGACTTTCTTTGTCAGTACACAGTATTTTTAAAGTGTTTGCTTCATGACTACACTAGACTTATTTATGTTTTTCTTGATGAGTCAGCTTTGAATCTAGTTTTGCAGCTAAAGATGTTACTCAATTTGAACCCTTTCCTGTTGTGTTATTACTGTGGTCTGATCTAGGGAATGAGAACTGGGGCATTTTGAGAAACCAGTTTTCTATTATTTGCTTTAAGTATACAGTGTAGAATCCAGGTATCCAATGTGTGATTTACCTGACCCTTGGGCTACAGCCTGAGACTTTTAGGGATCCCTTCTTTATCTCCCTCACACCAAAAAGTTTACCTAATTTGCCAACACACATGAACTAGTAGAGTCTGACCTCTTAAAATTTTTGTCTTTGTGACTAAACTCAGGGCCATGTTTGAGTCTGTTTAACTACATCAAAGTAAATTCTCTTAAGTGAAATTGCTGAAATTAAAGCCGAGAACCACCATTAATAACATTAACTTGGAGTTAGAGTTGAGATGTGCCCTGACAGTATACAGTTCCCAGAATAATTTAGCACAGTGGTGTCAGAGTCGAATAGGGGACCAGTAAATCAGACATAAGAATCCCTGCAATCCACCTATTGACTTGAAAATCACATTTTAATATTGTCTACATTTTATCATATTTTTATTTATCTTATCAAATATTTTCTAATTACATTTTAATGTGATTCAGGTTATACTAGGAGTATTGTGGTCACATACCACAACAAAAGCTCCCTGGTGGTACCTCCGATTTAGCATATTCAAATTAGATTTATGTCATAAGTCATAGGATTTAGAAGTGAGAGAGACTTTAGAGAAGATCTAGTCTAATCTATTCATTTTATAAATGAAGTCCAGGGAAACTGAGGCCAAGAGAGGCCAAGTGACTTGTTATACTTGTATTAAGTCAGTGACCTAGGAATCAAATTTAGATCTCTGACCTAAATTCTTTGTATGCTTTTCCCTGCAGCACAGTGCCTCAGTTGCTTTATAGAAGATCACCACTGGCCTTACCAGTATACATTTCTGTATTTAAAAGAAGTTGAATAAGCAGTTTGGGGGGCTGCTTTTCTAATACAGTTAAAATACATACAATGGGAAAGTCAGTAATGTTATCAGTAAGTTTATGGTAACCTACTAGTGAAAAAATACCTACATTCTCTAGAAATAAAGGGAGATAGAAATTAGAGTCATTGCTCATAAAAAATGATGAGACTACGCAAATTCAATTAGAACTTTAGTGCTATTCCAGTTGAACTACCTAGAGCTTACTTTATGGAACCAGATAATGACAAAATTCATTTGTAAGAGCAAAAGGTCTAGAATCTCATTGGAAATAATGAGGGAAAAAAATATCAGTGAAAGGAACATAGCATTGCTAGACTTCAAACTATATTACAAAGTAGTGGTCATCAAAATTATTTCGTACTGGTTAAAAACCAGAAAAACATATCAATCTGAAATTATGTAAGCAGAGTAACTAAGCTAACAGTACCCTTTGATTCAGTGACTTTACTATTGGGGAAATATTCCAAAGACAGAAATAAATAATGAATATATGCATAGTATTCATAATAAGTACTCTTTGTGGTAGGCAGAGAACTAGAAATAAGAGTATGGGGGCTTTGATTGGGAAATGGCTGAATAAACTATATGAATAATGGATTTCTGTGGTGTAATAAAAAATGACAAATGAGAAATTCAGAAAAATAGGATGTTTGTATGAATTGATGCAGTGTGAAATAAGCCGCACCTGAACAACAAACACATTGACTAAAAATAACAAAAATGTAAAGATCTCTAAAAAGAAACTAAAACAGTAATTAAAAAAACCAGTGACAGTGACAGAGACCCTTCCTCCTTAGAGCAGAGATTCAGAGAACTAGTAGGGGAGAAAATTGTATACATTTTCATAGTTATCATAGATTTAGAGCTGAAAAAAAAAACATTAAATGCCACTGAGTCAGACCTCACTTTACAGAAAATGAAACAGTCATAGAGTGGATAGGTGACTTTCTCAGGGTCACATAGTCAAAAATAATTTATTAAGTGTCAGCTATGTGCCAGGCACACTGCTAAGTTCTGGGAGCACAAAGAAAGACAAAAAATAATTCCTACTCTTAGTGAGTTTACAATCTAATGGGGCAGATGACATGCTGTGTAAAAATAGGATATCAACAGGATAAATTGGAGATAATCACAAAAAGAAAGGCATTAGCATTAAGGAGAATCTGGAAAGGTTTCTTGTAAAAGGTGAGATTTTAGCTGAGACTTGAAAGAAGTCAGGACACAGATGAGGAGGAAGAGAATTCCAGGCATGGGGGACAGCCAGTGAAAATTCAGTGACCTCATGCAGAATGGGAGAATAGGTACCAACTGGCAGATTCATCTGTCACTACCCAGTTCTGGGTCATAGATCTAGAATGGACTGAAGAGGGGACCTGCTTTAAGGAATGGCATTGTCAAGACCCAAGTTGTATACTGAGAGAGGAACAAATTCAAAAGCAATCGGCAGCCAGGTGGCTTGTATGGCAGGAGCACGGCAGGGTCTCAGTTGCACCTTCTGGCTTAGTCTGAAACCTACAAGTCATAACCAGGGCAGTAATCCCAAACCAAAGGAATTACAGTTACAATTCTGTCACTCTGAGCCAGCAGAACTTTCCAGCTGGCTGATAGTATCTGAGTCCAGCAGTAGTCAACTAAAATTCCTAACAGGCAAGACCACCAACCTATTGCTCAGTCCTAAACCCAGGTCAGAAAGTTGCAGAGCTCTGGCCAGGCAATCAAACTTTGCATTGGATCAGTCCATTTTAGGAACACTAAAAGCTTGCAGGTCCCTAGCCTGTGCTGTCCCTGAGATCCTGAAATATCACAATAGTAAGTACCTTCAAAAAGGAACAGCAGGACCAGCTTAGACCTTCCCTCCAGAAGTATGCAGAGGTTGGCCCTAACATTATGTCCAAAGTTAGGAAGTAGGCTGTTTTGTGCAAACAAAGAAAGAAAAAGCTATTATGGTGACAGGGATACTCAAGACACAAACCTGGAAGAGAATAATGGTTCCAAAATATCTACAAGAAAATCCTCACAAAAGAAGATAGTTTGGGTACAAATTCAGCTAGAATTGTGAGAAGACATGAAGCAAGAGGGTTTGGCATTTGTTTGGATTTTCTTTTCAGAGTTAAAAATATTTTATAGATGAAATGAAAGTACTTAAGGAAAAAATTGGAGAAGAGATAAAGAAAGAATCAGGAAAGGAATTATCAACTTGGAACAAGAGGTACAAAACCTTGCTCAAGTAACAAACTTTCTGAAAATTAGAATAGACTAAATGGAAGCCAGCAACATCATTTACAACAAGAAGTATTAAAACAAAGTTTAAAAACTGGAAAAATATTTTTAAAAATTTAAGGTATCTATCCCATAGCAAAAACAACTGACCTGGAAAACTGAAAAAGGAAAGATAATTTTGGATCATTGGACCACCCAAACCAAATGCCCTGACCAAGAAAAAGAGCCTAGACCTCATTTTTGAAAAAAAAAAAACTGCCCACATATCTTGGAACCAGAGGATAAAGAGGAAATAGAAAGAATATACCAGTCACCTTTTGAAAGAAACCCCAAAATGAAAACTCCAAGTAACATCATAGCCAAAATCCAAAGCTTCTAGGTCAAAGCAAAAGTGCTGCAAGCAGCCAGGAAGAACAATTCAGGTACTGAGGAGCGACAGTCAGGATCTCACACGATGTAGCATCCATAACTATGAAGTAGAGAGCTTGGAAAATTCTCTTTCATAATCAGGGCACACTAGTAAAAGTGTATACAAACAATGAGGGAGGAGTGTGGGAGGTTGGGCAATAATTGAATCTCACTTATCCGTACTGTTCAAAGGAAGAAAAAAATACACACACACCTACATACAATTTTGTGCAGAAATATTCCATTTCATTCAGCAGGGAATTAGGAAGGAAAGTAGAATAAGGGGAAATAAAGGAAGCATAGATTAAGAGAGAGAATGCACAATAATATTTATAGCAACTATTTTTGATGGCAAATAATTTGAAACTGAGGGGGCAGACATTACTTGAGGAATGTTTAAACAAGTTATGGTGTATAAATGTGATGGAATACTATTGTGCTGTAAAAAATGATGAAAGGAATGATTTTTGAGAAACTTGGGATGATTAGAGAAGTGAGCAGAATTACAAACAATTTATACATTAACAACAATGAAAAAAATCAACAACTTTGAAAGGCTTAGGAACTCTGATCAGCATAATAACCAGCCACAATTCTAAAGGACTACTAATGCAATATGCTGACAGCCTCCTGATACAGAGGTGAAAGGAATGCAAAATGATGCGTGAGTGTATATATATATATATATATATACACACACACACACACACACACACACACACACACACACACACACACACACACTTATTCTCACTTTGAACTTTCACTTCTATGTATACACATACGTATGTCTGTGTATGTATATAAATGTATGTATGATGGAAATCTGTAACATCTGACTATACATATGTCGCAGGGATTTTGTTTTCTTCCTCAGTTTTTTTTTTGGGGGGGGAGTTTAGGAAGAGGGAGAAAAAGCACATTCCTGCTGATTCAAAAAAGTTTATTTTTTTATAAGGGAAGAACGGATTAGGGAACAGATTGGGTATAGAAGGTGAGAAAGAGTGAGAATGATACCTAGATTTTGAGGCAGGGTGACTGGTAGGATGGAGGTGCTTTCTAATAGTAATAAGAAAATTAGAAAGAGGGAAGAGGTTAGGGGAAAAAATAATTAGTTCATTTTTGGACGTGTTGAGTGTGAGGTATCTATGGGACGTCTAGTTCAAGATGTCCAGTAGGCAGTTGAAGATGTGAGACTGGAGGTTTAAGAGAGTTTTGCACTGGAGAAGTAATTCTGAGAAACATCAGCATAGAGATGATAATTGGTTCCATGACAAGTGATTAGATAAAATAGTAAAGGGCATAAGTTTCCAAAGTGGGTGATACCATCCCCTGGGGGGGATCGCTTGAATGATCCAGGGGGGCAGTAGTAGCCTCAGAACAATTGGTGGAGGCATTGAATAAAAATAAGGGGGAGGTGGAAGCATAAGGAAAGAAGAGAAGAAAATTTTGAAAAACCATTTGCACAGATTTCATCTGTTGTATAACAGAGTTAAAGTCGTAGTGATTATATCATTTTCCAAATAAACACACAAAATGCAAGTTATAACCGATCAGTAGTCAAGTCCATTGATAGGTCTCAACAAGCAAGTGTTGTCAGGGAAGCTTGTTGTTTCGACAGGAATATGTGTGTATAATGACTTGTTTACAATACAGTACTATACAGTTAAATAATGTGATGTTGTACCATCAAAATTTCAATACCAAAAGAACAAATTTATAATAAATTATTAAATTTAAGATGTCATTTTATTTTTTTTATTAATTTATTTTGATTTATCAACAATCACTTCCATAAGCTTTTGAGTTTCTCCCTGTCCCTCCCCACCTCTCTTTCTCCCTGTCTCTCCCCAAGGCAGCATGCAATCTGATAGAAGCTATATATGTATACACTCCTATTAAACATATTTTCACATTAGTCATGTTGTAATTAGAACCAATAGAAGGAACCACAAGAAAGAGGAAACAAAACAAAACAGAAGAAAAAAAAAGAGCAAATAGTGTGCTTTGATCTGCATTCCAACTCCATAGTTCTTTGGATGTGGATAGCATTTTCCATCTTGAGACTTTTGGAGATGTCTTAGATCCTTACATTGCTGAGATGGGCAAAGTCTATCAAAGTTAGTCATCGTGTGATGTTGCTGTTGCTGTGTATAATGTTCTCTTGGTTCTGCTCACTTCACTTGGCAGCAGTCTATACAAGTCTTTCCAGGTTTTTCTGAAGTCTGCCTGCTCATCATTTCTTATAGCACCATAGTATTCCATTACATTCATATACCACAACTTGTTCAGCCATTCTCCAATTGATGGGCATCCCCTCAATTTCCAATTCTTTGCCACCACAAAAAGAGCTGCTATAAATATTTTTGTACATGTGGATCCTTTTCCTATTTGTATGATCTCTTTGGGATACAGTCCTAGAAGTGCTATTGCTGGGTCAAAGGGTGTGCACATTTTTATAGCCCTTTGGGCGTAGTTCCAAATTGCTCTCCAAAATGGTTGGATCATTTCACAACTCCACCAACAATGCATTAGTGTTCCAGTTTTCCCATATCTCCAACATTTATCATTTACCCGTTTTGTCATGTTGGCCAGTCTGATAGGAGATCATAAAAATGGGCAGTGGAAAGAGCACTGGCCCTGGAGTCAGGAGGACCTGAGTTCAAATGTGGCCTCAGACACTCAACACTCACTAGCTATGTGACCCTGGGCAAGTCACTTTAACCTCATTGCCTAGCCAAAAAAAAAAAAACTTCTGTCTTTGACCTTGGATCTCTTAAGGCTCATATTTTCTGATAATTCAAAAGATCATCCCAAAAAAATTATTAGATAATTGCTCTGAATTTTAATGTAGTATGAATAATGTAGTTAAATTGGTCTCTTTAAAAAATCTGTAGTTATCCTCATTCATTTTTGTGTGCACAGTACTGGTAGCAGCTCCTGCAAAGAATTAGTCAATATAGAAAATTTAATCCTTGTTCTTGGGGAGTTTACAGAACAACAAAAAATTCAAGCTAAAAATCATCCTTTGCTTGAATAAACAAACATCAACATACACTTATAAATACAAAGAGCAGAAACCTATAAACATATATCAGGATCCAGGTGTGTTCTGGGTTTGGCAGATTGTTACTGCTTAAGCAATCTAGCTATTCAGTAGCATTTGCTATTGTCTATTTTTGCTACTTTACTATTTCTGTGTTTAGAAAAGGGAAGCTTTGCAACTTGTGAAACGCTTTTTTCAATTAGGCTCTCTCCTTTAATGGCAGTCCTTAGGTTCATTACTAATTACTTAAATATGGATTAAATACTGAAAGCATCTGAAAAATTTTCCCTTCTTGGCTTACTGAATTCTTACTCATCTTTTAAAAATTTAACAAAGTGACAGCACCTAATGTCCTTAGTTGGTAGCACCTTCCCTGCCTAGACCTCACATAGCACATCTTCAGATTTTTTTAGAATGAGTATCATTGAAAATGTTATCCATAACATCCTTCCCTCTCCCCTTTCCCCTGCCAAAAACAAACAAACAAACAAAAAACAACACAGTTGATTTAGGTTAATTTTTGACAGTCTGTACTTTTAGTCTACTGAAAAAGCCTTCTTTTAATGACTAATCATGACATAGATATGACCAGGGCTTTTGAAATATTTGCTAATGGAACAAAAGTCCTTGCAGGTCCTACCCAGCTGGAAGAACTATGGGCCTAATGATAGATCAGCTGTGTGTTGCTCAAGTACCAGCCTCACTAAATTTGGAGAGGCTTATCACCAGGCTGGCCTGAAGCTGATTAATTTTTCAGCCATAGGTTGATTAATTTTTCAGTAAATGTAACTCTCAAAGCCTAACACATAGATAAGTTGTCATCTGCATTTGTTGAGTGAGTATTTTTATGCTTATGAATTTAAAGATTCTTGAAGTATTAAAATAGGCATTTGGATATGATTAGGGCAGCATTTAGGTGTTAATTTTCTAATTTTGAGAAAAGGAGTGAAAGAGTTTCTTTTCCTAGGTGATATTTAACTCCTTTAAAATTATGCCATTTCCAGTACCAGATCTTAAACTATATTATAAGGCAATAATTATCAAAACTATCTGGTACTGGCTAAGAAATAAAAAAGGTAGATCAGTGGAACAGAGTAGACATATAATGTACAGCAGCAAATGCCTGTGGTAACTTTGTGTTTCACAAGTGTAAATAATTAAGTTTTGGGGGTAAGAATTTATTATTTGGTAAAAAAAAATTGTTGGGAAAGCTGGAGAGCAGTTTGGCAGAAATTGGTCATAGATCAGTTTCTTACACCATCTACCAAGAAAAAGTCAAAATGGATCCATGACCTAGATATAGAGGGAGATATTATAAGAAAATTTGAAGAACATGGAACATTTTACTTATCAGACTTATGGATAGGCAAATAGTTTATGAATAAGTAAGACAGAGAGAGCATTGGGAGGTGTAAAATGGATCATCTCAATTACATTAAATTTAAAAGGGTTTGTACAGATAAAACCAATGTAGCTGAGATCAGAAGGAGAACAGAAAATTGGGGGGAAATTTTTATAGACAGTGTCTCAAATAAACATCTCATATCTCAAATATATAAAGATCTTTGTCAAATATATAAGAATACAAGTCATTCCCAATTGATAAATGGTCAGAGAATATGAACAGGCAGTTTTCTAGTGAAGAAATCAAAACAATTATAGTCACATGAAAAAATGCTCTAAATTATTATTGATTAGAGAAATGAAAATTAAAACAACCTTGAAAAATCATTTTACACCTATCAGATTGGCTAAAATGATAGAAGGAAAAAGCAACAAATGTAGAAGAGGATGTGGAAAAATTGGGACACTAATTCACTGTTGGTGAGCTGTGAACTATTCCAGCCATTTTGGAGAGCAATTTGGAATTATACGTAAAGACCTATAAAACTGCCTATACTCTTTGACCCAGCATATTTATACATCTCGCTTTGTGGTGGCAAAGAACTGGAAATTGTGGGGATACCATCATCAGTTGGGGAATGGCTAAACAAGTTGTGGTATATGAATGTAATGGAATACTATTGTGCTGTAAGAAGTGATGTGTTCGATGATTTTAGAAAACCATGGAAAGACTTGCACAAAACAATAAAAAAAGACATGAGAAGAACCAAGAGAACATTGTATATAGTAACAGCAGTGTTGTTTTAAGAACAACTTTGAGCAATCATGTCATCTTGACTATTATAAATACTCAAATTAACTACAAAGAACCTGTGAAGGAAGATGCTATCAGCATCCAGAGAACTGATAAATAGAAATATGTAGAGTATGATTTCACATACATACACACACTCACACATGTTTGCATCTAATGGTAGCCATCTCTAGGGCAGGGAGGGGAAGGGGAAAAAAAAGAAAGTTACATGTTAATTTTATTATATATTTAAAAGGAAGAGCAAGTTGCACATAATAGATTTGCAGTTTGATGTGTACTCATCTTTTTTTCCTATTTTACATTGTTATGGAAATGCTTGTTTTATTTCCTAAGTTCAGAATAAATAAAAATAAATATTTTTTTAAAAAACAGGAAAATTAAAATGATATCATTTCATAGAAGTAATTTGGAAGTATAGGTATCATGACAGTTAACATTTTAGTAGTTGGCAAAACTATATAGGCTCTTTCGGTAATAGTACTACTAAGCCAAACAATAAGAATGAGATAAAAGTGAACAGGAATAGACAGTAATTATATCACTCAAACAAAAAGATAAGACACCTCCCTGGCATGTATTTCAAGGGAAACAATAATCAAGACGTTTTGTTGGTATTCCTTGATGGAAATTCAGAGTCTTAGTCCTCTACCCACAATTTACAGTGAGAGGCTCATGAATATTCTAGTGTGTTTTACATTTAAAATAATAAAACGTGTTGATAGTAGATTCCCTAGTAAGTCACCATTACCTGTAGGTTTTTGTTGCTTGTTTGTTTTTAGCTCTGAACTTCCCAACATCCATATTTCCTCCACCTTGGGTGGTCTTCATTCCTTTTGGTCTAATTTTATATTCCTTTTCTCTTCCATATATCAGCACTACCCATTATAACCCCATGTTAAGCTTATGTCCTCCTACCTCTTCTAGGACCTTGTTTCATCAGTTATCCCTTTTCTTGCATCTTCTACCCTTTTCCACCTTCAAACATTTTCAGGCCTCCTCTGTCCTTTAAAGAGACACACTGGACAGCTAAGTGGCACAATGGATAGAGTACCAGCCCTGGAGTCAGGAGAACCTCAGTTCAAATCTGGCCTCATATGCATAACACTTACTAGCTGTATGACCCTGGGCAAGTCACTTAAACCCCATTGCCTAGCAAAAAAACAAAAACCAAAGAGACAAACAAATAAAACTTACCCATCACCTGCTGTCCCGTCAAGCTACTGTTGTTTCCTTCCTCTTTTCTACCAAAAAAGAATATTTTGCATTCTCTACTTCCATTTCCTTACTCCTCTATCACTCTTTAAGCCCTTAGAACATTCCTTCTTCCTCCCGACTCTACTGAAAGTGCTCTGCCATTAATCACCCCCATGTTCTCTTGATAAAAAAAATAATAATTTCCTCAATCCTTACCTACCATTTCCAACTGAATCCTAACTTTGATTTACTGTGCGACCAAAAGCAAATCCCTATATCTGCCTAAATATCCTCTTGACACCTACACCTCAACATATATAAAACTTGTCATCCAAAAAATGTAACGGCAGGAACTGTTTTATTTTTGCATGTAGATTTCAAGTGCCGAGCATAGAACTTTGCATATAGTAGTTACCTAATGAGTTGTCAGGCCTTCCTCTTTCTTCTCCTCTCCCTCCTAACTTTAGTAAAATGGAGGTAACCTCAGAGGAAGACATTAAGATTAAGAGCAATCAGGAAAAGCTTCTTGTGAAAGATGGGGTTTTAGTAGAGACTTGAAGGAAGCCAGGAAAGCAGAGAGCTGGAGTTGAAGGTAGACAGCACTCCAAGCATAGGGAACAGCCAGTAAAAATTCACCTTCAGGAGATGAAATGTCTCATTCAAGGAAGTGTCACTGGATCTGAGTTTGTGGAACGGAATAAGGTTTAAGAAGACTGGAAAGGTAGGAAGGGGCTAGGGCAGGGGTGGGGAAGCTGTGGCCTCGAGGCTACATGTGGCCCTCTAGATCCTCAAGTGCAGCCCTTTGACTGAATCCAAACTTCACACAGCAAATCCCCTTAATAAAAAGATTTGTTCTGTTAAACTTGGACCCAGTCAAAAGGCCTCACCCAAGGACCTAGAAGGACACATGTGGTCTGGAGGCCACAGGTTCCCCTCTCCTTGCCTAGGTTATACAGGACTTTAAGAAGCAAACAAAGGATTTTGTTTTTTATCCTGGAGTTAATAATGAGTCGCTGGATTTTATTAAATAGAGGGATGACATGATCAGATCTGTACTTTAGGAAGATCACTTTCCTAGTTAAGTGGATGATGGACTGGAGTGTGAAGGCAGACCTGAATTAGGGCAGCCAACCAGCAGGCTGTTGCAGTAGTCCAACTTGGAGGTGAAAAGTACCTATACCAGGGTGATAGTGGTATCAGAGGAGGAAAAGGGGGCATAAAAACATAAGAGATGTTCAGAGTCAGTCATCTTTGCTTCTTCCCTTACTTCATAAGTCTAAGGTTTTTCCCTCTCTTATCCATCTCCTTCTCTCTAGTCCCTATTTCCACTATTCTGCTTCAGGACATAGTTGGGTCTCAACTGGACTGTTGCAGTAGCTTCCAAGATAGTACTTACTCTAGTTTCTCTGAACTCCAGTCTGACCTGCAAATTCCTGATAGATTAGTTCTTCTCAAGTATAATTTTGATCCTGCCAGTCCTCTGTTCTGAATTTTTGTGTAATTGCAATATGTTATAATAGCAGGATCACTGGGTTCAGATATAGGCTGTATTCGTTTATTAGTTATGTTGCATTGGGGATGTCATTTTCCCACTCCTAGCCTTAGGCTTGTTTTTAAGATGTCTTCTAGCTCTCAATCCTCTTGTCCTGTTATTTTACTGTCCTCACAGCAGCCATAAGACTTTGTACCTGGCTTATTGCATTTTTACATTCCACCTAGTATAGTACTTTTTTGCGTAATTATCTTTCCTACTATGCTATAAGTTGCATAAGGTTTGAGGCTATGGCTTACTCTTATCCCCCCTGCCCCCTGTACCTAGCACAGTGCCTTGCTCATAGTAGTTGTTCCATCAGTACTTGTTTAGTTAATTATCTGGGATACCTCCCAAATCAGTCTCTGGGGGGCTTTTTTCCTTTCACATTGCCTTTCCCTAAGTTGCAAAAACATGAGGTCAAGCTTTTTTGGCATTATTGTAAGCCAGTCACCACTTGCTCTTGTACTTTTTTGCTTTGCTTATGATCATCTAGTCCTTGGAAATAAGCTGTTTTGAAGACAAGAAAAGAAATACTATTCCTGAAATGGAGCTTCAATTCATTCTGCATTGCATTAGTCTTTTTACCACCCATAGTCTGAATGTGTCAAAGCTAGAGACACCTGCTCGTATAGCAGTAGGTTTCCTCAAAAATACCTAATGACCTTTACTTGAGATAGATGTGATAAAATATACAGTGATCTAATGGAATGCTTTTTTAAGTGATCATAAACTTTTGATAGTTACTTATTTTTCAGAGTATGAGAGGGCACTAATAGTGTTCCATTATAAGCACTGTCCTGCTGGGCATATAAAAATACAAAAATGCCAGTCGGCGCTAGTTAAGTAAACTGTAGGAGGATTTAATAAGACAACTTTGATAGGATGTCACATATTCGTTCATATACTTCAAAACGTCAAGGATACATGATTTAACTGGTGTGGTTACCTTTCTCACAGCCCCTTTCTACCTCATTAGACCATGTGAATTAGTTGCTATGGCTAGAAATATTCTATACTTGGTTATTATACCGATGGTTATAGAGATCTTTAGGCTTAGTTAGATGGGTCCTCAAATGACATTTTGCTGGATTTGTTTTCAGAGCCTTTCCAGATTGGCATAGGATCTACCAGAGATTGTGCTCCCCTGGTGAAGGCAGGAGATTCCAGGGTTACCATCATGCTCTGATCCCACTAAACTAAAAAGGCTTTGTGTATGAGTATTGCCATAGACTTTCTGTAATTAATTTCAGAACCAGCATAGTTAAGTAAGAAGTGACTCATCATCAGAAAAATTGTCCAACAGGTCATCACTTTCCTCCTCCAATATATTGGGGGAGCAGGAGGAGCAATAACAACAGATGAAACAGACATGAGAAGTTAGTTTGTTTCCTTAAAAGGAGTTCCCATAAATGAAATCACAAATTTTCAAGTGATGAAGGGGCTTGATTTGTTCTATTGGTTTGTTTTTTTTAAACAAGCAATGGAAGATATCCTTGTATTAAAAGAAAGGCTGATGATTTATTGGAAGCATAGACCCCATTTTAATCATTGCTGGTCTTTCTTTTGTCCTTGCTGATTGCATGTATTTATGACCCTTAGATTGTAGGGAATGGAAGTGAACAGCAGCTGCAGAAAGAGCTAGAGGATGTACTGATGGACCCACCGATGGAAGATGGTGACAAGGAACATATGGAAAGAACGCAGATTGACGGAGAAGGAGATGGGCCCCTTGCAAATGAACTCTCCACTTCATCTACTATTAACCCAGTGTCATTAGCAGGACTCCAGAAACCAGAGATGAGCCTGCCAGTGAAACCTGGACAAGGAGGTTAGGAATGTTCTGTTGCCTGAGATTCTGTTCTCTGAAGGAAGGAAGTTATCTAGTCTAATCCATAGAAACTGAGGCCCAAAGAATTGGCGTTATTTGCTCAAGTTCATGGAGAGAGTTAGTAACAGAACCAGAACCAGGTACCCCAGGCTGTGGTCAATGCTATTTTCATATTTATATATATATTCTGCACTTTGCTCTTTTCACAGTGGATACAAATACAGTTCCTTCTTTGTAGGCACTTTTATTCTAAGATCTTGATGGATATAATTGTGCCATCTAAATTTCCTTTTGAATTTATTTCTTATTGAGTCATTTCAACAGACCTTTAATAAATGCCTCCTCTGTGCAAAGCACAGTGCTAGGTACTGAGATCAATTAAAAAAAAATTTTCTGCCCCTAAGGAATTTAAATTCCTTACTGATACAAAGTGAAAAGTAATAAAAAAAATACAATATAATTTGTTTGGGGAGAGGGGGGAAGCACTAATAATCAGGTAGATCAGGAAAGACTTCTGTTAAGAGATGATACCTGAGCCTTGAAGGAAGCTAAAAATTCTAAAAAGTAGAGGTGAGAAGAGAATACATTTCAGATGTGGGGGACAGCTTATACAAAGGCGTAGAAGGGGGAATAGCATGCAGGCTGGGTTGGCAGGAACATAGAGTATATAAAGGAGAGTAATATGAAATAAGTCTGAGAAGTTAAACTAGTCAGATTGTGAAGGCCTAATAAATTTGTATTGTATCATAGAAGAAAGAGGGAATCACTGAAAGAGGATTTCTAAGCAGGAGAATGACATCATCTGACTTGTGGTTTAGATGATTATTTTGGTAGCTATGTGAAACAGTAGTTATCTGATCACTTCTAGAATCACTTATCTTTTCCTTTATCTACTTCAGATTCAACAGATTGATGATTTTATCTGTGTGGGCATTGCCTCTAGCAATACAAATTTTTAAACCGTCATCCCTAACTTAGAATATGGTTTCAGGAGTTGCCTTAACTAAAATAAATTCATTACCAGGTGGCCAGCCTTCCTAGGACTTAAGTGTTCAAGAGCAGGAGGAATATGAGAAGGTTGGAGGATTGGAAAGAGAAGATTTGGCTGAGTGAATAGCAAGTAGGACTTTCTTTTCTTTGTGTCCACCTTTATAGAAAGGAGAAGAGAATGAAAGGAGTGGGAAGAAAATAAGTAATGATAGGAAGGAAGATGCTATTGTCAGGAGAAGTAGAGAAGCTTAAATCCAAGTTTAATTGCACTCAACAAATATTTAACAAGTGTGTGCTATGTACATTATTCCCCTAGTATCACATCTACTCTACAAGCACTACTTTTTGTCTCCTTATCCTCATTGCTAAGCACAGTGCCTTGCATATTGTAGGTGTTTAATAAATGCTTGGTGAATTGAGTTGAGTTCTTGAAGGCTTATTCAAATTAAATCTCCATAGATCTGTCAGTAGTTTTTTGGGGTTTTTTCCCCCATTAGACCTAAAATAACTCTTAGTTTTATAACTATCTGTATTACTGTCTTATCTAAACTCCGTGGCCTCACTAGCAGTCAACCACCACCATGCTTTTTACATAGGCACTTAAAAATCATTTTTCTTTGGAAAGGGCTATGGAAGATATGAAAATAATTACAACACAGTTGCTGTCCTGACTAATAGGGAAGTTAAAAGAGGAACCATCTGTGGGTGAGGGAAGGTAGTTCATGGCAGAGGTGAGGGGTAAGAAAAGTAACTTTTGTTGTAACATAGTTGAAGGAAGATAGAATAGTGATTAAAAAAGATTCAATGGTAGTCCAGGTTTAAGGTGACCAGGACCTAGACAAAGAGTTTAACTATGGAAATCTGTTAGGTAGGAAAGGAATGTGAAAAGCTTCCCTCAAGAAGTAAAGCACATACATGATTCAGAGGAGACAGGAGTTTCGTGTGTTCGTATCTACTGTAGTAGTTTGCAGTTTTTGATGATAAAAAGTTATACATTCAACAAAAATCTGGTTCGTGCTATAGCTAGTCCACAAGCATTTTATAGTATCTACTATATACCAGACACTGGGGATACAGAGAAAAAAAAATAAAGCTTGTGCCCCTCAAGCAGCTTACATTTTACCAAGGAAAATGTATGTATATGCAAAATAAATACACAAATAAAAAAATAATTTGTTAGAGGAAGGGGAGCAGTTGTACCTTGAGGAATAAGGAAAGATTTCACATAGAAGATGGTACTTGAGCTGAGCTTTGAAAGAAAGTAGGAATTTTGAGATGTGAGTATGAGGAGGGAATAGATTCCACAATGGATGACAGCCTGTACAAAGGCACAGGAATTTTTTGTGAGTAATAAAAGATACGTCAGTTTGAATTCACTGTAGACTGCACGAAGGAAAATAATATACAGGGTGTCCCAAAAGTCTTAATGCAGTTTTAGGCTTTAAGGTATGATAATAAGGCTGGAAAGGGAGGTAGGATCAAGTTTGTAAAGGGATTTGAAAACCAAAAAGAGGAATCTGTATGTGACTCCAGCGGTGGTAAGGAATCATTGGAGTTTATTAAGTTGAACAGAGACTTTCTAGGCCTCTGCTTTAGCAAAGTCACATTGGCAGATGTGTAGAAGGATAGTTTTGAGAGAGGGCAGCCATGAAATAGGGAAATAATTTGGAAAGTGCTACAATAATCTCAGTGAGAGGTGATTGAGGCCTGAAAAGGAATGTTATCTGTGTGAGTAGAGAAAACGTGACAAGTGCAAGAGAGACTGAGACTAGAGGAAGAATCAAGATTTGGCAGCTATTTGGATGTGTGGAATAAGGGAGAAGGAACTGAAAGGATGGTCAAAATGGAAATGCTTGGAAGAAGAATAGGTTTGATGGAAAAGATAATTAGTTCTGTTTAGACATGTTAGTGTTTGAGATGCCTGTGGGATATCCAGTTCAAAATTTCTTGTAGGCAGTTGGTAATATGGGACTGGAGTTCAAGAAGGAGATTAGCACCCAATATATAGATCTTTCAGCCATCAATCAATTAATCAATAAGTATTTAGTAAGCACTTGCTCTATGCTAGGCATTATACTATGCCTGGGGGTACAAAGACAACAATGAAACAATGTGTGTGTGTGTGTGTGTGTGCGCGTGCGCGTGTGTATGTGTGTGCTTGTGCGCGTGTTTGTGTGTGTGCATCTGTACATATAGTATATATTCTATATTGAACAGATACAAAAATAAATACAAAGTGATTTCAAGAAGAGGGCACTGGCCAATGGGAGGCTCAGAAAAATCATCATGTAGAAAATGACATTTAAGCCAAGTTTTGAAGGAAGTGAGGGATTCTGTGAAGTAGAAACCAGGAGAAAGAGGAGGGCATTCTAAGTATGAGGGAGAGGCAGTGCCAAGGCACAGAGACCAGGGATGGAGTGCCATGTTGAGAAACAGAAAGAAGGCCAGCTTGGCTTGATCATAGAGGATGGGAAAAGGATTCATGCACATTGTAACTGGTAAAGTAGATTAGGCCCAAATTGTAAAGGCTTTAAAAACTAATGATCGTTTGAACAGAGTTATTAATTAATCCCGTAGTAGCTAATGTGGTCGCCAAAAGAAAGTATGTAGAAAGAAAAGAAAATAGGCCTCAAGAGAAACCTCAGCAGTGAGTAGACATGACATGATTGATGAGTCAGCAAAGAACATGAGATGGGATGATCAGACATATAAGAGGAAATCTAAGAAAGCACTGTCATAAAACTCCAGAATAGGGAAAGTATCTATGAAGAGAAGATGGTAAACAGTATGAAATACTATGGAAAGGTCCAAAAAGATGAGGACTAATAAAAGAGCATCAGATTTGGCATACTGTGAAGTACTGGTAACTGGAAAGAGATCCATTTAATTTGAGTGAGGTCTCGAGCCTTATTTGAAAAGTATGAGAAGTGAGTGAAAAGAGAGGAAAATGGAAGGTAAGAAGAGAAGGCAGCAGTTTTCTAAGAGATTAGTAGTAAAAGAGAGGAAAGATACAGGTCTCTGTGCAAGATGCTGGGGGAACTATAATATTTAAATAAGATGACATCTTGACCTCATGGAGCTTACCATATAATATTGAATTAATCTGAATAAAAACTATGAGATAAAAACAAGACAGTTTTATGAATTTTCACCTCAGGCCTTGCTTCATATTTTAGAATCAGAGTGCAAGTGATAAGTAATTCCTAAAATAAGTCAGTGTTAAAAATTAGCAACTTATGCCAAGTGGTTTGTTGGCTTCTATTGGTTTTACATTCTAAGATTGCATCACGTATTCTCCTTAACACTTAACAGTTTCAGAACCTAAACTTTGCTTATAGATTTTTTTTGCACAGAATATTTTCTGACCAACAAAATGTGAAAACTGATCAGAGACTTATTTCCTTCTTTTATTCAGATTCTGAAGAGTCCAGTCCTTTTACACCAGTGGCAGATGAGGACAGTGTGGTCTTCAGCAAACTTACTTACTTGGGCTGTGCCTCAGTGAATGCTCCCAGAAGTGAAGTGGAGGCCCTAAGGATGATGTCTATTTTACGAGGCCAGTGCCAGATCTCTCTCAATGTGACACTTTCTGTGCCAAATGTGTCTGAAGGAACTGTAAGGTATAATATTCTTCCTAATCTTATTTTACCCTAACTCTCTAACATAAATCTTCTTTCATGTTTTACTAGTATTTCGTGCCTTTGCTCAAGTTCAAATTAAAATGCCGTAGTACTCCTTCTTTTCTTCTTAAGGAATAAGAGCGAGAGGTCTGTCCTTAAAATCAGGAGACCTGGTTTTGAATTTTGATTCTGACATTAACTGTGTAGCTCTGTCATGGAACCTCTTAAAAACTTTAATTCCTCACTATAAAATGCGGAGAACAAGATATATTCATCATTCTTCACATTTAGACTATGCTAAAGGAAGATGTCATGTAAACTTCAAAGTGCTATATAAATGTGAGTCATTGTTATAGTACTATATCTTTATTTTACACTAGAATGCCTCAAGGCACAGCTCAAGTCTCACATTGAAGGCTTCCCTTAAGATACTCATTGGCATTTCCCTTTTCCCCTTTTGTTTATTAAACATCCTATATAATTAGTTTCTTATGTCTCCCTCTTCAAATTTCTCTTAATACTTTGCCTAAATATCTCTTTTACACTGAATCTTACCCTCTCTTCTATCATTTTTTTTTATGTTTTGGTCTTCTCCCCATTAAATTTAAGCCAACTTAAGAGCAAGACTTACGTTTTCTCTTTGTTTCCCTGAGTATTAGTACATTGCCTTTCCAGGATAAGTGCTTTATAAGTGTTTGGTTGGTTTGTCACATTTATATAGTGTTTTCATATTTATAAAGCATTTTATTTACAAGTACCCTATAAGGTAATGTTAATATTAGTAATTATTAAACATCAATTAGTAATTATTAAACATCAATCAAGATTAATTAAATCTTTATACATGTTGAACACACTTAATTCCTTTTTTTTTGATACTTTTAATTTGGTTTTCTTTTTTTAATAGAATTAGCCAATGATTTATTTATTATTTTTCCCCCATTTTGACGTCTAATTGGAGTGCTATTAATTTGTTATTTTTCTAGTTTCTTTAGTTGCATGCCCAATGCATCAATCTGCTCTTTTACTCTTTTATTGATGTAATAAGCATTAAGAGATATGAATTTTCTTCTAAGTACTGCTTTGGCTACATCCTACAAATTTTGGTATGTTGTTTCATTGTTGTCATTATCTTTAGTGAAATCGTTGATTGTTCCTATGATTTGTTCTTTGATCCACTCATTCTTTAGGATTTGGGTATTTCTTTTCCAATTAATTTTAATTTTATATTTCAAAAGCCTTTTATTGAGTGTAATTTTTATTGCGTTATGTGAAAAAGATGCATTTAGTGTTTCTGCTTTTCTGCATTTGTTTATGAGGCTTTTATGCCCTAATATGTCTTCAGTTTTTATGAAGGTGCTATGCATAGCTGAGAGTAGGTATACTTCTTTCTTTCACATTGTATTCTCCAGAGGTTTGTCCTGTCAAACTTTTCTCAAATTCTTTTCATTTCCTTAACTTCTTTCTTGTTTATTTTGTGGTTAGATCCAGGTCTCAAGGGGGTAAGTTAAGGTTCCTCACGATTATGGTTTTGCTGTCTGTTTCCTCTTGTAACTCATTTTACTTTTCCTTCAAGAATTTGGATGCTATTATTTAGTGTATACGTATTCAGTATCGATACTAATTCATTGTGTATGGTACCTTTTAGTAAAATGTAGTTTCCCTGATTTTCTCTTTTAATCAAGTCTATTCTTGCTTTTTCCTTGTCTGAGGTCATGATTACTGTGCCTGCCTTTTTTATTTCAGAAGCATAATAGATTCTGCTGCAGCCCATTATTTTAACTGTGTGTATGTGTTTCTTGTAAACAATATATTATTGAATTCTGGTTTCTAATCCATTCTACTGTCCTCTTCCATTTTATGGTCGATTCATCCATTCACATTTACAGTAATGATTGCTAGCTGTATACTTCCCTCCATACTATTCTTTTATACTTTGTCCCCTCCTCAAGAGGCTGTTTTGCTTCTGACCACTGCCTCCTTTAATCTGTTCTGCTTCTTACAACTGTCACCACCACTTTTCTGTTAACCCATTTCCCTTCTACTTCCCTATTGAGAAAAATGAATTTCCATACCCAACTATATGTATTTTCTTCCCTCCCTGAAATAGTTCAGATAAGAGTGAAGTTCGGGTGTTGACTGTTCCCCCCTGCATAAACTCCCCTTCTGTTGCATAAATTCTTGCATGCCCTATTTGAGATAATTTTCCCCATTATTCTTTTCCTTTATTTCCTTTCCCAGTGCATCCCTCCTTCTCACCTTCCTTTCTTCTTCTGATATCATCCCAGTATAATAGAATAACAGCTATGCCCTTTTTCTAAGTAGATTCTCTCTAACAGCCCTAGTGTTGAAAAACTTCTGAGCAGTTATCATCTTTCTATATAGGAATGTATACAGTTTAACCTTGTTTAGGCTTTCATGATTTCTCACTCGTATTTACCTTTTTATGCTTCTCATGTCGTATGTTTGAATTTAAATTTTTATATTCCACCCTAGTCTTTTCATCAGGAATGCTTGAAAGTCCTCCATTTCATTAAATATCCATTTTTCCCCTGTAAGATTATACTCAGTTTTGCTGCATGGGTTATTCTTGGTTGTAATCCTAGCTCCTTTGCCTTCTAGAATATCACATTTTTTTTTAAGGCAGTTGCAGTTAAGTGACTTGCCCAGGGTCACACAGCTAGTAAGTGTCAAGTGCAAGTGTTTAGTCTGAGACCGGATTTGAACTCAGGTTCTCCTGACTTCAGGGCCGGTGCTCTAACCACTGCGCAACCTATCATATTCTAAGCCCACCTTCCTTTTTTTGTAGTAGCTGCTAAGTCTTGTATGATCCTGAGTGTGATGAGTCAATATATTATTTGTTTCTGGCTTGTTGGCAGTATTTTCCCTTTGACCTAGGAGTTCTGAATTTTGGCTGTAATGTTCCTGGGAGTTTTCATTTTTGTTTTTCTTTCAAGAGGTGTCCAGTGGATTCTTTCAATTTCTACTTTGCCCTCTGATTCTAATTTATCTGGGCAGTTTTCCTTTATAATTCTTGAAATGCAATGTCTAGATTCTTTTTTGTTCTTGGCTTTCAGGTAGTTCAGTAATTCTTAAAATGATCTCCCCCGATCTGTTTTCCAATTTAGTTTATTTTTCCTAAGAGATATTTCACATTTTTCCTATTTTTTCTTCAGTTTTTTAAACTTTGTTTCATTAATATTGTTGATTCATGGATGTCTCAGTCATTAGCTTCTACTTGGCCAATTTTAATTCTTAAGTAGTGATTTTTTTCATTGGGGTTTTATGCCTCCTTTACCATTGGCCAATTCTGATTTTTAAGAAGTTATTTTCTTCAGTGTGTTTTGACATCTCTTTTACCAAGCTGTTAATTCTCTTTTCATAACTTTCTTACATATCTCTCATTTCTTTCCCCAGTTTATCTCCTACCATTCTTAATAGATTTTTTAAATCTTTTTTACTTCTGCTCTTTTTAAAAATCCCTTTCATTCTTCTAGGAATTCTTGTTGGACTTGTATTCATTTTTCCTTTGAGGCTTTGTTTGTAGGTGTTTTCAAGTGATTGTCTTCTTCTGACTTATGTCTTGAGCTTCTCTGACACTATAGTAGCTTTTTATGGTCAGGTTCCTTTTTTGCTTGCTCATTTTTCCAGTCTTACTTGTTGACTTTGGACTTTATATTGGTGTGGGGCTCTGCTCACTGTTGGCAGGCTGGCTTGACCTTCTGTCTTAAATGTCTTTGTACTGCTTTCACAATTTAGTCTGTGGATCTGTAAGTTTTTGGTGCCTCCAAGATAGTGTGATCTAAAAACAGGTCTGTTTACTGCCCTCCTAGTCTGTACTTTGCAAATTTTCTGAACAGTTTGGGTCTTTTGGCTTGTGTATTTTTTGAGTTTTCATAGACTGCTGCTACACTCAGTCACAGTTAGCTCACTGGGATGTTCTGTAGATTCAGAGTGACTGAACTGCTTGCTCTCCCTTAGTTTTAGTCATCTGCTGTGGTTTATTCTTCTTCAAGCTTATGTGTGGGACTAAGGTTATAACTACCCTTCTCCCCCCCTCTCCCTTCCACCCCTTTCTACCCCTCATTGCCTCAGCTATATTTCCAGAACTTGTTCCTTGCTACACAGATAGGCCCTTGCTCCCTCACAACTGTTCTCTCTGTCCTGGAACTGTAATCCAGGACTGTGTAATGGGCAACAAAGTTGCCAGGTGGCACCTCTTCCTGATCCTAGTACTAGTAGAGATGTCCGTTAGTATGTCTTTCTGTCCCAGTGTATAATCCCTTTACCCTCCCTGGCATTGGGCTGCTCCTGACCAGCCTCTACCAGTTCCCTCAGATTTCTATTTCACTAAGCTGCCCTGGGCTGAGAAAATGTGACTCACTGTGACTTTTTCTTGCTTTCCTAGTCAGAATTTGGTTTGCTGCACTTTCGAGGTCATTGTGGAGGAGACTGTGAAAGAGCTGGGGCAAAATTGCTATGTCTTAATCCACCATCTTAACTCTGCCCCTGAACACACCTAATTCCTAAGACAACACCATATTACCTAAACCCCAGCTGTCTGCCTTGAATCTAACAGAGATGTCTTCAGAGAATTAGTTATTTTTTTAAAAAAAATTTAAAACACATTGCTTTACGTGGTAGTTATGAACACTGAACACAAATAAGGATTTTGACTATACTGTCTCTCACAGGATTCTGATTTGTTCACTGATTATCAATAAAACATACCCAGTTATGGGCTTAATAGAATCATGTGTGCTTTTTAAGTTGGAGCTTATACTTTATCATATTACTATAGAGAAGCATCAGGGTATTGCTAACAAATATGAGAATATTTCACTAATATTTATTAGATAAATTGCTAAAGTTTTCAGAGAAAGTAGGAAGAGGAAAGACTCAGAAATTGAAAGAAAAAGGAGATACAGTTATGCTAGAAGGAAGAGCTTATCTTGGATAGTGCGGAAGTCCAAATTAAAGTAACTTGTTGTTGTAAAAGAAAAGAACCTTATTTAAGATTTTTTTTAGATTTGAATTAATAAAATTATGAGAGTAAGAAAGTATGTTTTCCCTTTCATAAAAGGGACTGGAGAAAAAAAATAAAACCATTAGCTATAATATTAAATATAAATGGACTAAATGGCCCAATAAAAGGAAAGAATTGCAGAGTGGCTCACATCAGAAATCAACAGTATATCACTTATAAGAAATAGTCCAGCAAAGGGTTAACAGATTAAAAATGGAAAGGTGATCTAAAATTTGCACTTCTGAATGGTATCGGTGGATACTGGCTGTATTTAATTCAACCCAGAAAGCATTAAAAGAGATATACTAGGGTTTTATATTATGCTAAAAGGTTCTATACAAATTGAGAAGGTAATTTTTTTAGAGTTATGTTTACCCAATCATGCTGGAACAAAATACATAAAGGAAAACCTCACAAAAGTAGACTTTTTAAAGTAATATACTTTAAATCAATTGACAAGTACTTAAAATGCACCTATTATATGCCAGACATTCTACTAGGAATTAGGGATACAAATACAAAGAAATGAACCAATTCCTACTCAGAAGGAGCTTACCTTCTTCTAATGGAGGAAGACAACAAAATCAATTATGAACATAAAGAGAATAAGTACAAAATAGTTAAATGAAACATAGGTTGAAAGTTGTGGAGAATCTTGAAAGACTTCATGTAGAATGTGGTGCTTGAGTTGCATCTTGAAAGAAGAGATTCTGTGAGGTAGAGGTAAAGAAAAGGTACTTGCCAAACATAGGGAACAGCCAGTATAAAGGGTACAGAAATGTGATATGGAGTGCCGTATGAGAAACAATTCAACAAAGAATGCAATAAGTATTTATTAAGTGCCTACTATGTACCAGACATTTTGGCTAGATTGTAGAGTGCAGGAGAAGGGGTATAATGAAAGTTAAAAGATAGGTTGGAACAAGTTTGTGAAGAGCTTTAAAAGCTAAACAAATTTTATTTGATCTTAGAGGCAGTACAGAGCCATTCAAGTTTATTGAGTAGGGGAATGACATAGATCAACCATTAAAAAAATAATTTTGGCAGCAGTTTGAAGGATGGACACAACTGGGAAGAAACTTGAGACAGGGAGACCAGTTAGGAGGTTGTTGTAATAATCTAGGTGAGAAGTGATGAAGACCTAAACTAAGATGGTAATGGGGTGAATAGAGAGAATGGATGTAACAGATGTTATAGAGCTAGAAATGGCAAGATTTGACTACTGATTGCATATTTTGAGTGAGGGAGAATTATAATTTGAAGATAAAGCCAAGGTTATTAACCAGGAAAACTGGAATAGTGCTACAAAAAGAAGAGAGTTTCGAAGAGGGGTGCGTTTTGGGGAAAATATAATGAACTGTTTTGGATCTGTCAAATTTAAGATGTCTTCAGGACATCCATTTAAAAATGTCAAATAAACAATTGATGATGCTCGTGAGATTGGTGTTAAGGGGAGCAACGGGCTAGATAGATAGATCTCTGAGTGAGAGAAATAGAGAAAATAACTGAACCTATAGAAGCTGATGAGATTAACAAGAGAGAGAATGTTAAAAGGAAATAAAAGAATCAAGCCTCTGACTGAACTGAGGGGAACACCTACAGGTAGAAGGTGTGATTGTGGGTAATGAACCAAAAAAGAAGACTGAACAGTGATCAGACAGGCGGTAGTGAACTGGGAGACTAGTGTCAAGAAATCCCAGAAAGGAGAAGGTATCTAGGAGGAGATTGTGGTCGATAGTGTTAAATGCAGTAGATAGGTCAGGAAAGGCTGTCAGATGTGTCCATTAAGAAATTGTTGATAACATAAGAAAGAGCAGTTTCAATTGAGTGATGAGGTCAGAAGCTAGAATGCAAAAAGTTGAGAGGTTAGGGAGAAGAGAGGAAGTAGAGGCAATGAGTGTAGACAGCTTTTTTCCATGAGTTTGGCTGAGAAAGAAATGAGAGATATAAGGTGCTGGCATGAGGTGATGGTAGGATCTATTGAAGATTTTTAAAGGATAGGGGAAGACTTGGATATGTTTAAAGGTAATAAGGATGGAACCTGCTAGGGAATTACTGAATAAATAATGGGTTATATGTATGATATAATTTTTATACTGTAAAAAAACAATTTGAAACATAAAAATATGGAAAGGCTTAATTGAAATGATGCAAAACAAAATCAGTAGAACCAGAGCTTTCCATTTTTAATCTATTAACCCTTTGCTGGACTATTTCCTGTAAGTGATATACTGTTGAATTCTGATGTGAGCCACTCTGCAATTCTTTCCTTTTATTGGGCCATTTAGTCCATTTATGTTTGCAAAGTCAGAGACTATCACTATAGGCAGATGTGGAAGGTGTCACAGAACCAAAAGCATTTTCTTTGCTTTTTTTTTTATTGACAGTTATGACATAAGTTTTAAATTACATATATGTAAGATGTTATTTTTATTTTATAATAATTTACAGTGAAATCCTACCCTTATGCTTCATCATAGCAAAGCTCTGGGATTTTTAACCTTTTTTTATGTCATGGCCATATATCATGGACATATGTCATGGCAGTCTGGTAAAGCCTCTAATAACCTTCTTAGAATAGACTAGATAAATACAGTGTAGATTGGGAGGGAGTTAAGGAAATCAAGAAAGGCTTTGACAAGAAGGTGGTCCTTGAGCTGCCTAAGGGAAGAGCAAGGGAATTTCTGAGGCAGATGTGAGAAGGAAGTGCATTCCAGCCAGGACAAAGGCTCAGAGATAGGAAATGGAGGGTTGTGGGAGAGGAACAGAGAGAAAGCCAATTTGATTTGATCACAAAGTACAGGAGGCTGAGAGATGTCAAATGAGTCTGGAAAGATAGGTTGGGGCCAGGGTGTGTAAGGCTTTAAAAGCTAAGCAGAGGAAATGTATTTGATCCTAGAAGCAATAATAGGAAGCCACTAGAATTGATTCAGTAGGGGAGTTCACTTAAAAGAAAATTACATTGGCAACAATGTGAAGGATAGATTGGAAAAATAAGACCCTTGAGTCAGGGAGACCAATTAGGAGGCTTTTGCAATAATATAGGTGAAAGGTGATGAGCTGAATTTAAGGTGTGGTAGCTGTATGTGAAGAGAAGGGTCAGATGCAAGAGAGATTGTGAAGATAGAAATGACAAGATTTGGTAACAGATTGTGTATGTGAAATGAGGGAGAATAAGGAGTTAAAAGTAATAGCAAAATTATAAATCTGAGACACTAAAAGGATGGAAGTGTCTTTGACAGAAATAATGAAATTTGGAACAGGAAAAGGTTTATCAGTTAATAGAATAAGTTCAATTTTAGACATACTGACTTTAAGATGTCTTTGGGACATCCAGTTTGAAATGTTCATTTGTCAGTTGTTGGTGTGGAACTGAAAGTTTCTGGCAAAGCCTAGGGCTAGAGATAGCGATTTGAGAGTCATTTGAACCGAGATGTCAGTTATACCCAATGGGAGCTGATGAGATTACCAAGAGATAATGTAGAGAAAGAAGAGAACCTAGGACAGAACCTTGGGAAGTACCCACAATTAGAGGATGTGATATGGATTCTGTTGCTGACTGACAATGTCATTTCAACTACCACACCATCTCTCACATAACCCCTTCTCTTTCCTCACACAAGCCACTCTGCCTCAAGTCTCTTCCCACTCTATTGCCTTTTCCACATAGCTTAAAGGGCAAAGTGCCTTAAGCATTCTCCTAACAGTGCTACTACTCTACTCATTAAATTCCAGTGACTCCTTATTGCCTCTAGGATCCAATATACATTTTACAGTTTGTTTTAAAATCCTTCGCAACCTGACCCCAACCTACATTTCCAGCCTCATTATATATTTTTCCCCTTCCCACATGCTATGGGTCTAGCTAAACTGGTCTTCTCACTACTCCTCACACATAGCACTCCATCTTATTTTCTATGACTTATCACTTGCCATCCCTGATACCTGAAATAGACTTTCTCACCCCTAAATTATAGAATCTGTCATTTTCTTCGAGAGGAAGCTCAAATACCACCTTCTACCCAAAACCTTTCCTCGTTCCCAGCTACTCATATCTTCCCTCTCTATAATTACCTTCTATTTATTTTGTATTTATTCTGTATATACTTATGTATGTACTTGCCTCCTCAGATAGGATGTAAACTTTAGAACAGGATTTTTTTCCCCATGTTTTCCGTATAGACAGCCAGGTAGCACAGAGGATAGAGCACTGGACTTAGAGTCAAGAAGATTTGATTTCCAATTCTACCTCGGACACTTGATAGTCATATTATCCTGGGCAAGATACTTAACCTCTGTGTGCCTCAGTTACTTCATTTGTAAAATGGGGATAATAATAGCACCTGCCTTGCAGGGATGCTATGAAGACAAAGTAAGATATTTGTAAAGCACTTAACAAACCTTAAAGCTCTCTATAAATACTAGCTATCATTATTTTTTTTTCTTGTTTCCTCAGCACCTGGCACAGAGTAGGCACTTAATAAATTTTTGTTGATATACTGTTTGGAGGCTCATCACTAGGTGATTTATTACCAAGGGGTGTATTTTTTTTTAACATAGCTGTACTCAAGAAATTGTCTACTCCTAGAAGAGTAATGAGTGGTATGTGCAAGGGGTACCACACCACTGAAATCACAATTTGTTTAGAATATTTAAAAAATCAATTTCTGTAGTAATTTTTCAGTGTAAGTAACCTGTCCAGGATCACATAGCTAGTAAATATCATAAAAAGATTCTAACCAAGGTCTCTTGACATCAAGTCTAATACCCTTTCTACTATATCACACTATGCTGTCTCCCTAATATTAACAGTACTTTCAGGAGTCCACATATAGCTTTTATATAGAAAGACTAAAAATAAATATGGTAATAATACTCAAAGCAGGTCATATGATATTGATTGTTTGAAATGTATCTTGAAATTCATACACATGTACCAAAATTATGAATTTTTTTAAACATTCTGATGTTTTCCTCTAATTTTTTTTTATATCATAAAACAGACTTTTGGATCCTCAAACGAATACTGAGATTGCAAACTACCCCATCTATAAAATCCTCTTCTGTGTCAGAGGGCATGATGGAACTCCTGAAAGTGACTGCTTTGCTTTCACGGAAAGTCACTACAATGCTGAACTCTTCAGAATACACGTCTTCCGGTGTGAGATACAAGAAGCTGTAAGTCTCTAACACAGCTGTCTCTGCAACTGAATCCTTTTCTCTGAGGAGTTTTAGATGACCTTCCCGAATTTCTAGAAATAATAAAATTCTCACTTATATTCAAATGAACTGTGATTTGAGCTTGTGCTTACTGATTACTGTCTGTTAAGACTAGAAGAAGATAGAGTGAAGTCATAATTAACCAAACTCCAACAGACACACCCTACTTCCCAATTACCTGGCTTTTATTTTTCCTTTCTAACTAGGCTTTTCGGAGAAAAAAGTTAAGTACAAGAAAACAAGGTCATGTCAGAGTTATTTTTTTAAAACAACTACCTAGGTCCACCTGGGTTTATTACTGATTCATATCTGGCCAGATCACAAGTCTCCACATACACGGAATGAAGAAGTTGGACAAAATGATCTCTCTGGCACATTCTGGTTCTGACAGGTTATGTCTGAGGGTCTTCTCCTCCTCTGATGTCCTATGTTGTGTCACTTCACAGTCTAAGGACCTTTCACACCCAACATTCCACATTGTATGTTCTAAAATGCAGTTTTCTGCAGATAGTTCCAGCTCTGACAATATATGATGCTTCATCGCTTTCTGTAGTGTGGTGCGGTATGTAAAGAGCCCTGGACTCTGAAACCCCAGGTTCTAATAGGTCTCTTCTACCACTTGATAGCTACTTGACTTTGAGTAAGTTATTTACACTTAGTCTTTCTGATTCTCACTTTCCTCCTTAATCAATAAAGCATTTATTAAGTAAATAATAACATGTGGTAGGCACTGGAGATACAAAAGCCAAAAAAATGAACCAGTCCCTACTTTCAAGAAGCTTACAATCATTTTTAAAATATGAAGATAAAGATACTTGCTAGTCTCATAAATTTGCAAAGAGAATCAAATGTGATAATATAAAAACCCCATATATATGCTAAATAATCATATTTTAATTGATTCAGTGCTGTCACCAGATAATTTACCACCTGTACAAGTTTAAGGTGGTTATTTTATCAGCGGTACTCTACATTGAGAGAGGCAGCTTGGCATAGCAGAGACAGAGCCGACTTCAGAACCAAGAAGATCTGAGTTCAAATCCCAGGTCTGCTACTTACTGCTTAGGTGATGGGCAAGTCACTTCACTTCTTAGCTCTCTGGGTAACTCTGAAACCACAAGTTTTGGAGAAGGTGCTGGCCTATATTGGTTGACTCCTCCAAAAATACTTGTGTCAATGAAATCAGGTGAATCCTCTGCCTCTACTGTGTAATGAGTAACTGGTGTTCAGAATGACTACCTTCAAGGTCATCAAAGGAACATTCTGTGTACACAGATTTAGAATTGGATGACTTTTACAGGTCATCTAGTCCAAGCCTCTCTTTTTACAAATGAAGATACCAAGTGACTTGCACAACACCATATAAACAGTAAGTAGCAGAGCTGATTTTTGAACCCAAGTCTTCTAACTCCCGACACCCTTCCCCTGCACTACACTGTTCAACCACAAACATTTATTAAGCACATACTGTTCATGTGCTATGGCAGGCAGTAAGGATGTGAAAGGCAGGGGACTTAATCTCTGCCCTCAGGAAATGTATGTTTATTGAATTCTATCAAAGCAGAAGAATGTTGTGGCAGAATTTTGCAAGTTTTCCAGCAAGCATTAAGAAAAAGGTTTTCCATTTAATGCAACAATTTGGTTTTCTTGAAATACATATTTAACACATAATTAAAAGGGTTTCCAACTCTGTAAAGGTACGATTAATGGAACATTCTGGCTGATTGAGTTTTTACTGTGTAAGGTGTTAGAAATTTCTCTTTATGGCATTTCTTAATATTTCTAAAGCCACTTAGTGTTGAAAATGTTATTCCTAATATATATTTGTGTTCATGGGTAGAAATATTAAAACTGAAAGTTCCTTATACCTTGAGCTGATCAAAAGAACAAAAATTTGCCTAAACCAAGAAAAGGTATATAGAAAGCATTTGGCTAGACTGTTAGCAATGTAAGCAGTTATACCGAATCTTCGGTGGAGACAGGTAGTATTTTATAGTAATAACAGTATTAATACTAAGTGATAATAACATTTACATAGCAATTTCAGGTTTGCTAAGCACTTATCTCATACCTTTACAGTAATCTTCTGAGGTATCATCTCCATTTTATGAATGAAGAAACTAAGGCTGAGTGAAGTTTAGTGACTTGCCCAAAGTCACACAGCTAGTAAATGGCTGAGGAAGGATTCACACTTGGGACTTTCTTACTCCAAGTCTAACATTCTATCCACTATGCCACCTGGTGGCCTCAAGTGACACAGCCTGCTTTGATTAGGAATGCTAGTTTTGACGTTTATCTGACTGATGCAGCTGTTCTGCTTTATGTTGATATAAGAAATGTATATGAAGGTAGGGATAGTAGAACGAGCAGTGGAATGAAAGTTAGGTAATACTAGTTCTTTGCTCTGCCATTTACTAGCTGTAGGATCATCAGTAATTTTAACTCTTCTGTGTTTCATTTGCCTCATCTGTAAAATGAAGGAGGTAAGGCTAGAGCAAGGTATCCAAATTTTTTCATTAGTGAACTGCATCATTAGAAAACTATAGTATGGCGGCCCATGGGAACTCTTGTGTCCTGGGACACTGGCACTGGATGTGGAGGTTTAGAACCTTTCTAGAGTTGAGTCCCAGAAGACCCTCTGGTGCTCTGTAAGGAAGTGGAATTGGAGACTCTCTAAAGACCCTTCTAGTCCTAATCCTTTGATTTGATTTTACAATTAATTATTTTCTACTTCTATTACAATTCCTGATTGATAGAAGTCTGTTCACATGATACCCAGCAGCAGTCAGGTCCACAATTATCATAGCAGGTGGCTGGTTTGGTCCTAATAGTCCATCAGTCTTTGTGTGCTACCTAATTAGATAAGATTTTTGTTGAGGGGGGGGTTCCCTGAGAATCTGTCAGATGACTCCCTGAGACCTAGCTGGCCATAGCTTTCAAAGGGTTGTTTATTATTATGATGTTGAAGCTCCTGGACTAAGGACCCTACAAAATTACTTCCAACTTGAACTTTCCCACGTTCAGTAATTCAGATTTTTCCAACTGCCTCTCTCTTCTTAAATGCCCTTTCTAGATAAGATTAATCTCATTTGAAAACTTAAAAAATGGGTGTTACCAGAGAAAGGAGAAACAATTGTAAATGCCCAGAGAAAATGTGAAGTGCCTCATTAGCATGCTGTGTGCCAGCAATCACAGGTCCCAGACTCTTTTCCCTCACTTTGTAGGAGAAAGAAACAATAGCCTTCCTTATTGTAGAAATGTATTTGCTAGTTTCTTTAGAAGCTTCCCCCCTAACCTCTCTGGTCTTTTGTGACTTCAGGTAAGTCGAATTCTCTACAGTTTTGCCACTGCCTTCCGCCGTTCTGCCAAACAGACCCCGCTTTCTGCCACTGCTGCACCTCAGACTCCTGACAGTGACATCTTCACCTTCTCTGTGTCTTTAGAAATAAAAGAAGATGATGGTAAAGGTTACTTTAGGTAGAGTATATCCTTTCATTCATTTGCTATGAGTCTATATTAATATGATCAATGTTTGGTAGTAAAACAAATAAAATGTTTAGTCATATAAATGAGTTCTATGTCTCTTGTTAGAGTTGTTTTTTAATTTCAAGGGAGTGTTTTGGGCTACTTTTAAAAGGTAGAATTTAAAGATTTATCTAACTGAAAGTATCAAAGGAAAATAAAGAACATTCTTCCCTGGAAGAAAAATTATCTATTTGGTACCATTATCTTTTTAAGCCAGATTAAACAATATACAGTTGACTTGTATCCTGAAGTACATGGAAGCTAAGATAGCTGATTTATGTATTTGTTTGGCTTGCTATAGCATAAAGAGCCTCTTACAAATGAAATCAAGTTTTCTAATTAAAGCATGAGAGGCAATGTGGCCTACTGTCTAAAGGACCAAACCTCAGTTGTGTGTTCCTGGACAGATTACTTAACCCCTCAGTGCCCCCCTAGCAACTTTCCAAGACTATAAATTAAAGATGAATTGCCGGTCTTCATCTATGGAGGGAGTTGCTATACAAGGGAATTGCTATACAAGGGAATTGCCCTCACTAATTATAAATAAATTATAAATAACACTATCTGAACAAACTGGAAAAAGAAAAATGTGGGTTTTGTCTAAAAGTTGTAGCCTTCATTGGGAGTAGTAATGACTTTATCTCCTTTTTAGTCAATATACCTTCCAGGATAAACATTTTTACTTCAGAAAGTAAAAGAAGCACTAGACTGGTAGTCATAAAGCCAAGGTGGGGTCCTAGCTCCGTAATCTTGGGCAACTCGCTTCTCCTTTCTGAGCCTCAGTTTCCTCATTTGTAAAACAGAAATAAATTACACTCAAAGTGTTATTATACATAAATAGCTCTTTGTGTTAAAAACATAAATGTTAGCTGCTATTTTTATAAATACGATTCATATTTTATAAATACTATTCAGAGTTCATAGCCAACAATTGGTTCTTGGCTATAGTTGGCCCTTTCAGCTTATCATGAAATTCTTGGTTATACTACATAACAGCAAAAATACTTTGATTTTTCAGGGATCTATAATTTCCTTGGTGTAGATAGTCCTTTCATTGATGCGAATTGCAAGCCGTACAAATCTTAGTGGATGCTCTTAGTGAATTCCCATAGGAAAAAAATATATTGTCTTGTGGCCAGTATGCCAGTTGATACTATGTGATACCAGCTTCTCTGGACTGTTCCTCAAGTGACAGACACATGTCTATTATCAGGGCTTTATTTGAAGCATTCCTAGCTTGGTAAATCATTGCCTTGAAGTAACCAATCTTCAGAGGAAAACAGTAGTAAAAGGATGTTAAAAACAACATATTTGTTTTACCACTTTTATTCTTAAAAAAACACTTTCCTCACAACAGCCCTGTATGTAGTATCCACATTTTACAGATAAGGAAACAGAGATTTTAAAGCTTAATGTCTTGCTGAGTGCCCCATAGCTGTTGGAACCCAAATAGTCTCTTTCTCCAAATCCATTGGACTACATTATGTTGCCTTCTTAACCTCTTCAAGAAATGGTGAGTGAAGAATAAAAAGATGGTGGTTTTGTTTTTTTGGTTTGTTTTTTTTTAATGTTGCATGGTTAAGTTCACATATTAAGAAATTGGCTTTACAGCCCCCTCTGCTGGCCAGTTCACTAGAAAACTTTGAAAATGGATTGTGCTTTTATTTAATGTGCTCCTATTTGGTAAAACAGTTGTTTAGGAAAAACATTTGAACTTTTTGAACTGTTTTCATAGGGTCGTGTCTTTAAACCTTAAGATAATTTTTTAGAATTTAACTGAAGATAACTTGGATATGTGTGGCCTCTTTCTGTAAAGCCTAAGGTATTAGAAATTTCTTATAAGCCTCAAAAATCTCTCAAGAAAAGGCCCTCAGTATGATATTAAGATAGTTTTGTTCCCATAATTCCCAAAGAAACCTTTCTGTACCCAGACTAGATGGCTGTCTCAAACACTCAGCAAATCAGTCTGCCATTCCCATTAGACATTACTGCTTCCTCCTCAGCCTTTTAAATTTCACAGTTTTCAATACCAAAGTGATATTTACAAATATTTGTCTCTTCTGATCTTCTTGACTGAGTTATACCCCTCAGTTTTCTCATATACATGTTACTTTATTACTTCAAAATAGCTACAATTGCATTAACCTGAATATGCTCCAAACCAGTACATACTCAAGCTTGAAGTGATAATTTATAGAAGTGACCAGAAAAACTCATCATCTGGTGGCCATCCTGGTGGGGAACATCTCTGCACTTAGTAAGGCCAGTCCCCAAATGACAGGTGCAGAGGCTTTCCAATTTGATAGAATTTGCCAGAGTTTATAGTCCCCTGGCACAGTTTTTTAAAACCCAAGATTACTTCCATGCTGTAATAAATAAGGCACAGGAGGATGATTTTTGTGGAAGAATTAGAATCTTAAATTTTATAACATTCTTGTAGTAGTTGATATTTATATGGTCTTGAACCCAAATTATATAATGTTAATTCTTCACAGGTATTTTTTAATACATCATGATCTTCAGAACTTCCATGTAGCCATTTATATCTTCTAATGATTGTGTTGTTTTTGCTTAGAGTTGCACAATAACCAGATTTATTTTAGATTTAAAGGATATATTGAGACCTAGACACACATAGGTGTTCTTCTTAAAGATCAAAGCAACCAGAAGTACTTGTGTGGGTTTAGTGGCCTGTTTTGTTTTTCTGGGTTTTAAAATAATATATGAAAGTTTTCTTATGATCTAATATTTTCTTAAATATAGTTTTAATATTAATTCAGTTATAATTATGATTACAAATATGTAGGATAGATTTTTGTGGTAAGTTCACATCTTACATGTATATATAAAAGCTTCTAAGAGTTTAGCATGACTGTTGACCTAATTGCTAATCATAAGCATAAGTTCATTGTCTTTATTTAAGGAGTCATTGAAATACTAAAAGGTAATTATAACATCTCCAGTTCTTTTCAGTTTTAATGTAGAATGATAGTTGTGAGGTCACTAGGCTTAGAACAGATATTTTTAACCTTTTTTGTATCATATACCCCTTTCACAATCTAGGGAAGCCTAAGGACCCCATTTCAGAATAATGTTTTCAAATGCATAAAATAAAATACTTAAGATTACAAAGTAAACCAATTATATAGAAATATAGTTGTCAATGTTTTTTTTTTAAGTTCTGAGACTCCAGTAAAGAACCCCCCTGTCTTACAGTTAAACTACTTGGAATTCAGGCTTCCCTCTCCAGTTAATCATTGTGTGTCAACTTAAGCAAATATCCAAAGTCCCTTCTAACTCAAAAATTTTGCAGTTCTATTTATAGATCAGCATTCAAAAGAAGAAAGAGAAAGAATGATTTCTATTCCTTCTCAGTAACAGAGAAAAATGTCATTTGTGTTCACCTCTGTAATAATGAACCTGAGTCATCTTGGTATAATGGGGGGGGATGACACAGATTTAGTGAACTTTTGTTCAAAGCCTGATTACTATATGAACCTTGGGTAAGGCACTTCTTATCTAGGGCTCGGTTATGGATTGGACTAGATGTCCTCTTCAGTCCCTTTCAGGTCTAAATCCATGATCCTGTGATCTGTCGAGGCTCAGATTCTTCATTTATCGAATATACTAACCACTTCACAAAGCTGTTGTGAAGATCAGATGAAATTATGAATATAAAAGCACTGTGACAGAAAAATGTCATGAAAGTGTAACTTATTACTTCTAAAGATCATTGATTATATCTTTGTGGATAGTTGCTCCCTAACAGTGGCTCACTCAATAGTTTCATGAGTTGCCCTTACCAACTTCATTACCAGGTGACAATCTTTTTTGTCACGTGTCTCTGAACTTAACTAAGCTGGTTCTAACATGACAGTCTGTTGCATGGCCCATAGAGCTTTTGTAGCTTGATGAGACCTACCAGAATATTAACTATGCTGCTATATAGCTTTTGAAAACCTTTTATCACCTCAAATAAGTATAGGAAACTAAACCTTAAGTAGAGAATGCTGTGGTCATACTGCAGAAGATTTTTAACTTCCTAGGTGGAGTCTCTACTGATGCAAATTAATCATGCCTCAGTAGATGGTCTTCATAATATATTGTAGCCCAAATAAAAATTCATTACATGATAGCCAGCCATCAGGTGATGAACCTCTCCTAATTTAGCTAAATCAAACTTCTGACAACAGACCCTAGTGTATTGCCAGATGTAGGTTCTACTATTACTTATTAGCTTTCTGTACTAACACAGGCCCTCCATGCCAAGATCATATGTTGAAGCAGGACTTTAATGGAGGATTATCTTAATATTATTATAATAAAAGAATAGGGAGTTAATTATTTGGTTCATAAAAAATTATAAAATGTGATGGTCTGTCTCTTCTCCAAGGTTGATTTCACTATTAAACCCAAATCGGTGTAGATTCTGAATCACGTTTTTAAATTATTCACTGCAATCCTTCTCCTGAAGAAATAATATGTGCCATGTTCTAATAACTCTAATGGGTTTTTTTTGGCTTATGTCATTTATTCTGTTGAACAAATGAAACTGAGAAAAAGAAGAATAATGGTCACAGCTACTTTTTTTTTTTATACCTTTTTAGGGCTTAGGGTGAGTGTTCCCTGGTACAGAACTTGAGCCCAGTTTAACAATACATCTTAAGCTATTTTATTGGTTCCTTTTTAGGATTAATTAATTTTATAATCTAAAACGATTTTAACCACAGGGTTGTATAATAGAAAAAGCAGTAGTTTTAGAATCAGGAGGTTATTTCAAATCCTAGCTCTCCCATTTATTACATCTTTGATCTTGGACAAGTCATTTACCTCCTCTGAGTCTCAGTTACATTTGTAACATGAGAGGATTGGAGCAAATGATCTGTAAGCTCATTTATGACTCTAAAATCATAAGTGGTAGGATCACAAATTTAGAAATGGAAGCTGCCCTAGAGATCACTGAATCCATCCACTCTCCTCTTTTTATAGGAAACTAAATCCCAAAGAGGTTAATGACTTACTCATAGCCGCACAGATCCTTTAACTGCAAATCCAACATTTTCCCCACTATCCCATCTTGGGATTCTAGTGGTAATTTCATATTGTATTTTGCTTCTACAGCAGTGATGCAAAGGCAAGATCCATTCATAGCTTCATTATTTTTTCAAAGGAAGAAAAAGAAAGCACAGAGATTTAGGTTTGAAGTCTTTTTTTTTAAAAGTTATGCTACATAATATATAGTGTATTAAATATTATATAAGAAAACACTATTCAAAATTAGTAAAAGCAATAAGACAATTTTCAAAAGAAGAAACACAAGTTTAATAATTACTGGAAGAAGTACACAACTTCATGATTATTGAAGACATACAAATTAAATCAACTTTGAAAGCAATTAAATTTCATAACTTAAATTTAAATCTTCATATCCATCAAATTGGCAAAAATAATCAAAAGTATTCAGACTGTTTGCTTGTGGGTTGTGGAGAAACAAGCACACTCAGTCATTGCTGGAAGAATTGCAAACTTTGTAGACTCTTTGGAAAGTACTTTTGACAGCACATGTTAATGAAAATAGTCATTCCTTTTGCCCTGATATTGGAAGTATGCCTTGAAAATGTTAACAAAGACAAACAAATAATAGCTGTCTGTTCAGATATTTTCATAGCAGCATTGTTTGTGATTGCAAAAAACTTGGAGCAACCTAAATGTCTGAAAATAGAGGAATTGTTAAATTGTGTTATATTAGTATAATTTTATAATAATGCCATAATACAATTATGATTGCCAAGTATGAGGAATGTAAAGTAGTGAAATAGCATATAAATTTGAAAGCAAGTTTACTTAGTTGTTTAATAAGCTCGTATTTTTTTAATTCAAATTAGTGAAGCCTTTTTTTTTGTGGGGGGGGGTTTATAGTGCAGTTCCTAAAGACAAGGACAGGCAGTGCTTCAAACTTCGACAGGGAATTGATAAGAAGATTGTCATTTATGTCCAACAAACAAGTAACAAAGAACTTATCATTGAAAGGTAAGCATTTTTAAAAGCTTGAAACTTCAGGATCATTTGAGATTTTTTAAAGCATTTAATGGAGAGTAAAAATTCCCATTGTGCTCTTAATGCCATCGTTGCACCTTTGTCTCATTTCACCATTCAACAAACACATAAAAAGCAACTGCCTTGGGTAGTGCACACTATTCTATGAACTGGTTCTATTTGAAATGTTGACAGTTTTTTTAATACTGTAGTAACTCTTTGCAATCTGCCGTATTTTCCCTGGATTTTGTCCTGGCATGTTTACCAGAGAAATAGTCTGACTAAATAAAATATGGCCTTATTTTTCAGTTTTATGGTACTTGTTTATCTTTTTTTGTTTCATTGAGAAACAAAGGTTATATTTTTGCCAATCATAAATATGTGAGATTAGAAATATTAAACATTTTAGGAATCTGCAATTTTGTTAGTTTGGGTATCCTTTCTACCAATACTGATTGCTGCCCTTTCATGCCTTCGTGTATTGTCTAGGTGATTCGTTGTCAAAATATTCAACTTGTAGCAAAGTCTTTGGTGATGAATCACTCTGCATTTCACTTGCCTGGTCCTTGAATGGTACATTATCTATTGATAATCCTGTCCTTAAAGTATTTCTAACTTAATTGTACCTACCATACCTTTCACTCTGCTAGGCATAGCCTTTGAAAACCCTGGATGACTTGCATGTTCAGGTGAAATATTTGAGGAAGACATCTATGAAAGGATAGTAGGAAATTGACTGACAGTTTTAATAAACTTCAAATTTTCAATCAGAGTATCATAAATTGACCAGTTGCTTTGTATTTTAAACTTTATTTACTACATGTGGTTTTCTTTTTCCAAGTTAATATTGGTACTTGTTTTTTGCAGATGTTTTGGCCTTCTCCTCAGCCCTGGAAAAGATGTGCGGAATAGTGACATGCACTTACTAGATCTGGTATGATCATGTTTTGTTGGCAGATTTATATTTGATTTTCTCAGTAAAGAACAGTTCACTCTTCTTCCTCTCCCTGTCCCTACAACCATACTTTGAGAATGGTAGAAATCACTAGATTTGGAGTCAGCATATATAGGTTCAAATGATACCTGTGGAGGGTTACATACTACCTATGTAACATTAGGCAAGTCATTTATCTTCTCTTGTTGTTCAGTCATTTAATTGTGGCCAGCTCTTTGTGACCCTGTGAACCTAATCACATCAGTACTGTCCATGGGGTTTTCTTGGCAAAGATACTGAAATGGTTTGCCCTTTCCTTCTCCAGTGGATTAAGGCAAACAGAGGTTAAGTGACTTGCCCAAGGTCACACAGCTAGTGTCTGAGGCCAGATTTGAACCCGAGTCTTCCTGACTCCAGACCTAGTGCTCTATCCACTGAACTATCTAGCTGCCTCCTTATCTTCTCTAGGCCTCTTTTTTTCCACCATAAAATGAAGAGATTGAACCAGATGATCTCTGAGGTCCCTTATAGCTTTTGCTTTCTGTAGTCTGTGTGGGAATATCCATATCTTTAAAATTATAGATCCTTCACAGAATGTGTAATTTTGTATGATTTAAGAGTAGAAGGGGACTTAGAAGTCATCTAGTCCAGAGGTTCTTAACCTTTTTTGTGTCATGGATTCCTTTGACAGTCTGGTGAAGCCTATGGACCTTTTTCCAAATAATTTTTTAAATACGTAAAATTACAAACAAAAACAATTATATTGAAATGCAATTATAAAATTAATTTTTAAAAACAAATTCATGAACCCGGGTTAAGAATCCCCAGTGTAGTCTAACTCTCTTGTTGAGTAACAAAAAAATACCAAGTAGAGATCCTGGAAGCAATAGAAGCCACTGAAATTTATGGAGTGAGGGAGTAATGTGCTTTAGGAAAGTCGCTTTGGTAGATGTAGAGGAAGGATTGAAAAAGAGAGAGATATTAAGCAGAAAGGTAGATTAGGAAACTGTTGGTTTAGTCCAAATGAGAGAGGATGTGCGTACCTCACAGTTCAGTGGTTAGGTACACACTGAAAATCTCTAGCCTTCTACGCTACTTAATTCTAAATCCTCAACCTGTTGGATGTCTTCCTTTAATTCTTTTTGTTTTTGAATATTGCCAGGATGTCTCTTGCTTGCTCATCTCTTGCTTCTCATTCTTATTACATGACCAGTCCACCTCATTTTCTGATCTTTCATGTTTTTATAGTTCTTCACTCAGCTGAAACTGCTCTCTCCAAAGTTACTATCATCTCTTAACTGCCAAGTTTATTAGCTTTTTCTCAATCCTCATCCTTTATGACCCCACTATAGCAGATGAAGCCAGATTTATATATCTGGCCCTAGTCCCTCTCTTGAGTTTTAATCCCTCATTACCAGTTGCCTGTTGGACATTCCAAAATGGATATCCTCAAACTCAACATTCCTCAAACAAAACTCCTTTTCTTTCTTTTTTTCCCCCACTTAATAGTATTTTATTTTTTCCAATTACACATAGTTTTCAACATTCACTTTTATAAGATTTTGAGTTCCAGATTTTTTTATCATTCTCTTTCCTCCCCCCTCCCCAAGACAGCAAGCAATCTGATATAGGTTATACATGTATAATCAAAATCATCATATTTCTACATTAGCCATGTTGTGAAAGAAGAATCAAAACAAAAGGGGGAAAAAAGAGAGAAAATAGTATAGTTCGATCTGCGTTCAGACTCCATAGTTCTTTCCCTGGATGTGGATAGTATTTTCCATCATGAGTTTTTTGGAATTGTCTTACACCGTTGTATTGCTGAGAAGAGCTAAGTGTGTCAAAGTTAATCATCGAACAATGTTACTGTTACTGTGTACAGTGTTCTGGTTCTGCTCACTTCACTTTGCATCAGTCCGTGTAAGTCTTTCCAGGTTTATCTGAAACCTATATGGTCATTATTTCTTATAGTACAATAGTATTCCATTACCTTCATATACCACAAGTTGTTCAGCCACTTCCCAATTGATGGGCATCCCCCTCAATTTCCAGTTCTTTGCCACTACAAAAAGAGCTGCTATAAATAGTTTTGTACATGTGGGTCTTTTTCCATTTTTCATTATCTCTTTGGAATACAGACCTAATAGACTCCACTCCTTTTCTGAACTTCTCTAATTTTGTTAAGAGAACGACTGTCCTTTCACTCACCTAGGTTCACAACGTTGAAATCATTTTCAACTTATAAGTTTTCTTCATCCTGAATATCCAGTCAGTTGCCATGTCTTGCATATTCTACTTGTACAGCATTGTTTTGCTTTTGTCCCAGTCTTTCTGTTCACATAGCGCCCCCATCACCAGTTTGTCTAGACTGGTCCTGTGTCCTCCAGATTGGTCCCATTTCAAGTGTCTCTCCTTAACAGAGCCGTTAAAGAGAATATCCTAAAGTACAGGTCTGGGGGCAGCTAGTTGGCACAATGGATAAGAGCACAGGCTCTGGAGTCAGGAGGACTTGAGTTCAAATCTGGCCTCAGACACTTGACACTTACTAGCTGTGTGACCCTGGGCAAGCCACTTAACCCCATTGCCTAGCCAAAAAATAAAATAAAATAAAGTACAGGTCTGACCATGTTATTTCTCTGGACTCGATAAACTCTGGTGGTTCCCAGTTACATTCACATTCAAATATTAAATCCCTTGTTTGGCATTTAAAGCCCTTCAGAACATGGCCTTAACCTACCTTTCCAGGCTTTTATATGACTCTCCTTCACATACTAGTTGGTTCAACTAAAGCGACCTGTTTACTGTTCCACACATATAATATGCCATCACCTATTTACATTCCTTTTCACTGGCTGACCTTTCTGTCTGGAATCTACTCTCTCATTTCTGCCTCTTAGAATGCCTGGTTTCTTTAGTGCTTAGCTTACTGATCATTTGCTGATTCTGCAGTTCCTACTGTCTTCTCACTTCTACCCTTACCCTCCTCCAAAAATCATTATTTATTTATTTGTTTTATATTTGTCTGTGTATATATATGTGTATATATATATATATATGTATATATATATATGTATATATATATATATATGTATATATATATATTTATATATATACATACATACACACACACACACATATATATATATATATATATATATATATATGTTGTCTTTCCTGGTAGAATGTCAGCACCTTGAGAGCAAGGACTATTTCATTTTTGTCTTTATATCCAGCTCATAGAGCAAAGCCTGGCAAAAATTTACGCTTAATAAAGGCTTGTTGATTGATTGATGTTTCCCTCCTGTTGTTCCTGGGCTTATTCATGAGTCAGTTTTTAAATATTCATTCTACTACTTGACCCTTTTTACCTATCCTGCTTCTTCTGAGCCATATTATAGTTTATAGGTCTCATTTCACCAATTCTTGGTGAAAAGTTGAATTTTCTTGCTTGAATTAGAATCACTAGTCCCTGTTGTTGATTAGCCATACTTTGTACATTTGAATGTAGGCATCTTATGCCATAGGTTTTATTATTGATTTTATTGGATTTTGTTTTTTGTGAACTCGTATTTCGTTTGTATTCTTCCTATGTTATAACTACTCAATAGTATCCAGCTCATATGTACACAGGCAATTTCATCCCTCTCAGTTTAAAGCACATATGATTAGATTGCAAGACTAGGCAATTTAACTTTTTTTTTTTTTTGGCTAGGCAATGGGGTTAAGTGACTTGTCCAGGGTCACACAGCTAGTAAAGCATCAAGTATCTGAGGTCAGATTTGAACTCAGGTCCTCCTGACTCCAGGGCGGGTGCTCTATTTGCTGTGCCTCCTAGCTGCTCCAGTAATTTAACTCTTACCAGCACTTGTTAAGTGCACTCCATTTTTGCCTAGGAATATCTCATTCTTGTATCTTATGCCATGGTGCAGAAATTCAGATCCCTTTTTTCAGATAGCATCTTCTAAACTAATTGCCTATTTTTCAAGTCTAGTTTTCTCTTCTGAATCCCTCACCTTCAATGAGCAGTAGTGATGAAAACATCATCTTTACCTTTAATATGGTCCTCAGTTTCTTTCTCAAGACTTCATAATCTTTATCAATCCTTTCTAGGTTCTTTCTGGCAATATCATTTATGTCCACATGAATTTCCAACAAAAGTGGGTGGTAGCCATTTGCTATAAGGTTGACAAATAGCTGCCTTAATACCCCTTAGCAGGGAGTCATCAACCTACATTATTTATCTCTTCTTCCATCTGACTTTTACTGGCTAATGCCCCACCTGTCAGTACTTACGGATCTATGTCATCTATCATTCCATATATAACAAGCAGGTGCTTTCTCCAAAGAGTACCTGACTCTCTTTTTGGGAAGACTTTCCAGTTCGTTTCTCAGTTGGACCTGCTCAGAGATTTTTTTGCCCTTGGTACTCTGCACAACTCTTGGGTTCTCTCTCCCTGCCAGTCTTCTGACCCAGGTCATGAAGCCCTTCTGCCTCTTCAGATTCATTTATTCCTAACTTTTCACACTGGAGTACTTCTCTTTAAGGAATATTTCATAGTACCTGATGACCTGGAAAGCCAAAAGGTGTTTGCTGAGCCAAACAACTCCATCTTGGAGATAACTTAGTTATTGAATCTTGAGCTGCTTTAAATTTTGTGTTCCCTTCAGAACAGATATACTCTTCGTGTCTTTGTTCTTGTCTAGCTCATTTTTTCTTTTTTTCCTGTTAGACTGAACTTTCTAAGAGCAGGATCTGTTTTTGTCTTTTTTTTTTTTTTGTATTCCCAGTTCTTTGCACAGTGTCTGGTGCATACAGAGGAGATGCTCAGTTAGTGAAAGATGAGTAAGAACACCACCTCCCTCTTTGTGCAGCATATCAGCAGTGTTAGAGTCCAGATGTGGGAGTTCTCCCTTCACTGTGGTTGAAAAGAGTTGACTATAGAAATCCTGGCAGTCTGTTTCATTAGACTTCTGCTTCTTTTTTCCTTCCATGTCAACAATGTATGTTCTTATGAAATGAATAATATCAGTTGTACGATAGATTTATTTTTCTTTTTACAATGCATTTTGTTGTTTTATGAGAATGTATTAGCTACAATCTTAGATTATCATTCACCAGACTGTTTTGCAAAGTACTTGTACTCTCAAAATTAGCTGGTGCTAATTGCTGATTAAAGCAAAGCTTTGCAAAGAAATCAAGTATTTGTGAACTGAGGTTATTTTTCTTGTTTTTTTTTTCTCTACTAACAACAATAACTGACATGTAGAAAATGCTTCAGGTTTGCAAAGTGTTTTATACACATTATCTCATTGAATTTTGGTGACAACCCTATTGTATACCACAGCTGTTGTTAATTTTACAGGTATATAATTGCCCTAGATCACACAACTGGTCACGCCCAGTCCTTTTTCCGCTACACCATACTGTGTAGCTTACTAGTAACAAGTTTTTCAGCTTTCCTGGCCTTTAATCTTTTATCTTATAAAGGGAAGAGAGTCACACTGAGTATTCTCTGAGAGCCCTTCAGACCAACATTCTGTGAGTCTGTGAATCAAATGAGATGATGTGTTTAAAAGTAGTTTGTATACTCCAAACTTCTATATTGACATAGTGGATCTCTTTTATTAATTGGTGAAAGGACTCTTCTTTAGAATTTAACTTTTGTATTTTGTTTCCTTCCGTATACAAAATGTTGTCTTCCCAAACCACTGAGTCCCTATTTAACACTAATGCTTCTGCAACCCACTTTCAGCTAAACCGAGGTAGGAAAATCTAATTTATAAAACAGATAAGTTAAGGGAGGTTTTTTTATTTTACGCAAGGATGTGCTTTAGGATGCCTTTAGAAGTTGAGTTCACCTACTATATTTAAAGCTTTATTCATATTGAAGCCATTCCTTTTAGAAGTAACTTTTAAGGAACTTACCAAGTTCATAAAGCAAAGTGCTTGGAGACCTTTACTCCCTTGAGCTCACTTTTTCATGCATGTGTAGCTCTAATTTCACTTTGTAGGAGAACAGGCAGTACAGTTGAAAGAGCCCTATTCTTGGTGTCTCTACAGTACAGTTTTAGATCCATCCAAAAGGCCATATGACCTCTGACAAATTGCACCCTCTTTGTACCTCTGTTTCCTCATCTACGAAATGGTATTGTTAATCCTTATCCTACCATTCTCACTGGGTTGTTGTATGTATCAAGAGAATATATAATTTGCTTTATAAATTGTAATGAGCATATAAATATCAGCTACTGTTTTTGAAGAGGCAGCAAAATGAACATTAACTATTGCTAAGTCCCATTTTGGCTCAGGCTTACTTTCACTCTTTTCCTTAGGAATCTATGGGGAAAAGTTCAGATGGGAAGTCTTACATCATTACTGGTAGCTGGAACCCTAAATCCCCACACTTCCAGGTTGTAAATGAAGAAACACCAAAAGGTATTTTTTTTCCCTCACAGATGTTTGTGTTCATGCCTCCAGTAAGCTTCAAACTGTTGTCATCATTGGCATGAAGTCAACACAGCTCAGATTGTGTTATAGCAAATACCAACAACAGAAACGCAACATTACCTAAATCCAAACCCTCAAGCCCATATTTTGCCTGTAACTGAGACAACCTGTTTCTAACAGAAGCTACTCCTTATTTGCTACTAATCAGCATGGTGATTTTGTGCAAGTTATGACCTTGCTACCTCAGTTTCTTCATCTGTAAAATTAAGGCGGTAGACCAAATAATCTCCACATCTCTTTCGAGTTCCAGTCTGTTGGAATTTGTTGAAATATGATTTGAGCTGTAAGCAAAATAATATTTCTTTTAGGTAGAAAGTTATTGCAAAGGACTTTTTGTCATTGGTTTCAGTCTTTTTCTTTACCTTGATGGAAGAGCATTGCTTCAGACATTTTACAATTAATTAGACCGCAGCTTATCTTGCCTTATGTATTCATCTTCCTGTTGATATTTCTAAGATATGTAATTTCCTTAATGGAGACTTATTTTAATTATTTTATTATATGCTACCGTGTCAAAATTTGCTAAAGTTTATTTTGCAGAATTAAGAGGAACGTGTTTGTATTAAGCATACAAATAAGTTGCTATCCTTTTCTCTCTCTCTCTCTCTGTCTTCAGACAAAGTGCTGTTCATGACTGCAGCTGTTGATTTGGTCATAACAGAAGTGCAGGAACCTGTCCGGTTTCTTCTAGAGACAAAAGTCCGAGTTTGTTCACCTAATGAGAGGCTATTCTGGCCCTTCAGCAAGCGTAGCACTACTGAAAACTTCTTTTTGAAGCTAAAACAGGTATTGATCCCTTCTGCACAATTCTTAGGGTGAAAAATAAATCTAGAACTGACTTGTCTTCAATTCAAAGGCATTTATTTGATCTAACACCCTAAAATTAGAGACACGCTTTTTATCTTCTGATATCTATGTTTTTAAATATATGGATTGATAAAGATTAATTTTGTCCCTTTCAAGAGTTTGTTCTTGGGTTTGGGAACGTGGTTTTGGTTGATGGCTTAAATATTTTTCTTAAGTAATAAGAGCTTATATTTCTCTAGTACTGGAAATTTTACCAAGCACTTTTCTCACAATAGCTCTGTGATAAAGAATAATACAAATAGTATTATCTGCATTTTGTAGAACATAAAAATAGAGCATTTAAAATATTATTTACTAAAATTGATAAAGGTACAATCTCTTGGAAGCCATTATTTCATTTATTTTTAAATTATATTTTTGCCTTTTTTTTAACATCAAAATCACTTCCCCTTAGCCCCATCCAACTGAAATCTTTCCTTGTAATGAAGAAAAACATTGAAGCAAAGCCAGTCAATGACAAGCAACTGCATCTGAGAATTTGTGCCATTCCACATCCATAGTCCCCACCTTTCTGCCAAGGGCTGGAAAATGTTTCCGTTTCAGTTTTCTAAGGCCAATGTTTCACTGTTTATCAGAGTTTGATTGCATTTTTAAAATATCATTCACATTATTATAGGCATTGTACACAATATTAATCTTGCTTTCTTTATTCTGCATCACATTGTTCCAGTCTTCTTGTTTCTTTCTAAATTCTTTATAATTTTATCATTTCTTATAGTAAAATAATTTAGCATGTCTCACAGTTTGTTTGGCCATTTCCCAGTAGTTGAATGCCCAGTGTTTACTTTTTTTTTTTTGATGCCTAAGAGAATGCTGTTTTGAATATTTTGTTTTACAGAAGATCTTTAGGAACATACTGTTACAGTTATGAGGTAAAAAGAAAGGACACTGGGCTGTTTGCCTCCTTTCTCAGTCAGAACCTTAAGTGAATAGTATCAAGGGCCTAGTCTTTGACTTTTAGAGTTCCTGGGGTCTTTCTTAAGGTCTTCTCCAATTGTACCAGGAGGACCACTGTTCTGCCCCAACTCTTATTTGTTTTTGCTGTTGTATGTTCATCCTGCAGTGCTATTTTGCCTTGTTTGTAGAGGAAATCTAGAGAGCCTGGTATTTTCTGACCTACTTCACCATCTTCCCAGAATCCTCCCTTCTACAGTTCTTTATTGCTAATATCCTGCAGCCTGCTCATTCCTACCATGCCTCTCTGTGTTGTCTTTAGGAGACCCTTTACTTAATTCTAGAGATGATATTCAGTGACTCACAGCCATACGGCATCACTGGTAGATTACCGATGTTTAAAAGGTGGGCTTTTGTTTGACAAAGAAACTAGGAATGATTAAAAGTCCTGCGCAACTTCCAGAGCAATCCAATCTGCTCTCCTATACTTTTTAAAATTCTGATTTTAGCTTGTTCTCTAAGAGCAAGATCATTTGTCCAAGATGTATGTACTAATGTACCAGATCTGTGAGTTGTCCATCCAAATGTATGCCTTAGTCTGGATAATAAGAATTCGTTATCTGCTTGGCTTTTGGGTAATTAAGCCAAAGTACTTTGATTAGATCGCACTTAGGAGGCTTAATAAAGTTCGATAGTTTGATACAGTGAGCACAATGTCATCTGCCAACCAGATTTTCTACAGGACTTTGCTATTTATAGGGACTTTCTCTTTGATTTTAACTCTGTACTAGAATCTGTCCATGAAAGTGACAAATATCTTTGGTGAGAAATATGTCTATTTTATGAGTGTTTGATAGTAATTATCAGAAGATCATTGGGCAGTATTATCTCTATTGTTACCTCTTTGAAGGAATCATGTATGATACTGACATTTGCATGGTTGACAGCTTGTTGGGAGGGAAAGTCTTCAAGATGTCATTTTGCTCTACCCAAATACTTTTTTATAGTAAACAAGTCTGGTGGAATCTTATATTTTCTCTTCTTCTTAGTTATCTGACTTCTGTTCTTCTGTGTAATGTCACTGCCTGCTACCTTTGCTGATTCCTTCATCAAGATGTCCTCCATGTCTGCATAAATTGGTCTCAAAAAATTTTAATGTCATAGGAAAATATCCTTATCAATAGTAGTTACTGATATTTTTTCAGTTGTCTTTTTGATAATATTTTTTTCCAAGCCTTTCATAACTTCCCCCTTTCTAGGTAGCTTAAGAAGTCCTAGCTGTTTGACTGCTTTCTCATTCTGTACCTCAAAAGGAGTCCTTAATATCCTCAAAATAATTTCACCTCCAACATAGATCTTCTCTCTTGCTTGGTTCATTCCAATTGCTTTTCCCATTTTGGGCTCGTTTAGCCATTTCTCCTTCCTTAGTCTGTGATTTGAAGGGTCCAACTGTAGTATTTGTTAGTAATCAGCAAAAGAGATTATTAGAGAAATCATCACAGATCTTTTCCATTTTTAATTGTTCATATTGCTCCCTAAGATTTCATGTCATTGGGACCATCTGCTTTATGATGTAATTGTGATCATGTTCTCTACCATCTTCCTCCACAAAATTTATTAAATGCATGTATTGCCTACACTAGTATTGCCCTTAGTTACTGTCTGCCTTTTGATCAGGAGAGTAAACTTTGGCTGGCTACAGTGGTTTGTAAGCTTGTTGGGGTTATGTGTTATGTTGGGTTGTTGATTTACATTAGTTAATTTTTCTTAGTAAAGTTCTGTTCTTTTTTCTATATTTGTTCTTTTACCTGTTCCCCATTTATTTCATATCTGCAGCTTATGTAAACAAGACAGGCTGGAGTTCTCTTGATTATATGCCATATCTTTCTCATTTTCATTCTTCTAATATGTTGATCACTTTGATCTTTGCGCTGATAAGTTGATCTAACTGTACACTTAATTAAAAATGATTCACATTTTGGTAACTAGTTGTTTCTTGTCTTTTATGCTGTTCATTTAATTTTTAAAGTCACTGGATGCTTGCACGTCCAATGCCTATGACTCCATTTCTGAAGAAAGTGATATATAGGTATGAAGCTTCTTTGTAGTCTGTAAGTTTTTGGAGTCTTTCATTTCTTATTTCTAATCTTATTTTTCAACATATTTTTCACTGTCCTCAGGTAATTTCAGATGATAATAAGTGTTTAATTAGTTTCCTCAGAAGGTTCCACTTCACCAGAGATTTTCCAACAGATCCATGTGAGGGATGTTGTATTGTTAAATAAGAATTTTGCTCAGATATGGTTTGAATTAGATGACCTGTAGAGTTTTTGATGCACAAATTCTATGTTTCTGATTTGATAACAGTCATTAGTCAACAAGCACTTATTACACAACATTGACATGTGCTAGGCATTTGCTAAGTGCCAGAATAACAGGTGCTTAACAGCCAGAACATCCTTTACCTCCTAAGCAGTTCTGGAGACACTGAAAATACTTCACTTCTTGGATTACCTTTTTAAGGTTACATTCTGTTATGACCATATTGCCTCCGATATGTCACAATTAATTAGATCAGAACTTATCTTATATATTAGCCTCCTTGAGATTTCTGAGACTTGTTTCCTTGATGAAAACAAGTGAGACAATGTTCTGCTCCCTAGTGATTTCAATAGCATGATTGTTGAACGTAAAAAAACATTTAATTTAGTTCAGCAAATTGCCACTTTAAAGGCTCTCTCCATCAACATTATACAAGATTCCTTGAAAGCGATAACAAGCATAACTCTCTTCAATAAACCTCATATCATTAATATCAAATGAGGATTAAAACAGGGAGACACACATTCACCAAAGGTGTTTGCTGTCACAGCAGTCCAAATTGAAGAAATATTCCCTAGAAATGGTTAAAATCTTTCTTTCACGTGCTCTTATTAGCAGATGGTATTGTTCTAATTGTATCAAGCTCCAGAACAAGTCCTTATTTCTAACTTCAACACCCCCTTCTCTTCTCTGACACTGTCACCACCCTGGTGTGGACCATTGTTACTTCATACGTGGAATATTGCTATAGCCTGCTGTTTGGTCTCCTTGCCTCAAGTTCTCCTCAATACAGTCCAACTTTTTGGCAGTCAAATTAATGTTTCTAAAGCTTGTCTCCTCTCTCTTCCCTACTTCCTCTCTCTCATCCTCTTCCCCTCCTACCCCCCAAAGCCCTCCATCTACTCTGTGATCCAGTAGCACTGGCCTGCTTGCTGGTCCTTTCACCAGACATTCCATGTCACAGCTCTGCATTTTCATTAACTCAACCCCATGTCTGACACTCTCTCCCTTCTCTTCTCCACAGCCCAGCTTTCTTCAAGTCTCAGCTAAAGTCCTCCCCTTTTGGAAGAAGCTCTTTCTCATCCACATTAATGCTAGTGCTTCCCCTTTACTGGTTATCTCCAATTTTTCCTGTATAGAGTTTGTTTGTACATAATTGTTTGTATTCTGTCTTTTCCACTACACCGTGAGCTCTTTGGTAGCAGAGACTGTTTTTGTCTTTCTCTAGCACTTAGCACAGTGTCTGGCAAATAGAGGAAGTTAGGTAACTACCTGAAAGAACATTGGAGAGCCTCCTAATTGGGATCCATAATCACTCAAAAGAGTTTAATCGAACTACCCACACAAGAAAAAAATCAGTAGAGGGTTTAGAGCACTGGTCCTAGAGTCAGGAGAACTTGAATTCAAATCCAGCTTCAGACACTTACTAGCTGTGTGACCCTGGGCAAGTCACCTAACCCTGATTGCCTCAAAAGAAAAAAATCAGTAGATAAAGAATATCTATTGTCCAGACCTATATGCAGTTAGATAGGCAATCTGTGGGGAGTAGCAAATGAATAAGCTACTGCATTGGATTCATTTGAACAAGAAGAGAGCATCTTGGATTACTTTGGGGAAATTGCAATTTTCTGTTAACAACTTAAGCTTCCCCTGACCCAAAATATTATCTTTTTAATGGCATTATTCTTTTGTTGATATTGTATAGCTATAAATTATGGAACACTAGTTTTCAAAGATTGAAGTTAAGAATTACCCAAAGGGCAGCTGAGAGGTACATGGTAAGCAAGAACAGACTGCAGTGTATTACAAAGAATTACAAAGGAGAAGCAGGATAAAGGATGTCATAAAATATGTGTGGGTTTTTTTAAAGACATGGTAAGAGATAGGAATAACCATTGGACGACTTGTTTGTTCCATTGGCGTCCTCAAGATGCCAGGAAGACCCCCCCCCCGCCCCAGTACATTGGGTAAAATCCCTAAAGCATACTTGGGAGGACAAGATCAAGAGTTGCACAGGATAAGCATACATGAATGGGCTATAATCTGCGTCATTGGACAGAATATTCAGATTGATGAAATCACAGATCTGTTTGAATATTTACCTTAGGGTAAGCATCTTTTGTTTTGTTCTGTTTTTAGGCAGTTGGGGTTAAGTGACTTGCCCAGGGTCACACAGCTAGTAAGTGTCACGTGTTTGGTCTAAGGTCGGATTTGAACTCAGGTCCTCCTGACTTCAGGGCCAGTACTCTATCCACTGCACCACCTAGCTGCCCCCTTTTTGTTTTTTGGTTTTTTAGGGTAAGCACCTTTTGGAAATGGCTAATTTTATTTATTATTTATTTTCTTATTTATTTATTATAATTTCATTTTATTTTTTACAAGTTTCCGAAATTGCATGTGGAAGAGTCACTAGACTTGGTAATCAGGAAACCTAAATCACAGTCTTGACTCTACGTCTTTCCATGGGACTTTGGCCAAGACATTTCCCATTTTCCAGCTTGAGTTTTTGCTTCAGTGAAATGGAAATGGTGACTTATACTACCTATTTTACAGGGTTGTTGTGAGAAATAATATCAGATATGTCCCTACTTCTAACCTAATATAATTGAACTGTGCTGTAGTCTTTTTGCCTAGGATCCTCTTTGTAAATCTCAGAGTACCAAACCTATTCTGATCTTCCTCAGATTTTTGTAGCTTCTCTCCATTTGATTATCTATAGTCCCCTATGAAATAACCACATATACATATTCTGCAATCCATGTAGACCTGTAGGGATTCACAGTGGGTAAGATTAATTTGAATTCTGCACATCGTTTTATAAAATATTTCAGTATGATACTTTGTCTAACACCATCTCTTTTAACCTAGAATCACTTTGCCAAAAATAACTTCATGTGGGATGGAAAGCAGAGTTAAACATGTTCCTACTGCAAACCTAACCTTTTGATGAACCTACTAGATTGTTTTACACCCATTCTAAGTGGCATACTAATAGTAGAAATGATCTAGTTTTATATTTCCCTAACAATAAAGCAGAAATAAAGGAGGGAATATCCCAAGTTTATTCTACCACTTTTCTCCTTATTTGGATGAATCATTTTTTAATGTAATGAGGAAAATTTCAAAAACTAATGCCAAAAGCCCCAAATATTTGTCTGGGAAAAATGATTACATTTGAAAACAGTTTATGTGTAGTATTAAGTTTACATGTTCTTTGACTCTTAAGGTATACCCATATTATCCCAGTACCTTTTTTATCAAGTTTAATCAGATCATTAATGATCTATTCGTTTTTCTTCAGAGATTTGTCTGTTTTGCTTTATTTCCTCTTTTTGTCAGCTGAACATTTTATAGTATTGTAAATATTCATCCAATTCTCTTAAATTCTCAGTTTTGTCAACCTGCAGTACAGTGTATCTGAAGAAGTGTTCATTCTGATATCTGAGGGCATATTGTCGATTCTTAATGAGATCTCAGTAACTGACTGATGGTAGAATACTGGCTTAAATTGTGACTAACCAGTTGTTGGACTAATAACCTTCTTGGTCAGTCTCTAATAGTTTTCTTAATTTCTGCATTTGTTGTGTTCTCCATTTTTCTTATTTCTAGTTTGGGTTGTAAGGGCATTTTCATTATTTGCTTGCCAAAAATTAAGCACAAAATACTTCCATTTTTAAAATTCTGTTAGCCCCAGCAGTGAGAGTTTTTCCTTGTAGGGCAAAATTTCCTGTGGACACCAAACTTATCTTGGTCATCAATTTTTTGCTCTTCAAATAAGGAAAAACAGTAATTTTCACAAATGTTTAAATACACACATATTTTTTTTTGGCCAGGCAGTGGGGCTAAGTGACTTGCCCAGGGTCACACAACTAGTAAATGTCAGGTGTCTAAGGCCGGATTTCAGTTCAGGTCCTCCTGACTCCAGGGCTGGTGCTCTATCCACTGCACCACCTCGCTGCTCCTACACATATATTCAATGTTGATTTCAGTCCTTCTCAGACCCACTCTCCTCCCCCACACCCGCCCCCCAAAAAATGTGACAGCTCAGTACTTTTTTTAGGTTGGAAGTATTCCCAACTGCGGTGATTATTAAGCAGCCTTAGATGGGACAACATTAAAGAAGTACCTTTTTAAGTTTTGATAGGATGAAAACAGTTCCCATTTAGTCCATTTAGAATACCGTCAAATGAGATAGGAAGGAACTGGACAGAAGCCAAAGTTTCTTGACAGTACATAGAAGATATAGACTGGACATTCATAGAACTTTAGGCCTACAGAAGCCTTGGAATATAGAAGGGAAGGGGAGACGTGGTCCTAGAACATAGAAGGTTAGAACATAGATCTCTGAGCTGAAATGGGTCTTAGAATACATAATTTTAGAACTGAAAGGAACCTTAGTGATCTTCTGTTTCAGTACCAACTATTACAGATGAAGACCTGGGGTGCAGCAACTTGCCCAGGGTCACACACAACAAATGAGTGGCAGAGTCTCAACTTAAACCCAAATATCCTGGCTCCCTAGCCCCATCCGTTCTGCTAAACCACGTAGCATGCATATATGTACACCTGTACGTATTCTATAGTAACTTTGGTGTTTTATTTTCTTACATGTTCCTTTGTACTTCGCAAAGCAGCTATTTCAGATCTCTTTTCCTGAAGCCCCTTACACAACTGTCCCCCAAGTTCTGTTTTATTGAGAAAATAGAAGCTTTCCATCTTGAGCTCTCTATTGTTACCTATCCTGTACCTCACAGCCATTTGTATCATTCCCTCTTACTTTGCTGTGGTAAAGACTTGGCTTTTCTCTTTTCCAAGGCCAAACCCTTGTTAATTGCACTTATGATTTCAACACTTCCTTTCTCTTTGGGAAGCTTGTTTCTTCAATCATTCCCACCCTCTAATCATCATATTCTTTTTCTCTACTGGTTCTCCCCTGCTACCTACACACATACCCAGATTTCTCTTATCCTTAAAAAGCCTTCATTTAATCTTGTCCTCAAATTATAACCTTATATCTCTTTTATTTCACAACCAGACTCCTAGAAAAATTATCTGATTCTTGGCCTCCAGTCCTTGCCCTTATTTCCTCGCTTCCCACTGACTGCTCTCTCTCTCCTCCAGTTGTATTTGCCTATCTGTGTACATGTTGTTTAACTCCAAGTGGAACATAAGGTCCTTGAGGGCAGGGACTATTTTTTTGTTTTGTTTTGTTTTTCTTTCAGCTGCAAAGCCAACATAGTGCTTTGCACGTGGTAGATGCTTAAATGCTTGCTGAATTGAATGCTACATCAAATCAAAAGCACAGATTAATGAATGGGCCTAATTCATATCATTCTTTCCTAAAGATAAAACAGAAAGACAGAAAAAATAACACTGACACTCTATATGAAGTTGTATGCTTGGAGAGTGAATCAGAAAGAGAAAGGAGAAAAACCACAGCCAGTCCCTCCCTTCGCCTGCCACAGTCAGGGTCCCAGAGTTCAATGATACCTTCCCCTCCAGAAGATGATGAAGAGGAAGGTAAGATTTAAGCTAAGCTTATATTATAGCTTCAATTGCTTGCAGACTCTTTTGGAGTCATGGTATTACCTGGTATTATTTTCCAGTTAGAATTGGAACTGGAAAAAAATGGAAAAAACTAAAAAAATTTATACCTGTTAGTTTATATACATACATATACACATATATTCTATGGTCTTTTGATTTTTTAGAATTTTGAGTGAACTCTGATAGCTTTCTATTGTAATCCACTGAATAATACTTTAGCATTTAGCAGTAATACACAAAGCTTTTTGAAATGCAGAAGAATTTATTAATGTTAGGAGGTTCAAGAAGATGAGTACCTCACAGAAACTTAACTCTAATTTAAAGTAACAAAATATCCAGTTGGGAATATAGTTCATTTTCCTGTTGTAATAGTATTGAGGACTAAAAGCGATCATCCAATACAGTACCCTTATTTTAAAGATGAAGAAATTGAGACCTGAAAAATTGTTACTTGTCCAAGGCCATGAACTGGTAAGTACCATAGGTGGGATTAGAACCTACGTTCTCTTTTTCCAAATTCAGTGTTCTTTCCCAATCATAAAATATTTAAGTATTAGAGTTGAAAAAGACATGATTTGATTACATTTTGAAAACGCTGATTTGAAACTTTTTTTCTTTTGAGACGTAACTAGTCCATTTCTTATCAAATGCAAAATTAATACATTATCCTTGCCATATAATGAATGAAAGCTTAGAAATTACTTAAGACAGTCATGTCATTTCACAGATGAGGACTTAGAGGTCCAGAGGGGTGAAATGATTTGCCGAGGTCATACAGCCAGTGGATGGAGGGTATTGTCAGAATTCTGTTATTCTCACGTCAGTGCTTTCACTACTACATCATATAGCCTTCCATTTGACTTCATTTATCTACTAGACTAGATAATCTTAAGGGCAATGTCTTGGTCTTACTAATCATCATTTCCCCCTTGGCACATAACAAAAGATCTAACAGATAGTAGTTGCTCAATAACTGTGAAAAAGCAGTTCCTTACGTTGTCTTCTCTGAAATAATATTATTTTGGTAGTGGTGGCATGTTCTTCATAATTATGGGCAAGGTTGACCATGCAGCAAATGTTCTAGGTGTCATAACTCCAGGGTTGGTAATTACTGCTCTGAGGTAAATTATGTCTATCTGTACAGTCATTAGACCTAGGAAAAATGCAATGAGTCCCTATTAAAACCTTTGTATTAAAACTATTAAAGGAGAGCAATTTTATATATTAAACACTATTCAGGAATGGAAATGATTGCAAATAATCTGTATTATCATTTGTTGAATTCTTTAAATTCATTGAGATTTGCCTAGTTTCTGTATGAACTTACTTATATAGGTTTCTCTTCTCTGTAAAATAATTTCTACCAATTGAAGAAAGCTCAGTAGATCTGAATTTTGCTGAGTCTGAAATAAAAGGGATTTCAAAACTTTTCAAGGGAGGATATGGCTTTCCCATAATTTTCTGTTTATTTCTTTTTACAGTAAAAGTTAGATTATAAGATAATAGATTTAAAACTGGAAGGGACCTTGGGAGCCATTTTGTCTGCTCCTCTCATTTTTTAGAGGAAGAAACTGAGACTCAGAAAACTTAAATGACATATACACTGAGTATGTGACAGAGAGTGTCAGGGATGAAATTTGAACCCAGATACTCTGACTCCAAATCTAGTGCCAATATATCCAAAATAATACTCATTATTTTTCATACCCAAACCCCTACCCTTTTCTGAACTGTCTTATTTTTCTCAAGGCCATTGCCATCCTTCTTGTATCCTAGGTTCACAGTCTTGTCTTTATCCTCCACTCTTCACTTTCACCTAGCCCATATATCCAACCAGTTGCCAAAATTTGTTGTCTCACCATTCACAACATCTCTCCCTTCTGACCCCTTCTCACTACTCACATAGCCACCTTCTGGATTCAGACTCGTTTTACCTCTCATCTGAACAATTGTAGTAGCTTCCTAATTAGAACCCCTGCCTAAATCTCTGCCTTCTCTAATCCTTCTTCCACATAGCTGTTAAAATGATTTTCCTCAAGTGCATGTCTGACATGTCACCCCCTCACTCAGTAAATTCCATTGGTTTCCTGTTACCTATAGGATCAAATAAAAACTCCTGTGTTGTGCTTTTAAAGCCCCTTCGCAAACTAGCCCCAACCTGTCTTACCAGCGTTATTATATATTACTCCCCTTCCCTTACCAACCAGCCACACTGGCCTTCTTGTAACTGTAAGCCTTGTGACTTTGCTCCTCATATGACCCTCATCTCCCTTACTTCCTACTACTCTTGTCACTTCCACCTTCTAGAATCCCTGGTTTCCTTCAAGGCTCAGCTTAAGGACTACCTTTGCCATGAAGCCTTTCTCAATCCCTCCATCTCTTAGTGTCTTTTCTCCCAGAACATCAAGCTTTTATTTAAAATGTACCTACATACATACATGTTGTCTCCCTTGTTAGAATGTAAATCCATTGCAAGCAGGATATTATCAGTACCTGTTATAGTGCCTGACATGATTGGTTTTTCTTTTTCTTTTTTTTTTTGGGGGGGGTGAGGCAGTTGGGGTTAAGTGACTTGCCCAGAGTCACACAACTAGTGAGTGTTATGTATCTGAGGCTGGATTTGAACTCAAGTCCTCCTGACTTCAGGGCTGGTACTCTACATAGCTGGTTTTTCATAATTACTTTTGATAATGATACCAAGAGAATAACATGTTTTGAAATAATAAAAATAACATGATAATTAGCATTTATATGACACTTTAAGATTTGCAAAGCATTTTACAGTTATTAATCTATTTGAGCCTTACAACTGAGGTAAGTGCTATTGTTATCCTCATTTTACAGATAAGAAAACTGAGGCAAACAAAGTGTCAGAAGGACCTGATTTCAGATCTGGCTTCAGACACCTAACAGCTGTGTGGCCCCAGCCAAGCCACAGTACCTCTGTTTACTGTAGGTTCTTCATCTATAAAATGAGGACAATAATAACACCCATTCCATAGTGTTGTTGTGAGGATAAAATAAGATAATATTTATAAAGCGTTTTGGAACCCTTAAATCAATATATTAATGCTAATTATTACTATTATATTGCATTGACTTGTCTAACTTTAAATGTAACTTTAAATGTGACACATTATCCTGAAGTTAATCAGAAGACATAATTTAGATATAGGATTTAACTGAGTACCATTTTAATCTTGTGTTTTTACCTATTTAATAGGAGAAGATAGTGAACTTTTTGACAGTAACCTCCCCCTATATCTCATGTTTCTCCCACAACTCCACTCTCTCCCTCCAACTCCCTAATAGAGAATATTTAGATGCACACAGAGTTGGGTACGTACAAGGCCATAAGTCAAATTTATTGCCAATATTATTGCTCGTCAGAGCCCACAAGTTTGTAATCAGACCCAACCAGCTCAATTAGTACCTTGCTCATTTTTCTACTTAACATGAGCCCTTTTGTCATACTATCCTTATGTTCTGTTTGTTAAAGATAATGATGAACCTCTCTTGAGCGGATCAGGGGATGTGTCCAAAGAATGTGCAGAAAAAATTCTCGAAACTTGGGGAGAACTGCTGTCAAGATGGTAAGTCTTATGATAATAACCTCCATTTTCTTTCAGAAATTTATTTTGCATGCTGTGATGCTTACCTTAACAGAGTAATTGAGTCTTGGAATGCATAATTGAGCCTAGTCAGAAGCAACTAGGTATAGTATAAAAACACAGGACCTCAGATCAGGAGAGTGAAATTGAAATCTTATTTCTAGTATTTCCTGGCCACATGGCCTCAGACAAATCACTTAACCTCTGAGTCTCGTTTTTCTCATTAGTAAAGTAATGGGCCTGGATTGGATGATATCTTAGGGTTCTTCTGGCCCTAAAAATTCATTAATCTGTATTTCCTTTCAGCTGAATTGATGAGAAGGGACAGAAAAGGGTCTGCAAGCAAGTTTAGGAAACACTGCCCTCAGCAGTCAGACTTACTCTAAGAGAATTAAATTTCCTTCAGCTCTCTCTTAATATTATGAGAAAGGATGGTACTAGTCAAAATGATGAGATTGTAATATATATTTTTATCTAGTTACTTTTAGAAGATGTGCATGTTTTGTAGAGGGAAGAGAAAAGTGATTTGAACTCTTCTTGATTCCCCTCTGTCTAGTTATTAGACTGGTCACATAAGTTCTTAACAAGGGGCATCTAAGTGGTACAATGGATAGAGCACTGGCCCTAGAGTCAGGAGAATCTGAGTTCAAATCCGGCCTCCAACACGTAACACTTACTAGCTGTGTGACTCTGGGCAAGTCACTTAACACCAATTGTCTCGCCCCCTCCACAAATAAAAAAAGGTACAAAAGCTCCCTGAAGAAAATAAGTACCTAAACATTAGAATTGATCAAGTAGAAGCTAATGACTCCACAAGACATCAGGAAACAGCTAAACAAAATCAAAAGAATAACTAAACAGAAGAAATTGTGAAAAGCTCATTGGAAAAAAAACAACCAACCTGGGGGAAAAAAAATAGTTCTTGACAAGCCCCTTCCTTTCTGGTATGATTTTTCCTGGAAGGTGGAACTTAGGAGCATTTGGCTTTATTTTTTGCTGAATAATATCTTGTTCTATCTTAGGATTTAAAATAGGTTGTCTATGCCCTTGGAGGCTAGAACTACAAATTGGTAGCATCTGCTTTGAATACTCATGATACTTTACATTTTCAATAAAATGTTCCTTTTCAGGGTATACTGGGAAATGTCAGAGAGAAGCTTTGTTTTGTTTCTTTGCGTATTTGGTTTTTAACAGATTTCATTCATCAGTCTTTTCACTAAGCACCCACTATGTGTAGTATAGGGCACTGTTTGTCTCCAATGATAGAAAACTGAAGTCAGACTTTAAAAATCTCTGTTCTCTTCCTCTTTCCCCACATACCAACTCTCTGATAAACAAAATAGTTTAATATATTTTGATTTTCCTGCTTTACCAGGAGACAAAACATTCATGTTAAAATTCTGTTTTCAGAGTAGTTTTTGAAATGTCAGGGGCTAATGCTGGCAAACATGAAAATATTTCATATCTTGAAATTGTCTTAAAAATCAAATTTAGTCTTGTGATGTTCACCTAATAAGAGATTTAAAATCACTGAGGTGTAGTTTGTAGCACCTAAAGCTCTGATCAGATTTTAGTGAGGCACTGTTTTATAATGAAAAGTGTGCTAGAGTCAGAAAACATATTCTAAGGCCACCACCTACATTCACCATCCATGTGACTGGGTAAGTCATTTTTCCTCTCTGATCATCCATTTCCTCAACTGTAACAAAAGATTTTTGTGAGCAAACTGCTTTGTAGCCATTGATAGAGCACTGAACCCGGAGTCAACAAGACTCGAGTTCATATCTTGCAGCAGACTAGCTATGTGACCCTGGGCAAGTCATTTAACTGCCTCAGTTAATAGCATCTACCTTTCATGGTCTTTGTGAGGATAAAACAAGATACTATTTGTAAAGTACTTTGCAAACCTCAAAGTGTCATAAAATGCTATTAACAAATTATTTTTATTTTCATTATTATTTCTAACCTAAGGAACTGAATTCTGCAGTCTTCTTGTTTGTTATGTGCCCTTTGTTCTCAAAGAGGACCAATGACATTATGAGAGTGATGTCTTGACTTACATGTGAATTGGATTTAAGTGAGGCAGAGCTGCACAATCATCAGCCTCACTCTCTCCTCCAGTTATTGGAGTCCAGTGGCAAGACAGAAGTCAAGTCCAGTGGCAGTTGCCCCCATAGACTCTTAGATTTGGGAGGGCCTGCAAAAATGTAGCCCAGTGCTTACCTGAACTATAAATCTTCATTGTATTATTCCTGACAAACCCAGTCACTGCCTGAATACGTCTAATGATGAGGAACTCATAACCTTAATTAGCTCACTATTACAAATGTGGCACACCATTTTCCCATTCTGCCACATCTGTTTATGATAAACAGTATCATAATCAGCTAGCTACAGAGTCAGTATGTTATCCTGTCTGTGCAAAGCTATTAAAAATAATTAAGCACAAGTGAAGTAAACAGAGCCGAGAAAAATTATACACAATTTTAAATGTAATTTTCATATGTATCCCTATAAAGAGAGATAGAGAATTGTAGAAGGTCAGAGCTGGAAGGGCCTTAAAGATTACATATTCTGACCCTTTCATTGTATAGAGGAGCAAAATGAGGATCCAAAGAAATGAAATTATTTGTGTAAGGTTATAATAGAGGAGGAGCTTGAGGCCAGGTCTCTTAACTTTCCAATCTAGTGCTTTTCCCACTATACCACATTACCTTCTAATTTAAATATAATGTACAAAGAAAGAAATAAAGAGAGAGACATTGGGAGAATGTATTAAAACCAAATTATGTTCAGGTAAGTAGGTAACATGACAATTCAGTCAACAAATATTTATTAAGCACCTGTTGCATGCAGAGAATTGTACCAACTCTTAGGGGAGATACAAAGCGTCATTGATAAGGCATAATCCCTGCTCTTAAGGAACTTACAAACTAATTAGTGGAGGACACCTACAAAGATAACTAATACATAACATTATATGATAAACACAATGCACGAGTTCAAATATAAAGTATTCTGTAGATCTGAAAAATAAGGTAAACAACATTCATTCACTTAGCAAACATTCATTAACTGTCCTATGTATTTGATAAGAGAATCCTAGAAGTTACTTTATAAACATAAACTAAGTTGTTGGGGCAGCTATGTGGCACAGTGGATAGAGCTCCAGCCTTGGAGTCATCTGCCCTGAGACACTTGACACTTACTAGCAGTATGACCTTGGGCAAGTCACTTAACCCCAATTGCTTCACCAAAAAGCAAAATAAAATAAAATAAGTTATTACAATCACTTGTACTTTCTCTTTCCAACTTTTTTACTTTTAAGGATTTTTTTATATAAACAAAAATAATGTTTATTGCAATAGTGCTAAAGCTCTGGTACAGACAGCCAAATGCTGGAAAATGATAGCAAAGAAGTTTATCTAGAGCCATGTTTATGTGCTGAGTATTTCTTAAAGCATGATCATTACATTAGATATCTTTGAGAACAGAGGTTGATACGTACTTATCAGCATTGTTAGAGAGTAGATTCGTGCTTCAGGTTGATGACTTCAAGGTTTTCATTGCTCTGTAGTTGTGTTCAAGCTTGACTGTGGATACCTGCTTTTTAATGTTTGACTATACTCAGGAAATTGTATAATTGTACTTAGAAAATCCATTGTAAATTTTATTTGGGTATCAAAGTAGTAACTTAAATGTTTAATGCCTAGTCATGTACTTAATTGTATGTCAGATGGGGATAATGTAGATCAGCTTCAAGTTAAACTTCTTATCAGCTGGACTATATTGTTTCATTGGGCTTTGAAATAATTCTAGCTTTGGCCTCTTTTATTGTGGAAGTATTTCTTGGTAACCCTGCTTATGTATTTTATGCTAAATAGATTAACAAACTTTATAAAAGTCATTTAAAGTTTAGTTTGGACGTCTGTGGAATTTTGGTATGAGTGATCTTTCTTAAAGCCCTTTGTAATAAACAAATCTAAATTCTCACAGGAATACATTTTGTTTTCTATACTTGTAACTCTGTTCTATGTTGCGTATTGCCTGTCTTCCTTTTTTGCACTTTGAGTCCCCAATCACAAGCTGTGGCTTCATTTTCAGGCATCTGAACCTGAGTGTAAGACCAAAGCAGTTGTCATCCTTAGTAAGAAGTGGTGTCCCTGAGGCCCTTCGAGGAGAAGTATGGCAGCTTCTTGCAGGATGCCACAACAATGACCACCTAGTTGAGAAGTATCGACTCCTCATCACAAAGGTAAAGTGATTATATAAAATGCTTTATGTATTTCTCTATTCATCTATAATGCTAACTATACCTGCAGTGTCATTTACGTTTTGCAGTGTAATAAAAGAAATTGTCCAGTCCTCCTGTGTATCCCTCTCTCAACCCATCACCTACAACTATCGAAACTGTTGAAAGAGGAGAGGGAACAGCATTGGTTTATAATAAAGGCCTTCTATCATGAAGAATTTGCTTTTATTTCTTCACATCTTACTGATGTGATGTCTTAGAGGTAATGGTAGTCTCATGGAAAGAACACTGAATAAGAAGTCAGGAGACTTAGGTTTGAATTCTGCCTCTCTGCCACTAATTAGCTTATGTGATCTAGGGCATACCACTCCTGTTAGCCTCAGTTTCCTCATCCATATGTTGAGGAAATTGGAGTAAATTACACGTAAGAGGATTTTTATGCCATCGTTGTGGAGATAGTTTAGATGATAATACGGTCATAAATTGAGAACTAGTTGTGTAGCCAGACTCAAAGAATAGTTCTTAATGGTCAGTATGGCAGATCTCCAGTGGAGTGCCCCAGAGAAATGTACTTGGCTTTATGCTATTTGACATTTTTATCAGTAATTTAGATAAAGGAATAGATGGTATGCTCTTCAACTTTTCAGTATCAGAAAGCTGAGAGAGATAGCAAACACACAAGCTAGACCATTGGGATTAATCAAATAAGTTGGACTTCATTAGGGATTAAATATAAAGTCTTGCTCTTGGGTGCAGAAAAACCAGTCGAACAAATATAAGATGTGAGAAGCATAAATAAACCACAGTTCTATTAAAAATTATCTAGGGGTTTAGTGTACTCTAAGTTTAGTACAAGTCATCAGTATACTGTGGTAGTCATAAAAACTAATGCAGTCTTGGGCTATATTAGGAAGAGTGTAGCTTCCAGGTACAGGGAAGTGATCATCCCACTGTACATTGCTTTTTGTTCAACCTCATTTGGAGTATTATGTTTAGTTCTGGGCACCAGAGTGTCACAAGGACATTGATAAGATGGAGAATTATGCTTCTAAGAGAAGACAGCTAGAATGGTGAGTGGCATTGAGTTTCAAGATATATGATTATTGGTTGAAAGAACTTGAAATGTTTGACTTGGAGAAAATAAGCCTCAGAGGGAGAGCTGGTAGTTGTGTTCAGAAATTTGAAGGGCTGTCATGTGGAAGAGGGATTGGGCTTGTTCTATTTGGCCACAGAGGGCAGAACCATGTACAGTGGGTAGAAGTTGCAATGAAGTCAATTTAGACTTGATGTCAATAAAAACTTGCTACAAATTAAAGATGTCCAAAAGTAAAATGGCTTGCCTAGAGAGGTGATAAATGGCCTCTCCTTGAAAATCAAATCAACAAGTATTTATTAAGTTCCTACTACATGTCAGTTACCATGGTAGGGATACATAGAAAGGCAGAATTGATCCCTGCTTTCAAGGAGCTCACAATCCAATGGGGTAGACAACACATAAACAACTATGTACAAACAAGACGTGTACAGGATACACTGGAGAAAATCACAGAGGAGAGGCACTGACAGAGGGGAGGTCAGGATAAGCTTCTTACAAAAGGCGGGGTTTTAACTGAGAAATGTAGCAGAGATGAAGGAGAGAATTCCAGGCATGAGGAACAGCCAGTGAAAACACATGGAGCCTGGAGATAGGTTGTCTTGTTTGAGGGAAAACAAGGAGGCCAGTATCAGTGGAATGCAGAGTATATAGAGGGGAGTAAGTAAAGACTGGAAAGGTAGGAAGGGGCTGGTTGTTCTGAAAGGCTTTAACAGCCAAAGAGAGAATTTTATATTTGATTCTGCAGGTAGTAGGAGCCCACTGGAGTTTGCTGGATAAGATGGTGATGTATACTTTATGAAGATCAGTTTGACAGCTGAGCAGAGGATGGATTATACTGGGGAACTTGTCAACTGATTAGATATGGGGGAGAAGGTGTAGGGGAGAGTGAAGAGTCAAGGATGACATCTGTTATACTCCAGAATGATTATTAATGACCAGGAAATATGAAAGTGACTTCAAAATTATAATAGAGCAAGAAATTTATATCTAGTACTCTTTTTTTTTTTTACTATTTATTTATTCTTTTTGCCCCCTTCCCCTTCTATTTTCCTGTAGGGCACGGTAGATTTCTGTACCCCATTTCCTGTATTTCTTATTTCCCAGTTGCATGTGAAAACATTTTTTTTAAACATGTGTTTTTAAGACTTTAGGTTCCAAATTTTCTCCCTTCCTCCCTCCCCACCCACCCTCACTGAAAAGGCAAGCAACTCAAAATAGGTTATACGTGTGCAGTTATGTAAAACACTTTTCATAGTAGACATGTTGTGAAAAACTTTCCCTTAATCCTATCCTGCCCCCCCCTTTATTCTATTCTTTCTTTTGACCCTGTCCCTCCTCAGAAGTGTTTGCTTCTGATTACCCCCTTTCCCAATCTGCCCTCCTCTGTATCATCCTCCTGCTCTCTTGCCCCCTTCTCCCCTTATTTTCCTGTAGGGTAAGACAGATCTCCATGCTCTATTGAGTGTGTATGTTATTCCCTCCTTAAGCCAAATCCTATGAGAATAAGATTCCCTCATTCCCTCTCACCCTCCCCCATTTCCCCTCCATTGTAAGACCCTTTTCTTTTCTGTTTTTTGTGAGATAATTTACCCCATTCTACCTCTCCCTTTCTTCTTCTAGTATAATTCTCTCTCATCCCTTAATTTTATTCTCCAGATATGACCCCCTTAAACTTCAACTCACCTTGTGCCCTCTATCTATCTATCTGTCTATACATATATACATACATATAATTTTTTCCCTCCAACTACCCTAATACTGACAAAGGTCTCATGAGTTATAAATATCATCTTTCCATGCAGGAATGTAAACAGTTCAGACTTAATAAGTCTCTTTCCTCTTTACCTCTTCGTGTTCCACTTGAGTCTTGTATTTGAAAGTCAGATTTTCAATTCGGCTCTAGTCTTTTCATCAAGAATCCTTGAAAGTCCTCTATTTCACTGAATGACCATTTTTTCCCCTGAAGGATTATACTCAGTTTTGCTGGGTAGGTGATTCTTGGTTGTAATCCTATCTCCTTTGCCCTCTGGAATATCATATTCCATGCCCTACAGTCCTTTAATGTAGAAGCTGCTAAATCTTGTGTTATCCTGATTGTGTTTCCACAATACTTGAATTGTTTCTTACTGGCTGCTTGTAATATATTCTCCTTGACCTAGGAACTCTGGAATTTGGCTACAATATTCCTAGGAGTTTTCCTTTAGGGATCTCTTTCAGGAGGAGATTGGTGGGTTCTTTCCATTTCTATTTTGCCCTCTGGTTCTAAAATATCAGGGCAGTTTTCCTTGATAATTTCTTGAAAGATGATGCCTAAGCTCTTCTTTTGATCATGGCTTTTAGATAGTCCAGTTATTTTTAAATTCTCTCTCCTGGATCTATTTTCCAGGTCAGTTGTTTTTCCAATGAGTTATTTCATATTGTTTTCTAATTTTTCATTCTTTTGGATTTGTTTTACAGTGTCTTGATTTCTCATAAAGTCACTAACTTCCAATTGCTCTATTCTGATTTTTAAGGAAGTATTTTCTTCAGTAATCTTTTGGACTTTCTATTCCATTTGGCCAGTCTTGCTTTTTAGGGCATTCTTCTCCTCACTGGCTTTTTGGACCTCTTTTGCCATTTGGGTTAGGCTATTTTTTTAAGGTGTTATTTTCTTCAGTATTTTTTTGGGTCTCCTTTAGCAAGCTGTTGACTGTTTTTCATGATTTTCTTTCATGATTTCTCTTCCCAGTTTTTCCTCTACTTCTCTTACTTCTCAAAATCCCTTTTGAGCTCTTCCAAGCCCTGGGACCAATTCATATTTTTCTTGGAGGCTTTGGATGTAGGAGCTTTGACTTTGTTGTCTTCTTCGGGTTGTATATTTTGATCTTCTTTGTCACCAAAGTAAGATAATATAGTCTGACTCTTTTTGCGAGGTTTACTCATGATCCCAGCCAGTTACTTGAGTTTTAAACTCTTTGTTGAGGTAAGAGTTTGCTTCCAATGTGGAGAATGTACTGTCCCAAGCTTCGGGGGTTTGTACAGCTGTTTTCAGAGATACTTCTAAGGACCTACACAGTTTCAGTTCTTCCAAGGTGGTATGATAAGGGGCAAGGTGTTTACTCCTTTCCTGGCCTGTGCTCTGGTCTATGAATGACCACAAGCAGTCTTTTCTAAAAGTCTTGGAACTGTGAGGAGAATTTTCTCTCCCCAGCCACTACAAGCTCCACCATGCCAGCGCTCCTCCTTGCCCCAGAACCACCCCTCAGAACTGTGACCCAGATCCAAGCACAGGCAAAGAGATTCCTGCCTCAGCACTGGCAAAGAGATCTCTGCAATCCCCCTCAGATGAGCCACCCAATTCCCTCTCAAACTGTGGGCAGGAAGCTCAAAAGGCTGCCCTCCTCCCTGGGGCCATGCTTGGTACTTGCGGCTGGGATCTAGACTTTTCCCACTGACCTTCTAAGTTGTCTTCAATGTTCGTGAGTTGAGAAGTCTGGAAACTGCCACAGCTGTCCTCAGTTCAGTCCTCTGAGGTTCGCTGCAGCCTGTGTGCCCATGCTGAACTGCGTTCCTTTCCCTGCCTGGTGTGATATACCTTTCTAATCAACCATCCGCATTGTCTTGGGCTGGAAATTTGCTTCACTCTGTCTTTTTGTGGGTTCTGCTGCTTTAGAATTTGTTTATCGAGCCATTTTTAAGAGGTATTTGAAGGGGGGTTTGAGGGAGAGCTCAAGCAAATCACTGTTTTCACTCTGCCATCTTGGCTCCACCTAGTACTTTTTTTTAGTGTTGCATAGCTCATTGAATTCTAATTGACTGAAAAATGGAAATCTGTGAATGGTGGCTTTCAGTGAACTAGGTGATCTGTCTAGATTTCTCTCTGTCTCTTTAAGCAGTTGGGGTTAAGTGACTTGCCCAGGGTCACACAGCTAGTAAGTTGTCAAGTGTTTGGTCGGAGGATGGATTTGAACTCAGGTCCTCCTGACTTCAGGCCGGTACTCTATCTGTGCCATCTAGCTGCCTCTAGGTGATCTCTTAACATACATATCAGCTCAAAATCCTGTGACCCAGGAACTAGCATATTCATTTAACCAAAAAATTCTATCCCCTCACCATTCAGAATAAATAGGACTTGCCACTGTTGTATTTATCAAAACTACTGGAAGGAAAGGGAAAATACTACTAAGGTATATTAAGTTGAAACTTTGGTTTTTGGTTTCTACCAGGTTTATCATAAGTGCTTTGGGCAACATTTTTTTTGCTTGTGAACTCATAGACACTACCATCAGCCTCCAGTGTTGTTGCCAAAGCCACATTTATTAATTAAGCGTTTTTAATTCTGATTGTAAAAATATTCATCAGTGCTTATGTTTCATCTCTGTGCAGTTACTTTATTAGAATAATAAGATTTTAGGGCTTGGAGACCTCTAAGCAGGGAAATCTTGCAAGGTAGACTATTCTGCTTTAGGATAGCTTCATTTTTTTTTATAAATTTTTTTTTCATTTTAAACTTAAATACAAAACGAGAAAAGACAAAAAAAGAGCATTGCCATGTACACAGCAGAACATAAAGGATTCAATATAAAACAATAAATTTCCATTTCAAGAAAATCTATTTAATAAATACTGCACATTGTTTTCCAAGCTATATAGCTTTTCTTTGCTTCTTTCTAGGTTTTCTTTTACTCTCTATTGTGCACTTTTTACTTCGTTTTTTTTCCTCCCTGCCCTAGAAAAGGCTACAACTGGACACAGATGTGTATGTGTGTGTGTGTATGTTTATGTGTATACATATACGTATAGATACATATAGATACTTACGAACATGCATATATACACATATACACTCATATACATATGTGTAAGACCATATGATATTTATTTCCACCTGTCATCTGTTTCCCTGAAGGTGGATAGCATCTTCCTTCATAGATCCAAGTCTTTCCATGTTTTTCTAAATCAATCAGTTCATCATTTCCTACACCACAGCAGTATTCCAACATAATCACATCATTTCTGAGAGATTGTCTATGAAAATTTTTTCCCCCCAATTTTCTGCATTTCTTCTCTTCTTGGCTACATTGGTTTTATTTATACAAGAAAATTTTAATGTAAAATAATTGAAATTATCCAGTTTACACTTCAACAATGTCCCTGCCATATAATCTAGTTTAAGATCTGATATTGCCAAATCTTCCTTTACATCTTTTTCCCCTAGTTTCTTTGAAATTCCTGACCTTGTGTTCTTCCAAATTAACTTTATTGTTTTTTCTAACTCAGTAAAATAATTTTTAGTAATTTAATTGGGATGGAATTGAATAAATGTATTAGGTTAAGTCATTTTTATTATATTGGCTTTATGTATCCACTACCCACAAGCAATAAATATTAATCTGATTATTTGAATCTGCTTTTATTTGTGTTTATGTTCGTATGTTTTCTGTATCTGTTTTGGGGGGTATATTCTGAGGTATGTTATACTGTCTAGTTATTTTAAATGGTCCAAAACAATATTGAATAATATTGGTGACACATAGTGTAGTTTCCCTATTTTTCTCTTTTAATTAAATATATTTTAGCTTTAACTTTGTCTGAGATCATGATTACTATTCCTACTTTTTTTACATAATAAATTCTACTCCAGCCTTTTATTTTTATCTTTGTGTGTCTCTCATTTTTATTGTGTTTCCTAAAAGTGCTGTACTGTTGAATTCAGATGTTTAATCTGCATTTTTGTTTTATGTATACATTTATCCCATTCACATTCTAAGCTATAATTACCTGTTGTATATTTCACTTCTTCCTGTTTTTCCTCACTGTCCTTCTCATCCTATTTACGCTATACTTCCTCACTCCTCTAATTCTACCCTGTACCTTGCCCTCCTATTTTTAAGCTACCCACCCCTCTAGGAGTCCCACCTTTATCTTTTTCCCCCACCCTATCCCCTTGTGCTCTTTTTTCTTTCTAAATTTAGAAAACGTTTTTACCCTTCTTGATATATATGTTGTTCCCTCTTTAACCTATTTCTGAGGGGAATAAGGTTCCAGCACTACCCGCCCTCTTCTCCGCTTGCTTCTTCTGTATCAGTTCTTCCTTTCATACCTTGATAATTACTCCTTTTTAATCTTTCCTTAGAATCACCCCGTCATACATTGCTCAGCCCAAGCCTTTCTTTCAAACTATCCAAGTAATAATGATGACAGTCATGAATAGTGATAACATTTTCACATATAAGGAGTAATCAGTTTGACCTTATTGAGTGCCTTATAATTGATCTTTAATGTTTACCTTATATTTCTCCTGGATCTTATATGTTGAATTTTCCATTAAGTTTTGGGGTTTTTGTCACAAAAATCTAAAAGTCCTTCAGTCTGTTAAATGTCCTTTTGTTTGTTTATTTGTTTTCCATTCCGGATTATACTTAACTTTGCTGAGTAAGTTACCCTTGGTTGTAACTCTAGCTCTTTTGCTCTCTGAAATATAGTATTCCAAGACCCATATGATCCTTCAACATAGTAGCTTCTAGTTCTTGTGTAATCCATAATGTAGCGCCACAATATTTAAATCGGTTTTTTCTTGTTGCTTGCAATATTTTCTCCTTAACCTGGGAGGTTTGAAACTTGGCTATGGTATTCCTGTAAGTTTTCCTCCTGGGATCTCTTTCAGGTGGTGATTGGTGGATTTTTCTATTCCTACTTTGCCTTCTTTTTCTAGAATTTTCCTTTATAATTTCTTGTAATATTATATCAAGATTCTTTTTTTTTTAAATTGTAACTTTCAGGTAGTCCAGCTATTCTTTTATTGTGTCTCCTTAATCTGTTCTTCAAATCAGCTGTTTTTCTGATGAAATGTTTCAAATTTTCTTCTATTTTTTTCATTCTTTTGATTTCTTTTATTTCTTGATGTCTTATGATGTCATTAGATTTCCCTTGCCTAGTTCAAGTTTTCAAGGAATTCTTTTCTTCCTTAAGTTTTTGATTCTCTGTTTCTGGTTGGTTTACTTTCTTTTATAATTTCCTTGATTTTCCTTTTTTTCCCTAGTTTTTCTTCAATCTCTCTTATTTCATTTTTAAAGTCCATTTTAAGTTCTTCCAAGAATCCTTTTGGGGCTTGGGACCATTTGACATTTCTCATTTAAAAAAGGGGTGGCTTGTTAAGTTCCACTATCTTCTTCTGAATATGAACCCAGATCTTCTCTATCACTGTAGTAGCTATCTGTGGTTAAGTTCTTTCTCCTTTGCTTACTCATGTTTTATTTTTATTTTGTTTTTAGCAGCTATTATTATAATCAAGTTCTAGTCTCAAAGTGTGGGGAATGATGCCCCAACCCTCAAGTCTTTTTACTGTTATTTTTGGGTACCAATCTTGGGCACTCCTCTCCACCCCTAAGCCATGGCTAGGACCCCCCAGCCACACTATCCCACAAATGATCTTACTTCCTGTGGTCACTCTGGTGACTGCAAACTACAGCTGTCCTCTCTGCCCTGGAACTGAACCCAGGGACTCTGTTCTTCTGCAAGTACCCACAGCCAACCAGGTCCCCATCCTTCTGCTACAGTACTCACCAGATGCTGTTCCTACTAGTTCTTTCTCCCCTGTAGCCACGACCTGGGACTATGTTAGGTCAGCGCAGCTGTGCTTGGTGGAAGTAGGAGATTCTTCAGTCTTCTCCCACTCAGCTGTCAGACCCACACACTCTCCATGAGGTGAAAGTTCCTGAGGCTGTGGCTATCTCCAGTCCACCTACCCCCAGGACTTGTTGATGGTTGATTCAATGGAGTCAACCTAGAGGTATTTGCACTTCACTCAGGCCAACTCTGAAGAGATTTGAGTCTTTCCTAGGGTCTTCTCAAGTTGTCTTAGGAGGAAACCGGTTTACACCAACTCCTATTTATTTCTGCTGCTTTAAGCTCACTCTGAGGCAATTTTTTTTTTTTGTGGAGAAAATTTGGAGAACCGAAAGTTTTTTCTGATCTACTCTGAAAGTTTTCTGATTTGCTCTGTCATCTTCTCAGAATCCTCCCCAGCTTCATCCTTTTTGACCACTGTTTATCACTCTTTGCTTCTTGATGTTCTCTCTCTTGGTTTTCTTGACACGACCCTCCCATGAATCTCTTTCCACATATTTGACTGCTCCTTCCCTGTTTCCTTTGCTGGAGTTTTATCCAGGTAATGATCATTAACTATTTCGCTTGATCTCATCAGCTCATCTATCTGCCAGTGATTCTCAAGACTGCTTATCCAGCCCAGACCTCACCCCTGACCTCCAACTTCACATCTTCAGTTTTCTATTTATTAGACATCTCAAACTGGATATCTCAGATACCCCAAATTTGTCTCCAAAACTGAACTCATTATGTTTTCCCCTAAGCCCTCCCCTCTTGCTAACTTCTCGGTCACTACTAAGGGTACCTCCATCTTCCCAATCACCAAGGCCCACAAACTAGATATCATCCTTGACTCTTCCCTCTCCCCTACACACACACACACACACACACACACACACACACACACACACACCCATATATCCAATCAGTTGCTAAGTTCTGTCGATTTCACTTTTGTAATATTGCTTACATAAGTCTCCTTGTCTCCTCTAACACTGCCACCACCTTATTGAAGGACCTTATGATTTTATCCCTGGACTGTTCTTACAATGGCTTTCTGGTTGGTTGCTCTGTCTTAAGACTCTCCCCACTACATTCAAAGTGATCTTCATAAAGTGCAAGTCTTATCATGTCACCATCCTATCCAGTAAACTCCAGTGGGCTCCTATTACCTTCAGGATCAAATATAAAATCCTCTCTTTGGCTGTTAAAGCCTTTCAGAACAGCCAGCCCCTTCCAACCTTCCCAGTCTTCTTACTCCCCTCTCTATACTCTGCATTCCAGTGATACTAGCCTCCTTGTTTTCCCTCAAACAAGACAATCCATCTGCGGGCTTCATGTGTTTTCACTGGCTGTCCTACATGCCTGGAATTCTCTCCTTCATCTCTGCCTTCTGGCTTCCTTCAATTCTGAGTTAAAACCACACCTTTTGTAAGAAGCCTTTCCTGACCTCCCCTCCACTAGTGCCTCTCCTCTGTGATTATCCTATACATATCTTGTTTGTACATAGTTGTTTATGTGTTATCTTCCGCATTGGATTGTGAGCTCCTTGAAAGCAGGAATCGCTTCTGTTTTTCTGTGTATTTCTAGTGCTTAGCATGGTGCCTGACGTGTAGTAAGTATTTAATAAATGCCTCTTCTCTTGACTTGACTCTTAATTGTTAGGAAGTTTCTAATTATTCGGGTTTTTTCCCCAATTCTTAATATACCACAATTCTGTCCTTAGTGATCTCTAGAAATCTGGAATCATATATATAAAAAGCCTGGCATCAGTGTGGGATAGTAGAAAAAGCAGAGGATTTGGAATCAAAGGATTCAGTTATTGCAAACCTCCAGTTCAGTCGCTACATTCAGAAAACAATTTCATGAACTTAAAAGAAGAAAAACTAGATTTGCCTCCACCTTTTTACCTTTACTACTGGTGCTCTAGTACTCTTCACTAGGAAGGTGATCAGATATACATTTTTGAGTCTTTTTCCTCTTCCCTCTCATTTCCTCCTTTTTCCTATTAAGTTTTATTTTTATTAAATCTAACTTATTCTGTGTTGCAATATTATAGTGTTTCAGTAATTGTGACAAGTAATGTAGTATAGAAATCACTGAACTTAGTATCATAAGACCTTAGTTCACATCCTGTATGACTATGGGCAAGTCATTCAACCTCCTGAGGCTTCAGTTTCCCTCCCTTTAAAATGATGGGGTTGAATTATATGATCTCCACAATCCTTTCCAGCTTGAAATTAATGATCTCTAAGATCCTTTCTTGCTTGAAATGAGATGTTCATATAAAAAAATAACTACAATTAACAGACATCCACTTTTGAATCAGAAAATAGAACCAAAGGATGTCTCAGAACTTCCATGATGTCATAGAAAAGAATTTATCAAGATATATGTACACACAGAGAGAGAGAGAAAGAAGATGCTTATAATTCAGGTAAGTATTGAACCAGATGTTCTCCACAGTCTATTCCACGTCTGAGATTCTTTTATTCTAAAATGAAGAACCAAAGCTTGAAAGAAAGTATTTTTTAAAGACTATTTCCATATCTCTGAGACTTCTTAATGTGACTTTCTAAGTGCATCTTTTCTGTTTTAAAGAAAGGTAGGTTGGTTGTATATTACCTTTGTTTTTTTGTTTTTTGTTTTTTTGGCCTGGTAGTAATATATTTTAAATTTTGTTTTTACATTACCTTCATTTTCAAATATATTTCTCTAGCTCACCCAAAATAAAAATTTTATAATCAATTCAGCAAAAATCATCAAACCCATCAACCAAACTGACTGTGTACTATATTGCACATCTATATCCTCCTCTGCAAAGAAGGGAAAGAAGTGTTGGCATTAATTTAAAGAAAAAGCATATGTGGATTATTGCTGCAAAGCTCAGTCATCAAATATTTATTTCCTGTGTGCTAATCACCATGCTAAAGCAAAGAAAAAGCAGTCCCTGCCCACAAGGATTTTGCATTCTAATGGAAGTGACAACATGCATTTAGTATGTACATACAATCACTTAGTAAACATTTGTTAAACTCCTATATGCCTGGCACTGTGTAAGTGCTAGGGATATAAAGAAAGGTGCAGATATAGTCCCTGCTCACCAATGGGGGAGTCAACATGCAAACAATTATTGTTGTTTGTCTTTCTTGCTCAAAGAGAACCAAAATAATGTCACAACATCAGGGTCAATGTACAATGTGTGTGACTCTGGCTGATCATACCAATACGAGCTTGGAAGGCTATACCACAAGTGAGGCACGAATAATCCATATGACCATTTGGGAAGGAGAGGTCTCTGTGCACATCTCACATTTCTTTTAACCTTCTGCAGTTCTGCTTTGCTCATAGAGCACAGTGCCTTCTTTGATGTGGGAATGCCACTGGATAATCCTATGCCAGTGTCTCCTCATGTCTCACAATCAATACCAAAGTTCTTTAGAGAGACCTCGACTATGTACAAATTATATACAGAATAAATTTGAAATAATGAACAAAGGGGAAAGACACTAGAATTAAGAGGGATCAGAAAAGGCTTCCTGTAAAAGGTTGGATTTTTGCTGGGACTTGAAGGAAGCCAAGGAATCTAGGAGTTGGACGTGAAGAGAGGAGAGCATGAGGGGCAGCCAGTGACAATGCCTGCAGTTAGGAGATAAAAAGTCTTTTTCAAGAAACAGCAAGAGGGACAGTAATGTAAATGGAAGGTGATCTCTGTGGGAGAGAACTAGCAGCAGAGGTGGGGATAGTAAGGAAGGGAATGAATGGAAAAGACCTCCTATAGAAGATGAGGTTTGAGATGAGTCTTGAAGGAAGCCAGAAGACCTAAGAGTCTGGACTGAGAAAGTAATGTACTGCAGGTATGAGGAAAGTACAGAGTTGGGAGATGGAATTTCATGTTCATGAATAGGCCAGTGTTACTGGCCTGTAAAGTGTGTGGAGGGGATTAAAGTATAAGAAGTCTGGAAATGTAGACAAGGCTTAAGAAGCTAATCAGGGTAGATTATATTTGATCCTGGAAGTAATAGGCAGTCATTAGAGTTTGAGTAGGAGAGTAATATTCTCAGACCTACACTTTAAGAAAATCACGTTGGCATCTGGTTGGAGGATGAAATCAAACTGGAGAGAAACTTGAGCCAGGGAAACCAGTTATAAAGTAGCTGTTGTCTAGGTGGAAACTGATAAGGACCTATTCAGGGGTGGTAGTTGGTGAGTGGAGGAATGGGAATATGTGTGTGTGTGTGTGTGTGTGTGTGTGTGTGTGTGTGTGTGTACACACACATATATACACACATATATATATATGATGTATTGTGGAAGCAAAAATGATAATTTTATAATAGATTGGATATATGGGATGGGTAAGAGTAAGGAGTCAAGAATGATACCAAAGTTGCAAGCCTAAGTGATAAGAATAGTGTGACACCCTCAACAGCAGTGGGAAAGTTGGGAAGTGGGAGGGTTTGGAGCAGAAAGATGGTTAAGTTGTGTTTTGGCTATGTTGACTTTTGAGTTGCATACGGAACATATAATAGGAAATTCCAAAAAGGCAGTTGGTAATGTGGGACTAAAGCCCAGGAGAGAGATTATGAGGGCCCAGAACAGAGCCATGGGGAGTGTCGTGATTAGGGAGTGTAACTTGGTTAAAGATCCAGCAAAGGAAGCTGAGGAGTTGTCAGACAGATGTAAGGATAACCAGGAAATATGAAAAATGAGGAAAGAATAGTCACCCAAAAAAAATACAGAGGAGGAGAGAGTACCCAGAAGGCAAGAGTGATCAACAGTGTCAAAGTCTGCAGAGAGATCAAGAAAAATGAGGATTGAGAAAAGGTCATTAGATTTGGCAATTAAAAAATCACTGGTAAACATCCTTGGTGACTGCAGAGACCAGTTTTAGTTGAATGGTGGGATTGGAAGCCAGACTTCTAAGTGTTTAGAAGAAAGTGAGAAGCAAGGGAGCAGAAATACTTAGAATAGAAAGATTTCACAGGCACTTCAGCCAAGAAGGGAAAGAAAGATAATGGAATGATAGATTGCTAGTGGGGAGTTTTTGTTTTTGTTTTTTACTTTAATAGTATTTTATTTTTTCCAATTATGTGTAAAGACAATTCTTAACATTGATTTTTTAAAAATTTTGAGTTCCAAATTTTCTCCTTCCCTTCCTTCCCCCCTTCCTAAAATGGTCAACAATTTGATATAGGTTATATATGTGTAATCACTTAAACCTATTTCTATATTAGTCATGTTGTGAAAGAAGAAACAGACAAAGAAACACACACAACAACACACACACACACACACACACACACACACAAATAAAGTGAAAATGGTATGATTCAATCTGCATTTAGACCACACCACTTCTTTCTCTGGATATGGATAGCATTTTCCATTATGAGTTCCTTTGGAATTGTCTTGGATGATTGGATTGCTGCGAACAGCTAAGTTATTCATAGTTGATCATCACACAGTATTGCTGTTACTGTGTACAATGTTCTTGTTCTGCTCACTTCATTTTGCATCAGTTCATGAAGTTAGTCTTTGCAGGGTTTTTTTTTTTAATCATCCTGCTTGTCATTTCTTACAGCACAATAATATTCCCTCATAATCATATACTATGACTTGTTCAGCCATTCCCCAAGTGATGACTATGCTCTCAATTTCTGATTCTTTACTACCACAAAAAGAGCTACTATAAATATTGTTGCACATGTAGGTCCTTTTCCCTTTTTTATAATCTCTTTGGGTTACAGACCTAGTAGTGGTATTGCTGGGTGAAAGGGTATGCACAGTTTGGTTGCTCTTTAGGCATAGTTCCAAATTACTCTCCAGAATAATTGTTCAGTTCACAACTCCAGCAACAGTGCATTAGTGTGCCAAATTTCCCATATTCTCTCCTACATTTATCGTTTTCCTTTTCTGTCATACTGGCCAATCTGATAGGTGTGAGGTGGTACCTTAGAGTTGTTTTCATTTTCCTTTCTCTAATCAATATTAATTTAGAACATTTTTTGTATATGCTTATAGATAACTTTGAAATCTTCATCTGAAAAATGCCTGTTCATATCCTTCTACCATTTTATCTATTGGGAAGTGATGTGTATTCTTATAAATTTGACTCAGTTCTTCATATCTTTGAGATATGAGGCCTTTATCAAAGGCACTTGCTGTAAAAATTGTTTTTCAGCTTTCTGTTTTCCTTCTAATCTTAGTTGCATTGGTTTTATGCAAAAACTATTTAATTTAATATAATCAAAATTATCCATTTTATTTCCCATAATGCTTTCTATCTTGTTTGGTCAAAAATTCTTCCCTTCTCCACAGATCTGACAGATAAACTATTCCTTGCTCTCCTGATTTGCATATGGTATCACCCTTTATGTCTAAATCATGGCCTGGGAGAGACCTTAGCTTAAAAAGGCCATGGTATCCCACTGCTCCAGGAACATCTCCAGTCATCCTGATCTATATCATGCACGGGACCCAGATGGCTCCAGAGGAGAAAGTGAGGCTGGTGACTTTGCGCAGTCCTCCCTTACTTAAATCCAATTCACTTGCAAGTGATGGCATCACCTTCCTGATGTCATGGTCCTCTTCGAGAACAAAGGACGAACAACAACAACAGTGTATCCATTTTGACTTTATCTTGGCATATGGTGTAAGATATTGGTCTATACCTAATTTTTGCCTTATTGTTTTCCCAGCAGTTTTTGTCAAACAGTGAGTTCTTATGCCAGAAGGTGAGGTCTTTGGATTTATGAAACATTGGATAACACTGGATATGGGCATTTATTTCTGTGTCCTATGAACTTAATTTATTCCACTGATCCACCACTCTATTTCTTATCCAGTACCAGATAGTTTTGATGATTGCTGCTTTATAATATAGTTTGAGATCTAGTATGGCTAGGCCACCTTCCTTTGCATTTTTTCATTAATTCCCTTGATATTCTTGACCTTTTATTCGTTCAGATAAATTTTTTTAGCAGTACAAAATAGTTTTCTGGTAGTTTAGTATGGCACTGAATAAATAAATTAGGTAGAATTGTAATTTTTAATACATTGGCTCTGCTTACCCATGAGCAATTGATATTTTTCCAGTTGTTTAGATCTGACTTTATTTGCATGAAAAGTATTTTGTAATCATATTCATATAGTTCCTGGTTTTGTCTTGGCAAGTAGAGTCCCAAGTATTTTTATTGTCTATACTTTTTTTCTGTATAATCCCTGTTGTCTTTTTTGTTGTTAGTTTTCAACATTCACTTTTATAAGATTTTGAGTTCTAAATTTTCCCCCTCTTCCTTTCCCCCTTCCCAAGACAGCATGTAATCTGATATAGGCTATACATGTATAATTGTATTAAACATATTTTCACATTAGTCATGTTGTAAAGAAGAATCAGAACCAAAGGGAAAACTACGAGAAAGAAAAAAAAAGAATAAATAATATGCTTCAATCTGCATTCAGACTCCATAATTCTTTCTCTGGATATGGATAGCGTTTTCCATCTTTAGTCTTTTTGGAATTATCTTAAATCATTGCATTGTTGAAAAGAGCTAAGCCTATCAAATTTGGTCACTGCACAACATTGCTGTTACTGTATACAATGTTCTCCTGGTTCTTCTCACTTCACTCAGCATCAGTTCATGTAAGTTTTTCCAGGTTTTTCTGAAATCCGCCTGCACATCATTTCTTATGGAATAATAATATTCCATTACATTCATATACCACAACTTGTTCAGCCATTCCCCAGTTGATGGGCATCTCCTCAATTTCTGTTTCTTTGCTACCACAAAAAGAGCTGCTATAAATATTTTTGTATATGTGGGTCCTTTTCCCCTTTTTTTATGATCTCTTAGGAATACAGACCTAGAAGTAGTATTGCTGAATCAAAGTGTATGCACAGTTTTATAACCCTTTGGGCATAGTTCCAAATTGCTCTCCAGAATGGTGGGATCAGTTCACAACTCTACCAACAGTTTATTAGTGTGCCAGTTTTCCCATCTTCTCCAGTGTTTATCATTTTCCTGTTTTGTCACGTTAACCAATCTGATAGGTGTGATGTGGTACCTCAGACTTGTTTTCATTTACATTTCTCTAATCAATAGTGATTTAGAGCATTTTTTTCCATATGACTATAGATAGCTTTAATTTCTTCATCTGAAACCCACCTGTTCATCTCCTTTGACCATTTATTAATTGGGGAATGACTTATATTCTTATAAATTTGACTCATTTCTCAGTTCTCGACTCAGTTCTCAGTCAAATACATACATATATGTGTGTGTGTGTATACATATATGTATATATGTGTGTATACACACACGCACACACATACATATACATATATATGTGTATATATATATGAAATGAGGCCTTTATCAGAGACACTGTAAAAATTGTTTCCCAGCTTTCCTCTTCCCTTCTAATCTTGGTTGCATTGGCTTTGTTTGTGCAAAAACTTTTTAATTTAATGTAATAAAAATTATCCATTTTGCATTTCATAATGTTCTGTCTCTTGTTTGGTCATAAATTCTTCCGTTCTCCATAGATCTGACAAATAAACTATTCTTTGCTCTCCTAATTTGCTTATAGCATCACCCTTTATGTCTAAATCATAGAGGCTACAGTTATTTTAAATGGAATTTCTTTTTCTGTCTCTTGCTGCTGAGCTTTGTTGGCAATATATGGAAATGATGATGATTTATATGGGTTTATTTTATATCCTGCAACTTTGTTAAAGTTGTTAATTATTTCAAGTAGTTTTTTAGTTGATTCTCTAGGTTTCTGTAAATATGCTATCAGATTATCTGCAAAGAGTGATAGTTTTGTTTCCTCATTGCACATTCTGATTCCTGTTCTTTTTCTTTTATTGCTATAACTAACATTTCTAGTACAGTATTGACTAATGACAGTGATAATGGTCATCCTTGCTTCACCCTGATCTTATTGGGAAGGCTTCTAGCTTATCCCTATTACAGATAATGCTAATAGTTTTAGATAGATATTACACATCATTTTAAGGAGAACTCCATTTATTCCTATGCTCTCTAGTGTTTTTTTTTTATTAGAAATGGGTGCTATATTTTGTTAAAAAAAATTTCTGGGGGGCAGCTAGGTGGCGCAGTGGATAGAGCACCAGCCCTGAAGTCAGGAGGACCTGAGTTCAAACGCAGCCTCAGACCAAACACTTGACACTAGCTGTGTGACCCTGGGCAAGTCACTTAACCCCAATTGCCTAAAAGTAAAAAAATAAAAATAAAAAAATAAAAATTTCTGCATCTGTTGAGATACATCATATGATTTCTGTTGGTTTTGTTATTGATATAGTCAGTCAATTATGGTGATAATTTTCCTGATACTGAATTAGCCCAGCATTCCTGTTATAAATCCCACCTGGCCATAGTTTATGATCCTTGTGATATATTGCTGTAATCTCTTTGCTAGTATTTTATTTAAATTTTTTGCATCAATTTTCATTAGGGAAATTGATCTGTTGTTTTCTTTCTCTATTTTAGTTCTTCCTGGGTTAGGTATCAACACCATATTTCTGTCACAAAAAAAAAAGATTTAGTACGACTCCTTTTCCCCTTGTTTTTACAAATAGTTTATATAGTACTAGAATTGATTGTTCTTTAAATGTTTGATAGAATTTGCTTGTGAACCCATTTGGTCCTGGGGATTTTTTCTTAGGGACTTCATTGATGCTTGTTCAATTTATTTTTCTAAGATGGGCATTTAAGTGTTTATTTTCTCTTCTGTTGATCTAGACAATTTATATTTTTATAACTATCCATTTGTTTCACTTAAATTATCAGATTTATTGGCATATAGTTGGGCAGAATATTTTATAATGGTGGTTTTAATTTCCTCTTCATTGGTGGTGAATTCACCCTCTTCATTTTTGATACTGGAAATTTGGTTTTCTTTTTTTTTTAAATCAAATTAACCAATGGTTTATCTATCATATTGGGTTTTTGCCCCTGTAAAATCAGCCCCTAGTTTTATTTATTAGCTCAATAGTTTTCTTTCAGTTTTATTAATCTCAATTTTGATTTTCAGAATTTCCAATTTGGTGCTTAATTAGGGATTTTTAATTTGTTTTTCTAGGTTTTTTTTTTTTAGTTGTATACTCAGTTCATTGATCTACTCTTTCACTATTTTGTTGATGTTAGAATTTAGAGAAATAAATTTTCCCAGGGGCAGCTAGGTGGCACAATGAATAGAGCTCTGGCCTAGGAGTCAGGAGAACCTGAGTTCCAATGTGACCTCAGACATTTGACACTTATTAGCTGTGTGACCCTGGCCAAGTCACTTAACCCCGGGCAAGTCACTTAACCCCAATTGCCTCACCAAAAGAAAAGAAAAGAAAAGAAAGAAATTTTCCCCTAATGCTTTTGGCTGCATCCCATAAATTTTGGTGTGTTGTCTCATTGTTGTCATTCTCTTTATTGAAGTTATTGATTATTTCTGTTGTTTGTTCTTTGACCCACCTAATCTTTAGTATTAGATTATTTAGTTTCCAAATAATTTTTAATCTCTTTCTATTACCTTATATTGAGTGTAATTTTTATTGCATTATGATGTGAAAAGGTACATTTAGTATTTCTGCTTTTCTGCATTTCCTTGTGGAATTTTTGGGTGAGTTTTTGTGTAGGTGTCATATACCACTGAGAAAAAGATACATTCTTTTCCATCCCCCTTCAGTTTTCTCCAGAGGTCTGTCATATCTAACTTTCCTAAAATTCTATTCATCTTCTTAACCTCTTTCTTGTTTATTTTGTGGTTAGGTTTATCTAGTTCTGAGAGGGGAAAGTTGAGGTCTCCCACTGGTATAGTTTTGCTATCTGTTTCCTTCTGTAACTCACTTAACTTCAACTACAAGTATTTAGATGCTATACCACTTGGAACATATATGTTTAGTGTCTATGGTACCTTTTAGCAAGATATAGTTTCCTTTCTTATCTCTTTTAATTAGATCTATTTTTTCTTTTGTCTGAGGTCATGATTGCTACCCCCTGCTTTCTTTATTTCAGCTGAAGCATAACAGATTTTTTTCCATCCCCTCACCTTTACTTTGTGTGTATGTCTCTCTGCTTCAAGTGTGTTTCTTGTAGACAACATATTATAGGACCTGGTTTTTAATCCACTCTGCTGTCTGCTTCTGCGTTATGGGAGAGTTCATCCCATTCACATTCAGTTATAATTACTAACTGTGTATTTCCCTCCATCCTGTTTTTCCTCCTGTTTATCCTCTCTTTCCTTTCAACCCTTCCCTCCTCACCAGTGTTTTGCATCTGACTACCACCTCCCCCAATCTGCCTTCCCTTCTGTCAGTACCCCCAGCTGCCTATCTTTATTCAGCCCCCTCCCTTCCTACTTCCCTGTAAGGTGATAAATTTCTATACCTGAGTGATTGTGTATGTTATTCCCTCTTTGAGCCAGTCCCAATGACAATAAGGTTCAAGCAGTGTCCACCATCCACTCTCCCATCTTCATCTCGACTGTAATAGGTCTTTTGCGCTTCTTCATGTGAGATAATTTACCCCATTTTACCTCTCCCTTTCTTCTGCTCCCAGTATAATTTTTTTCACCCCTTAATTTTTTTTTTATCATCCTCTCAAAGTCGCCTTATACCTTTACCCTCTGTCTGTGTATATTCCTTCTAACTTCACTACTAGTCATACAGTTTTTAAGAATTACATGTGTCATCTTCCCATGCTCAGTTTCACTGGATACATAATTCTTGGTTGTAGTCCCAGCTCCTTTGCCTTCTGGAATATAACATTCCATGCCTTCTAGTCCATTGATGTTGAAGCTGCTAAATCCTGTGTAATTGATTGTGGCTCCCTGATATTTGAGTTGTTTCTTTCTGGCTGCTTGCAGTGATTTCTCCTTGACCTGAGAGTTCTGAAATTTGGCTATAATGTCCATGAGGGTTTCCATTTTGGGATCTCTTTCTGGAGGTGGTCAGTGGATTCTTTTAATATCTGTTTTACTGTCTGATTCTAGGCTGTCAAGGCATTTTCCTTTCTTGAAGTATGATGTCTCATTCCTTTTTTTTTTTTTTAATTTTTATCATGGCCCTCAAGTAGTCCAATAGTCCTTCAGTTATCTCTCTTGGATCTATTTTCCAGGTCAGGTGTTTTCCCAATGAGATATTTCACAATTTCTTCTGTTTTTTTCATGCTTTTGATTTTGTTTGATTCTTGATGTCTCATAGAGTCACTAGCTTCCACTTGTCCAGTTCTAATTTTTAAGGAGTTATTTTCTTCATTTAGTATTTTTACTTCCTTTTCCATTTGGCCAACTCTATTTTTTAGGGACTTGTTTTCTTCATTAAATTTTTGTACGTATTTTTCAATTTTTTTGTGCTTCCTTTATCAAGTTGTTGACTTTTTTCATGATTCTCTTGTATCACTCTCATTTCTTTTCCCAGTTTTTCTTCTATTTCTCTTGTTTGATTTTTAAACTCCTTTTTGAGCTCTTCTAAGAGTTCTTTTGGGGCTTGAGGCCAATTCATATTTTTCTTTGAGGTTTTGCACGTGGGTGTCTTAATATTATTGTACTTTTCTGAGTTTGTATCTTGATCTTCCCTGTCACAATAATAACTTTCTGTGGTCAGGGTCTTTTTTGTTTGTCTGTTTTTTGCTCTTCTTTTCCAGCCTATTTTGTTTACTGTTAAAGTTGAATTCTGCTCCTGGGGCGGAAGGGATACCGTCCTAAGCTTCTTGTGATGGTGGCTGTAGGCCTTGGATATTTGTCTGGTGCTGTGCCAGTGCTGCCCTGAGGCCCACAGGGGTCTGGCAGTTTGGTTGGTACTGCTTGGGGAGGAGGTGGGGGATGGCTGATGCTGTGCAGTGCCATTGGTGTCTGGCAGCTCATTTGGTGCTGTGTTGATGCCTGTGGTAAGGCCTGGTGCTAGTGTCTTATTGTTCACCTTGTGCTGAACGGAGGCACGTGGGGGACCCTTGTGCTGTTCCAGGGTTCACCTGGTGCTGGGATGGGGTGGGAGGTGGCTGGTGCTGCACAGTGCTGGAGGGTGTCTGGCTTAATGGCTCACTTTTTGTTGCACTTAGGCCTGCAGGGGTGAGAGGAGGAATAGGAGTGATTCTGCACCAAAGCTGCATGGGAACAGGCCTGGCCACTTGCCCAGCACTGCAACAACTCCATCGCTGACCTGCACTGGGGCTTAGGCCCTGCTGCTGGCTTGATGGGATGCTGCCTGCCCTGAGCTGTGCTCCCCTTTTACCCAAATGAGACAGACCTTTCTTACCAACCTTCCAAGTTGTCTTGGGCTAGAAATTTGTTTCACCCCATCATTTTGTTGGTTCTGCCGTTCCAGAATTCATTTTGGGGAGCTGTTTTATAGTTGGTTGAATATGGGAGAATTTGGACAATTTCCTGCTTACTCCACCGTCTTGGCTCCTGGAATACTAGTGGGTTTTAATAAAGGTTTTTTAAGGATAGGGGAGACATGGGCATGTTTGTAGGACAGTAAAGAAATCGGTAGAGATTTGAAAATAAGGTAAAACTAGAGATGATAAGGATGGGGAAATATACTGGAGAAAATGGAAAGGTTGTAGGATCAAAGGTGTGTGTAGAGGCATTTGCTTTGGCAAGGACAAGGGCAACTTCTTCATGCAAGGGAAGAATGAAGGAGGATATAGTAGGGGGAATATGTCTGAATGATGTAATATGAGTAGAAAGGGAGAACTGGAAACCTACAGAGAATGAGGGGAGAGAGAGAGAGAGAGAGAGAGAGAGAGAGAGAGAGAGAGAGAGAGAGAGAGAGAGTGTGTGTGTGCGTGTGTGTGATATTTTAAGTAAGGTCTTTAGCTGAGGTGGTGGGAAGAGCAGTTGATAGGAGAGGTATGAAGAGCAATGAGGTTTGAAATAGCCACTGTAGAGAAGGATAGTGAATTCACTAGGGAGGAGTATAATACAGTACAATAATATGGTACAGTAGAATTCATTGTTCTTTGAATGTTAGGTATAATTTGCTTATAAATCCTTATGGCCCTAGAGTATTCTTCTCCATAAGTTCAATTGTAGCATGTTCAGTTTTTTTCTGAGATTGAGGTTTTTTCTATCTCATATCTTTTTCAAAATCTAGATATTTTATAGTTTTATAAATATCCATTTCTTTTAAACTGTTTTATTGGTATATAGTTGGGCAAAATAGTGTCTAATAGTTTCCTGCATTCTTTTATTTTTGACACTGGTAATTTTATTTTTTTAAATCCAGTTAGCTAATGGTTTACTTATTCTATTGACTTTTTTAAAAAACAGCTCTTAGCTTTATTAATTTTTCAGTTTTGTTCCTCTTTTGTTAGATTTTCAGGATTTTTATTTTAGTATTAATTGAGGGGGTTAAATTTGTTGGTTCCCTAACTCTTTTAAGTTGCATGCCCAATTTGTTGATAAAATTGTTTAGCTATATAAATATTCTCCTAAGGACTACTCTGGCTGCAGCCCAAAAATTTTGATATGTTGTTTTATTATTGTCATTATCTTTAATGAAATTATCATTCATTCTGTGATTTATTTTTTTGACCCACCAGTTCTTTAAAATTTAGTCTCCAGTTAATTTTTTTTTTAAGGCAGTTGACATTAATTGAGTTGCCCAGGGTCACACAGCTCGTAAGTGTCAAGTGTTTTGTCTGAGGCTAGATTTGAACTCAGGTCCTCCTGACCTCAGGGCCAGTGCTTTATCCACTGTGCCCACCTAGCTGCCCCCCAGTTAATTTTTAAAAAGTTCTTCAACAACCCTTTAGGGAGTGTAATTTTTATTGCATTGTGATCAGCTTGGAACATTCCTGCTTTTCTACATTTGCCATCTCCATTTCCTCACTGATTCCCCAGCTCCACCACAGAAAGTCTTCTGAGGTCATGAGTGATCTTACCTAGAGAAGCTGTTAGTACTTTCTTAGTCCTCATCCTCCTTGAAGTCTCTGCAGCTTTTGATATTGTTGGACACTGCTTTTTCCTGGACGCTTTTTCCATCTTTGACTGCATTGCCTTTCCTGGTTCTCTTGTGTCTCCTGTCTTCTCAGTCTTAACCATCTCCTGCCCCTCAGAAACTCTGTCCTAGGCCATGTTCTCTTCTCTCGCTGTATTTCTTCGTGACCTTGATCGCTTCCATAGGTTCAGATATCATCTCTACAGGAGTGACTCCCAACTATACATATATTTGTATATATTCGTATGTATGTATTTTTGAGTATCAATTACACATATTTTGGAATATAGCTATATGTGGAATATGTCATATGTGGCAATATGTGTTTGTGTATATATACATACTCTGTCTATACATATATGTATATATTCCATTGCATCTTTCTTCCTTCACCTCAAGTCCCATATCATCATCTGCCCTTAGGCATCTCAAACCAAAAAAAAAAATCTAAAACAAAAGTCATCATCTTCCCCACCCTACCCCCACCCCCCAACTTGCCCTTCCTCATAGCTCCATTATTTCTATTAAGTGTACCACTGTGCTCCCAGTCAACCAGGTTTATAACCCTGGAGTCATCCTCAACTCTTCTCTCACCTGTGTCCCAGTTAATTACCAAGTGTTGTCAGGTCTTCTTTCATCCTTCCCCTTCTCCCTGCCCATGGGATTCCCACGGTAGCTGAGCTTTCACCTCCACACTTCTGCTTCCACGCTTTCCCTTCTTCCATCTTTCCTCCACAAGGCTGCCAAAGTACACTTCCTAACATTTTAATCTGGCAGTATCATTTCCCTGCTCTTAAAAGCTGTCAGTGGCTTGCCACTGTTTATAAGGATAAATTATAAATAGTAGCATTTAAGACTTTCTACTATCTGTACTTTTCTACTCTTATTTCATTCCATTCTCCTTCACAACCTCTATGTCACAGCCAAACTAGACTGTTTTCCTTTACTGAACCTAGCTCTTCATCTCCTACTTCCATGTATTTGTACAAACTCCTTTCTATACTGTTGGCTCTCAGAATCATTGTCTTCCTAGAAGGTTCTGTTCAGGTCTCACCTTCTCTGTGAAACCTTCCCTGAGTCCTTGATTTGTTATTGTTCAACCCTTTCCTCGGTTTTCTTCACATTGTATTTCTTCATGTATGTTTTCTCCAAGTAAAATGTAGGCATCTTGAGGGCAAGTACTCAAGTACTATTTCATTTTCACCTTTTGCATTTTCTTATACACAATAGGTACCTTGTAAATGTTAAATTGAAGTAAAAATACACCAAAGCCCACTCTCAAGCAATGTCTTAGAACAGTGAACATCTAGAAAAGCCCAGTAACTAACAGAGCAGTTGCTGGACATGCCGTTTGACTCCAGTCCAACTATCAAACCAAAAGGCAATGTTGTATATAGCTACAGATGCTAATCAGAGGGTAAGAGCCTCTCTATGTAAGCGAAAAATTAAGAATATAAGTGCTCAAAAAGAAGTCAACTAACCTAGAATCTGGATGTGAGAGTGTCCATGACAACAAAGAGAGAGTAAAGTAAAAAAGAACTACCAGGAACCTGTTTCAGAGAGATGGTCATGAACGCTTATACAAGGATGGTGAAGGTGGCAGTGGAGAAGAAGGAAAAATGTGAGCTGGATTGTGAAGGTAGAATCAATATGACTAACTGATTAGGCATAAGATGTGTGAGAAAAGAAAAGAAAGGGATATTCTCAAAGTTTTGAACCTGAGACTGGCTGAATAGTATTACCGATGACAGAAATAATGTCTGAAGGAGCAGCAGGTTTGAGGGAAACAGTAAAAAACTTTATTTGGAACACTTTAAATTTGAGCTGTTTATATTCACTTGCATTATTTTTGCCTATTTTATAAGGTAATGTCACTTGTACTTTGACATTCACCTTAATGGTATCTTCCAGATGAATTTGTATTCTAAAAAGATTGGATTGTTTTAGACTTGACTTCCTAACAATGAAATTAAGGATTTGCTGGCAGAAGTAGTTTCTGGGTTTTTTATCATCTCATTGTGGCAGCTATTGTATGTCAGTTAAACTTTTTCAGGTAATGGTAATGAGGCCTATGTATTTGCCTCTTTTTTTTTTTCATTTTCCATCCACAGGAGCTAATGTGAATAGGTCTGCGTAAATGATTTGCAGTTGTTTATGTGTCTTCTCATCTTTGTTCTTCTAATTTAAAGTTGATATTTATCTTTGTTTTAACTAGTCAGTGGTCTGATTGAACACAGACACCTGATTCTAATATGACAATATTATAATATAATATCTAATATGACAATATGATGATAATATTAGCAACAGTCAAGTTCTAGGCAGTTTCATTTTTTTGTTGTGTTATTCAGTGTTACCCACATCCATTGCCTTCTGACTCTCTTCTGCTGGGAAATATACATTGTGTGAGATACACCATGGTACAATGGAAAAGCTATTGAATTTGGGGCCAGAGGACTTGCACTGAAACCCCAACTCTGCCACTTTTTGTCTTTGTGTGACCTTGGGAAAATTATTTACTATTCATAGGCCTCATTTTCCCAAATTGTAAAATTTCAGGGTTGAACTAGATGATCTCTGAGTTCCCTTTCATTTTCAAATCTGTGATTCTCTAATAAAATCTGTAGACACATTTTGTGGAACAGATATATAGATCTTTACTGACTTTACCACACCCAGAGATCATAATCATAATTATGAGCAGTATGACCACTGTACATTTCATTGAATTCTGTGATTCTGTAACCACATTGGACTGTTTTCATGAACATACTTAAGTATTCTTGTTCACATTACTTCTACACCTGGAATAGATTCTTCTCTCCCTATAGCACACATACCTAATCTGTACCTGTTATCCTATTCATCTGCCAATACCTACCTCTAGTGCTACTTTTTCCTGGCTTCCTTTCCCCATCAGAAGTGATCAATTCCTCATCAGAGTTCTCTGATGTATGCTTATGGTGTTTCTGTTTGTGTATGTGTCTAGGCTCCCCTGCTATGTTGTGAGTTCCTTGAAGGGTATGATCTATGTAGCATAATAACAGCATCCACCTCCTGTGAGGATCAAATGAGATGATATTTGTAAGGCATTTAGCGTAGTGCCTGGCATATAAGAGGCACTGTATAAGTGTTGGCTATTATTATTAGTTATTAATATTTGTATATTGATGACTCACATTTCTATAGTTTTTTAAAATTTGTTTCATGCTTTTCTTACAACCTTGTAAAATATGTAGTATAAATATTATCATCTCTATTTTATACATAAGGAAACTGAGGTTTTAAGAATTTAAGCTGATTTGTCCATTTTTATAGTCTAGTAAGCCAAAACACATATCTAGGTCTTTCTGATGTCAAGCTGAGCTATTTCCACACATCTATGGCAGGCTACATACTCAGCAGCGCTCAACACAGGTCCTACTTTACACAGGGTAGATCCTTAATAAATTTTTGAATTTGAAATGCTTGTTGAATTTTGTTGTTACTGTTAATTAATTCACCTAAAAAGTCACCTTATTATAAATAGTAGGATACTGAGCAAAGTAGGCTTTGAGGAAATAGTCTGACTTCTGCTGCATTTTAGGAATACTGTGTTAATCACAGTCAGGTGAAGGGAGCTTCTTCATGGGGATATGGTAGAAAGGATTCATGTATTATACAGGAAATTAGACTAGTCACCTCCAACTCTAGCCCTGAGAATTGATAGCTCCCTCTTAGTTCTGGTGTGTGGTATAGGCATCAGCTTATTGTGATGTGATCTACTTGAGTGAATTTGGGGGCTTCTTTACAATTGAACAAACATAATTTCCTAGATGGGTTTACCATAAAGCAAATGGTAGCCTTTCACATTTCAGAAACAAGTGCTCACACAGGATGAATAAAAAGAAATGTGGGAAACAAAAGAAAAATGAGGATTGACATATGTCACATGTATAGCATCAGCCAAGCCTGCAGACCTACCTCTTGGCCTGTTCAAAAACTGCTACTTATGTGCTCCTTTTCTGACGATGATGTACAAACCCTAATTTAATTGGATAAAAATTCAGAAAAGTTTAAGCTACCAAAAATTGGCATTTCTGAGCAACCCCACTGGTAAGTGAGCTGAAAATTTCTACCATTAGCAGTTTCATTTTGTTAATCTTGTTTCAAACCAAAAGTAAGTCAGTGAACAATAGCAGAATTGCCCAGTGAAACTTCCTCTAATTCTCCAACCAGGATGGGATGGATGGGGTGCACTCATTTCCCTGCTTTGCTGCTGTTTGTTGGAGTAAGACTCTTAGTAAGATGAAGGAAGCTTGAAAGCACTGATGTGTATAACAGTGCCATTTTCTTCAGTATATCTAAATTTGAATCTGAATACACAATGGTTCTTTATAAGTTTGCTCTCCTTCACAGCTTTCAGGAGTGGTAAAGTTTTTATTATGCTGCTGCCAAAAAAATGTTTGTGGTGATTTTTTTGCTGTTATTGTTTAATCCACAAGTTATTTTGGGCATCTCTCTTAACATTTATTAGTTAATACTCAGTAAAACATGAATGAGCAATATTGCATTGAATTTTTAGCCTCCAAGTTTCTTATGCTGCTTGAATTGTGGCCTTTGGGTTGCTATGCACTGTTAAATACTTTTCATTTTTGGAATATTGCTTTTTTTCCCTGGGAAAATTCAGTAAGTGAACAGGAATTTCCTCTCCTCAATACTGCTTCATTTGGCAGTGTTTTTTGGTCCAGCTCTGAAGACAATGTCATGATAAAGGACCTTCTCACAATGTCAGTATTGCTCTGCTTTGGTATATCTGGAGAAGGGGGAGAATTCCAGAGCTCTTTGTAGGAATCCTTTCCAAACAGGCTGAAACCATGGCTTCAAAAGCTGCTCTGTAGGCTGAAGAATCCCTCTTGTCAATTTCCTCACCCCCTTCCTGCCCCCCATTCAGTGTGGAAAGCAAGGAGCATCTCTCTGCTGGTGCATTAAAATGAGCTGAAGGATGCCAGGGTATATGCGCGTGCGTTTTCCCCTCCTTCCCCTTCCCCCTCCTTTTCCCAACACCCCCTCCCTTCCTTCTCCCTGTTTCCCTTCCCCCTCAGTATTCCCCTTCTCAGTGTCTCAGTTCTGCAGTAAACGAGACTGAAGCACATTCCGGCTTTGCAAAGCTTGCTGTTTGGGGATATATTATGGCTTTTGTTTGGATCGAAACATACAGAAATTTCAGGTAATGCTTTGAAAACTAAGCTTAGGCAAGTGAATTCTGTCAGGATGTTTTTGAGCAGGAAAAATGTTTCTCTTAGAACTAAAGAAGAAACTGACTAAACTATGTTTAATTTCATTCCTATAAATAACAGTGTAAAATGGTTTTTCATAACCTCAAGTATAATAATTAACTTGATCAGGTCCTATTCCCTCTCCCTCCCCCAAAAAACGATCAGACGAAAGCAAATGGAGGTAGATCTATTTGTACTGTACTGCATTTGGATTTTTCCTGTTGTGTGTCAGTCTTTAATGGGCTTTGCTGCTGTCTTTTCTGCAGCATTAGAGGTTGATTTTTTGGGGTAGTACTAAGGGTTTAAAGAAGTGAAGTCCCAGGCAGTTGTGTTTGATGAGGGGGTAACTGTGTTTATACCAGCATATTAGACTTGAAACGTAAAATGCTCTCTCCTTTTCTTCTATCAGCTACTCAGAGGAGACACATTGCAACTCCTGCTGAAGTCCCTAACCTTCTTCCCTTCTCTTCTGCCCCTTCCCCCTACCCTCACTTGGCTTGAAGAGAGTGTCCCTGAGGTTGGCCTCATCCCTGGTGCTATGTACAAAGTGAAGTTGCCACTATGGCCATTCCCAGGACTGGCTGCAAAGCTGCTGTAGGCTCTGGATGCCACCAGGAAGGTACAGAGCAGTCATATTTAAGGGGGAATTACACTGCAAGAAACATACAAGGAGGGCAGCACCTGGAGTAAGTGGATCGAGACTCCTCTGGTGTCATTCCCCACTCAGCCCATGACAATGACAGCAGCTGTTCCTCTGGGAGGCTGAAGCATGAAGTGAAGACGCTATTGCAGCCCTCAAGATGAACTCCACCTTGGAGAGTAATCAGACCAGCCGTCCTTTTTGCCTTCTTGCAATTAACTATTTGGAGACTATCAATTTTTGCCTCTTGGAAGTAATGATCATTATTTTTTTAACTGTGCTGATCATTTCTGGCAACATCATTGTGATTTTTGTTTTTCATTGTGCACCTTTACTAAACCACCACACTACCAGCTATTTTATCCAGACTATGGCATATGCTGACCTCTTGGTGGGAGTGAGCTGCCTGGTCCCTTCCTTATCATTACTCCATTATCCCCTTCCATTGGAGGAATCCTTGACCTGCCAAATCTTTGGCTATGTGGTGTCAGTGCTAAAGAGTGTCTCTATGACTTCTCTGGCCTGTATCAGTATTGACAGGTACATAGCAATCACCAAACCCTTGACCTATAATACATTAGTCACACCCTGGAGACTCCGAATTTGTATCTTGGTGATTTGGCTCTATTCTACCCTGGTTTTCCTACCTTCTTTCTTCTACTGGGGTAAACCTGGATATCATGGAGATGTATATCAGTGGTGTGCTGAATCCTGGTCCACTGACCCTTATTTCACTTTCTTCATTGTGATGATGCTTTATGCCCCTGCAGCTTTCATTGTGTGCTTTACCTACTTCAACATTTTCCGCATCTGCCAGCAGCATACCAAAGAAATTAGTGAAAGGCGAGCACGTTTCAGTAGCCAGAGTGGAGAAGCTGGGGAGGTACAGTCCTCTCCAGATAAGCGCTATGCCATGGTCCTGTTCCGCATCACCAGTGTCTTCTATATTCTCTGGCTGCCGTACATCATTTACTTCTTGCTAGAGAGTTCTGCTGGTTTCAGCAATCGCACCGCATCCTTCTTGACGACCTGGCTTGCCATCAGTAACAGCTTCTGCAACTGTGTCATTTACAGTCTCTCCAATAGCGTTTTTCAGAAGGGGCTGAAGAGACTCTCAGGGGCTGTATGTACCTCCTGTATAAAGCCAACAACAGCCAAGGACCCTTGTCCTTCTAAGAGCAAAGGACCCCCTAATGGATGCCATGTCTGAAATAGCTCTCAGCATGTCTGTGTTGCTGGGTGTTTTTCTTTCCAGGTATTTCTTAGTCGATTAGAAAATTTGGAACAAAAATCACATCAACTTAACTTCTGTGTTTAAAACAAGATTTTTTTGATTAGTGTTTTTGGGCCATAAGAATTAAAACAATGAACATAAATTGTTGGATACGATTTTTGAAACGTCAAGGAAATTATTCTGGTTTTGAAATAAATCATGCCATGTCAAGTACTTCTCTGCAGTTGGCATGACTGCATCGGGTTACAGGGTAGCTTCATCATCGAGGAAGAGTCTTCATTTTGTACAGCTTTACTGTGTTCTTTCCAGATATTTATGTAATATGTGTAAATGGTTTCTGTGGACAAAGAATGTCCAACTGTGGAAGTGAATTCTAGGAATCCTTATGTTTGCCAAAGTATAACTTCACTGCACATTTCAACACTGTCAATTGGGCCAAGGTAGGGAGAGTGGCAGATTTTTATGTCTCTCTTCCCTGGAATGAGAGCTCTCCACAGACTGAATAATGTGAACTCTTGAATATTAACTTTATAAATTTGCAATGAGCCGTGCAATAATCATACAATCAAGTCATGAGGTTGATAAGAAGCTGAGCTAGCCTCAGCAGTGTGCCCTGCTTCACAGCTCTCTAAAGAAACATTATGCAGGGATGTGATTTAATTTACAGGATTTGACGTGTCTGTGTATGTGTGTGTGTGTGTGTGTGTGTGTGTGTGTGTGTGTGTGTGTGTGTGCGCTCTGTGAATGTTTGAATTCAACCAAATATATCTATTACAATAAAATGTATTTTAGTAAGCTAAAAAACAGTTATCTTTAATGACATAATTGTGGCTGCAGTTTTGATCATGTTGTTAAGTAACAAATGTGTTGTTAAAATCTTATGAGAAATGATGTTTGTCTTGCTCATTTTATCCAAAGACTTTTGAGACCTTATCTATTGTAACATCAGGGAAAAGAACAGAGACTGAGGGAAAGAAAATACTGTATCTTAGGCTATAGAGTTAAAAAGAACTGAAAGCATCTATTTAAGGCTTATTTTTGGTCGTGATTAAACAGAACCAATGAAGACAACAGCAGCTAATTCCTTTTTGGAAATGTTTCTGTTGCTAGTTAAACAGTAATATAAATGTTCATTTTGGGAAAATGGTGTTAAGGAATTCTTATTTGAAAAAAAAAGGAGAGTTACAACTAAGCAAGGGCTGATTTATTGCTTCTCTGCTTACTTGAGGGGGGGGGGGTGGTCCTTATTCCCTAAAAAACTGTCCTTTTAGCCAGAGTATATAACTATAGGTTTGAAATTTGATTCTGTAGAGCTACTGTTCTAGAGAATTGATGTCTGATGGTTTGTTTTTTAAACATATCTTGTTTTGTAAACCAGATATTTAATGGATTCATGGTTTCATCATAAAGGGTACTTCCTTTCTTTACGCAACCCTTTTACTTTGAGTTACCATGCTTGAAAACATTTGTCTTCTTGTGACCAGGCTTCTGTTGATGCCCTTTTTGCATTTAGCTAAGCTGGTTTCTTAGACAACAGACATAGAGTCTGTCAGCAGCCTCATTCTTAGTAGGCCTCCTAGAGCTTTTGCTCTGCTGATATACTCTTTGAAAACTCAGGGCACCTCCACACTACATTTCAGCATCAGAAAAGGATTTTATTAGAGGAATCAGAAGGTACATTCTCACTGGAGAGTAAGCATTCCCTAAGAGCTAAGTGCTTTGTCATATTCACTTTATTTTTTTAGAGGGAGTCTTCAGAGAGGGTGTCTAATAGCTGCCATTTGGCTAGACATAGTATGAATAATAATGAAAGCAACTCACATTTCTGTAAAGCTTTACTATTAAAATACTTTCCTCAAAACCATCCTGTGAGAGATCAGTAATGTGAATATTATTCCAATTTTACAGATGAGAAAACTGAGGCTCAGAGATGCAAAGTGGCCTGCCCAGAGCCACTTAATTTCAAAAAAGCAGTTATGTATCAGATCCATGACTCAAATTTAGACTCTATCTCATGATTCTTCCAGTGTCATAGTTGCCTCTACCTGTATTGATGTTGTTCAATGTGATGAAAAAAAGGGGAGGAGGGATAGAGTCCGGTATTCATCTGAATTATTTCACGGCTCTAAGAAAGGACGGTGGGACATTGATAAAATATGTAGACAGGTTTTTTGTGTATTTTTTTAAATTTTTCTACCAGCATCCTTAGAGCCTCTGGAAAAATAGCTCATTTGTGGTTTATAAGATTTTTATGTTGTCTTAACATATATGGCATGTTTCAATTTATAGTCTGTACTATGCTGTTATGCAGAATTAATTCTCACACGATTGAGTATTTATTAAAACCCAGACTTCAACTTCTTTGTTCTCCGTAGTAGCTTGCTTGCTGTTTATTCTTGATCTGATTTTGAGCTTCTTTGCTATTCAAAGCTTGTCCTGAAATTATATTGTATTGAAAATAGCCATATGAAATCAGCTCTGAGTAGAACCCACCACTACCATTTTCTTCCTTCTAAAACGGTGTTATTATATTGTACCACTCTCACTCCTGGTTATTAAGAGGCGAAGATCCTGGAGGATGAACAGCCACTATCCTGTGTCCATGTGTCAGGCAGAAATGAAGTTTATTTAGATCTATGTGTAATATGTTTGTGAAATTTGCATTAGTAAATATTGGAATCTTGAGATAGCCAATTTTTTGTAAATAGATTTCAGAACAGGTGATAGGTTTCCTTTCTGCTTATGATACTTCTCAAGGCCTGTAATTTTTTTCTACCAGAAATGTTTCTCATGCAAGAAATGAATGCTGTTTAACTGAACAAGCATTTATGTAGCCCCTACTATGTAAAGAGCACTGTGGTTATAGAACTAAGGGAGATACCAAATTTAGATAAGATATAGCTCCTACCCTTGAGAAGCATTCAGTTAAGTAATAGCATGTGACCCACAAATAGGATCATGGGGTTTATAGCCAGAAGAGACTGTAGAGAGTACTTGTCCATTTCCCTGGTTTTTGTAGATGAGGAAACTAAAACCTAGAGAGAGAAGATGACTTGCCCAAGGTCACATAGGGAGAAAATGGCAGAACTAGGACTCCAACATGGATCTTCTTACTCTAAATCCAGTATGCTTTATACAACAGCACACTGTAACTATACATGATAGTTACATGATATAGTATGTGAGAGTGGAAAAAATAGAGTTTATGATGTCTGAGATGGGGAGAGGTCATTATTGATGGAAGGAAATAAAAGTTTTCATAGGACTGCTGACATTTGAGTTAGACTTTATAGGATAGATAGGAATTCAGCAGGTGGTCTTGAGATAGGGGAGGAATAGGGCCTTTCAAGGATTTGGAATAGCACACATGCAAAAGCACAGAGACAGAAAAGCTCCAACCATTTTGATTGGAGCATGAATAAAATGGCCAGGAGTAGGTAGAAATGAAGATGAACTATGAAGGTCTTTGAATGCCAGGCTAGCAGGTTTGAGGGTTTTGAATAGTTTGAATAAAGGAGTGATGGACCAGATGCATAAGGAAAACACATCTAGCCTTTAATGAGAAGAATGGATTGTTGGGGAAAAGTGTAGGTAGGAAAAGCTGTTAGGAGGCCATTGCAGTACTCCAGGTAGATGGCAAGAGGATCTGTATTAGCAGTGGGAGATGGATGGAAGATATACTGTGGAGAAATAAGTGTTGATAAATATTAAGTTCCTAGTAATGCCTAAGTAAGCTGCCATTCTCTTAATGACCAAGAAGAGGCTGTTGCTTTTATAAGTTTCTTTCAGTTAATATATTAACAATAGGTGTTTTTTGTCTAGTGCCACATTCAGATTCTGTAGGAGGTATTTTTATGTAAGACCTGCTGTCAGTTAGCAGGAGGGGAAATTGAGTCAAACAAGGAATTTTAAAGAAAATAACCTGACCGGTATTTGCTAATGCTTCATGCAGTCAGTGCTTCCTATTTCCATGGGTGTCTAAAGTTCCTTTTACTTCTACAATTTTAATATTTTTCACATGTCACTGTTTCCTTTTATTTGTAGAACAGTCTTCCTTGCTTGTGAGGAGTCTCTTATCTCATCATTTTATGTCTTGTTTTTATTTTCCAGTTTTTTAAATTGTCTTCATTTAATGCCACAGTTGGTAATATATAGTTCAAATACCAAACTGTATAATTCAGAATGAAAACATATATACATATTTTTAGACTCAATTACCTTACATTCTAGCAGGACAGCTCATTTAACTTTATATGGTATGTTGCTGCTAGATCTCAGAAGAGACATAAGCTTACATTCTTTGTTTTTGGAGATTTGGCAACATTGACAGAACAGTGTGGAATAATGGCAAATTCTTCCATAGCAAATTTGGAAATAAAGTTACTTTAATGCTTCATACTTAAAAATTCCTTCTGATGGTCTTATTAAAGTTCAGTCTTAATTCTTTGATAGCAGTAGTGGGTGACAGTGATTAACAAAGCCCTTATGTTCCACTAAACTGCTTTCCTGAAAAGGGTCATCAAGTACATTAACACAGAATGGATATTTGAGAGAACTTTAAATGAAATTATTGACTCTGATTCAAAACCCCGTCTGTGAAAAGTGTTTCTCTAGATTTCTTTGCTGAGCATCTGTAAAAATAGTTGACTTGAGTAATGTTCATTAAATCACTGGCATCAAAACTTGAATTTTCATATGAGAAATGCATTGTTCCAAAGCTTTGAAGTTGAAAAATGAGGACGTGATGTAAAGTCAGTCTAGCTCTGCTAGAGTGAGCTCTCTCTACCTTTCAGATTGGGGAAAAGATTTTCAGTTTTCTCCATAGATATAATTCTGTCCACTGCCCCCATCCCTCCTTAAAAAAAAAAAAGACTTAATAGAGGTTGAATATGTAGGAGATATTTTCATTTATGTAACTGTATATGTGGTTTTTTTAATCATAAAAAATTACAAATTGAATTTGCAATGGTCAGAGACCTATTGCTATGTGCAAAAAATTTGGGAGAATTTGAAGACAACTGTAGTAAGAAACTTTTCCTAATAATTAGAATTTTGAAAAATCTTCATATGAATCATTATCATCTGAGTGGATTTTTGCACTTTTTTTCAATTTCAGATAACATGAAGGAAAATAATAAATTATGCTTTTAAAAACAAAAATGATTACTACTTATGTTTTGATCAGGTTACTCTGAGATTAAAAATCTTAGGTGCTTACTCTAGTATACAAAGATACATGTTCAATACTAGGTATACAAAGTAAATACAATAAAGAGACTGCCCTCAAGGAAGAAGACAACATGTCTGTGAGTAACTGATACATAGGAGTGCAGTAAGTACAAAGGAAAGTTCGAGGTGAATTTCTGTGTGAAACCTAAGAGGAAGAAAGTACTTTGACTTGAGGAATCACTGAAGGCCTCTTCTTTTGTTGGTCCTGGAAGAGTTAGAGGAACTTTGAAACACCAAGAATTGGGGTAGCCATTCCTTCCAGGTGAAGAGCAAAGACAGAGATTAGAGAGTGGAGAATAGTCTACTTTGGATGAAATTAAGAGTATATGAAAGGCCCAAGTATTACATAACTCTAAATAGATAGGCTAGAGTAAGATTGTAGAAGTCCTTAAATGCCAGAATCTGTAATTTAGATTTTAATTGGTAGGAAGCCACAGAAAATCTCTCAGTAGAAAAGCAAAATTCACATCTTCAGATTTGTAAACATTTCATTTTGCCCTTCTTCACAGTTAGGTAAGAAGCAGGTCGATGTTCCTGCCATCCTTTGGTGTAAGAGGTAGCATGGTATAATGGAAGGAGCCCTGGATTCAGAATCAGAAAGCCTGGCTTCAGATCCCAGTTCTGTCACTACTATTACCTATATAATATTGGGCAAGTTGCCTGATCTCTCCAGGCTTCAGTTTCCTCATCTATAAAAATTGAGGAGTTGGAATTGGACATCTTTAAGATACTCTAGGATAATATATAGGACATGAACTATCTCAAATTCAAAACCCAGTGCTAAGTTGCTTCTCCATGCCTCCCAGCAGCATGTGACCCCTAAAGTTAGCAAGCTGAGAAAGGTAGGGAAGGTCAGTATATTTCTTCTTTCATTTGAAAATAACATCACCTACATTTGCTTTTTTTCATATGGTGCGCTTTTCCCCTCATCATTCAGTTTTCTTCAGGGTAGTTGTAGTCATCATAGTTATTAGTGAGGCTAGGACATTGCCAGAAGTCAGGCAGGCAAAGAAGACAGCCAGTCAGGACACAACGTGATTAAGAGAATGGGATGAGGTAGTACACAAGAGATCTTTGTAATATTCCTTTTTTAATGGTAGAAAATTTCATACTCAACAGCACATGAGTGTTTTTTCTTAGAGAAATAAAGGCATATGCTCCAGGAATATTACAGTAAAGGTTTCAAGCTGCCAATTGAGTGTAACACCCAGGAGCAATAATTTTCAAATGCATGGAAGGGCACAGTTTTCAGATCTTGCCTAGGAGTGCACAAGTGACTTCTCTTAGTCAGGAAGGGCATTGATTCTTTAGAAGTAGCCCAGGGATATGCAAGGAGTCTTCCAGGTCATCTTCAGTTTGGTCTTCATTACAAGATATAAAGTAGTACAGTAAAAGGCAAACAATTTTGAGTTAATCAGTCAACATTTATTAAGCTCCTACTGTGTATCAGGCACTGTGCTAAATGCTGGGGATACAGAAAAAGACAAAAGACAGCCCCTGCCCTCAAGGAACTTACAAACTAACGGAGGAGAGGTGCAGGTATATAGAGAGCAAGCTCTATACAGGATAAATAAGAAATAATTAACAGAGGGAAGGCACTGGAATTGAGAGAGGTTGGAGAAGGCTTTTAGCAAAAGATGGGATTTTAGTTGGGCCTTAAAGAAAGCCAGGGAGGTCAGTAGTTGGGTGAAGAGGAGGGAGAGCATTTCATGAATGTATGATAGCCAGAGAAAGTGCCCATAGTCGAGAGATGAAGGATCTTGTTCTTGGAATAACCAGGAGGCAAGTGTCATTGGATTGAAGGGTACATGATGGGAAATAAAATGTAAGAAGACTAGAAAGACAGCCTAGGTTATGAGGGGCTTTGAATGCCAAAGAAAGCAATTTGTATTTGCTCGTGGCAGCAATAAGAAGCCACTGTAGTTTATTAAGTAGGAGGATAACATGATGAGACTTGTGCTTTAGGAAAATCACATTATTGGAGGATGGATTGGAGTGGGGAACCTTAAGGCAGGCAGACCCATTAGCAGGCTATTGTAATAATCCAGGTGTGAGATGATGAGGGCCTGCACTAGAATGGTGGCAGTGTCAGAGGAGAGAAGGGTACATATTTTAGAGATTTTGCAAAGGTGAATGGCTTTGGGTAAAACATAATGAGGAATCCAAAATGACTCCTAGGTTGTGAGCCTGAGGAATTAGGAAGATGGTGTGGCCCTCAATAGTAATAGGGAAGGGGAGGAATTTAGCTATAAAGGGCAAAATATGTATAGGGCAATAGTTAGCAGAGATGGAAGGATCAAGTGAAGATTTTTTTTCAGGATAGGGGAGACATAAGTATGTTTATAGAAAGTAGGAAATGAGACCAATTGAAAATAAGTAAAAGAGTGGAGATGACAGGATGGGATGGGATAACTTGAGCAAGTAGAGGGGTTAGCCTTGTTAAAAAGTAAGGCCATTTCATCATGTGAGACAGAAATGAAGGAGGAGATAATGGCAGAAGGCACTTAAGTGATAGAAGATGAGCAAGAAGGGAGAAGAGAAAGTTCACAGCAAATGGCCTCAGTGTTTTTCTATAAAATAAGAGGCAAGGCTGTCAGCTAAGAGAGTTGAGGAGATAGGGAGCCATGGAAGGTTTGAGGAGGAATGAACAGGTTTGAAAGAGCTGCTGTGGAGAGTAGGATAGTAAGTTGGTAAGGGAGGTATAGTAGGATTGCCTAGTGGCAATGAAGGCCTAGTTGAAGAATCTGGGTTTGAATCCCAGCCCAAATACTTACTACTTAGGTAATCTTAGACAAGTCAGTACACCCTTATTTGAGCCTTAACTTTGCTCTTCTATAAAATGAGGGATTTGAACTAGATTGTCTAATGTCCCTTCTGACTAAACCCTGTGGTCCTATATAGGGATGCTTAGATGAGAGCCCATGACAGTAAAGGACAAAGAGAGTAGGAGAGGGAGGGGGGAACACAGTCATTTCTGAGTGACATCATTGCTAACAAGTCTACTATCATAGCTTATGAGCATTAAACAGTTGCCATGTTGCTACAACTGCCACGTCGAGGGGGAAATGCCTTTTCTTAGCTCCACACAGGTCCAGGAAGCAAGAGAAGAAGGAAGCCAGGGGATCAGAGAAATGGAAAATCTCAAAAAAAGCGATCTCTTTGGATCTTTTGATTTACATCTTAATCAAAAGCTTGTTGCCTCATTGTTGTCTCTGAGCCTCCTAGAAAAAAAAACTGATAAGAAAAGTCTGTATTTATAATAGCACTTCATGTTTTGCAAAGCATTTTTTCATAAGTTCCCTGAGAAGTAGATATTATCAGTCAATCCATCAATAAGTATTTAAGTACCTGCTATATACCAGGCAGTAAGTTAGCTTCTGGGACTATAAGTACAAAGACTAAAGCAATCTCTACTCGTATTCTCCACTAATGGAGAGACAACAAGTACATGTAAAAATATATCAAGAATAAAAATGAAGTGAATAAATACAAATATATAGAATAATTAAATACAAGGTAGTTTGGGAAGGAGGAAGATGTTGGGGAAATGAGGAAAAGTTTCATGCAGAATATGGCCCTTGAGTTACATCTTAAAGGAAGAGAGGGGCTGTGAGATAAGGGTAAGGAGTGAGTCTTTCCAAGCTTGGGAGAGGACCAGTGTAAAAGCATGGAAGGGAGAGATGGGGTTTTGTGAGTCAGGAAGAGAAGAAGAAGGCTAGTTTGACAGGGTTGCAGAGGGGAGGAGGAAAAGTGCTGTACGATGAGACTGAAAAGATTTTATAGGGCTTTAAAATCTAAGAAGAGTTCATATTTGATTCTAGAAGCAATAGGTAGCCACCAGAGTTTGTTGAGTAGGGAAATTACAAGTACCTAAAGACAATGCATTTGGCAGCAATGTATAGGACAAAGTGGTGAAAGACATGGGGGAAGAAGGCCATTTAGGAGGCTTTTGCAGTTACCTAGGTATGGGCCTAAACTAAGGTAGTTGCTGTGTGAATTAAGAAAAGGATTCAGATGTAAGAGATGTTGTGAAGATAGAAATGGCATGGTTTAGCAACTGTTTAGATATGTGGAGTGAGAGAAAGTGAAGAATCAAGGTAACGTTGAAGTGGTGAACTTGGAATAATGGAGATATGATATCTTTGGAAGAAATAAGAAACTTTGGAAGAGGGAGAGTTTTTTGTTTTGGGTTGTTTTGTTTTTTTTTTTTTTGCAGGAGCAGGGAATATGGTTGAGGGAAAATAATGCATTTGGTTTTGAACGTACTGCATTTGTTTCCAGAATATCCAGTTTGAGAAGTCCAATAGTCACTTGGTGATGAGTTAAGGATAATGATTAGGACTGGATATATAGTTCTGGGAATCATTAGCATAGAGATGAAAGTTAAACTGTAGAAGTTGATTTGTTTACCAAGAAACAGTGAAGAGGAATAAGAAGAGAGGGTTTAAGACAGACCTTGGGGAACATTCCCAGTTAGGGTGCATGACAAGGATGATGAACAAGCAAAGGAGACTGAGGAAAAGTCAAGCAGCTAAGAAGCAGAAGAGAACAATGTCATAAAAACCCCAAGGGAAGAGAGTATCTAGGAGGAAAGGATGATCAGTAGTGTCAGATGCGTCAAAGAGGTTGAGAAGTATTAGGACTCAGTAAAACCTCTCAGATTGGGCAGTTCACAGACCGTTAATTTTGGAGAGAGCAATTTGAGACAAGTGATGAGAAAGTCAGAAGCCAGAAGGGTTGACAAATAAGTGAGAGGAGAAATAGAAGTATAATTATCCCTGTTTAATAGATTAGGAAGATGATGAGAGGAAGCGTACTGCAGTTGAAACTACACGAGCTCTAGAGCCAAAGGACCTGGATTTAAATTCTGCCTCTGTCATGTATTACCTGGGTGACCCCAGATAAGCCATGTAAGCTCTCTGGGGCACAATTACCTCATTAGTAAATGTAGTGGAGGGAGAAGACTGTGGATGGCTTCTAAGGTCCCTTCCAGCTCTAAATCTATAATACTGTGATCCTGTGAAACTGAGGCAGGCTTCTGGCTCCCATTGTAATGTTCTTTCTACTTCAACAAAAATTAGGTTAGGGTGGAATAGGTAAAAAGATACTGTGGGTGGGAAGTGTGTAGGAGAGGACACACACACACACACACACACACACACACACACACACACACACACACACACACACACACACACACACACACACCCCTAGTGCTGAGAAAGAATTTTGTGAAGCGTTAAGCATATGAGATAAGTAAGTTAGGCAAAGTTTGAGAATCGGTCAACAAATACGGGAGAGGAAAGGTCTCAATTGCCAGACCAAGGTATCTGAACTTTATATATGTCAAGAAGCCATTGAAAATTTTGAGCAAAAGGACAAAATGGTTTCTTGATCTGGTGATGGTGTCCAAGGTGGATCAGAATAGGCAAGAAAATAGAGGCAGAGAGGACTAGTTGGGAGGTTGTTGTTACATTCTAAGCCCGGGGTGTTTAGGTACAGAACTAGGGCGTTAGGAGTGAAAATGAAAAGAAATAGCCTAGTACAGCAGAAGAAAGTAAAGAGGTAATGGTTCTAGAGCCCTGTCTGTTACTAGCTTGCTATATGACCTTGAGCACTGGATTTTCTCTGAGCTGCGGCTACCTGTTGTTGTTGTTGTTGTTGTTTTAAAGTGGTAGAGATAAGAATTGGTCTAGAAAATCCATCAGGTCCCTTCCATTTTAAAATTCTGATTTATAACATAGACTGTAAGGACTATTCTAGAACTTTGATTTTTTTTCAAGGATAGAAGATTTCATCCTTGAAAATGTCAGAGTTGGCAGTAATTAGTAACTGATTATTACAAGGGTGCAGATATCAAATACCTCTCTTCAGCCCAAAGGCCTGAAACAGTGGTAGTACCATAAACAGAAATCAGTAGTGGAATCTTGGGTAGGGAGAGAAGTTCAGTTTTAGAGAAGTTGAACTTGGGGCCTGATTGTGTTGAGAATCACTGAACTGGGGGATGAAGAACAAAACTTAATTGCTTTCCTGCCTACAACTGAGTTACATTCCAAGCCAATCCCAGATCATGAAAAACACAAGCCAGAAAAAAAATCATAAGGAAAGAGAAACTAGCCTAAATTAGATGAAGAATAAAAGGTAGATATATATGAGGAGAAGGAAAGAATTTGATTTAATTTTAGAATAGGGTTGGCATTTAAGGTAATTCATTTCTCAGTTCAAATCATGGTTGATTAACTGTTAGTGACTGAGTAAAAGCTTTCCACTAGATTTATTCTCCCACACTCCAGACTTGAGACGGGGGAGGAGAAAGATTTTATGCCAGGCTGCTTTCTACAGAAGTAACAATGAAAGTGCCCGGCTGCCCTTCTCCTGTTCTCCTCCATGTGAAAATCAAAGAAGCTCAGAGTTGAAAGGCACTTGAGCAGCCACCTAGTCTGTCTGAATAGGATGTCCTCAACTTGTGGTCATCCAAATTCTGCTTGAAGACCGCCTGCAATAGGAAATTTACCATATCCAAAGGCAGCCAATCTCACTTGTACACACGTATAATGATTAGGATTTTTTCCTTATATGGAGCCAAAATTTATCGCACTTCAATTTCCCCCCTTTATTCCTAGTTCTCTCCTCTAGGAGCAAGCAGAACAAATATGATTCCCACAGTGATGTTATTATAGGTCTGGACAAAACACGCACAAAAAATCTTAACCAAAGTAGTCAAAGAAAGACACTTCATATTTGCTTCTTTGGACCTTTGAAATCATGATGCCCACTTAAAAAGTTTTAAGGCATTCCTATCACAAAACATACTATTAATAATAAAAACACAATGGGGCAGCTAGGTGACGCAGTGAATAGAGCATCAGCCCTGGAATCAGGAGGACCTGAGTTCAAATCCAGACTCAGACTAGACACTTGACATTTACTAGATGTGTGACCCTGGGCAAGTCACTTAACCCCAATGGCCTAAAAATAATAATAATAATAATAATAATAGCACAAAATGACATGGTTTCTTAAACAAAGGGTCTTGTACACCTTCAGAAGTATTCAGAATTTAACCAGAAAGGTTAAATTTTGGCTAAGGTAAACAGTTTGGTTTTCAAGTCACCACACTAAAGCAATTGTTATCAGACTCTGAATTGGTCCAACAGTTCTGGAAAGCATTTTGGAATTATGCAAAGAAAGTGACTTTACATTCAGGAGTGTTCTCGCCTGTTGGTCCATAAATTCCACTGCTAGGTGTATACCCCAGAGGGGTGAAAAAGAAATTTTAAGGTACCGTATACACCAAAGTTTTTATAGCAGCACTGTTTGTAGTGGTAAAAAACTATAAAGAGATGCTCATCAGTTGTAGAATTGCTAAATTAAGTTATGGGATGTGAATGTGGCAGTGTGGAGTAGAACAAGGAGAGCTGGCTTCTTGGGAAGTCAGGAAGTCCCAAGTTCAAGTTCCACTTTCAATACAGAGTTGTGGGACTCTGGGCAAGTCAGTTAACCTCTCAGTGTTCTAGGTAATTGTCTGAGATGCTTAAGTTTCAGAGGAAGTGGCAGCCTGCATTGATAGAGAGAACGTCCTCATTTGGGGGTTCTCTGTACCAATGAAATCACAGATCTAGTACCTATTCCTACATGAATGTAATGGAATATGACTGTGCTGCAAAAAATGGTGAATGTGATTACTAGATGTTAATACTAAGTGAAGCTGGGTTAAGAAAGCTACAAAACCACAGAAAAGGAGCTCTGTTACCCTACAATTTTCAAATAAAATAGTAGGTACTAGATGGCTTTGCAAAGTGAAAAAGTATATATAAAGTATCATAAACTCTTAAAATTGAAGGAGCCTCATAGGTCACTTATCCACCCCACTACCTGATTCATTACCACCCTGTGCCATATCCCATTCCCAACAAGGGTATGTGATTATATAAATGAAGCTTTAAAGTAGTGGGAAAAATCAGTTTCATAAGTATAAGATGGGGTTGCTTGACTAATCAAGAGATTGTCTGAAACATGATAGACTGGCCGAAAAGCAAGTACAAATTTAAGCTACATTAGTAGAAACTTGGTGCCTAGGACTTGGGTGGTTATTGCTCTGATCAGACTCCATGTTGTAATTAGTTCTGGGTGGATTGATTGGGGGAGGAGTCAAGATGGTAGAGTAAAAGCAGTGACTTGCTTGAGCTTTCCCCCAAACCCCCCTAAATTCCTGTAAAAAAATGGCTCTAAATAAATTCTAAAGCAGCAGAACCCACAAAAAGACAGAGGGAAACAAATTTCCAGCCCAGGACAACCTGGATGATTGATCGGAAAGGTAATCAGTTCTGAGCACTACATTTTAGAAGGGACACAGACAAACTGAAGCCAGCACGGTGATGAGCCTTAAGATGTTGCCATGGGACAATCAGTGAAGAAAATGGGGATTGTTATCCTGGAAAAAACTTTGAAAAATCATAGGGAGCATGGTCATGGGCATGTGGAAAAGAGATTAAATTTTTCTGCTTGCTCTAGAGGGTAGAACCAAGAGAAACAGTTGGAGGTTGTACAGTTCCATATAAAGAAAAACTTCCTGACAGCTGTGCAAAAGTAGAATGAGCTGACTCAGAATTGGAAAGGTTTCCACACACCACTCCACACCCCCCACTAGAGGTCTTGAGGCCAAGACTAAATAACCAGTTATTGAGATGTTGTAGGAGAAATTCTTGGTCTCTAAATTCCAACCCTGAGAGAGAGAGAGAGATGAGAGATGGTACTTGAAGGGAAAGTTTAAGATGTGGTCTTAGATTTCCTCCAGGAAAGCCCCCATTGCCTGGGCTGTTAAAATCTCGTCAAGAAAGAAAGTAAACTATTAAAAAGGATATTTGTGGTTTACAGTTTTTATTACTCACTAGAGAGCAGATTAAGTGATCAAATAAGCCTTTTTTCTTTTTTTTTTTAAATTTTTCTTTTCTCATGAGGTAGATTGTGAGATTAGATTCCTGCTTAGATTATGTTCATAACAGTGGTTTCTTCCTAATACTAGTTGTTCTAGTAAATAAGTTGTTCTTGTACAAAAACTGTAAAATTTATTTCACTTCAACCAGATTTTATTAAGTGCCTGTGTGCAAGGCAAATGGATAAAAGAGGAGAGACAACTTGGAGACTTGCAGTAGTTTAGGTGAAAAGTTAATAAAGATCTGAAAGAATCATGACTATCTGTGAAGACAGAAAGGGACAGAGATGTTGTGGAGCTAGAATTGACAGGAATTGGCATCTGATTGGATTTCGGTTGAGGGTAAATGAGGAGTTGAAGATGACTTTGAGGTTTCAAACTTGGATAATAGAAGGTTGACAGCACCCTCAGCAGAAATAGGGAAGTTTAGAGGAGGTCTACGTTTAGGGTAAATGATGAAAGAGTTTAATTTTGGACTTGTTGCGTTTGAGTTTGAAATACCTTTGAACGCCCAGATGGAGAGATCTGGCAGATGATTGTGTGAGATTAGAACTCAGGGGAAAAATCAAGGCTAAATGTATATATATAAGGATGATCTGCGTAGAGATAATTGAACCCGTGGAAAAAGATGAAATCACCAAGAAAAGGTGTATAGAAAAAAGGGAAGGCTCCAGACAGAGCCTTATGAGGCACCCACATTTGGAAAGCAAGACATAGATGATCCAGCCAAGGTATTTGAAATCAGAGCAGCCAGACATATGTGGACATATGTAGGATAGAACAAGTAAAGAGTATCTAGTAAGATGGAGTGATCAACAGTGTCAAAAACTGCCTAGAATTTGTATTAATGACGGTTCCTTCTGTTTGTAATTGTATGTGAAAAGGGGCTACATGGACTACATATTCAATATGAGTTAATAAAGTGACATAGCATTCAAAAAACTTAGTGTGATCTTAAACTGAGTCACCAGAAGCACAGAGTTCCATATGAATAAAGTGATAGCTTCCATGTCCTCTAATCTGGGCAGGTCACATCTGGAATATTGTATCTAGTTTCTGTTGCCACTTTTAAAGAAGGCCATTGTCAAGCAAGTCATATAATATATGTATGGAGGTATAATGTCTCAATATCAAGAAACTCCCAGAGCTGATTAAAAAAAAAAATAGAATGGACAAGCCTTAGAAGGTATGGGGAGGAGATAACCCATCACAGGAGGTCTTCAAGCTAAAATGAAATGGCTGTCAGAGTAGTATAGTGGGTGCTCTGCTCAAATAGAGGTCGAACTAAATGATCTATAAGGTCCCTTCCAATGGAGTTTCTGTAGTTTTCTGATTGTTGCGTCAAAGTGCCCCTCTATACATACACACATAAGCTAGTCTTTTTTTTCTTTCTATATTTTTTCCCACATACACAGACACTTAATGACAATGGCTTTTTTTTTTAACACTTCAGAACTTCTGTGTTGCTTTGAACAGTCTAGATTCATGAAATTAAAACATATTTGAAAGGTGAAACTTTCATGTGATGACCAAGTCAAACACTAGCATGATCATACACATACAACTAAGTCATTGGTAGGACAAATGCCCCTACAGGATGGTTAAATACTCATCACTCCCTTTTCTCTGCTTCCCAGTCAGCAAGAAATATGAGGACCAGGCCTCTTTATTGATAGCACATTTAGGGCAGCTCAGTTGTGCATTGGATAGAGTGCCAGGCCTGGAGTCAGGAAGACTCATCTTTGTGAATTCAAATCTGGCCTCAAATGCTTGCTAACTGTGTGACTCTGAACAAGTGACTTAACCCTGTTTGCCTCGGATTCCTCATCTGTAAAATGAGCTAGAGAAGGAAACCACTCCAGTATCTTTGCCAAGGAAACCCTAAATAGGGTAAAGAAGAGTCAGACGTGACTAAAAACAACTCAACAACAACAGAAACATGGCATAGTAAAGTATGGGTGCATTTAGAAAAGAACTTACAGGATAAATGCGATTGAAACCAAAGAACCAGTCTTGCAAGAAGTCACCTTTGTGTCTCAGGGGCCTGAGAAGAGCTATCTCTGTAGAAGGTATACATAGATTTGCTGAGCCTTGACTGCACAAGTCAATATGGTTGGTTGGGAATGGAGTTTAAATTGTACAATTCTAACACAATTAGAGCTCAGTTTTTAGTTCTTGGAAACATATCAAGAAACTTCATAAAATCCTCCCTCCCTCAGAAATTAATTAGAGAGAACACTCAGGCCATGACCTCTAGACATATTGGGGGGGAAGAATAATAATACATCAACTATTTCTTTTTTAATGAAAGAAATTTTTAAAATTGTACAGTCAGGCTCGAGTTACACAGTTCACAGGCATGATAGGGAAGGGGAAAAGTCATATTTAACCAAGGAGTAGGCTAGACTTCCCACCAGACAGATTCCTTGTGAGTGGTGACTGGGAACAGGCACAACAGTCACAGATTTATTTTCATTCTGTCTCAGGTCTCCTTGTAAGTCTGCCTCCATGTTTTCATGGACATTACCTTCTCCTTTTGTACCTAAAAAGTCTCCAGAACTTGTTTCAGAAGAATTTCTTCTTTGGAACCCAGGTGGTTCAGAATCATCTCTACTAGACTGAACTCCTGCTGACTTAGGTCAAGAAGGTAGATTTTCTTTAGGTTTTCCAAAATATTAGATTCTATTTTGTTCTCTCTTGTTGGTTGATCTTTAGGCTCGTCAAAGCCCAAAGAAAAGTTAGACTCTCCACCTCAGAGGATGTAACTCTTCAGAAGTATTCCTACCATTTGGGTTGATGTGCTTGAAGGTGGTGGTGATCATAACAAGGAGTATTGGTCCATGGGTGGTGGTGGGGATAAATGGCAGATAATCAGCTTTCATTGTGACTGGTATTGTCCACTTACATTAAAAAAAAAAGGGGTACATATTTTTCCGCTGATAACTTATAGAAGAGATTCTTGTTCAGTTCAGCTTGTACTTAATGAGATTGTCTGAGCACCACAATCTTTCATTTCTGCAGCCTATTCAAGGAAGGCACAAATAGCATTTTCTACTTAGAATCATAGTGGAATCTCCAGGCTGAGAGGTACTTCATAGCTTAAGTCCAATACCTACCTGACGTGTAGAATTGCTCTATAATATCCCCTGATAAACAGTCATCCATTGGCAGGCGATTCACTATCTTACAGGGTATCTAGTTACATCAGTGGATAGCTCTAATTATTAGAAATGTCTTCCTTATATTGAACTAAACTTTGCCTCTCTTTAATTTTAGTTCTTCCTCTGAGGCAAAACATAATAGGTCATAATCCAACAGTTCTTAACCTAGGGACTATAAATTTGTTCACTATTTTGTTAACTATATTCCAATATAATTGGTTACCTTAATAATCCTCTACTTTTTATTTTATATTCCAGTCCATCCTCCACTCAGATATCAAAGTAATTTTCCCAGTGACCATGTTGCCCACCCTTTTCAGTGAACTGCGATGGTTACTCCCCAAACTTCCTGTTACTTCCTAGGATCATTGTAAAATCATTTAAAAACCTTTCATAATTGGGCCCATTCTTACCTTTCCATTCTTCTTACACCTTATACTCTCCTCACATACTCTGTGACCCAGTGACACTGGCCTCTTTGCTGTTCCACACACACCACACACTCCATCTCCAGACTCCATGCATTCTTATTGGCTGTCCCCAAAGCATGGGATGCTTTCCTTACTCATCTCCACTTCCTGGCTTCCCTTCCTTTCTTCAGATAGCAGCAAAAACTTCCCCTTCTGCAAGAAGACTTTCTAGTTCTCCTTTAATGCTAATGCCTTCCCTCTGTGATCATCTCCAGTTTACCCTGTAAACTTGTTTGTACACAGTTGTTTGCATGTTGTCTCATTAAATTATAAGTCCCATGGATGCTGAAAATGTTTTTATCTTTCTTTGTGTCCCCAGTGCTTAGCATAGTACCTGGAACATAGTAGGTGATTAATAAATGCTTCTTGACTTGGCTTACGTTTAAAAACATCCAGATTATGTTAGATGATTTTCCCTAACCTTCCTTTTCCTTCTCCCTCCTACCTTCCACCCCTGGCCAAGTGTATGAGAAAGGGATCATAGATTTCACCACATTGGCAGAGGGGTCCATGACACAAAACAGCCTTAGTCTAATCTCTTTTTTACATGACAGTCTTTCAGATAGTTGAAGACAATTCCTTTCTTCCGTCCCCATTCACCATACATTTAGAGCTGTAAGGAACCTTAGAGATCTTCTCATTTAGTTTCCCACACACCTATTTTAACAGATGAGATCAAGAGGTTAAGTGTTTGTCTAAGTTCACAGAGGTAGTAAATCTTTTCCCAGTTGCATATCCCTAGTTCTTTCACCTAGTCCTCTACTTTTACCTCTCCATACATATAGCTTTTCCTGATCCCTACAGCTCCTATCAACTCCCATAACAACTTTCATGTACTTAAGTATACTTTTTATTATTTCTTCTCTATTATAGACTCTGAAAACTGAGTTTATATCTTTTTCATCTTTGTGTCTTCCTGTATAACACAGGATCTTGCACATTTTGTGTGCTTAGTAAATGTGAACTAAATTCTGTATGGCTGTGGGTCCATGATAGAATTCTAAGCACAATTAGTTCACTGACATTCTGATATGTGTGGGTGGTTTTTTTTTTTTAACCCTTGTAGTAATAACCACAATTCTGGGCACATTGTAGATATTCATTGTTCATTGTCATGTCAATACAAACTTCTTGCAGATTTTCTAAATGCATTCACTGACTACCAACTCTGACTTAATGCAGCCATATATGAGTGTCTAGATAGATAGAATTTAATTTCCTTGAATTCTGGGACTCTTTCTGACGTAATACCTAGCACATAGTAGATGCTTGATAAGTGCTTTTTAGCTATAAATTGATGTATAACTTTTGTTCATCTGATATGTAGGTTGAATATACTTAATAACCCTGTGTCAGGTACTTTAAAAAGGTTAGTTGAAAGAGTGAATAAAATATCCTTAAACTAATCTCTCTAAAGTTACCAGTGATCTCTTAACTGCCAAATCTGATAGTCATTTTTTATTCCTCTCCTTCTCAACCTATTTGCTACCTTGGGAAGGGAGTGGGGAAGGCAGTTTATTATAAATGTTTTCAGTTAGCAAAAATCCTGCTTCTCTCCTTCCCGTACCAACAAGGAAAAAAAAATCCCTGTCACCAACCCATATAGTCAAGCAAAAAAACAAACAAAGAAACCACACTGGCTGTATCCAAAAAATATATATGTCTCAGATGTCAGCCTTGATTCCTCACCCTCATCCCCCATATCCAATCTGTTGCCAAGTGTTATTGATTCTACCTTTGCAACATCTCTTGTACATACCTTCTCTGACATAGTTACCGCCTTGGATCAGGCCCTTATCCCCACTCATCTGGATAATTGTAATAGCCTGCTGGATGATTTTCCTGCTTCAGATATCCCCTTATTCTAGTCCATCTTCTACTTAGCTATCCAAGTAGCTTTACTAAAGTGAAGTCTGACTGTGTCATTCCCTTATTCAGTAAACTCCAGTGGCTCCCTATTGTCTCCTGGATCAAACAGAAAATTCTCTGTTTGGCTTTTAAAAGGTCTTCATAACCTGTCCCCTTCCTACCTTTCCAGTCTTCTTTCACCTTAATCCCCCTCCACATGCTCTATAATCCAGTGACACTGGGCTCTTGGCTGATCCTCACTGTAAGACATTCTCTCTTCCAACTCTGCATATCCTCCGTGCTTGTAATATAATCTGTCTATCTGTCTCTCTCTCTCCGCCTTCCTCCTCTTTTTCTCCCCACTCTCTCTCTCTCTCTGCCTCACTACTCCCATCTCTGCTTCTGGTCTTCCTACACTTCTTCAAATATCAACTAAAATCCCACCTTCTGCAAGAAGCTTTTCCCAGCCCATCTTAATGTTAGTGGCTTTCCTCTGAGTCATCCATTGTACATCTTATTTGCACGTAGTTGTTTATATGTTGTCTCCCCTATTAGATTGTGAACTCCTTGAGGTCAGGGATTGCTTTTGCTTTTCTTTGTATCCCCAGTGCTTAGTGCAAAGCCTCGTGCTTAATAAATAGTTGATATTTTTTAAAATTATATCTTTTTTTTAGTCAGCAAAAATTTACCTTCTCTCTCTCCCACCCCACTAATTGAGAGCAAAAGGAAAACAACACTCTTGTCACAAACATGTATAATCAAGTAAAACTAATTTCCTCATTAGCCATGTTTAAAAAAAAATTATGTCTCATTCTGCGCTTGAGTCCATCTCTCTGTTAGGAGGTGGGTAGCATATTTTATTATTAATCCTCTGGAATCATGGTTGGTGATTACACTGATCAAAAGTACCAGTTCTTTCAAAGTTGTCTGTCTTGACCATATTGTTGTCAGTGTATAAACTGTTCTACTTCTGCTTGCTTCACTCTGTATCAGTTTGTATGAGTCTTCCCACATCTCTCTGAAAACATCTCTTTCAGTGTTTCTTAACGTTCAACAATATTCCATCACATCCATATACCACAACTTGCCCAGCCATTCCCCAGTTTATGAATATCTCCTCTGATTCCCATTCTTTGCCAACTTACATAATTTTGTACATCCTTAGTTTGTTTTGTTTAGGAACAATCCTTTCCTTAATCTGCTTTCCCAGTAATTTGGTTTTTTCCCTTCTCCTCTTTCCTTCCTGTTTCCCTGTTGAGTGAGATGTATGTATGTGTGTATGTATGTATGTACATATGTACCAATTCAGATGAGAGTAAGGTTCATGTCTTAGCTGCTCCCTCCAAGCTTCCTCCTCCTCCTTTGTATAGAAGTCTACTTGTACACCCAGAACGTGTTAGGTGATTTTCCCTAACCTTCCTTTTCCTTCTCCCTCCCACCCTCCACCTCTTCTCTTCTCTTAAGATCATCAAGATATGATAGAACCACTCCCAAGACTTCTCTCTAATTAGATTCCCTCTATGACCCCCAATGACGATAAGATTTCATGGGGACAATTATCAATTCCTCATATTAGAATGTAAGCAGTTTATCTTTTTTTTTAATCATTGTTCATTTTGTGTTTACTTTTTTGTGTTTCTCTTAACTCTTGTGTTTGAAGTGCAAAATTTCCATGACACTCTAGAGTTCCTTTATCAAGAGTGCTTGGAAGTCTTCTCTTTCATTAAAAATCCAGTTTTCTCCTGTAGGATTATCTTAAGTTTTGCTAGGTAAGTTATTCTTAGCTGTAAGACTATCTCCTCTGCCTTCTGGAATATCATATTCCAAGCTTTGTACTTTTCTATAGGGGTGATTGCTAAATCATTGGTGGTCCTAATTATGGCTCAACCAGTCTTTAATTCTTTCTTTCTGGTTGCTTGCAGTGTTGTGTTTTTTTTTTTCCCCTTTGACTTGGTAGCTCTAGATCTTGGCTGTAATGCTCTTGGGAGTTTTCATTTTGGGGTTACTTTCAGGAGGTGACTGGATTCTTCCTTTCTTTTAACTTTGCCTTCTGGTTCTAAGATGTAGGCAGTGTTTTATTTGTTTGGTTTTTTAAAGATTTCTTGAAATGTGATATCTGAGGGGCAACTAGGTGGTGCAGTGGACAGAGCACAGGCCCTGAAGTCAGAAGGACCTGATTCAAATCCGCCCTCAGACCAAACACTTGACATTTACTAGCTGTGTGACCCCGGGCAAGTCACTTAACCCCAATTGCCTAAAAAAAAAAAAAGAAGGAAAGAAATGTGATATCTGAGCTCTTATTTTGGTCATGTCTTCAAGTTAGTCTGATTATCCTTATTTTTTTTTCCTCAGTCTGCTTTCTGGATCAATTGTTTTTGCTACAAGATACCTTACATTTTCTTCTATTTTTTTTTCAGTCTTTTGACTTTACTTTTACTTTTTTTTTTTTTGTTCTCTTTTGGAAACATTGTCTTTCCTTGGTCCATTCCAATTGTTAGGGAGTTTGTTACTTGGGCAAGGTTTTATACCTCTTACTATAAGCTGATGATTCCATTTCTAATTTATTCTTCCATAGTTCTCATTTGTTTTCCTTTTTTTTTCCTCTAGTGCTCTCATTTCATTGCCAGAACCTTTTCTTTCTCACTTGCTTCATTTCTTCCAGGAATTCTGGTTGAATTTATGCCTTTGCTATGTTTTTTCTTGAGGCTTACTTGTAGATGTTTTGGAGTCTTTCTCTACTGAGTTTGTGTCTTAAGTGCTGTTCAGTCATTCAGTTGTGTGCAACTCTTTGTGACCCATAGACCTACTGTCCATGGGATTTTCTTGGCAAAAGAACTTGAGTGGTTTGCCATTTCCTTCTCCAGTTTTTTTCTTTGTTGTTGTTGTTGTTGTTGTTGTTTGTTTTTTTAACGCAGACATGAATGAAGTGACTTGTCTAAGATCACAGAGCTAGTAAGTGTCTGGGGTCAAATTTGAATTCTAGTCTTTTTGATTCCAGGCCCAGGACTCTATCCACTGTCTTAAGTATGCCCATCACCATAATAGCTTTTTATGATGGTATTCTTTTTTTTTTTTAATTTTTTTTAAGCAGTTGGGGTTAAATGACGTGCCCAGGGTCACATGGCTAGTATGTGTCAAGTGTTTGGTCTGAGGCCAGATTTGAACTCAGGTCCTCCTGACTACAGGGCCAGTGCTGTATCCACTGTGCCACCTAGCTGCCCCAGTATTCTTTCTTAGTATGTTTGCTTGTCCTTTCAGCCTACTTTCTGACTTTACATTAGGGCCAGGCACATTGTACTTCTGGAGTGAAGCTCTGAGTTAGACTTGTTGCTGCTTTGTTAGGGGTACTGAGTTATTCTAGGATCTCAGGGGCAGCTTAGGCTGAGGACCTAAAATTTCTTTCATTGCCCCAAAAGTGGTCTGATCCGAGGTAAAGTCTGATGCATAGCTACCACCTTAGTTCAGTTCCTCATTCTCTTTTGCCTAAATTATTACAACTTAATAATTGATCTTCCTGCCTGAAGTTTCCATCCATTTTCTGCATTGCTAGGCAAAGTTTTTTTAAACATAGATCTAACCATGTCACTTCTCTACTCAGTAAACTTAAGTGGCTTCATTATTGCTTCTAGAATCAAATGCAAATTGTATTACTTAGTTTTTAATCCCTTCATAACCTGGCCCAAATTATCTTTCTAATCTCATTGGACATTATTTACTCCCTCCTGAGCTTTGCAACTTACCCAAACTGCCCTTCTTTATGTATTCATGATATTCCATCCCCCATCTCCATACCTCTGTGTTGGCTTATCTCTCTCATGCTTGGACTTTCTCACCACAGCCTCATAGAATCCCTAGAATCCCTTTCTTCTTCAAAAGTGAAAGCAGCTGAAGTACCATCCTATCTATATGAAGCCTTTCCTGATCCCCTTAGCTGCTGATGTCCTCCCTCCCAACCACCTTGTATTTGACTATTCAATAAAAGTGTGTGTGTGTGTGTGTGTGTGTGTGTGTGTGTGAGAGAGAGAGAGAGAGAGAGAGAGAGAGAGAGAGAGAGAGAGAGAGAGAGTGTGTGTGTAGAGAGAGAAAAAGGGAGAAATTTATATATGTGTATAAATGTGTGTGTGTTGTCGTCTCTCCTTTTAGAATGTAAGCTCCTTGAGAGTAGGGATTATGTTTCATTCATTTTAAGTATTTCTGTTCCCAGCACCTAACACCCTGCCTGCCACATAGTAGATGCTTAATACATACATGTTGATTTATTGATTGAATGGTTAATTGATGACTTCTCATAAGAAACTAGATTCTCATAAGCAAACTGTTTAAGCATTATGAAATGCCTTTAAACATTTTCTTGAAATTCCTAATTGTATTAATTGCTTTGGTTTATATAAAACTGTAAGCTTCTTAAAACATGGATTTTTAACCTGAAGTCCATGACCTTTTAAAAAAATATTTTGGTAACCATATTTCTATGTAATTGTTTCCTTTCTGATCACAGGAGTTTTATTTTATGGGTTTAAAAATGTTGTTCTGAGAAGGAGTCCATAGGCTTTACCAGACTGCCAAAAAGGACCAGGACACAAAAATGTTTGACCCTTGTAAAGGGTGTTGTTTATCGGCATTATGAATATATTAATGAGTTATCCTAACTTTTGATCCTATTCTAAGTAAATTTTGCTTTATAAATCTTCTGCTACAGTAATGAGTTATGTAATCTATACATTTATTCAGGGACACTTTACATGTAACTTCACTTAGTGTTCTCATAATTAAAGAACAGATGTCTGATTTTATCAGCCCAGGGACTTCCTGGCCTAATAGCAACATAGATCTCACCTCCTCCTTATTTGGGTGACTAGTTCTTTGTGAATTGCTGTGAACAACAAAAAATAAATCATCTGGTAAGTAACCTTTCTACTTCCCTTTAGATGAGAGGAAATATAGTCAACACCTATTTATGCTCATAGTAATTTCAGCTTCATATAGTTGAGAACCCAGAGTCGCCCTCACACTACAAAAAGGTATTGGAGGTAGACATCAGTTGAGAAATTTCACTTTGTTGTTACTTAAACAAAACAGCTAAGACAATACATGCCCTTAGAAGTAATTTGCTAGTATCCCAGCTACTTTAAGGGTTTTGAGAAACATAGTTTATTTTTCTTTTCATGTTTCTGTTTACTTGGCCTTTAAATTTCATTCTTATAAGAATGCCACTTTGGTCATTTCTGCCTCGGGGGATCCTCTCACATAAACACTTCCTGACCCTTGGGTGGGCCTCCCAGAACAGATTTCTTCAGAAAAGAAGAATCAGAAGTGGCAAAGGCAGGAAAAAGTTGACAGTGAAGTTAGTATTTATGCCTTATCTATACATGATGTGGGACAGTTTTGCCAAACACTGAATAATTTTCCTGTGGGAAACTTGAGCCCTAAAAGGAAATGAACATTGCTAACTAGAGGTCTGCATATCACAAGGGGCTCATGTCTATTTTTAGCCTCGCCCTATAATGCCATATTTGGATGGAAATTAATGTGATATCAGGGCACAATTTTTTTTCAATAAATGTCTGTCATTTCTGTAGATATCAATCTAGATTGTTAACTTGTGCTTTATTTTCTCAGTTCAGCATACGTAATGGTGCTTATGTAAATATGAATCCTAAATAACATAGTTTTTGAAATACTTATAAGGTTAAGAAGCAGTAGACATATTTCCGGAACATGCTGTGTATATTTGTGGTTCTGGAGGGCTCTTTTTGTATTGAAGATAAAATGCAGGTCTCCAGTTTCAGTGTGCAGTTTTGGGGTAGGGTTGGGTTTTTTGCCATTTGGAGACAGTTTGATATTTCTGGCTAGAGACAAAAGAAAAGATCTTGGTGGTTTTGTTTTCTCAAGGAAAATAGCACTGTGCTCCAGAAACCATTTGCAACTTTCTAACAGAGAAAGAAATAATATTAAAATAGTAATTAGTCTGTGAAGAGAATGTTCATATCAAGTAGGATAGAAAACAGTCTGGTGTAGTGGAAAGAGCACGAGATTTTGGTCAGGAACCCTGGGTTTTGAATATTAACCCTTGATACCTGCCATACAAGCAAGTAACTTGCTCTCTGATATTCAGTTTCATCTGTAAAATGAGAATAATAATCCTTGCCCTCCCTGCTGAATGGTGGTGTTTGTGAAGGAAAAAACTTTGTAAACTATGAAGTGCTAAAGAAATAGGAGTTGTCTTTTTTGTTTAATTTCACAGTGTGGGCTGCCTGCTTTCCCTTTCTTACTTTGATTCCTGTGGGCTAAAAGGAGGTATCAATACTACTTCCTCACTTTTTTATTTTAAGGGCTATTTTTAAGGATAGTTTCATTTTTGTCTTTTTTATCCACAGCAACTAGCGTGGTACCTGTTGCATAAGAGGTACTTAATCAATTCTTATTGATTTGTTACAGTATCATAGGGTTAGGGATGGAATGGACCTTAGAGGTAGCTTATCTTGTCTAAATCCCTCATTTTATAGATGAGGAAATTCAGTCTGGGAGGGAGAATTAAGTGAATTTCCTTAGGTTCACCAAGGTAACAAGTTGCAGAAACAGGAATCAGGCTCAGGTTGTGTGGCTCTAATTTTTACTCTCTTTCTACTATCCCATGCTATCCCACAAGCAATAGTGGTAATAGCTGCCATTTTTTTTTATTTTTAAAATGTTATTGGTGCCTTTTGTCTTTACATCACATTCTATCGAAGGAAAAAATCCTTTTCCTCACCTCCAGATTGAATCCTTCATTGCAATAGAAAAAAAAAACAATAATAAATATCCACTGCAGTGAACACCTGCCAGTTCTTTCTTCAGAGTCCCCTGCCTCTCTCCAGGGAGGGGAGAGGGCAGCATGTTTCATCATCCATTCTCTAAGACGATCAGTAGTTTTTCATTTGCTCAGCATTTAGCTTCTTCTTTGTGATGGATTCATTTATCTTATCACATATGTTTTTATTTTCTCTCTGTTTATTGTACTCTGAATCAGTTCTCACACATCTTCCCATATTTCTCTGGATTCCTCATCTTCATTATTTCTTACTTTATAGTAATAATCTATTACTTTCAAGTACTATTATGTTTTGGGCTATTCTCTAATTAATGGTCACCTATTTTGTTTTCAGCCTTTTTAATAACTCCCTTGCTCTAGCACTTCCAGGCTGACAGAGTGCTAACCTCACAAAAGAAGGCTTTCTGGGGAAGCCACTGTAGTGATTATTATTCCAATTATCAGTGAGAAAACTGAAACTTAGAGAGGGTGTAACTTGGTTATGTTCACACAGCCAGTAAGTGTCCAAACCAGACCAGGTCACTTAACTCCAACCCATTCTCTCTGTACTACTCAATAGCATCTCTAGTCAGTGTTTAAATTGAACATGATCTAATGTATTGTTACCACTATTAATAAAATGATGCCTTATAGCAGGCCTAAGTACCAGATATCAGAATATGCAGAGGAAAACCATCCTTCAGCCTCACTGTTCCCAGAGGTTATAAATAAGCTATTAGAGACAGCACCAGATAGTGAAAAGAGTACTGGAGTTGGAGGCCAAAGATCTGGACCCAGGGCTTTGACCAGGACTGGCTGTGTGACTTCAGACAAGCCACTTCACCTCCCTAAGCTTCAGTTTCTTTATCTGTAAAATGAGGATAACACTTCAGTCATTCAGTAGGCATTTAGTATTAAGTCATCCTTGTGGGCCAGGTGCTAGAGATACAAAGACAAAAGGGAAAAGTGCCTGCCCCCAAGGAGCTTAGAGTTGGGCCAGGAAGTAACATGTACCTGTGTAGTAGGTATAGACAAAATATATACAAGATAACTGAGGGATCTGGTAAGGTGCTAGTACCTGGAGAGGTTAGTAAAGCCCTCATGTAGAAGATGGCACTTGAGCTAAGCCTTGAAGGCAATGAAGAGTTCTAAAGACAGAGGTGAGGGGTGGCTAGGTGGTGCTGTAGGGCATAGAGCACTGCGCCTGGAGTCAAGAAAACAACTTTCTGAGTTAAAATCTGGCCTCAGACACTTCTTAGCTGTGTGACCCTGGGCAAGGCACATAACCTTGTTTGTCTTAGTTTCCTCATCTGTAAAATGAGCTGGAGAAGGAAAAGGCAAACCACTCTAGTATCTTTGCTAAGAAAACCCCAAACGAGGTCACAAAGGGTCAGATACAACTGAAATGACTGAACAACAGTAAAAGACAGAGTTTAAAGAGGGAGTGCATTGTAGATACTGGGGACAGCCATTGCAAATATATGTGGAAGATGGAGTGCCTTGCATGAGGAATAGCAAGGCCAGTTTGGCTAGACCACAGAGTATGTATAGGAAAATAATGTACAATAAGAATAGAATGAGGTTTAGGGATAGGTTGTGAAGGTCATCTGGATAGGTTGTGAAGGTCGTCTGGCAAATTGATCTTCCAGAGGCACAGTTCTGACCACATTACCCTAATCAAGATTCAAATTCAGGTCTTCCATTAAGACATGAAGGCTGAGCCAAAATGACCAAATAGAAGAAAGAAGTACATTGAATGCCCCCTCCTTACCAATACAATTCCTTCAAAAAGATTTTGAAAACATGAGACCAAATCTTTATCATGAAAGCCAAAAAAAAGTCACAGTACTATAAGTAATTTTTCCAGCTCAGGTTGTCATAGTGAGACAGACAGAGGTCTACAGATAGTGGTGGCAGAGTCTGGCTAGGAGCAAGGATCCCAGTGCAGGGAAGAGTGAGAATAGGTCCCAGATCCGGCACAGAGGGGCTTTAATGTCTGTAAGGTACAGGAACATGTACTGAGTCGTAGCTCTGACCCAATGTTAGGTCAGAGATCCAGGGCAAAATAAGGAGGGGACTTGTGCCAAGCAGGGACATTCCAGGAGGCAGAGCAGTTGAATGCTCTAGTGTTTGCACCAAGCAAAGAGAAAGTTCAGAAGCAAGCAGTATTGTGTGGCTTTGACTCTAGAAGCAGAGCTGTCCATTCTGAAATCTACAGAGAAATAGCCAGTATAGGAATGCCAGACCAAAGGATCAGTCCAGACACTGCCCCACACATGCAGAGATCCAGGCCCTAACATAAAGCTCAAAGTCAGGAAGTAGGCTGGAAGAATGAACAAATGAGAAAGAATCCCACCGTTAAAAGCTCTTATGGTGATGGGGTGCTCAAGACACAAACTCAGAAGACGACTCCAAAACATTTCCAAGCAAAGCCTCAGAGAAAGACAAAGCATGGGCACAAATTCAGTTAAAATTCCCAGAAGAGGTGAAACAAAATTTTCAAAATAGTTGTGCAAGTTTTTATAAATTAAATGAGAATGTTAAAGTAAAAAATTTGGTTAAGAAGTGAGAATTGTAGATAAAAGAATTGGAAAAGGAATTCTCAGTTCAGCACAAGAGGTACAAAACTTTACCTAAGTAACAAACTCCCTGAAAATTTAATGTGGATCATATAGAAGCTAATGATTCTATGTGACAATAATAAATATTAAAAAAAAGTCAAATAACTTTTTAAAAAATAACTCATAGCAGAAACAACTGACCTGAAAAACAGAAGAGAGATAATTTAAGAATCACTGGACTAATCATTCTAGAGAAGAATTTGGAACTACACCCAAAGAGCAAATAAAACTGTGCATACCCTTTGACCCAGCAGTACCATTACTAGATCTGTATCCCAAAGAAATCAAAGAAAAGAGAAAAAGACTTATTTGTGCAAAAATATTTATAGCAGCTCTTTTTATGGTGGCAAAGAATTGGAAACTGAGGGGATGCTCCTCAATTGGGGAACAGCTGTGGCATATGATTGTGATGGAATACTATTGTGCTATAAGACATGAAGAGCAGGATGATTTCAGAAAAACCTGAGAAGACTTATATGAACTCATGCAAAGTGAAGTGAGCAGAACCAGGAGAAAATTGTACACAGTAACAGCAGCATTGTAACAATGATCAATGTAAAAGACTTAGCTATTCTTGACCAGGACAGTGATCCAAGACAATTCCAAAGGACCCATGACAGCTGATGAATTCTAATTGCAGATTGAAGCATATTTTTCTACTTTTTTTCCTTGTCTTATTTATTTATTTTACCACATGGCTAATATGGAAATGTGTTTTGAATGACTTCACATGTATTGTTGATATCAAATTGCTTGCCTTATCAAGGAGGGGGAAGAGGTGATGGAAGGGAAAAAATTTGGAACTCAAAATTTTTAAGAACGATTATTAAAAAAAGTTTTACATGTAACTGGGAAATATTTAATGAAATAAAAATATTTTTAAAAATTTAATTTAAAAAAATTACAGGGCTGTCTGAAAGCCATGATCAAGAAAAAGCACCTAAACCTCATTTTAAGAAATAAAAAAACTGCCCAGATGTCTTAGAACCAAGGGGCAAAGTAAAAAAAAAGGAGGAATCCACCAATCACCAAAAAAATTCCCAATTGAAAACTCCCAAGAACGTTACAGCCAAAATCCAGACCTTCCCGTTCAAAGAAAAAATGCTGCCAACAGCCAAGAAAAAGTTAAGTACTGAGGAGCCATAGTCAGGGTCACCTATGATTTAGCAGCACCACAGTAAAGGAGTAGAGAGCTTAGAATACAGTATTTCAGAAGATAAAAGAAGACAGTTTTACAGCCAGAATAACTTACCTAGCAAAACTGAAAATAATCCTACAGGGTGAAAATTGATTTTTAATGAAACAAAGGACTTCCAGGCACTCTTGATGAAAGGACTTTAGAGCATCACAGAAACTTTGAACTTCAGAGCTACGAGTTAAGAGAAACATAAAAAGGTAAACACAAAATGAACAATGATCAAGGACTCAAAAAGCATAACTACTTACATTCTAATATGGGAAATTGATAATTGTCCCCACTGAACCCTATCATCATTAGGGATCAAAGAGGGAATCTAATTAGAGAAAAGTCCTGGGAGTGGTTCTGTTATATCTTGATGATCTTAAAAAAAGAATGGAAAGAGAAGAGAGAGATACTCTGGTGGGTGGGAAGGAGAATGCTAGAAAAAATTATCTTACATAATCACAGTGCTCAAGTGGAGGTCTGTACAATGAGAAGAAGGAATGGAGGGAGTGACTGACACCTGAATCTCACTCATATCTGAGCTGTTCAGAAGAGGGAAGAACACATACACACAGTTGAATACAGAAATACATTTCATAAGGAAAGGGAGAGAAAGGGTAATTAGATAGTAGATTAAGATATTCATCCTAAGTAAGACAGACTTGGCGGACATACAAAAATATTTTTTAATAACTCTTTTTGCAGTGTCAAAGAATTAGATGTGATGGGAAACTACTGTGTTATAAGAAATGATGAAGGGGGGTGGTTTCAAAGAAACCTGGGAGGACTTCTACGAAAGGATGCATTGTGAAATGGGCAGAACCAGGAGGACAGTATATACAACAATATGGTAAAGACAAACAATTTTGAAAGTCTTAGTATAAAAAGATAATTCTAGAGGACTACTATTACCTCCTGATAGAAGAGTGAAAGTCATAGAGTACAGAATGTGAATTTTATTTTTGGACTTGGTCAGTTTGGAGTTTGTTTTCCTTGACTATATATTTGTAACAGGGTTTTTTTTTTCATTCTCAGTTATGAGGAAGGGAAGAGAGAGAAGGTGGATTTTTGCTGATTGAGAAAAATAAAATTTAACTTAAAAATTAAGATAGGAGCCAGGGGTGCCAGTGAGCATCCAAGGATCACTGAACCTTTAGCAAGGCAAGGGGGGATTCAGAGAGCTTTTACTTTGTCGACCCACCAGTAACAGAAGTAGACGTATTGTCTGAAGAAGACATTCATGGCCAGAGCCAAATATTTTATTCTCAGTCTACGTTTGCACGCAGAGGGGAGGAGGTGGCCATGGAATAACATATACCATTTAAATCAGGGACCCAGAGCAGTCTCAGGAAATTCTACATATGGAATCCAGACACTCATGTCCTGTGTGCTGTTGAGAGGATTCTTGTTTAAATGTGAGTTGTGATAAATGGCCTCTGAGATCTTTTCTGAGTCCGAGATTCTATGATTCTGTACCAAGGGATTAAAAAAAAAAAGAAAACTCGGTTTAAAATAATTCAGATCTTCCTAAATGTAACTCACTCTATCCACTGTATGCCACCTACCTTTAAAATTCAATGTCATACTCATTTCTCGAAAAGAAATGAAGTAGGCTCCTGAATGAGACAGCGGGTAGAGTCTTCTACTTGTAATTTGAAGGCTCACTATTGAATCTCAGCTCTGCTATCTGTCTTATGGCATCCGTCAACTCAGTTAACCTCGCTTAACATTAACTCAATTTTCTTTGACTAGGGATCATAGCATTTACATTGCCTAACTCGCTGAATCACAGTGTCAGAAGGCACCTAAGCAACCATTTCATCCAACTCGTCCCTGAACTTAGGAGATGTCATAAGGAAAGCACTTTATAAACTGTAACCTGCCATAGAAACTATAATTTTAAGCTCTTTATGCACTAGGAACTACATTTTTTTAACTTATTGTATTTATAACACTATTCACAGAAGTAGGGTAAGCCACAGAATAGCAGAACTGAAATAGATCTTTTAATAGAACTTAGCAGACTGTGAAATTTCAAAGCTGGAAGAAACTTAGGAACATAGGTAAAAAGGACTCAGCTAGAATAAATGGCAGAGCTGCAGGGGACTTTAGGATAGAATGTTAGTACATCAAATCTATAAATAGAAACCTTAGAGAAAAACACTGATGTTTCAGATGAGAACACTAAAGCACAAAGGTAGTGCTTTATGCAAATCACCGAGGCAGTAAGAAGAGCTGGAACTAGAACCCAGATCTTTGGATTCTAATTCATTTCTTTGTCCACTTATACCATGTTTCTTGTCTCTCTCTTGAAAGAATATTTCACTTCAGAAGTTCCTAGTTGCCACCCATTGACTACTAAGCATGGCATCTTTTTAAATCTTATTCCATTCTTTTCCTTTATTTTAATGTTCTGGTTTTGTTTCACTGTATTTTGGGGTTTTTCAAAAAGTAGAGTCTAAAATCATCTAGGGTAAGATGTATCTTTTTTTTAAAGAGTAAAACGGAACAAAGAAAAACCATCTTGGTGTTTTAAAACTGTGATGTGTATAGTTCAATATAATTTGGTTTTGTTTTTATAATTACATGATCACGTTGAATTCATGTATGTACAGGAATCATAAGAAAAGGTATCTTTGTCATTTCAGCCACAGGCTGTTCCAGGAGCACCATTCTTTCCAAGACTGGTTTATTTTTCATGGCATTCCTCCACTGCCTTTTCTTTGAGTCTTACTTCCTTTTTCTTCCTGCCATTCTTAGCTTTCTGTTTTTCAGCCTGAGTTTATGGAAGGGTGTGTATTCAAAAGGGTTTCCTCCTGTTCCCAGTGCCCTGCTAATGCTGAGAAGTTACCCAGCAGGCCAATTCTCACAGCAAGGGATAAAAATAGTCCGCAAGAAAAAAAGGTTACACAATGTGGGGTTGCAGGGGTTTGTACTAACCCGGCATCTTTCAAAGCCAGGATTAGGGGAAGAAAAAACATGGCCTAACATTATCATTTCCTTGGATTTTTCCCTGCACAAACTGTTTACCAGCAGCCTTAACAGATGTGAAGTACAGCACCAGGAAACAAGTGAGCCTCTCTGTTGTTTTGGTCACGCACACTGAAGAGACATCAGGAACAGGGCACAGTGAAAATAACTGACTAGAAATTGTCTCAACAGTATGAAAAGAGGATAGCCTTATTGCTTGAACTGGTGATTTCAGTTGCCCTTCCTATGTGGACACTTAACAAGTTCAATATTTAAGTTCACTGATAGTTGAAATATTATTACTGTAATTCCACTGGGTAGGGCCTACATAGAAAGAATATATTATAACTTGGAATGTTAGAGGTGAAAGGGACTTTGGAGAATCCCAGTATTTCCTAAATGGCATAACTGGAACCCAATTGAAAAGACAGTACTTGACCCAAAGGAGATTACAAGCTTATTTATATTTCCCACATTTATACAACCTAGTTTTAAACAATCGTTTGTTAATCACCTATAGTGTGCCAGGCCCTGTGCTAGACCATGCCTGCCAGAGGTAAAACTGACAAGGCACTCATGTCTCATCTGAGGAAATCTGTGCACTAATAAGTAAATAATAGAAGTAATTGTCATTGAGGGAGGGAAGCTGTAGTGGCCGGTGGGGGCTAAGAGGGAAGACAGTCAGGAAAGATTCATGTAGAAAGTGGCGCTTGAGCTGACCTTAAGAGGTGGGGGTGATGCAGAGGGTAAAAAGGGACAAAACTAGGGTGGTGGCTATGTGAGGAGGGAGAAGGGAACAGATGGGAAGATACAGAAGTTGACTTGACAGAATTTGACAACTGACTGGGTATGTAGGGTAAGACAGAATGAAGACTTGAAGATGACTCTACAGTTACAAACCCACCCTACCAGAAGGATGGTGGTACCCTTGGCCTAGGAAAGTTATTCCAGCCAGACTGTCCTACTTTGTTGTTTCCTGATCTTATTCTGCCGTTTCTCCCACTTTGTACATTTGCAAACATCTCAGTGCTGGTTAAAAATCCTTTCCTTCCTTTGAAGTTCAGCTTGAAGCACTACTCTCCTATATAAAGGTTTATGTGAACCTACATCACCAAGTGATCCCTCCTTCCTTGGTCTCTCATGCCTCCTTGTTTGGCTATGCCTTTACACTTAGATAGAATGACTGTTGAAGTCAGAAATTGTCATTTTTTTGTCTTTGTTTGCACAGTACCTAGCACTGTGTCTCGTGCATAGGAAGAGCTTAATAAATGTTACTTCATTCAACAAACGTTTATTTAACAGTTCAGGATTTCAGTATATTAGAAACTCAGGGCGATACAGAGATAAATAAGATGCGATCCCTACCCTTAAAAAGAGAACAATGTAATGGAGGTAGGACATAAATAAAATTCATATTAGAATATGATAAATGACTACAAGGAGTATAAAGTGCTATTCAGCAGCATGCTGAATACATGAAGAATTACAAATAAGGAATTTGGGGGATTCTTTTACTTCTTGGTCATATGGTAAATGAAAGAGTCAAAGATGTTAAATTTCTTAGAGGAAGAATAGCCTGTTAAGTATCATAATTGTCTCTCATCTCTTCTTGTCTTATTTCCCTTTGTGTCAGTTAAAGTTAGTTAAAATTGATTTATTCCATTTCTTTGCTTATGCCCTGACTGAATAAAGTATGTTACCTATGATATTGATATTTTTTATGCTTTTAAAATAGCTAAACAGTCTTAAATAAGTGCACTTCTGAAGACCTTTTTCTTCCTTTTCTTTTAGTGCCATTTTGTATCATTGTGTTAAATTGGTATTATTCCCATTTTACAGATAAGGAGACTGAAACCATTATTGGTTAAATAATTTGTCCAAGATCATAAGCTAGTAACTAAAAAAATCCAGAGCTCAAAGCCAGGTCTTTTGCCTCTAAGTCTAGTGTTCATTTTGCTATATCATGCTCTTCTCTCTTCACCCTCCTGCTTCTAAAATGTATAAATTACCACACTTTATGCATGTAAGGTCCATCTTGTTTCCATTAAGATGGTCAGATTCTTATAATCTAGCCACTGCTCAGATTTTCACAATCTAGCCAATAGCCCACAGATGCTCAGATTCCTTAAGAGTCTAGCTCATATGGCTATAATAAACCGTGTTTTTGGCTGAAAAAAAAAATTACCACACTGATACCAAGAGTCATATACAAAGAAAGCATTTGTAAGATATTCAGAATAACCTTGAAAATAAACACAGAAAAATTACCACTTTTAGAGATTTTTCTTAGCTTGCCTTCCCTTCATATTAACCAGTTTAGACTATACTGAAAGGAAATCCCATAGTGTTTTGCACTGACCCACCTGTAAATTATTTCTGAGCCTACAAGAACATTCCTAGCAAAGCCAGTGGAAAGTGTCACCCTTCTTTAACACTTTAAAGTTTACAAGTCATTTTCCTCATAACACTGTGAGGCAAATATTCCTAGTGTTATCTACGTTTTATAGATGAATAAGTTAAGACTAATGTCAAGTCACTTCATGGTGGAACAGGCTTTTGGGGTGCATTTTGAGTATAGGGTGAAGTCATAAGGGAAGATAAATTTTGTGGTCTTTTCAGAGACTGCAAAGCAATGAAATGGTAAAGTAAAACGCCACATTTCTGAGCTTCAGCAGGCACTTAACATATGATTAGATACATATATACATATACATGTATATACAATGCATAAAGGAACAAATGTTAAAGCTACCAAGATGCCCAATAAATCTTGTGGAGGGATGGATACTGACATTTCTTACACTTCATTTAAAACTGGAGTGGGGATAGCTAACCCTCCCAGGAGTGACTCCTTTGGCTAAAACAGAAAAATTTCATCTTAATCTTTTCCCGTATCCTGTTTGGGCTGAGTCCCTCTGGCATTCAGCACTTCAGTTTCCACAGTGAGCAGATTGCTATCTATGAGCAGATCTTCATTTTTTACCATGTTTGCCTTTAGGACACTCAAGAGTCATCCTTCCCATGTACAAGCCTCGGTATATGGGCCTTGTGCCAAAGGGTCACTTAAGCCACCATGTATCCAATTGCCCAGCCTCTCCACCCCCACTCCACTGATCTTGGCAACCGCAGGCGGTAAGGGAGAACAAACCTTTTCTGACATGAATATGCTGACTGTTCACCTCTTCCCTTGAGACATTAGGTTAGGTTAATTCCTATGGGAAATCTGTTTTGGAAAGCTCCTTTTCCCTCATGCAAACCAAAAGGTCACCAGTTCTTTTCTTTTTTAGAAACGGCACTTCATTGCTGTGAGGGTATGGGACATTGCACAGTATTGGGCAGGACGGGCATTAATGCTGTTTTCGTGAAAGGGTTGGTCTATCACAACTTCTACTGGTTCTAGAGTTCTCAGACAGGACACTGTCTATAAACTGTTTGTCACTTAAAGAACTCCAGTGCTTCATGCTGATGCAGATGAGACCTGGACCTCTATGCCAATGGAATGTAAGCTCTAAGTAGTCTTGCTACAATGGAAAACCATAAAGGGCCCAATGATGGATAGTCCAAGGACCAGCCTAGCTTCATTTGGACATTCACAAACCAAGAGAACCATAGGTTGATAAATTTTTCAGGCACTGCATCTCTCCATGTACCAAGTTGTAGAAGGATTGTGGTGGGGGTACCCATACTGATGGAAAAACAGTTCTATGAAGCAACTTCAGAGAGGGCCCACAAATTAGCAATTTGCAAGCCATACCATTTGATTGCTTAGTAATGAAAACTTTTTCTGTTTTGTATTTCCACAGGAATCTCCCCAGGACAGTGCTATCACTAGGGATATTAACCGTACATTCCCGGCTCATGACTACTTTAAGGACACAGGAGGAGATGGCCAAGATTCCTTATATAAAATATGCAAGGTAAACAGGTATTTTTGTTTGTTTGTGTGTGTGATTTTCAATTTTTAGTGGGTCTAGGTACTTCCAAATTGGGACCTCAGTTTCATATTAAATTTTGAGAAATCACGACCACAAATTGTGGTAGAGGGAGCCAACTCTTTGGAAATAGTTCTTGATTTTAATCATGAATCTTTAGGTAGCAATGGAAGTGAAGACAAGAGGAATACCTGTTTAAACTACTTTTAAAATGTAAGATATTATGAGCAAATTGTCATTTTTTTTCCTCTGTGATCTAAATACCTTGTCTGACTAGAGCATTTCAGGATTCAAGTCGTTCCCTGCTCCACTTCTACATTTAGAAATCTTCCTGAATTTCAAAAAATTTAAAGTAGAAAGAGATCTTAGGGATCATCAAGTCCAATACATGTTCAGATGAGGAAACTGAGGCTCAGCAATGTAAAGTGACAAAATGTAGGTGTGGTTGGTGAGGGCTTCACATGGTGCATTCTATCTAGGGTGGCTGCTGCCAGGCTTCACTTTATTCTGGGCCTTCTTGACAGCCATCTTGCTGTTGCTCTCCCTCCCCACTAACAGTTCTGAAATCATAATCAAGTCCATACTGCCACTGTTACTAGAAAAGATACATCAGTCCAAAATGCCCTTCCCTGGCCACCACACCCTTATTCATATTGTCTTCTCCTATTAGAATGTCAGCTTCTTGAGAACAAGAACTGTCTTTGCTTTTGTATTTGTATCCCCTGAACTTAGCACAGTGCCAGCCAGCCCCTGGTAAGCGCTACATAAATACTTTTTTATACATTCATTGCCCCAAGGTAAGACAGTTGCTAAATAACATAGTGGATGTTCAAAGCCCTCTCTCAATCAATATCCAAAGCTTTTTCCAGTAGATGATGAATTCTTAAGAAATCTTTTATATATCAGAAGCTGGATTTTATTGACAGCTTATGAACTCCTCTGAAATGATTTTTGTCTCTGGGTTTGTCAATTTAGCACCTTCACCTAAGATGTGGTAAATCAATCAAAAACCATTTATTAAGCCTTGCCAGGCTTTGTGCTAAGTACTAGAGATACAAAGAAGAGTAAAAACAGCCCCTGCACTCAAGTAACTTACAGTCTAATGGGGAAGACAAATAAACAGATAGATATTTACAAAATGTAAATAAGTAAGTACAAATGCAAATTACAAATAGCATTAAATATTTATTTCTATAAAATGTCAAAAGCAGTGAAATGGGATAATAGTGTATTAAATTACAACAATTTTTAAAGTGGTTTTGGGCACATTACCCCCTTTTGTTTACAATGAGTTTTATACTCTTTACTTTATATTCTAATCCATTTCCTGCACCATTTAAGGGTGGGAACAGAACACAGGTTTTCAGTATTTCCACAACCAGAGAGAGTCGCGTTTTGGTGCTTTTTTATTCTTTTCTTCAGTTAGTTAGCAAGCCATTACTAGGTATCTTCTATGTGCTAGGCACTCTGGAGCAGCCAGGAAAAATAGCAATATTGCACTTTGGTAAGGGAAACCAGGTGATACAGTGGATAGATTGCCACACCTACAAATCCATATATACAAAACCTGTATTTGCCTTAGTTTCTCTCATTTTGCTCATCTGTAAAATGGATGAAATAATAGCACCTACCTCCCAGGGTTGTTGTGAGGATCAAACGAAATAATAATTGAAAAGCGCTTTGCTCAGTGCCTGGCACATAGGAAGCGCTATATAAATGTTAGCTATTATTAGTAGTATTTATTATTATTATCCCCTACTTTTCATCTCACATTACCTAGATGCCTTCTGCCACCCTTTCCTCCTTTACCCCCATTTCTTATGAAGAGTTAGCCCTTCTCTTTGCCAAGGCTAACTCCTCTCTATGTACCATTAATCTTATCCTCCAGCACATTGTCCCCTTTATCATCCTCACTTTCCCACTTATCTTCAGTCAGCCTCCCTGTCTACTGATTGCTTCTCTGTTTACAAACATGCCCTTGTCTCTTCCATCCCTCAAAACCCCACACTTGATCTATCCATCTCCATTAGCTATTATCATATATTTCTCCTCCTTTTTGTGGCTAAACTACTTTAGGAGGCCATCTACAAAGATGTCTCCACTTTTTCTCCTCTCACTTTCCCCTTAATTCTCAACAGTCTGACTTTTGATCTCATGATTCTATTAAAATTGCTGTTTCCAAAGTTACTAATGTTCTCTTAATTGCTAAATCTAATGACCTTATCTCAGTTTTCATTCTTTTTTTTAGTTTATTTATTTATTTCAACATTCACTTCCACAAGATTTTAAGCTCCAAATTTTCTCCCCATCCTTCCCCTTCCCCCACCCTAAGATGGCATGCAGTGTGATATAGGCTGTACATATACGTTCCTATTAAACGTATATTCATATTAGTTACATACACATTCATATTAAACCTATTTTCACATTAGTCACATTCATCACCTCATGCCTGAACTATGCAACAGCCTGCTGTTGGTCTGCCTGTCACAAGTCTTTCCCTACTCCAGTGCATCCTCCACTGAGCTGGCAGTTAGTAAAGAAGAATTAGAACCAATGGGAGGAACCAAGAGAAAGAAGAAACAAAACAAAACCAAAAAAGGCAAATAATATGCTTCTATCTGCTTTCAGACTCCATAGTTCTTTTTCTAGATGTGGATATCACTTTCCATCATGAGTCTTTTGGAGTTGTCTTAGATCCCTTTTTTATGATCTCTGTGGGATACAGGCCTAGAAGTGGTATTGCTGGGTCAAAGGGTATGCACAGTTTTATAGCCCTTTGGGCATAGTTCCAAATTGCTCTCCAGAATGGTTGCATCAGTTCACAACTCCACCAACAATGCATTAGTGTTCCAATATTCCCACATCTTCTCCAACATTTATCATTTTCCTGTTTTGTCATGTTAGGCAGTCTGATAGGTGTGATGTGATACCTCAGAGTTGTTTTGATTTGCATTTCTCTTATCTCTAGTGATGTGTAGAGCATTTTTTCATATGACTGTAGATGGCTTTAATTTCTTACTCTGAAAACTGCCTGTTCATATCCTTTGACCATTTATCAATTGGGGAATGACTTGTATTCTTTTAAATTTGACTCAATTCTCTATATATTTTAGAAAAGAGACCCTTATCAGAGACATTGGTTGTATAAATTCTTTCCCAGCTTTCTGCTTTCATTCTAATCTTGATTACATTGGCTTTCTTTGTGCAAAAACTTTTCAATTTAATGTAATCAAAATTATCCATTTTGTATTTCATAATGTCCTCTATTTCTTGTTTGCTCATAAATTCTTCTGTTCTCTGTAGATCTGACAGGTAGGTTGTTCCTTGCTCTCTCAGTTTGCTTATAGTATCTCAGTTCCCATTCTTTTTGACCTCTCTGCAGCCTTTAACACTGTCAGTCAACCTCTTCTTATAATACTTTCTTCTCTCTAGATTTTTGTGACGCTGTTCTCTCGTGGTTCTCCTTCTTCCTACTTGACCACTCTTTCTCAGTCTCCTTTGCTGGTTCTTGATCCAGTTCACACCCACTAACCATCGGTGTTAGGGCAAACTAAGTGGTACAGTGGATAGAGTGCTGGGCTTGGAATCAGGAAGACTCATCCTCCTGACTTCATATCTGGCCTTAGACATTTACTAGCTGTGTGACCCTAAGCAAGTCACTTAACCCAGTTTGCCTCAGTTTCCTCATCTGTCAAATGAGCTGGAGAAGGAAATGGTAAACCAGTCCACTATCTTTGCCAAGAAAACCCCAAATGGGGCCAGGAAGAATCAGACACAACTGAAAATAACTGAACAACAACGAAGCATGGGTGTCCCTGAGGGCTTTGTCCTGGACCCTCTTCTCTTCTCTTCTATTTCACTCTCTGACCTCATCAGTTCACATGGATTCAATTGTCATCTTTCTGCTGATGATTCTCATATCTACTTATCTAGCCCTAACTTCTCCTGATTTTCAATCTTGTATAACTTGTTTGTCTACTGGACATTTCAAATTGGATGTTCTATAGACATCTTAAACTCAACATGATTAAAACCGACCTCATCTTTCCTCCTAAACCTTCCCCACTTCCTTATTTCCCTATTACTCTTGAGGGTACCACTATCCTCCCAATCACCAAGGCTCACAATCTAGGTGAACCTAGTTGTCTTCCTCACCTTCTCACTCTCTCATCCCTCTCCCCCATATTCAGTCTGTTGCCAAATCATGTCCATTTTGCCCTTGTAACCTCTCTCACATATGCCTCCTTCTCTCCTCTGACATTGCCACTACCTTGATACAGGCTTTCATCACCTCGTGCTTGGACTGTGCAATGGCCTGCTCTTGGTCTGCCTGCTGCAAGCCTTTCCCTACTCCAGTACAGCCTCGACTGAGCTGTCGAAACATGATCTTCCTGAAGCATAGGTCATCCTAAAGCCATGTCATTCCTCTACTGAATAAACTCCAGTGATTTCCTGTCACCTACAGGATCAAATGTAAAATCTTCTATTTAGTGTTCACAGCTCTTGTAACCTGTCTGCCCCCATGTACTTTGCAGTTCATCAGTGACACTGGTCTCTTGTTCCTCAAACAAGGCATTCCGTCTCCTGACTCCAGGCATTTTCTCTTACTGTCCCTCCTGCCTGAAACGTTCTCCCTCCTCATCTCCACCTCCTGGCTTCTTTCAAATCTCAGCTAAAATTTCACCTTTTACAGGAAGCCTTTCCTGATCTCCCTTAATTCTAGTGTGTTCTCTCTGTTAATTATTTCATATTTATCTTGCATATATGCCTTGTTTGTACGTAGTTTGTATGTTTTGTCTTGTCCATTAGACTGAGTTCCTTGAGAACAAAGACTGTCTTTTACCATTCTTTGTAAACTTCAGCACTTAGCACAGTGCCTGGCACACAGTATGCAATTAATAAATGCTTATTTACTGACTGACTGATAAGCACACAGGTGTCCAAGCAAAGTACCATGGGAAAGGTGAAAGAGAGAGATACTTTCTAGTCAAGGAAGACTTCATGGAGAAGATGGCTCCTAGTCTGAACCTTGAAGGAAGGGAATGGATTCCAACAAATAACAAAAGAATTTATCAAGGTTCTCTTAAATGTTGAATTGTATGATACAAATTGTTTTGTTTGCAGGTGGTCAAACTAGAGGAGTTTTTTTACTTTTAGTCTCTTCATCAGATGTTTAAGATTGTCATTTCTTCATATTCTTCTTTTCTAATCTGCCAGCCTTCTTTTTCCTCTTATCTTGTACTGTTACACAGTTATCAATTCTCTGGCCACTTTTCCACAAAAAGGATTATTAAGAATTCACCAAAAAAGAAATAAAAACATTAAAGCTTCACATTAATCTATATCGTCCTTTGTTAGCATACAGACACAGTTTCTTCTGTTGTACCTCATCAGATTGATCAGTAAGCGCCACTGGTATGGGGAAAAAATACTGGATTTAGAGTAAGGCACTCAGTGTCTAATCTTCCTATTGCATTGTAAATACCTTGAAGCCAAGGATTGTTGCCATTTTTCATGTTTGAATACTCAGCATCTGACACATAACAAGTGGCTTCATACATGGTAAACTGAAGCAAATTCAATTCACTCCACATTTATTAAGCTCCCACTCTGTATAAGTCACAGAGTGCTAACTAGGAATACAGAGACAAAAATGAAACAGGCCTTAACATTCAGTGAGTTCATATTTTACAAGGGAAATACAATATGGACACAAGTAAATAAATGTGCAGTAAAGTTTAAGTCATTTCACAGAGGAGAGAGTGCTAATACTGGGTGATTGGGAAAAGCCTCAGGTAGGAGTTGGCTGCTGAGTGTGAGAAAAGTGCTTCTAAACCATAAAGCACCAAATCAGAAGGCAGATATTTGATTTTTGAGCAATTCAGTACTAGTATTTAATATATAACTCCTAAATTTATGTAACCAGATTGTGAAAAATTTGGTCCTAACCTCTGGAAGTACAATTATGATGTAATAGAAAAAAGCTTGTATGCAACTTAATCACATGTTAAACTTTCAAACCCAATTGAGTTTTTCTTAAAACTAATATTTTTATTTATTTGTTTGTTTGTTTGTTTGTTTATTTATTGCTGGTGAGGCAGTTGGGATTAAGTGACTTGCCTGGGGTCACACAGCTAGTTTCAGTTGTCTGAGGTCATATTTGAACTCAGGTCCTCCTGACTCCAGGGCCAGTGCTTTATCTACTGTGCCACCTAGCTGCCCCTAAAACCAATTTTTTATTAGCACTCTCATCAGACAATGAATCTTATTCTGGGAGTTCTAAAACACATTCAAACATATTCATCCCAGATTGCTTTATTGGAATTGGAAGGATCCTGGTAAGGAACATAAGTGGAAGAATAAAAAGAAAGGGATACAGGGGAGCCTCCTTAAAATGAATTTATGCTTCTCAGCAACACAAGGATCTAAGGTATTTCCAAAAGTCTCATTATAGAAAATGCTATCCATATCCAGAGAAAGAACTATGGAGTCTGAATGCAGATCGAAGCATACTATTTGCTCTTTTTTTTCTTCTGTTTTGTTTTGTTTCTTCTTTCTTGTGGTTCCCCCATTGTTTCTGATGTTTCTTTAAAATTTGACTAATGTGAAAATATGTTTGATGGGAATGTATATATAATGAGCCTATATCAGATTACACACCATCTTGGGGAGGGAGGCAAGGAGGGAGAGGGAGTAAATTTAAAATTCAAAAGCTTATGGAAGTGAATGCTGAAAACTAAAAATAAATTAATTTTAAAAAGAAATGAATTTATTAAACAGGAAAAAAAATCTCAAATCTATATGAAATCCTCTTTTTACAAGAGCTGACATGAAAACTCAAAAAAAAATTTTTTTATAAAGCCCTGAAAAGGCCAAAAAAGCCAAAAACTAAATCCTGAGAAATGTTGAGTATCTATATACTTTAGAAGAGAAGGCTCTGAGAAGATGGGTAAGGAAGGAATGACAGCCAGTCAAACCAAAAATATGATATTTTCAGAAAAATCACTCCCATCAAAAAATGTATTACTGTGGGAGTCAGGTATGGCTGTACCCCTCCTGCCCCTCACAGGAAGAAAAACTCAGTCAGCTTTACCAAGCTTCTCCATCTCTGGTGTGGTGTTTGATGCTCATCAGCTCTCAGCGAGCTGGGCAAGAATGGGTCTAGGATCCCTGCTAGATCATTATAATTAGCTGTCTGATCTGGGGTGATGAATCCTTTCCTCTGACTGGACTGAATTTTCTCATCTGTAAAATGATGCTGTTGGATTAGATGGTGTCTTGGGACCCTCCCAGCTGCTCCTGACAGGCTGAGAAAAGTCTGAGCTGGGCAGGGTGACACTGTGTCCTTCCCCTGCTTTCCACTCTGAGCCAGCTGTGTTGCTCACAGGCAGGTCCGGTTACTTTCCTTGATATGTGGGTGATTTGGCATATTAAAATCTGTGTTCTTTTTCCAGGCCTATTCTGTATATGATGAAGAGATCGGCTACTGCCAGGGCCAGTCGTTCCTGGCTGCTGTGTTACTTCTGCACGTAGGTGACCAGTGTTTCTCCATTCCAGCACACAGCCCATTCATTCACAGCCATTTATTAAGTACTGATTATTTGATAACTTGCATTAGGTCCAGGAGGAGATTCAAAGATAACTAAGCCTCCTGACCTCATGGAGCTTACAGTCTAACAGGAAGGAGAAAGTAGATACAGTGAGGTAGCACGCCAAACCTGGAAGCAGGAAGCTCTGAGTTCAGATCCAGCCTCAGATGCTTACTAACTGTGTGACCCTAGGCAAGTCACTTTACTGTTCTTGGCCTCCATTTCTTTGTCTATAAAGTGGAGATAATAATAGCACCTACCTCCTAGGATTATTGTCAAGACCAAATGTGACATTGATTGTAAAGCACTTAGCACAGTGCCTGGTACGCAGTAAGCACTATATAAATATTAGCTGTTATTATGGCCCGATGCACAAAAACTAAACCATTAGCTATAATGCAAAATGTGGTATGATAAAAGCATAAGTATAGAATACCTTGCAAAGATAAATCATTTCTGACTGGCAAGACAAGGAAAGACTTCCTGCAGGAAGCCTCATTTGATCTGGGACTTGGAAGGTGAGTAGGATTTCAGAAGGCATAGATTTGGGAGCATTGGGAAGTATATTCTAGACATGTGATGGTATGACTAAGAACGTAGGAAAGGGCTTGATGTATACATGGTACAGAAAGCAATCCAATTTAACTAGATTGTAAGCTACATGGTGAGGAGTAGTGCTAGATGAAGCTGGAAAAGTAGAGAGGTGTCAGATTTCATAGGGCCTTGAATGCCAGATTGAATTTACCAAACACAGTGTACCCATATAAACTTAGTCTGGTTTTTGTACTTCTGTGTGGTTTTTCCTTGAATTTGGCAGAAGTAAACGGTATCTGTTTCACACCACTGTCAATTAAGTTTTCCATAAAATTTACTTACATAGTCACTTCCATGTTGATAAGAGGAACTTGGTGAGCACTAAAAACGTAAGGCAGTCAGGAAATCTGTTTGAACTTTGTCTTTATGACTGACAGCCTCTGACAGACTTTAAAAAGGAAAGAATAGTTATAGGCGCAGGAAATTCCAAGGATGTAAAATTTAGAACTAGAAGGTACCTTAGAGCTCATAGAATCCAGTCTCTTCCTTTTACAAAAGAGGTAACTGAGGTTGAAAGAGAGAGAGTGACTTGTCCAAGGACATACACAGCTAGGAAGTAGCAAGAGCCAGGATTCAAATTCAGCTCATCTGATTCCCAGTCTTCTACTCTTTCCTGCTCTTCCCAGCTTTACATTTGTCATCAGATTTCAGGGTTTTCACAAGGTCATCTTGATCGATTTGTTCTTAGCATTGGGCCTCATAATTTTTTTTCTAAAAAAGGAGATGCAGTAATCATGGTCCCCTTTATGAAACAGGTGGATAGCTAGGTCCCTAACCATAATTTATGGGTTTTGATTAATGAAATCTCTGGGAGGATGCTGGTGCTTGCCATATTGGCTATGTGGATGACGTCAGCTCTCTTGCAGTGTCCATCACTTAAAATAATGCCAGTTGTTACTCCTGAGTTTATTGAGGCAGAGTATATCACATTCCTCTGCCTTTGGAATTCTAACCCTTCCTTTAAAATGCTGCTCCCATCCTGCCTTGCCAGAACTCTTCCTTAATCCTCTACATTAACCTTCCCTCTTCACCTCAAATAGCACTTCATTCTATTCCTCTGTAATAAAAGCACCTGCTGTGGCCTCGTTTGATTCTCACTATGCACTTAGCGTGTGGTGATGTGTGTTTCATGATGGCACCCTGAGGTTAGGAAGTTTGTCTTAGCTAAGCTTTGAACTTCCTCTTACTCACACCAAGAACAGTACATGCCGTAGAGATGTTTAATAAGTGTTTGTGGAATGGTCAGTGATTCACATAGAAATGTCATACTAGGTCAGGCATCTCTCTCCAACCCTATCTAAGGAGCAGAGTACCATAGAAAGAAAGAGTACTAGACTTAAAGTCTAGAGATCTGGGTTCAAGTTTCTCTTTTCCCACTTACTAGCCATGTGAAAATGTCCAAGTCATTTCTACTCTAATCCTTAGTTCTCTTATCTGCTGAAAGGAGAGAATACATTTCCCTAGTCTATTTCCCAGAATTGTTTGGGGGTTTTTTATGTGTTTTAAAATAAGAAGAACCATACAAGTGTGAACTCTTGTTATTAATATCATTAGACTTTGTGTAACAATGTGGGCCCTTTATAGAGGATAGATGTGCCCTCTAGATATACCCTCCACACAATAACCCAATAGAAGTCTTTTAGCTTTACTTTACCTAACACTTCTTGAATATATTTCCAGTGATTTCCGTACTCATCTTCTGCTACCTTCCTCACTTTTTTGAAAGATTGATACTGTAATAATATGGAGTCCCAAACGTAAAATTTCCAGTGCTTTAAAACAGCAACAACAACTATTTTGCCACGTTCACAAGCGTTTTTCCATCACTTTCTGGAGGATATACATAAATGTGGCCATGTACAAATAAAACTCAAGTTAAGACTTTGGTAGTAGTTTAATTACAATGTAATTGTCATTCATTAGCAAGGCATACAATCTCTAGCTAGTTATGTCTTTTCTGGTTAGTTGAGAGGAAAGTTAACATTTTTAACATTAAGGACACTTCAGTGGATTAGATGCTTGATGTGATAAGGGACAGCTCAGCATAAAAAGAAAAATACTAGATCAAGAATTGTGGGACTGAGGTTCTAGTTCCAACTTTGCTATTGTTTTGTTCTATTTTTTTGTTTCTGTTTTTGGTGAGGCAATCAGGGTTAAGTAACTTGCCCAGGGTCACACAGCTAGTAAGTGTCAAGTGTCTGAGACCAGATTTGAACTCGGGGTCTCTTGACTCCAGGCCTGGTGCTCTATTCACTGCACCAGCTAGCTGCCTCTGTTTAGTTCTTTAAATCCCTATAGAATATGCCTTAAGCAAGTCATTTCTGTTTTCTGGACCTCAATTCCCCCTCCATAAAATGAAAGATGTGAATTTAAGTGATCTCTAGGGTCAGTCGGAAATTATGAAGTCCCTTTCTGCCCTGGCATTCTTTTGAGCTGATTAGTTTTAAAATGGCAAATTCTATTCTCCATGTCTTATCCTCATTCCAGCAGGTGAACAGAAAAACAAATTAGAATTGACAAAATAGTGCTAGCTCTTCGCAGCATTGGGGTTTAATGTTGCCTCTTTGGCTCCAGGAAATAATGACTGAGTTTAAAGAAGAGACACTTGTTTAATCTTGTCAGATCTGACACAAGATAGGAAATGTAAATGCAGATCTCTGTTGTTGTCTGCCTCTCTGCTTCCTGCTATCCAGATGAGAACAGGGAGGCATGAGTTTAATATATTGAAAAAAAGAAAAACTTCTGTAAAATCTGTTTTCTTGTTTGTTTCATCTTTTCTTTAATAGATGCCTGAGGAACAGGCTTTCAGTGTTCTGGTCAAAATCATGTTTGACTATGGACTCAGGGAACTTTTCAAGCAAAACTTTGAAGATTTGCACTGCAAGTTTTACCAGTTGGAACGTCTCATGCAGGTATAGGGTCAAACTGTATTTAAGACATTATAATGCCACTGTCCTTTTCCCTAGGCAGAACACATTTGCAGTATAATCCTCAGTTTGGAAGGGATAATATTAACAGTCCAGCACAAATTCAGGGAAAAGCAACCAGCATCTGAAAGGGACTGGAGCCCATGCCATACAGATGGCAGGCAGCCCTGTGAAAGAGAGAATGAACAGCCAAACTACTTGAGCTCAGAGAACAGAAGTAGAAAAAACAGTTGGAAGTTACTGAAGGGCACAATATAAGGCTTGATATAAGAAAAACTTCCAGATAACTAAAGATATCAAACAATGAAATGAGCTGCGTTTATTTTTAGTGAGTGCCCCATCCCTAAATGTTTTCTGTCAGAGGATAATCACTTTTTTATGAGACAGATTAGGAGTTGGACTGAATGACCTCAGGGTCCCTTCCAACTCTTGAGTTTCTATAATTTGGGTGGGAGAAGAGCTATGAGAGGATTTTACTTTTGTCATACATTTCCACATGAAGTTATTTTTAATAGCTTTTTTTGCATGTTAATAGTGTGAACTGTCTCTATTTTCATAAATATCTCAAAGGTCAAATGATGTTCAGGGGACTTTATCACAACAAAATCAGTCAAGAAATGTTGTTCACAGGGATGTTTGTTTTTTCTGTTTATGGTTCTTATACTAGAAATAAAGCCAGTTTTTTTAACCTGGTAGAGAAATATATTCTAACCTGGTAGAGAAAATGAATTTCTCAAGTATTTGTCACTGTTTGGGAGGGGCCCCTTCTTTGTGTTCAGAGCAAGCTCATAAATTGAATAGGAAGAGAACTGGCATTGCTCCAGTTGAATTACAGATGCTATATTTTCTTCTCAGTGACTGCTGTTGCTGCTTTGAAGGGAAAAAAATAAAGAGAGACAGAGAACTCTCATAAGTGTTCAGAGTGTGAATCAACAGCTACATTTATCCAAAAAACTAATTAGTTTTCCATTTCAGGAATACATTCCCGACCTGTACAACCACTTCCTGGATATAAGCCTTGAAGCACATATGTATGCTTCCCAGTGGTTTCTTACCCTCTTCACTGCGAAATTCCCTCTCTACATGGTCTTCCATATAATTGACCTGCTGTTGTGTGAGGTATGTATTAGTGACCACACAACTTTTGCCTGATTCAGGGACATTCCTTCTGTTCCCTGTACTACTATGTCCCAAGTTCATACCTTTTCACTGCAACACTTTCCTACTCTCTCTTATTCAGTGATCCACACAAATTTGTCAGTTTCCCATCTCACTCATAGAGAAGGAGTGGGATAAAGCCATTCAGGTGGACAGAAAGGGAGGGGAGTAGGTCTAGGAGAAAAGAGGAAGGTTTGTATACATGTAGGCCTTAAACAAAGTGGTTTCTTAACCACCACATGGATCTGATTGAAAGGCAGTGTGGTATCCTGGAATGACCAGTGAACCCATAATGGAAAATTTGAATTTCAATCTTAGCTCTAACAATTGTGCTTCTTAGGTGAGTCACTTTCCCCCTCTTGATCTCAGTTTCCTCATCTTTAAAATATACAGATCATTTCTAAGTTCCCTTACTCCTATAAAAGTCTGTGAATTGCTTTCCTTTTCTGATGGTCTGTTTGCTACCCTGTAACATCAGGATCATATTCACCTAAAAGAACTTTTGGGAGGAAGAAGCTTTATAAAAACTGGCAAAGATCATGGAAATGTCAGTTATCTATTTTGGTTTTTACTTTCTTGATTTTTTTAATGTCTTATTTTCACATCATGGTCATGTCCAGATAATGCGTCCTCCCTTATGACAAAATACCAAATGACATCAATCATCATAGTAAATTCGGGCTCTTAGGAGCCAAAAACTTTTTTCATGTTTCCTGAGAGAAGACAGGATGCTAAAGACCACTTCCACTGAGCCTCTTATTCTGCTTGGCCCCACAGGACAGAATGAGGCACAATGGGTCAAAGTTATGGAGAGGCAGCTGAGCATACTTTCCTTTTTGATTAGCACTATCCACAGATCCAGTGAGTTGCCAGAAGGTAGTAGCTTTCCCAGTCTTGAACGTCTTTCAGCAGAGAGTAGCTGGCCACTTGTCAGGGATGTTGTAAAGGGGATCCTCTTCAGGTGTGGATTAGTTGCTAGAAAACCCCAGAGAGCTCTTCCAGCTTAGAGGTTCTGTGATTTCAGTTCAAGGGGAATAAGAAAGGGTACGTAGGCTGTTTGGACAGAGGTGCCCCAAGTGTGACACACACTGCCAATAAAGCATTGAAGTCTTTGTGATATATTGATAAGTTTTAACATACTTCACTATATAACAGGGGCTACAAAATTTTTATTTTGAATCGCGTGGTTCCATTTAAGAAATTAGCCTTAGGGAATCATATGAGAATGGTACAAGAGGCATCCTTTCTCAGGAAAACATGAGATGACAACGGTTCAAATGGATTGTCAGCACAGAGCATTGGCCCTACCCTTTCCCAAGATTCTGTTCTCTGGTTTAATTAGTGGTTCCTAGGATTTGAGATGGGAAGGATGTTGGAGATCACTTTTTTCAAACATCAAATTATGTTTTTATGAAGCAAATATAATAACCAGACTCAAGTACTAAAATTGTTCATTTTGTTCCTCTTCTTTAGGGAATAAGTGTTATTTTTAACGTTGCCCTCGGTTTATTAAAGGTAAGCCTTTCTGTCAAACGTTTATTTCATCCATGTCCTGGAAACTGTATGGCAATTAGTCTTATCTTAAGGTAAACTTAAACAGCCACCTCCTACATTATGTCAGTGCTTCCACATGTTGGGGTTGCAGTGCCCTAAAGTGAAAGAAGAAGTTCTGATAAAGACTTTTTTGACAAACATTTGTTACGTGTATACTAAGTGCAAATGCTTGTACTTGGTACTAGAAAAATATGAGATTTATCTCATAAATCTTATAGTCTAGTACAGAGATATGACATATACACAGATAACTATGATATATATTCAGTGCATGAGACAGGTATCAAACCAAGTGCATTTTGATGAGGGGAGGCACAGAAGAAGGAGTTTGAGTGGCATCAGGAGCCAAGAGGCTTCATGGGAGAAGTAGCATTTGAATTAAGCTTTGAGGGATGGGTAGGGATTCGATAGCTAAGGAGAAAGGAGGACATTCCAGGCTTAGGGATTGTTCAAGCAAAGACATGAAGAGGGGAAAGCACTAGGTATAGTCACTGTCTTTAGGTTTATTCAAATGCTGCTTGTGTATTTTCATATTTGTGTTTTTGCCTTCTTTTTGAAGACTTCCAAGGATGATCTGCTGCTGACAGACTTTGAAGGGGCTTTGAAGTTCTTTCGGGTTCAGCTTCCTAAGCGATATCGCTCTGAAGAAAATGCAAAAAAGCTAATGGAATTAGCTTGCAATATGAAGGTAAAAAGTAATTTATATATTTTAAGTTTTCCTTTCCCTTTCCTCTGCTAGGTTTCACCTAAATGTCTTGGTAGAAGTCTGTGAAACTTCCAAGATAGCACATTGTTACTAAATGTATAATAATGGGATCATAAGATTTAGAGTTGGAAAGGATCCCTAGAGTTTGTCTTATTCAACACCCTCATTTTTTTACAGATGAGAAAACTGAAGCCCAGAGTTTCTGACTTACCCAAGGTCATATAAGTCCTGTATTCATCTCTTACATTTGTATAACATTTTAATGTTTTTCAAATTGCTTTCAATATGACATAGAAGGGTTCCATATCCAGTCTTCATCAAACATTTATTGAGCACCTATTCTGGGCCGCACTCTGCTAACTCTTGGGCAAGGATCAGCGGAAAATGAAAATGTTCCCTTACCTCAAGGCACTTAAAATCTAGTAACGGAAGAATAAGATAAGTATGTCAGTAATGTAATACAGGTTGTTTATGGGAAAATGGAGGAGGAAAAGAGGAGAAAAGGGGTCATGGAGGAAGGCAGCATCTGAACTGAGTCTTAAAGGTGAGGATGAAGTGCATGCTAAATGTGGGGAACAGCTCACACAGACAGATACACAGAGGAAGGAGACGTCCTGTTGAATTTGGAGAACAACTAGTCCACATTTTCTGGAATGTAGACTTCCTAATGGGGAGTTGTGTGCAGTAAGGATGGAAAGTTATATGAGAGCCAGACTGTAAGAACCTGAAATGCCAGATTGAGGGTTTTACATTTTATTCTTTAAACAGTCAGGAGCCATCGAAGCTTTTTGAGCATGGGAGTGACTTGTATAGAGGATGCTTTGGAGAAGGGAGAAACTGGAGGGGGGAAAACCAGTTAGGAAGCTATCACAATAGTTCTGTTTGGTGCTAATGAGGGCCTTGACTAAGGTGGTAACCATGTGGAGAGACAGAAAAGAAAGGATGTGAGAGATATCGGGGAAAAAAATCATTGACATTTTCCACTTGCCGGATGTGGTGAGGGATGGGGGAGGAAGAGGAATTAAGGATGAGTCTGAGATTATGAACCTGAGTGACTGGGAAGATGGTTATACTATCAACAGAAGGAAGTTGGAAGGAGGAACAGGTTTAGGGAGAAGATGAGTTCCATTTTAGACATGTTGAATTTGAGATACTGATTGAACACCCAGAGATGTCCACCAGGCATCTTGTAATGCAGATGCAGTTTAGGAGAAATTGAAGCTGGGTCTCTACGTATATGTAGAGAAAAAATTGGACCCTGGGCAGAGCCGTGTGAGACAGATACTCTCCCTGAGGGGAGAGGGCACTGAGAACAGTTAGTCAGACAGATGGGAAGAAAGCAGTATCACGAAAATCAGGTCAACCAGGAAACTGATGAGTGAGATTTCATATAAAAAGATAGATTCTTCAGATTTTTAGAAACATGATATGGAGTGGTGGATTAAACACCAATCTTAGTCAGAAAGCTTTCTTTCTGCCACTAGTTTAGGCAAGCCATTTTCCCTGATGAGAACCTTTTAGAATAGAGACTTCTTACTTTTACTACCTTGCTCACAGTGCTGTTGTGAAAGCAATGCAATGTAAACCATTCTTAATTGTTCATTGTTGGAATAGAACATCTTTATTAGCTACATTTAATACCGAAGAATTTTAGGATAATGTAGGCAATCATTTGGCCATTTGTTAGATTGACTTCCCACACTTCATGCCCCACAGGTTATTGTCCTTTGACAGAAAAATATGGCTTAAGGAATCATTCCTGTCCTGGATAGATTATTCTCAAGTGACTGGAATTGCATTGGCAGACTTTTTATAAAGTGCTAGTTGTTATCATCATAATGATTATTATGTAATAATAGCTTAAATTTATATAGTGCTTCATGGTTACAAAGCCCTTTAAATGAATTTTTCTATGTGATTCTTACAACAGATGCGTGCATTAGGCACAGTTCTACAAGTAACAGTATCCCTCAGTTCACAGATGAGGAAATTGAGCTTCAGCAAAATGAAATGGCTAGCCCAAAACCACACAGCTGGTGATTGATAGACCTCAGACAGGTCTTTTTTTCCACTATACTATTCCATATTGCCTCTCAGAAGAATACTGCAACATTTCCAGAGTACTTGGGGAGGGAAAGAATGAAAGTTGTAACTTCACATCTTTATTTGACCACTAAAATGTTTGTAGTAAAAATGTCTGATAATTTTTTGCCATCTGACTCCCAAAACCCTGAAGCAGAAAGTTGTTCCCTGTGTTACAGATAAGAAAGCGAAGGTCCAGAAAGGTTAGACCTAATTCTTACACAAAATCACATAGGTAAAAACCAGTTAAGCCAATCCCAAGTCCCCTTACTCCAATTCAGTATTCTTTACTTGCTGCTTTACTTACCTGTGGAAGAATAAATATTGTGTTTAATTTCCAAGAATAGTATATTTAGCGGTTACTCAGTAACCACTTCTTTTATCTCTTCAATAAATTCCAAATTCTTCACCTAACAGTTTTAAATCCTAAAGTACTAAGCGTATGCTATTATTATTTAAAGGATAAGGAGGAATCTAATTGCTTCCAAGACAAAGGGAAGAGTTAGCTTGATTTAATGGGAATAGCTGGATTTGGAGTCAGAATATTAAAACCCCAGCTCTGCTACTTTACTATCAAGGTCAACTTGGAGAAGCATTCCACTCCTTATGTTGTGGATCACTTCTGTGATCCCTCCAAACTCTAAATCTGTAATCCTGTGAACAGCATAAGAACAAACAAGAAGACAAGAAACTAAGGGGCACATTTGAAGTACGGCAAGTCATCTGATTTGACTGGAGCCCAGGGTAAATGAAGAGAAAGAATCTGAGGGGGGAAAAAAAGTTGAAAAATTAGGTTGGGGGCAAATCGTGGAAGACCTTGAATGTTAGGTGAAGTGTTTATACTTTATTCAGTAGTTAATGGAGAATTAAAGTTTTCTTAGTAACTGTTTTCCATATTTGCTCTGACAGCTCCAGTCGGAACAAAGACCTGAGTTTGAGGATTTATGGGAAATTTGATACTCTAGAAACTAGTACAAGATGAGCATTGCTATTCTGTGGCATAGCAAGCAGACAAGTATACACACTATATAGCAATTCAACAGAGATTCAGCAATATACACAAGGCCAGGATCATTCCTATAAGGCAGGGAGATGTGTATTGTGGCAAAGATCTCGGTGGGAGTATACACTTGGAGTAAAGTCTCAGCAGGGAAGTTTTATACCTTAAAGATGAGCCAGTTTGAGAACAGGTAAATGATGTTAGATAGAGGAAGGGGTATTCCTAATCAGACCAAGAAGTGACGGGAAATTCCCTGGGTCACTTATCAATACCAGGCTCAGGTAGGGGAGTTTCCTTGAATGGGACTAGAAATTGGGTTAGGGCTTCCACTGGTAATCAGAGACCCCAGGAATGAGTGTTAGCATGCAGTGAGATCCTCACCCAGTCAGGAGCCATGATCATTTATATGTTTGATAAAGGGTCAGAATAAGTCAGGACGGTGAAAACATGTAGGCTGTTTGTTGTTGTTGGTATATTTGTGGCCATCAGAACCGCTTAACCTAAGTGATTTCATACTGAAGTCTTTAAACAATGCATTTCAAAAAAAAATCACAATTATCACACCATTAAAGACACCAAACTCAGAAATTAAATACAGTATTTATTTTGCCACAAGTAAATATGATGATAACATTTAAGAGGCTTACAAAATTGATTCCCCATGGAAGGTCTGTAAACTATGTAGTACAAGTATTATTAACACCTTTTAATGGATAAGGAAACTGAGACTTAGAATGGTTATATGACATGTCCAGAGTCAAACAGCTGGTAAATTTGAGAGTCAGACTTTGAATCCAGGTCTCCTGAGTCCAAATCCAGCTCTTTCCCCAGTAGTAATCTAACTAGTCCTGGCTTGACTTTTTCCTCCTTGAGTATGAGCAGGGTAATTGCTAGGACATAGACATGTACAGAGTTTTCACAAGTCACACCTGAAAGAAACTAACAAGAAGGCAACCAAAAAGGTAGTCTGGAGCAAACACATGCTGGCTGCTAAAATCCTAAACTGTCATGTACCTACCACCCCTCTCTTTTTCTGTAGTTAGAATGGGGTATGTCATTCATTTGCTGTAAGCTACAAATCCTCTCCTGTCATAAGAAATCTTTTTCTTTTTATGCATATGTAATTTTGAGCAGAAAAAAGCCTGGTGTCAAATTTAATCATGTATAAAGGAGGAAGTGTAAGTGAGAGAGAGAGAGAGTGTGTGTGTGTGTGTGTGTGTATGATATCAGTGTTTCCACTTCTGACAGAAGGAATCAGTCTTCCTTACATAGATGGTCCCTTAACACCTGCTCCATGCAGGGCAGGAGGTTGACTACAAATAGAAATTAGACATAATTGTAGCCCTTAAAAAACTTCAGTAATGAGTTCTGTGGGAATCAGGAAGACAAGGACACAACAAATGCATTCCAAAACATCACAAGTACATAAGAGAGTGCAGAGGAGGGAAGAGGGTGAGCTTCCAACAAAGGAGGAAGTCAGCCAGATACATGAAAGCATTCCAAAATCCATTGATCCTTATGAGCCTTAGAACATAGCTCATCTTACCTCTCCAGCAAGTGGGCAGGTAATCTAGCCTGTCTCTTGAGGAAGCCCTTTTCCCTTAGGAACAACTCCATGTGGTGCTCACTGTTTCTGCCCCTCTTCGATCTGACAGTCCTCCCACTCTGACTATCAGGACTGCCACTTGTTTACCTATGTGTCCTTGTATACTTCACTTAATTTCTCCAGACCTCAGTTTACTCATCTTTAAAATGAAGGCATTGGTCAATTGATCTCTAAGCTTCCTTCCAAGTTTAAAAATCCTTCCAGGGACACAGTGTAGTATAGTAGAAAAAGCCCTCGAGTCAGGAAAAAAACCAGTTTTTCAAATTTTACCTCTGGTATTTATTACCTTTGTGACCAGGAGCAAAACATTTCTGAGCCCCAGTTTCATCTGCAAAATAGAGATGATACTTTTAATATCTGTCTCACATTATCTTTTTTGATTAGGTTTAAATAAGGTAATGTATATAAATCACTCTGTAAACATCAAAGTGCTGTGTAAATATTAGCTTTATTATTAGCTTGTCCTTTGTTATCCCCTAAATCCAATCCTCCCACCAAATCACTTGCCTTCTTCCAGATGTACTCTAGCTTGACATTATCCCTCTGAAAATGTAATTCTTAATCTGCACATAATACTCCAGATGTATTCTGACTAGGACAATGGTCATTATTACTCCTTACGTCCACTGTTCTACATAGTATGCTTTTACTGTTGTTGTTTCATTTCAATCATGTCTGACTCTTCATAACCCCATTTGGGATTTTCTTGGCAGAGATACCAGAGTGGTTTGCCATTTCCTTCTGCAGTTTATTTTACAGGTGAGGAACTGAGACAAACAGGGTGAAGTGACATGTCCAGGGTCACAAAGCTAGTAAGTGTCTGAGGCCAGATTTGAACTCAGGAAGAGGAATCTTCCTGAATCTAGTCCTGGCACACTATCTACTGTGTCACCTACCTGCCCCGTGCAGTCCAAATGAATTTCTAAGTGCAGTCCAAAATCATATTTGCTTTGTTGGTTATTATGTCATGTTAATAGTAGGCCACCTAGATGGGCAGAGCCAAGATGGCGGAGTAAAAGCTGTGACTTGCTTGAGCTCTCCCCCAAACCCCTCCAAATAGCTGTAAAAAATAGCTCTAAAGAAATTCCAAAGCAGTAGAACCCACAAAAAGACAGAGGGAAACAAATTTCCAGTCCAAGACAACCTGGGTGGTTGATTGGAAAGCTATGTCGCGCTGGGCTGTGAGAGGAACGTAGTTTGGTGTGGGCACGCGGGCCTCAGCAAACCTGGAACAGACCTCAGAGGACTGAATCACAGACAGCTGTGGCGGTTTCCAGACTTCTCAACCCAGGAACACCAAAGACAGCTTAGAAGGTCAGTAGGAAAACTGTCTCTGCGGTGAGAGAGAAGCGCACTGTGGTCCCAGCCCCAGTCCCCAAGTGTGGCCCCGGGGTGGCAGCTGCCTCCAGAGCTTCCAGCCCACAGACTGAGGAGGAATCGAGTGGCTGATCAAAGGGGGATTGCAAGGATCTCTTTGCTGGTGCAGGATTCTCTTGCTTTGCCTGTGCTTGGATCTGGGTCACAGTTCTGGGTGGCAATCCTGGGGCAAGGAGGAGTACTGGCATGGTGGAGCTTGTAGTGGAGAGAAAACCTTCCTCACAGTTCCAGGACAGAAAAGAGTGCTTGTGGTCATTCATAGACCAGAGCACAGGCCAGGAAAGGAATAAACACCTCGCCCTTGATTGTACCACCTTGGAAAAACTGAAAATTTACAGGTCCCTAGAAGTATCTCTGAAAACAGCTACACAAAACCCCCAAAGCTTGGGACAGTACATTCTCTACTCTGGAAGCAGACTCCTACCTTAACAAAGAGTTTATAACTCAAGTAACTGGCCAGGATCATGAGCAAGCAGCACAAAAATGAGTCAGACCATAGAATTTTACTTTGGTGACAAAGAAGATCAAAATATATAACCAGAAGAAGACAACAAAGTCAAAGCTCCTACATCCAAAGCCTCCAAGAAAAATGTGAATTAGTCCCAGGCCATGGAAGAGCTCAAAAAGGATTTTGAGAAGCAAGTAAGAGAAGTACAGGAAAAACTGAGAGTGATGCAAGAAAATCATGAAAAACAAGTCAACAGCTTGCTAAAGGAGACCCAAAAAAACATTGAAGAAAGTAACACCTTAAAAAACAGCCTAACCCAAATGGCAAAAAGCTAATGAAGAAAAGAATGCCTTAAAAAGCAAAATTGGCCAAATGGAAAAGGAAGTCCAAAAATCTTACTGAAGATAATACTTTCTTAAAAATTAGAATGGAGCAATTGGAAGCTAGTGACTTTATGAGAAATCAAGATATTGTAAAACAAAACTAAAAGAATGAAAAAATAGAAGACAGTGTGAAATTTCTCATTGGAAAAACAACTGACCTGGAAAATAGATCCAGGAGAGAGAATTTAAAAATTATTGGACTACCTGAAAGCTATGATCAAAAAAAGAGTCTAGACATCTCTTTCAAGAAATTATCAAGGAAAACCGCCCTGATATTTTAGAACCAGAGGGCAAAATAGAAATTGAAAGAATCCTCTGATCACTTCGTGAAAGAGATCCCCAAAGGAAAACTTCTAGGAATATTGTAGCCAAATTCCATAGTTCCTAGGTCAAGGAGAAAATATTGGAAGTAGCCAGAAAGAAACAATTCAAGTATTGTGGAAACAATCAGGATAACTCAAGATTTAGCAGCTTCTACGTTAAGGAACCGCAGGGCTTGGAATGTAATATTCCAGGGGGCAAAGGAGATAGGATTACAACCAAGAATCACCTACCCAGCAAAACTGAGCATAATCCTTCAGGGTGGAAAATGGACATTCAGTGAAATAGAGGACTTTCAAGCATTCTTGATGAAAAGACCAGAGCTGAATAGAAAATTTGACTTTCAGATACAAGACTCAAGAGAAACATGAAGGGGTAAAGAAGAAAGAGAAATCATAAGAGACTTACTAAGGTTGAACTGTTTACATTCTGCGTGGAAAGATGATATTTGTAACTCATGAGACCTTTGTCAGTGTTAGAGTAGTTGGAGGGAAAAAATTTAGATAGATAGATAGATAGATAGATAGATAGATAGATAGATAGATAGATAGATAGATAGCACAGGGTAAGTTAAAGATGAAGGGATGATATCTGGAGAATAAAATTAAGGGGTGAGAGAGGATTATACTGGGAGAAGGAGAAAGGGAGAAGTAGAATGGGGCAAATTATCTCACATAAAACAGACAAGAAAAGGCTTTTACAGTGAAGGGGAAATGGGGGCAGGTGAGAAGGAATGAGTGAATCTTATTCTCATTGGATTTGGCTTAAGGAGAGAATAACATACTCAAGTGAGTATGGAAATCTATCTTACCCTACAAGAAAATAGGGGGGAAGGGGACAAGAAAGCAAGAGGATGATAGAGGGGAGGACAGATTAGGGGAGGGGGTAATCAGAAGCAAACGCTTCTAAGAAGGGACAGGCTCAAAAGAGAGAATAAAATAAATGAGGGGCAGGATAGGATGAAGAGAAATATACTCAGTTTTTCACAACATGACTATTATGGAAGTGTTTTGCATGACTACACATGTATAACCTGTATCGAGTTGCTTGCTTTTGCAATGAGAGTGGGTGGGGAGGGAAGGAGGGAGAAAATTTGGAGCCCCAAATTTTAAAAACAAAAATTTTTTTTAAAATTGTTTTCACATGCAACTGGAAAATAAGATATACAGGAAATGGGGTATAGAAATCTATTCTGCCCTACAGGAAAATAGAAGAGGAAGGGGATAAGAGAAGGCAGGAGAGATAGAAGGGAGGGCAGATTAGGAGAAGGGATATTCATAATACATGCCATCTTGGGGTGGGGGGAGGGACGAGATGGGGAGAAAACTTGGAACTCAAATCTTGTGGAAGTGAATGTTGAAAACGAAAAATTAATTAATTAAAAATTTAAAAATAATAGTGGGCCACCTACCTTCTAGGATCAGATGGAAATTGAGGGGGTGGGAGAGAGAAAGGAGAAAGAATAACAGTAATAATAATGATAATAGCATTTACGTAACACCTTAGGGTTTACAAAGCCCTTTGCAAATAATATCTCATTTTGGCCTCACAAAAACCCTAGGAGGCAAGTATTGTTATCTTCGTTTTACAGAAGAGAAAACTAAGGCAAACAGGCTGAATCATTTGGCTAATAAGTACTTGAGGCTGGATTTGAATGTAGGTCTTTCTGACTCCAAGTTCGGTGCTCTGTTACCCTACCAAACTGCCTAATGTGTTTCACTATTATGAGTTACATCTTTGGACTGTCTTACATCCTTACTCATTCACCAGACAAAATTGAACCCCATGGTATCCTTTCCCAGAATCTTCTCCATTTAAGGTCAATCTGACAAGTGACTGTCAGCAGCAGGCCTGTTATAGGAATCTGGTTTCTGAAACCCAAAAGGTTATTTAATCAGGAAAAATGAAAAATGAATTATTATAATTTGCTATTTATATCTGACTCTCTTATCCAGATATTCATTTTGACTCTCCATTTCACTGAGATCATATTGTCATGGTGAAGTACTATTAACTGTTTCCAGGTCTAATCAGGACTGACTCAGAGTCTTAAGGTCTACTGGCCAGTGAAACAAGTATGGTCTTAGCTGTAACATAGAGGAGCCTGACAAATCACCTTACAGTCTCCTTAATTTCTTTTCAAAGAGAAAATAATGGGAGGAAAGGAAAGATGTAATTCTCTTGAAAAACACCCTTTTTTAGTGACTATTTTGATTAGTAGTCTCTTTAGAAGTATAATTAGGAAATATCATGAGAAAAGTTGGGTAGCCTTTGGCAGATTATAGGGACCCATCTTGTGTATGTGAGTATTGAAAATGGGAAGTTCTCACTGACTTAAGTTAGATGGGTCTTAAACAGTAGTTCTGTTTCGTGGGTTCTGAGGTATTAGGGCACAGAACTAGGACTAGTGGTGGAAGTTAGCAGTTTGGGCTCTTGTTATCTAAAACTTTCTAATAATCAAAGATATCAAAAAGTGGAATAAGTACCTTTCTTAGGTAGTGAGTTCCCCATCACTAGAGGTCTTCAAGGAGAGGCCATATACTTGTCTGGTATGTTATAGGAAGTCACAGGTACAGTTTGAAATAGACAAAGTCTGAAATACCATGCAGCTCTGAGATTTTGTAATTCTTCAGTTTTAGATCTGGAAGCTAAGGAAGCTAGGTCATGTTGATACGGTGAATTCATTGCTGCATGCTTCTCACTAGGGGGAGCCTCATCCCTAGTTTTCCCCCCACATGCCATTATCTTGCCAGACTAATAGCAAGTTGCAGCAAGAATTATGTTCTGGCCAGAGTTCTAATTTGTTTGCGTTTATTTTCCATTCCTCCATATTGATCTCTTAGGATTGTTTATCCATTTACCAGCTATACAAGTGTTTTATATAGGTGCTTTCTATGGGTATCATGTAGAAATTCAATAAATACTCAGCCATTGGCCTTAAACCACAGTAGATCAGGGTTTAAAGCTGACCTATGCCTTAAGCTTTGTGGCCTCCCCAGAAGTGTTTAATGGGTGTCTTCCTACAGCCTAGAACCAAAGCTGACACTGCTTGGGCAGAATCCAAGACTCCATTAATAAAAGTTCTGATTGAGGCAGGTCTAGATAGTAGCAGTAAAACTGGGTGAGAGGCACATGTAGAACGTTACCACCCTGTGGCAATGTTTCACATTTCTATACCGTTGACAAAGCAATTTTCCTATGATAGCCATGTGAGATAGATAATCCAGGTATTATCTCCATTTAACAGATGAGGAAATTGAGGCTTCTAGGGGGCAGCTAGGTGGCAGTGGATAGCACACCGGCCCCGAAGTCAGGAGGACCCGAGTTTAAATCCGGCCTCAGACTAAACACTTGACACTTACTAGCTGTGTGACCCTGGGCAAGTCACTTCACCCCAGTTGCCTAAAAACAATAATAAAATTGAGGGTCTTAGTGGTAAACTGAAAAGAATAGTTCTTAACAGAGCAGGGACTCCAGCCCAATAGACTATTAGCTCCAAGTCAGAAGTTCATTCTATCATATCACACCTTACTACGTCTAAATCAAATATCCACTGGGTGGAGCAAAGACTGAATAGACATGAATCATGGAATGATTTATGACAGCAAATCAAGGGCTAGATTTTATGATATATAATCAACATAGAAATTTTTAAAAAGGCAGTCGCATTTTGAATTGAGGTAATCAAAGATTGTTTCACCCCCTACATGCCTTCGCATTGGCCATTCCCTAACTGGGTGTTCCTAAGGCTCTCTTCTTTGCACTTTGATTTGGTGACTCCACCAGCTCCCGTGGGTTTAATTACCTTCTCTATGCAAGTGATTCTAATACCGCTTCACCGGTGTTGGACGTTGCTGACAGGACGTCCCATAGATATCTCAAACCCAACATGTCTAAAACAGAATTCATCATCTTTCCCCCAAAACCAACCCCGATCTGAATTTATTTCTGTTAAAGTTTTAATAAAGAATTAAAGGGAATGCATATAGGCCATGGATTAGAGAATCATAGATTTCGAGTTAGAAGAAAAGACAGCTTAAATGACTTGTCCCAAGTCACACAGGTAACAAGGATTTAAACCCAGACCCCATGACTACAAATCCAGCACCTATTTGGAAGAAGCAAAACAGAAAAAAAGAGAGTTATGTTGAAGTTTTTCTGTTTACTTAAAGCTAAGAGACAATGATATGTCTTTGACAGCATAAGGGAAGAAGCCAGTGGAGACGTTAAAGGTAGTGGAAAAGGGAGGAGGTATATGAAAACAGGAACTTCTATAACACAAAAAGGGATAGGATTCAAAGTGGAATATATATGCCAGAGGGTATATATGTCTTACAGCGTTGAAGTTATTCTAGTTACAGCAGAGGTATCAGGAAAGAAATCTTACCAAGTAAATCAACCTCTTTTCAAATGAAAGTGGAAACTCCACATATAATTACACTTGGTAGGTCAGAACATTCAGACTCTTGCATATACAATCATCCTAATGTCTGCCCCCCCAAAAAAAAAACCCCAACAACGATAATCATTTTTACAGTAGTATTCCTAAGCTGGCCAAAGTTCATCTTCCATTTGTACCAGAATATCACACAATCTTGAGTTGAAAGGGAATTTGGAGATTTGCTAGTGTAGATCATACCTGGGCATGAACATACACTCCGGCATCTCTAACAAATGGTCATCCAGCCTCCACTCGCAGACCTGGAGTCAATATTTTGGAACCTCCTGAGGCCTCCCTTTCGCTTTGAGAAAACTCTCATTGTCACAGAGTTCTATGATGATCTAAAATTTATCCTCTGAAACGTTCACCCACTGCTCCTAGTTCTGCCCTCTGGGGCCAAACCAAGCAAGTGACAGCCCTTCAGATACTTGAAAACAGTCGTCGCTCTTTGCCCCGAGCTTTCTTATTGCCTCACATCTAGCCTGTTGCAGTAGCCTTCTGGTTGACTTCCCTGCTTCAGCTCTCTCCCCATTCCAGTCCATCCTCCATGCGGCTGCCCACATGAACCTACTAAAGGTCACGTCTGACCATCTTAGCCACTCTTCCCCACACCATCCCCACTTCTCCCCCATTCAGTAAATGCCAGTGACTCCTTCTTACCTTCAGGAGCACATAGTTAAAATCCTCTGTTTGGCTTTGAAAGTTCTCCATAACTTGTTCCTTTCCTGCCTTTCCAGTCTTTTTATACCTCACTCCTCTAACCCTTGCCACACTGTGTGATGCAGTGATGCTGGACTCCTTGCTGTTCTTTGCACAGTACACTCCATTTTCTAGCTCGGTGCCTTTTCACTGGCTGTGCCTCCTGCCTAGTATTCTCTCCCTCCACATGTCCACGTCCCTTAAGTCCCTGCTAAAAACCCTTCTTCTACAAAGAAGCTTTTCCTAGGCTCCCTTCGTGCTACTGCTGTCCCTCAAAGACTACATCGAATTTACCCTGTATATATCTTGTACGTATGCAGCATGTTGTTTCCCTTCTTAGAATGTCAGCTCCTTGAGGACAAGGACTCTTTTTTGCCTTTGTATCTCCAGCATTGGTGAAGTGCCTGGCCCATGTGGCTGCCGTTCAATTGTTCAATCATGTCTCACTCTTCGTGACCCCATGGACCACACTGTCCAGGAGGTTTTCTTGGCAAAGAAAATGGAGTGGTTTGCTATTTCGTCCTCTATTCTTGGCCCATAGTAAATATTAATAAATATTTATTGACAGGTTGACTGCCTCCAGGGCAAACATCCCCACTTCTTTCAACAGATTTTCTTACGGCATAGACTACAAATGTTTTACCATCCTAGTTACCTTCCTTTGGACCTACTACAGTTTGTCAATGCCCCTCCCAAGACAAAGCACCCGAAAAATTGAACATAATATTCCAGATGTGATTTGACCAGGACAGAGGAGAACAGGACTCTCATTTCCTTTGTTCTGGATGCTGCACTTCAATAGATGTAGCTTAAGGTGATGGTAGCATTTTTGGCCACCATGTCTAATTGTGAACTTGAATTGAACTTGCACTTCACGAAAATTTCCACATCTCGTTTTGCAAGAACTATGTGCATATGTTATTTTCTGATATGTCTGTACATTTGTCCTTTGATCTCTCATAGATTAGCCAGAAGAAGTTAAAAAAGTATGAAAAAGAATATCATACCATGAGGGAGCAGCAGGCCCAGCAGGAAGACCCCATTGAACGATTTGAGGTATCGTCCTGAGGAATTCAGTGTAAAATCCGGTCCATCTGCCATGCCTTGTTTATTTCATTTTATAAAATTGTGCCTCTTTTGTCTTTCAAGTCACGACTAGCATTGTTTCCAGAGTTTACTCTTTCTAGGTTTAGTTTTCAGATTAAGCTTTCAAGAATCCATTTAGCAAAGCAAAGAAAACAGCTAACAGCCCTGAGTCTTGGAATCCACTGACCTTCCTATCATAATTAAGTAATAATAAATAGCTACTTGACCAAGGTCACTTGACTTAATTAAATATTTCTTTCTGGAAGTAGAAAATTGGAAAAGGGAAGTGGTTCTTATTCTTAGGAATCATTCCAGGATAAGGCAGGTTTCTGATAGGACCCCCCGAACTGAGTTTTTATTTACAAAATGTTTTAGTGGCTTTCTCAACATAGAACAAGTTGTGAGAAACTTTTCCTTTCTGCCATTTGTGTGTTCATATCTCCTCACTTCCCAGCGGGAAAATAGGCGCCTCCAAGAAGCTAACATGAGGTTGGAGCAAGAAAATGATGACCTGGCCCATGAGCTAGTAACCAGCAAGATTGCATTGCGTAAGGACCTGGATAATGTAAGTTTTACCAAACTTATATGGAATTAGCATATATTAAAAGGCTTAGTTTGTTTTTTAACATGTCTAAATCCTTGAATGACTATAATGATTTTTCTACTTATCTAGGAGCATTTAAATTCCTGCTCCTGGCCCAATTTGAAAATATTATGTCTTTGTTCCCAAGATACATCCCTTTGGAACTTAAATTCACCCCTTCCCCCCACTTTGCATATGGTCCTACATACCTAACCTAGCTGCCTGTTCTCTGACTTTTTTATGTATTGTTCTTTGGTTTCATGTTTTATTATCAATAAAATTTGTCAGTACTGAAAAGAATCCGTTACTTCATTGGCCTAAGTGCTTCTTCTACTGCTGTACATCATAACACCTCCACACCTTAGTTACATAATCTTCATGAGTTAATATGGAAAAAAATCATCACCTGGTGGCCATCATTCTATCTCAAACCACCATTTATCTATGCTGGTTCTTGGGTGACAGACATACTGTCTATTCCAAATCCACTCAAAGCCTTTATACCCTGCAGGGTCCTACCAAAGCAGGTATTGCCTTGGTAACTTTCCGGAGCTCATATCAGCACTAGAGGGGACTGTGGGTTTGAATTATTAATCACAGTCGTCTCCTGAATTCCTTCCACACTGGTGGCTCCTAGGGATGAAAAATATTTAGTCCACTATTTATCCTGCCTGCTATATGCTGATTAAGTAAGGATTTCTAGTTGAACTGCTGCCAAGTGCCCTGTCAGTTTGAAATTTGCTCTGGTACTTTCCATTGGCAAGATGTAGACTTTACCTTTCCTCTCCCCCTGTTTTTGGAACATCTTCCAGTGGTGGTACTTCTGGCACTGTGGCGGTCCGCATATAGCAAAAGCTCCTTTGGAAATAGCAGCTGTTATGATTGTGGATATAGTTACAGAATCGTGTGTCCAGAATTACTTTATACTCAAAGTGGATCCTGAGCAACCTGGAGCTTCAAGGACAGAGGCCTGGGGAAACCCATGCGTGTTCCTTGTACCAGTAGTTGGAGGCCCTCAGTTTGAAGCAACATCTGCATGGAGCCAGGGGAGAGAAATTGTGGTGCCAAGGCTGAGTTTTCCTCAGTACTTTCAGTGTCAGCAGGCCCCAGGATCTTGCTTCATATGTCAGGATACTACCCTCTAGTTTGAGGTTGTGGCTGATTGGGCTAATTCCCAGTATGATGATTCTGACCCCTGTACCCCAAGAAGGAGAAACATTTCCTGGACCCCTGCCTTGCCTAGTGAGTGGTGTGAGGAGTAGCAGGTCAGCAGAGAGTGTTGAGTAGTGTGTGGTTAGGGAGGCCAAGGAGCAGACTTCAGAGCCTCAGGAGAGAGACCCTGACCTCCCTGAGCCTATGTCCTCATTTGTAAATATGGAGAGGCCTTAGATTTATCCAGGTTTACAAAGCACTTTTTCCCTTTTTGATTCCTCATTAGTACTCCTTTTATTAAGGGGATTTGTTCTGTGAAGTTTGGATTCAGTCAAAGGGCCGCTTTAGGGCCACATGTGGCCTTGAGGCCGCAAGCTCCCCACCCTTGCATGAGGAAGCTGAGCTTCAGATATGTGAAGTGATTTTCCCAGGATCCTGCAGACAGTAAGAGTAGTGACAGGGACCTCTGACTCCAAGACCAGGGATGTATCCCACAGCATACATCCCAAAGCAGTTTATGTGGATCTCTAATTATTATTAACATTCAGGGTGGTAGAGAACATTCCATGGGTAGGTAAAACTAAGGTGTTCTTTCTTGTTCCCAGAGTGAGTGGGCTTTTGCCTCTTAGATATAAGAGGCAATTTATCATTTGGTTCCAGCTGGATGTAGCCTGAGCCATTGTGTGTTGGCCAGAAATTGACAGTCTAATGGTAACATTACCATCTCACCAGCTTAAAAGTGGATTGAGGTTTTTGTTCTTGACTTCTGTGCCAAAGAAGTGTTTTTATGCTACAGGTTTTTATACTGATCCCAAGAGGACAATATTACTCTTACAATGACTTCCAAACTTTACCATCACCCCCCCCAAAAAAAAAAACCAAACAACAACAACCTATTTTCTACTCCTGGCATCCCACTCACAGAGTTTGGTTAACAGTATTGCATTACATCTGTGATCTCATCAGTGCATAACAATAATATCTCACTTATATCGTAAGGCTTTTGGCACACAGGGTAGATTGCATTCTGCAGCATTTGAGGGAGTACCTGCATAAATCAGATCCTTACCAGCCAGTCATAGTCATGAGGAATGTTATACCCATTTTAAACACGAGGGAACTAAGGCTCAGAAAGGTTAGTTAATTGGCTGGTTTGTAATACCAGAGTTAAAGAGAGTCATCAATCAAAGGTCAGATGTGCAAAGTTGGTGCTAGCTGATTTTTATGCAAAACTGAATGAGAAATAAAAATTATCCCTAAAATATCCAATACTCTCGCAGCGTGATCATCCATCTCTGACTCAAAGACATCCTAGTAAGTCAGAGAGAGGGCATCTGCCTGAATCTTGTGCCTTTCCTCATGTCAGTACCATGTCCTGTTGCTCTTCTGCTCCTGCTTCAGATGAGGAGCACTGAAAAGCTGGAGGAAATCGTTCAACACTGATTCTTACTGAAGTGTGAAGAGGAGAGCTAAAGGGACAGCAGCCTGTGTCCCCAAGAATGCATTCATTCATCCTCCCCCCTCATATTGAGCGGGGGACCTGAGATCCTGTCACTTAACTGTAATTCAAAGTCAGTGGGGTCTCAGAACCATTTGGAAACTGGGTTCTCTTACAAGATGACAGTGTCTTCTTGGTACTCTTGTCAGTCAGTGCTTCTGTCTCCTCTCTTGTCCTCCCTACTCCCTTACTTCCAAAACACAGAAAACTGATATTAAGCATTTCTGGAATTTCTCCCCATTAGCAAAATTATCTTCCATCTCTTTTGTCATTTCTTTCTGATTCGTTTCTGAGAAGGAAAGGCACTGTGAATAGAGTAGGAAGATGCAGCTTCACATCCCAGGTTCGTTATCTGTCACTATGTTAGGCAAGTCACTTAGGCTCTGTGAGCCTCAAGTTTCCTTGTTGTAAAAGGGACCTGATGTGACAGGATCAATGTAGGAAAAGTATTTGGTAAGCCCTAAAGTACTCTAAAGATTTGATTTGTTGCTGTTGGGCTTTCTCCTGAATATCCTTAAAAGCCTTCGGACAGTAATGAGTCTGCATCTGTGCAGCATATCAGTTGATCCTTGGGAGTTGTCATCAGTTTTTGGTAGTCCCAACAATATATGCTTGTCTCTCTGAGGGAAGAATTGATTGATGTTAACTGGGTTGGGGGAAATGATTCTCATTGATCTCAAGGTTTTGGTGTGTGTTTGTTTGTCTCAAGGCAGTCATCAGTTGAAGTTCTCTTTTCAGTAAGCATCCTGCTTTGGTTTTCTGCATCCTTTGAATATACTCACCAAGATATGACTCTGATATTTAGAAAAGGGACTTGTGGCCATGCTACCAAAGAAGAAAGCATTCCCTTCCAACAAGGTACTAGTATAGTCCTCCCTCATCAGCACTTTGACATCAGTGAGTGAGATGCTGTGGGTGTCAGACTTTGGAAGTGCTCAGTACCAGAGAGGAGTCTAGATGTTTTATAATGCCCACTGCTGCCAGGCTTTATGTTCCCAAAGGTCATGATTATTTCTATATGGTTTCTCCTCACGTTCAACTAAGCTTTTATTTAAGCAAGTTTTCTAAATGCTAGAAAGGAAGGTGGGTTTCAGTAGTCTAGGTTATTACAGATATTTTCTGGTGAAATTAGGCAGGCAGCTTTCAGTATTTCTTATGTGAGGAAGGAAAAGTATTGGGTCTGTAGTACAAAACAGAGCAAAATTTCTTCCTTCTGGCTGTTGTTTCCTTGATTTCAGGTTCTCTTCATTTCCTTTTCAATTACAGCTTGTATCCTGTGATGATTTCCCTGTGCTTCTTGCCTCTCACTCACCTCTCATGTATAGTTACCCAGTCTCGTTTGTGTCTCCAAAATATAACTTACATCTGGCACCTTCTCTTTCACCACAGCTAGATTTTTGCCGTAGCCAACTAATAGTTATTTCTGTTTGTCTTTCCCCACCCAAACGGGCCCTTCATTTGTTATTAGATCAGTCTTCATTATGTAGAGAAAGAGCTGACCATGTCTTTCATCTGCTCAAAAATTTTTAGTGGCTTACTATTGACACTGAAATAAAGTTCAAACTCCTTTGCCTGGCATTCAAAGCCCTCCACAATTTGGCAACAGTCCTACCTTTCCTCTATTATTATTGCCAAATATGTGCCACATATTTTATATTTAAGCCAGACTTTCTGTGCTACCTCTACACACACACACACACACACACACCTCTCTTTCCCATCTCCATGTGTTTGCCTCAGGCAAATGCCCTTCCTCCCCTCCTGTGCCTGTTGAATTGCCACCAGTCCATTAAAACACCATTCAGTTATCCCTCAGACTTTCTGTCCCTTTCTAATATGTACAAGTACAGTTTGTAGTTCACTTCAGGAAGGAGCCTTTCTCTCTTGCATATTTAGTTATTTTCAGCCTTTATATGAAGTTCTATATCTTTTAGGCTCAGTTTCTCATGATAATAATTTTTTTCTGATGTGATAAAACTTGTTCAGCCCTCATTCTTGGATCAGCTCTTGAATATCCATATGCAAAGTTTTGTTTTTCAAGCAGACTATTAGAAAGTAAAAAGACACGAGTTTTCATCCAGGGAAATGAGTGGGAACTGAAAAGTCCCAGATCCTCTCATGATCAGATGGAAGAAATCAGCAGAACAAGAAGCCGTTCTTGGGTGATGAGCAATGGGGCCATTCCTTCACTAGGCAAGAGTCAAGAAAACTTTACTTTGCGCAGAGGCAGGAAGCCTGGGATCTAACCCCTACCTCACCACTAAGCAGTTGTGCAGCCTTCAGCAAAAGGCACTTCCTTCTTCCTCCTTGGCTTCCATTTCCCTGTCTTTAAATCGAGTGTTAAATGAGATGATTTTTCAGCTCTAACTTTCCACGATTCTCTGACAACCCACGGTGCAATATGTCTGTGTTGCAGGCCGAGGAAAAGGCAGATGCCCTGAATAAGGAGCTGCTGATGACCAAACAGAAGCTGATTGATGCAGAGGAAGAGAAAAGGCGACTAGAAGAGGAGTCTGCTCAGGTGACTGGTATCTCAGGGCCCCCAGATTCCCTCCCCCACCCCAGCCTTCCTGCACCTGGAAAGCAAAGGAATGTGGGAGCAGTGTAGGGTAGAGCAGAGAGAACATTGGATCTGAGGACAAGAGATGAGGTTCAAGTCCTGCCTGGCCTACTTAGTAGCTATGGAAACTTGGGCAACTTACTTTTCCAATCTTAGCTTCAAATTTCCTCATCTGTGAAATGAATAGGATTACAAGCTCGTTTCTAGCTCTGACATTCTATATCCTAAACATTCCTTGTTTTAGAATCTTGTCTACTCTTAAGAATCTAGCTCTAAGCTTCCTCTGAGGTGTCAGTCTACATTCTAACACCCTGTCGGACTATAACTGAGGACTAAAAGGAAACCATAGAGGGCAAGCACTGTATGTCCTGTTGGCATGGGGAAAACCTGAGACAGCTGGATTATGTTTCTCTCCAAAGGCTCTATCTATTTACTGCTTGAAGCCTAATAGTCCTTAATAATTAAAACTGGAAAGGAGATAGTAGGTCAGTGTCCATTCTTTCATATGACAAGAAAAAATTACTGTAGCCCCATGTTTGCTTCTTTGGAGCCTTATGTGAAGTGACATGAAGCAGCAGACTAGGAATTTTCAGAACTAGACTTGGATCGTAGCTCTGTGAATGGCTGTGGCTGACCTTAGGCAAGTCTCACCCCACCCTTCTGGGCCTGTTTCATCTGTAAAATTTGGGCTAAGTGATGTCTAAGGTTCCAACAATGGCATTCCTAATTCTGTGACAGGTGCACAGAAAGATAGACATAGGTATCCTTGTTGATCTGGCTGAGGACCCCTTGCTCTCTCGCAGATCTTTGATACCAGCAGTGCACATGACAACCCGTCTGTGCCTTTTCCTATGTAACTCTTGTTGACGGCCTTCTGTAGCCCCTGAGCGGGGACTGGGGAAGAGGGGGTGCAGTCCAGCGGATGTACTGAGGCCTTCCATTAAGGCTCTTGCAATTGCATGTGTACACAAACAGCACTCGAGTTGTCAACTTCTTCAGCCTACCTCTTCCTACATGGCTCTCCCATCTTTTAAGATTACACATTTCATGGAAAACTGATCTTGTATACCACTTTTTATGTTCCACTTAAAATTAATTTACTTTGAAAAACTCTTCAGAGTTCACCCTCAGGCAGATGTGCAACTAATTGGTTAAGTATCTTTTGCTACTCATCCTCATTCTTGGCTGTTTCTTCATTAATAAATAATAACAAATTAATAAAAATAAATTAATTAATAAACTAATAAACATCTCCTGAGAATTCAGAGAAGAGGAAAGAAGTGAAATGCCAGCCTTTATCTTATCTACCCCTTAGAACTTGATGTTTACAGCTGAGCAAGGCTGAAAAAGACAACCCATGGGCCATTGTAGATGGTGCCCAAAATCTGAAGCAGAGTTTCAGATTTTTTATATTATTCCAACCCTTCCCATCCCCTTCTAACAGACTGCCCCTTTGGCATCCTCACTTTTTCACTTATTTTCAGTCTCTCCTTCTGTACTGACTTCTCCCTACCGCCCACAAACATGCCCATAATCTCCACCATCCTCAAAAAACCCTCACTTCATCCTTCCATCCCCACGAAACAATCATCTCATATCTCTTCTATCCCTAGTTGCCAAACTTGAAAGGCCATCTGCAGTACATTCCTCCACTTTCTTGTGTCACTCTTTTCTTAATCCCTTACAATCTGGCTTTTAACCTCATCATTCCACAGGAATGAGAGTATCATTCCGCTGTCTCCCAAGTTGCCACTGATTTCTTAGTTGTTAAATCCCATATCCTTTTCTCAGTCCTCACTTTTCTTTACGTCTCTTCAACCTTTGTCACAGTTAATCACTTTCTTCTCCTTGATACTCTCTTCTCTAGGTTTTTGGGACACTGCTCTCTTCCGGTTCTCCTCCTACATTCTCCTTTGCTGGATCCTTATCCAGGTCCCACTCTCTTACCATGAGTGTGTCCCACAGTGATCTATCCTGGGATCTATCCTGGGCTGCCTTCTCCCTTTGTACTACTTTACTTGGTGATCTCATCAGTTGTCATAGATTTAATTATCATCTCTCTCCTAATGATTGTCAAACCAACCTATTTCTTCCCAGCGTCTTTGCTGACCTCCAGTCTCACCTCTTGAAATGTCTTTTAGACATTTCAAACTGTATATCCAGTAGACATCTTAAACTCATCATGTCCAAAACCAAACTCATTATCTTTCCCCCTAAACCCTGTACCCCTCTTAACTTCCCTGTTACTGTCAAGGGCAACACCATCCTCCTAGTCTCTGTGGCTTGCAAACCAGGTATCATCCTAGACTCCTCACTACCTCATATTCAAGCTGTCGCCACTGTCAATTTTACCTCTACAGTGTCTCACCCCATTCTTTTTTCTCTGATGTTGCTTCCCACCCACACCCACCCCAGATGCAGGTCCTTTATCACCTCACATTTAGACGATTGCAATAGCCTGCTTATGGGTCTGTCTGCCCCAGGTGTCTCCCCACACCAGTCCATCCTCCATTTAGCCATCAGTGATTTTCCTAAAGCCCAGGTCCAACTCTGTCACCCTCCAACTCAATAAACTTCAGGGGCTCCCTGTTGCCTCCGCAGTCATCTATACAAAATCCTATGTTTGGCATTCAAAGGATAAGATAAACCTATCACCACCACCTTTCCAGTCTTCTTATATCTTCCTCCCCAGCACATATTCTTTGGTTCAGTGACACTTATCTTCTTGCTATTCCTTCTTCTTCTGCTGGCTTCCTTCAAGTCCCAAATAAAATTCTATCTTCTAAAGGAAACTTTTCCCGCCCTTTCTTAATTCTAGTGCCTTTCTTATTTTTCCTGTTTTTCCCTCTACGGCTTGTTCGTACATATTTGTTTACCCCATGAGATTGTGAGTTCCTTGAGGACAAGGACTGTCTTTTGCAAACCCTTTCTGTGTCCCTAGTACTTGGTAGGCATTTAATAAATGTTTATTGACCAGGTGAATATGGTTTGAGCTAATAACCGCTTTCCCCCCTACTGACTTAAGGGACAGGATAGTTGTCTATACCAAAAATTGATAATAATAACACCCATTTCCATAGTGTTTGGAGGTATATGACAGTTTTTCTAATCACAGACCTTGGGGAGTGCGAGTATTATCACCGTCATTATCATTAATAATAATGACTCATTTATAAAGAGCTTTAACGTTTCCAAAGTGCTTTCCCCCCAGAGCCCTGGAACTATATAAATGCAGTTATTATCATCATCTCCATCTTACAGGTGAAGAAACTAGAGCCCAGGGATGCAAAGTGACTGTCCATTTAGGACATAGTGGGCTTTGGACTCAGTTTGATGTCATCTTTCTCCAAGTCTATGGCTTTTTTCTCTCTAGAGTCCTGCAGAAGAGGTCACATAGATCTTGGTGGTAGTTATATGCCCAATTTCAGGACTTTGTTTATTCCCTTTTTACTTTTTTCCTGCAGCTGAAAGAAATGTGCCGTCGGGAGCTGGACAAAGCAGAGTCAGAGATTAAAAAAAACAGTTCCATCATTGGTGATTACAAGCAGGTATGTTCCACTGGTCTGCTGATACTACCTTCTCCTCTAGAGAATATTGTTATTTTTACTATTATCTCCATTTTACAGATGGTGAGACTGAGACTCAGAGGGGTTAAGTGACTTGTTCTAGGTAACACAGCTAGTTAGTGCTGGTACCTGAGATTCAAACACAGGCCTATTGACTCTAAATCCAGTGCTTTTTACACTTGCTGTCTTAGCTTGTAAACTCTTTACTCATCTCTGTTCTGTTAACACTGGTTAGATACACGTCTAGGGGTAGACTCTTAGAATCTGAAACTTTGTCTTTTCCCTCTGGACTGGCTTGATTTCATTTACATGAATATATAGTAGTAGTCGTTTTTTCCTTTATTGTGCCTCCTCATTCAGCTTTGTCTGTTTAGCATATTTTCATGGATCATGTAGGCCTTGCCCTCAGAGGACATGAGAGTAGTGTTAACGCAAATAAGGGAACTTACATTTTGAATGTTCCCACTTTTGTCCCCCTCGTGATACCCCTGAATAGCTGTCATCTTCCCCCCTGCAATTATCTCTGAATGTTCTACTGCCCAAGTTTGGCTTTGAGTGAGTCCCAAGCTTAGCTTGCACAGATGATTGTAATGCTTCAAGTATTTCATGGATTGTGTTCCTTTAGATTTGTTCCCAGTTGAGTGAGAGATTGGAAAAGCAGCAGTCAGTGAATAAAGCAGAAATTGAGAAAATTCGGGTAAGTGGCTTTCTTTAGTGTATTGGTACAATTTGCTTTTAATTTAAGGCAAAGAATTTCTGAACTTTATTTACAGTACTTTATTCATTATAAACTACTAGGCAGGACAGAGAATGGCAATGACATTTTCCAGTGATGAGGAATGGAAATAAAATTGAGAAAATTGAGTGTAAACCTTACTTCCCATGGGGCAGGACCATGAATACTTTAACTATTAGGGGTTGCAACGTTATAAGGCCCTTGGGGAGCAGAATCACAGAATGTTAGAAAAGGAATGGACCTGAGAACTTAGCATGTGAAAACACAGAACACTCTGTTAGAGATGGAAAAGACTTTGGACTAAGAATGGTCGCGGCTAGAGGGACCCATCAGAACTGGTTAAGTCCAATTCCCCGAACAGATTATGACACTGAGACTTAAAAATACAGAGCTGATAAATGTTAAGAGCCAGAACCAGAACTTAACTTCTATGCTTTCTATTGAGTTCTTTCCTACTAGGTAAAGACTTAACTTTCTTTTTCGCTGGATTAGCAGTCAGGGAACTGTTTACCTCCCAGCTCTGTCAGAAATTCATTATATGACCTCAAAGAAGTCACTTCTCTGGTTTCCTCATTTATCAAAAGAAGGGGTTAAACTAAAGGACCTTTAAGATCCCTTCTAGCTGTAATTTCTATGACAAATCAGAAAAGATTATTTCACAGAAGGTAGGATCATTTTGTTGAACTCAAAATGGTGTCACATTGCTATATTATATCAGACATGATTATTAGAAATTCACTCATGAAAATGGAACCTGTTACTAGTGTATATAGAAGGGGCGTATTGTGCGTGTGTATGTGTACACATGCTACATACACAGATACACATACGCATCTCTATTATCTATCTATCCATCTATCGATCTGTCTGACAAAGAAATAGTGTGGCCTAATGAGTACTTGCTGGTGCTCACGTTGTAATTTGTAGGGCCTTCAAGAACTTAGAGTGACCTCCATACCAAAAGTGGGCATAGGTAGATGACCCCTGCAGAGGAAAAACTGACAAGCTTATTAAATCATGGTACTGATTTGAGATTTCATAAATTGGGGTTTACTTGGTCGACTGCTTCCTGCAGGGCTGTGCCGTTATAAAGAAGGGTGCCATTTGGGTCAGGAGGACTCATAGAACCTCTGAGCCATAAGGGCCTCAGGGCTCTGGCCTAACTCAGACGTAAACAGAAACATTCTCTAAAATATTGCAGACAATGGGTCATCTCCTTGCAAACAGCAGATCCAGGACTTTTGAACTCAGTCTTTCTTCTGGTCTTCAACTCTTTAATCTTAGGTCACTAGGCCTCTCTCTGTTTTCTCATCTGTAAAATGAAGGGTTTGGACTAGATTACCTAGTCTTTCTGGCTCTAAATCTGTGATCCTACAAGATTCTGTGCTTTATAATCCCTTCCAGCCCTAAAATTCTTTTTTTAAGTAAGTACCAAAGCAAAGTATTGATCTGCAGATAAACGCTCCCCAGCAAAGATTAGTAACAGCTTCACAGCACCCCCCCCCCCAGCTCAGCAGCTAGCCAGATGTGTAACGTGCTGTGCCAGTGCTCATTGCAGCCTATTGTTTTCATTATTCTGCTTCACCTGCAGGATCAGGAAATCAAAGCCTTAATTTAGTTTCGGTTCCAAGTTCATGGCTGATCATGTCTGAATCCAGTGTCACTTAGACTCTCTATCTGCCTTGTACTTCTTACACTTTTACAACTTTACACTTTCATGAAACCTTCTTTGGCTGTCCCTTTCAAAGAGTTCTAGGCTTCTCAGTTAGCCTTGCCTTTGAAGACAACTTAGCAGGAGACTGTTATTTTCATTCATTCATTCATTCATTCATTTATTTATTTGTTTTGGCTAGGCAGTGGGGTTAAGTGACTGTTAAGTGACACAGCTAGTAAGTGTCAAGTGTCTGAGAGCAGATTTGAACTCAGGTCCTCATGACTCCTGAGGTGGTGTTCTATCCACTGTGCCACCTAGCTGCCCCAGTTATTTATGTCACTTTTTTGTGGTGGCTCTAGATGAACAGCCTTTTGTTCTCTTAGTCACTGAGTTTAGTCTTCAGGTTTTTATATTTCTTCAGCAACTCTGCTGAATTAGCTGTGTGGTGGCAATCAAGCAATAAGCTTTTATTAAGTGCCTACTAAGTGCCAGGTACGGTCTTAAGCACTGGGATAGCCCAGCCCTAACATTCTCTGTCCCAGTGTAGTTTCCAGCTCCATAATTCTCTGTTCCAAGGTCTCTTCTACTTTAATGCTGAATACTATGATCTATGTTCAGTTATCCTTTGCAGCTTTGATGCGCCAAGATTCTAGGTAAAACGTCCTTCCAACTAAACGCCATTCTCCATTTGCTTCAAGAATTCATAATCTTAGTTATGTACAGGACTTCTTGGCCAAAAGGTTTTTTACTTACTAGCCATGTTAGAAAAGCTGTGTTTTGGAAGCTGTTACCTAGAACATAGAAATGGCCTCATTATATGAAATTATATTGCTAGAGTTTATATCAAAATGCATTCTGCAGCATTTTTAGGAAAGGATCTGTCACATTACTTAAAGAAGTTATCACCTGATTCACACACTGTGTGGCTATTTCATGAAAGTAATCGTTCCTAAAATAACAAAAAATGACAAGTCAGTGCTGGAGGGGTAATGGAAGGGGAGGTACCCTAAATATATTTTTGGTGGAGCTGTGAAATGTTACAACTGTTTTGAAAAGCAATTTGGAATTTTGCAAATGATGTGACTAAAATGCCCATGGCCTTTGAACCAGACTCCATCACTGGATTTAATGGCCCAAAGAAGCTGTCTATAAGACGTCTCCATATACACCAAAATATTTAGAAAGAGTTGGGAGACAGAGTAGATGTCCAGCAGTCAGGGCATGGCTAAGCAAATTGTAGTATGTGAGCGTAATGGAACATGACCATACTGGAAGAAATGATGCATATAAGCAGAGCCAAGAAAATAGCATACACAGTAATAATAACAATGTAAATGGAAATAATAACCACACACCAAAGCACCAAAAGTGAATGCAACAAAATTATAAAGATCCAGCAGAACTGAAATGAAGAGATACGAGATACACCCCCAACACACTCCTTTGTGAAGTCGGGAGGCCAACAGGTGTTAGACATTGCACGTGTTTTCTGATTTTTTCAATGAATTGATCTGTTGTGCTGATTTGTTTTTTCTCTCTATAAAAATACTGTTATAGGGGATAGCTCTTGAGGATCAGGAAGGGGGAGGAATAACTATGGTGATGTGAGAAACAAAAATATCAATAAAAAGTTACATTTTTTTAAAAAGGGGACAAAAGTAATCCCTCCTTTCCTGTGGGCCAGTCAATGACACTGCCTTTGACTGTCTGCCCTCTGGTTTCAGCATAAGGTGGACGATTGTGAGCGCTGCAGAGAGTTCTTCAACAAGGAAGGGCGTGTGAAAGTCATCAGCTCAGCCACAGAGGCTTCAGATGAAGACACTGATGAGGAGAAGGAGACATTGAAAAACCAGCTGAGGGAAATGGAGCTGGAACTAGCACAAACCAAACTACAGTTGGTCGAGGCCGAATGTAAAATCCAGGTGAGGAGAGCCAGGGACAGACTGTGCCTTGGTGTGAATTACTGGGGGAAGACATTCAAGACTTGGACTAGAGACTCATGGGAATGATTTTGTAGTTGATTAAAGAGCACATAACTGGTTTTGTACTAGATGATGAGCCAGATCGAATGCCCAGTGGTTTTTCCCATGTTTGTGATAGAAAAGTATTATCCACTATCTCCCAATCCCCTTCCTTTTGTGACCAAAGAGAGTTTGGAGGACTTTTTTCCTTCAAGGTATGTCATAGGATAGGAGTTTGAATCCCATTGAAATATAGCAACAAAACTTTGTCCTGCACTTACATGGTCCTTGTCATGACTGTCTTTTACCCATACTGGCAGCCTTGTAAGCCACATCCTTAAAAATCACATTTCTTTGAAAGGAAAAAAATGTAAAGATATACATAAGTTTTTCTACAAATCAGATTTGGAGAGGTGGAGAAGAGAAAGCATAGCTACATTCAGATTCATGTGGTATCAAAATTATTTGTACATGTCTTCTACCTCTTCTTCTGTGTTACAGGGAAGACCTACTGTACATAAGGGCAGAGGCATTGTCTTCTCCATTTCTGTGTCCCCTACCATGTCTTGAACATAAAAGACCTATTTAACTGAATGGAGAATTCACTGCATGAATTGAGCACATGAATGTGAGAATTAATTAATAAGATGTTAAGGACCAAGATCTTGGCATTTGAGCACTGTAGCTCAGTTGGCGCTAGAAAGAAACAGCTTTAGGCAAAACAGCATTACAGAGGGACAGTTGGCTCTATAGAAATGTTGTTAAAAATGAGCAGTTAGCCAAAAGATACTCAGCTTTACAGTGGGGTGTTTTAATGTAAGAAGGTAGCATAGTGTACTGAAGAGAGCTGAATTTGGAGTAAAAGGACCTAGGGTTAATTCTGCTATGGGATCTACTTGGTCTAAGTTATTTCTAAGGTCCCTTCCAAGACCTAAATCCTATATAATTCTATAAAGCACAAGTCAGTAACAACAATAGTTCTTGACATATGCATAGCCACTAGGATATTCTTTCGTTTTAGTTTCCCATTAACCTTGAGAAGTAATTTTATTTTGGAGCAGACCTGTGATTGCTTCTGTAGAGAGAAAACCTCCTCTGGTCCCCTTCTACAACTTAGGAGTGTTGAAGAATGACTTGCCCAGAGTGACACAAATGGGATATGGCAAAAGTGAGATTTGAACTCATTTCTTCCTTACTCCAGCCACTAGGCCACACTGCCTCATGGCATGGTTTGCCCAGGGTCACTCAGTAAGCGTCTTGAGACAGGATTCAAACCTAAGACTTCACACCTCCAAGCCAGCTGAAGGCTGGACTTTTTTATACTCAGTGAACTAGCTCCATCAGGTTGTTTGACTGGTGGCAGCTGCAGAAATGTAATTGTGGCTCATATGTTTTCTCTTTCAGGACCTGGAACACCATTTAGGTCTCGCACTAAATGAGGTCCAGGCTGCCAAGAAGACTTGGTTCAACCGAACCATAAGTTCTATAAAGACAGTGACTGGTGTCCAAGGGAAAGAGACGTGTTGAGGCGACACCTTCTTCTTCACACACACACACACACACACACACACACACACACACACACACACACACACACACACCACCTTTGGCTGCCTTCCTCGGCCAGATGTTTGATTCTGTGACATGTCAGAGGACCAGAATGTATATAACCTAGAAACACAGCAGCATGTCAGGATTTTAATAGATCAATGATAAAGTGGATGGAAACATGCGAAACAAGGCTTCCTCTGTAGGACTCTTCATACTACTGATATTTAACAGGTGTTCTAGCTAGATTGAAACTCTTCAGAGAAGCACTCTATTGAGACCCCCTAAGAGGCCTTTTTCACAAAGTCAAAGTAGGTATGAAAACTTCACATACCCTGCGGCCAAGTTTACATTACAGGTGTAGGGATCTTTTGGTCAGTTTGGATTTTTTTTTACCTTGATTTGTGTGTGTGTCCATGTGTGTATATATATATACACACATACATACATGCACATATGTATGTATATATAAGTATGTGTATATATATACACATTTGTATATATACATGCATGCACACATGTATATATGTGTGTGTATAGATATTTTCACACACATGTATGTATATATACATATAGAGAGAATAGCAGGGGTGGAATATCACTAACCCAGAACACAACTCAAGTCTATCTGTAAGGGGTCCTTTCAGGTAGGATCTAGGGAGTTTTTTAAAAGGAAAAAAATGGGTTTCACAACTATGGTTGACGCCATCTGGTTTTGTTAAGATGACACACCGCACATTTTTCTGTTTGGCATTATTTACGTGTTTCTAATCAATTCTATGCAATTCTTTTTTTTTTTTTTAAAGCACTAGCTGCCAAATGACTTCACAGCTCCATGTTGGGTGACTTGTCTTTGAATGTGAGATGTGAAATAATCAAAAATGGGGCAAATGTCATTTTACTTATGTCATATAGACAGATCTAGCTTGTCTTTCCCAAGCCCACACAAAGTCAACTGTGTTGGAATCCCAACACCAGGACTGCCGACATGTAACTAATTATGTGGCCGTTTGGACAACTGATTCCGTTTGAGGGCTGTTCCTTTTTCTCTCCCCTCCCCCCCATGACAAGTTCCCTAATATCAAGGTTTTTAGTTTGCACATATGTATGAATGAGGAGAAACTGAACTGTACACATACAGTTGGTCTTTTGGGATGTGTATGTATGTTTATCTGCACTTGCAGCAAGGTAGTGGTGCTCTGGGACTCACCAGCTATATACTTTCACTGACTTTCGGGGGATATTGCACCTGCTCAGACTCTGGATCTGTGAGCTGGGTTTCAGGAGCCCTGTTCTCAGAGTACTTCCTGTGCATGGGCCTCTCCCCATTCACACTGGCTTGAAGTTCTCACTTGAAAGCTATCGAATGAAGATTTTTAGCACCTTGTTCCTTTTTTTAAGATTGTTATTTTCACTTTCATTTTTAATTTATAATGGTTTTATGTTGTGCTGACAAATCTCTCTTGTATCAGTGGATACTTTTTTTTCCCTTTACCCTATGTGCAGTGTGAGCAAGCTGGTTACAAGAAGAGACACTGGTTTGTATATAAAGATACTTGGTTTATTTTGTACTTTTCTTGTTGACTGTACTAATGCTCGCTAATGTGACCTGTGACGATGGAGGTGACATGCAGCTATATACCCAAACCCTTTCCTTAACTGCTTACGTCATCTTTATTGTTTAATCACCCAAACAAACAATTGTAAGTGTGTCCAATATTAAGTTGTGTGGACATTGTGCTGGGGTAGTTTCAGTGTGTAAACTTTATGAATTGAAATATAAACCAGTAACATTGTATTATTATTGTTATTTCTTCAGTTTTATTTCATTTTAATAAGCATAGACATTCATTATACTGACATTTATCTTGAAAGCTTCTCTGGGTATAAGCTGGATTGGTGCCTACCAACCAAATTGGAAAGCCTTTGAGTTCAGGAGACCCCGCAACAGACCACGTGTCTTTTGTCCTAGACCATTCTATTTCAGTGTGGAGAAGCTTATCACCAGAGACTGGCAATTGGGCAATGGGTTTTTTCTGGGTTTTGTTTTTTGAACTAAAGTAACTTTAAGTCTTTTAAGGTGGTAAAAGTGCTGAGGTATGAAAAGTATGGCTCTTCTTAAAAATCTTCCTTGATCATTTTGCCCCAAAAGTTTTCATTAGCCAGTCCCCAGCCATACCCCTCTCCCCCAGCCCCAGCTTACTCAGCAGCAAAGTAATCAATGCGTAGACAAGTGGCCACTCCCCTACTCAGCTAACTGAAAGCTCTCAAGTGATGTCAGCATCTTCAGTTGGAGGCCTCTTGTGGTTCCCCTCTTTAAAGGATGCTTTCCATCACTTAGGGATTGAAAATATTCTGAGATGGTTTCAGTGCCAGATTAAACTTCTCCATTATTCTCCACTAAATATTTTTAGAGTAAAGACTCAAAGCCACCAGTGGACTTAGGTAACACATTTTTCAAACCTTGCCTAAAGCACAAACACAATGGCCCTGGCCCTGACCTTGGGTTGGTTCGGAGCTCATCTCTAACATAATCCCTTTCACTCCCTTTAATTCAACCCATCTTCCTTACATTAAGTACAATAGGTGCTTAGCCCTGGGTTTAGATAAGCCTTGGTTCCTGCTCTCAAAGAGTTTTAGGAGGCAACAAATTGCTATAATACTTACATCTTGTGTACGAGGAAGGTACAAGGCAAAGCAGCAAAGGCTGAAGGTCACCTTCCAGGAGGAGGTGGCAGGAGACTTGCCAACAGGCTGGTGAGCTCATTCCGCTCTTCAGGACAGATCTTGGTTTAATGATGTCAAAGTCTGCTTATATGGCTCCTATTCAAAACACTTCAATGACTCCAAGTCCAGAATTAGTCTTGACTGTCCAGACCTTCTGCCACAGGATTTCAGCCCTGTCTCCTGTGCCCTACACCTCAGCTGCACTGGACATAAACTCACACATGCTCTCTGCTTTCTATGAAGCCTGAACTCACTTCAAGTACAGTAGAAAGAGGGCTAGATTTGTGGTCACAGGATCTGGGTTCAAATACCAATTATTCTCTTTCACCTAATAAAATTCCTAGCCAGCCTTTACAACTCAGATGCTACCTCTTCCAGGAAGGTCTGCCTGATAGCTGTCGCAATTCAGTGTCACCTTTTTAACATACTCCTAAAATACTGCATATTTGTTTGTCTTTGTTTATCTTCCTGGCTTAAGCTCCATGAAGAAAAAGGACAATCTATCCCCCAGTACTCTGCATACAGTTGATTAATAATTAATAAAGGTTTACTGAACTGGTCATGGGAAGGGACCTTAGAGCTCATTTCCAGATGGGGAATGAGGGCCAAATTTTGGAGGGGCTAGGGGGGAGGCAATCTTATCTTTCAGTAAGAGGCAAGACTGGAATTTAAACCCAGGTCCTCTGACACCAACTTCATTGAAATTAATTGATTTACTGATGTTTCCATGAGTCATGAACACACAGGTTGAGATCTCTCTGCTTGCTCCCCAGATTGCAGGAGTATAGTGGTTTTATCCCTCTTACTGGCGTTAAGCAGAAAGACAGAACATATGGGAAACGAGAGGAAGCCTAACCAAGGCTTCCCTTCCATCCTGTGTACTTTCTGCATCTTCTGAATCTGCAGTGTTATCAACAATGTATCAGAAAGTTTTCAACTGCACTGTATTAGTGGCCTATAGATCCCCTCTCTACATCTGAAGAGAGCTTGGGGTCCCGCACCGCGGGAGCATCTTTGGCAAGCTAGTTCTCTACCTGGTATTGTTGCTTTCATTCCTCCCCTGCTGACTGGGGTGGGGCTAGGAATAACTGCTCACATTTCTTACACCACTTTGGTTTTTTACAAAGCAAGAGAGGTTTTAGGTGGCATCGTCCTTTCACAGAAGAATGGTGGTTAGGGAGTAACTTGCCTAAAATAAGCGCTTCTGTTGAGTTCTTCGCTCTAAACTAATGTGGATGCTAGTGAAACATAGAGCTGGTTTCTATTCTGGCTGGGTCATCTAAAAAAAAAACCAATGAATTTGTAATCCAGGGACCCAAGTTCAAATCTCAGCTCTGGTAATACTTACTACACATGTAACCTTAGGCCTCCTTCTTCATAGCAAAAAAACGAAGGTAGACTCTCTCATCTATCTCCAAATCTATGATCCTAATATTGGAGGTTAGGGAGGATTCCCCACAGAGATGCAAGATCTTCTGCCCTACATGTGACTTCACTCTACGCCAGTCTTCAGCCAACCTCCTTTTGAACACTTACAGTGATGGGAACTCAACTACAGGGGGCAGCATATTCCACCGCTGAACAGCTTTTAAGTTCTTCCATGTACATGGTCCAGATCTCTGTGAGTTCCACTCCTTTTAGTTCTCTCCTTTAATGCTACAAGAAAAGTCTTCCCTTTTCCATGTGGGAGCCCTTCAGATATTGAGGTTTATTATACCACACCTTGGAATAAATCACTGAAAGCAAAGGTTGAGATTCAAATATTTATTGAGCACCTATTGTTTGAAGAACACTGTTTGGAGAGATACATTGTCTGGACAAGTCATGCTCCCTGCCCTCACGGAGCTCACAGTATAATAAAGGGATAAAATACAAACAACTATATATATACAAACAAGATGACTACATTGGGGATGTATAAAACAGTACTATTTGAAGGCAGTTAGGGGAAGGTTATCTTAGATGGGGAGCATTAGTAAAGGTTTCATGGAAATAGCATGACTTAGGTTTTGAAGGCTGGGATAGGGTAAGGATTCAGCAGGCAAAGGGAGAGAGGACATTCCAAGGATAAGGAATAACGTGAGCTAAGGCATGGTGGATGTAAATTGTATATGGGGGAAGAAAGGGAGTGAGGAGGTTGAGAAGAGATGCCCAGTTCTACTGGACTGTAGAATTTATTAAAAGGATTAGGAGATGAGGCTAGAAAGGTTAAGAGAAGGGCCTAGACTGTCAAACAGGTCTGAACTCTATTCAGCTGGTAATAATAGGCCACTATATCACTAAAGATTTTGAGCAAAGAAGTGAAATGACCAAATCAACGAATAAAAGATTATTCAGGCAGTGTGAAGAGCAAAGGACAGTGGTACCTGTTAAGAGGCTATTATTGTCCAGGTAGGTTATTGTAAGGACCTGTAGTAAGTAGGGTAGTAGTAGTAGGATAGCTGTAAAACTGGAAGGAACGTGAGCTTAACTTTGTGTTGCAGATCCCTTTGCAGTCTGGTGAAGCCAACAAGAACTCTTCTTGGAATTAACATTTTTAAATGCATGAGATTAAGATTACAAATGAAATCAATTATATTGAAACTTGAATTTCTTTAAAAAAAAAAAAAGTCTAACATGTACACAGACCCCAGGTTAACTCCTGGAGTAGTCCACCAGCCTCACAGATATTCTTACCTTATAGAGATAAGTAAACTGAGGGCCCAGAGATAAGAAGTGACTGGCCCAAGTTGATGAAGGCAGTGAGCAACAGAACTGGCATTTGAAACCAGGTCCAGAGCAGGGACAGATGCAACTATACATTCCCTCAGGATTCATTACCCCAGGTTACTGAAGCTGCTTCTGTTGATATCTCTACTGCGACAGTGATTATACCATTTTAAAATTTTAGGGACAGAGGCCTTTTCTACACTGCTGCTCATGGGAATCCTTTCTGTCCTCCATGGCACCCTTCTTGAATGGAAGGGTCAGGGAATACTTTGATAGGTCACACCTTCTCCCCCCTCCATAACCAGTTATTTAGAATACCCATTTGAAAATTATGGTGCATGTTTCTATAGTGCTTTAAGGTTTACAAAATTTAAAAAAAAATTAAAAATCTGTAACACCTTTGTCAAGTGATACAAGAATGATGTAGAATAGAAAGTTCCTTGAGTACAGGGACTGTCTTTGGATCCCCAGCATTAGGCACTCATTTTTGCTTTAATGCTTATTTCACAGAAGAGAAAATGATAGTAAAGTGACTTATCTTGCAACTAATAGGGCCAAGTCTTAAATTTGGGTTTCCTGACTCCAAACCCAGTGCTCTTCACTACACACTGCTTCCCAGGATGAGACTAGATGATTTCTTCCCCCAGTCCACTTCCTAGAGTAAAGCAACCCACTCTTAGGCTGAGAAGCTTCAAAAAGCAGCAACCTGAGCCCTACACATTTCTCAGGGACAAATATCCTGATCCAAAGGGTAGGATGCCTAAGTGTGCTGGTTCTAAATAAATTCCTCTTATGCAATGATTTCCTAAGCTGATTCAGGTGTTCACACTCCTGCCAACAGGTTAGTGTGTGCCCTAGACCTGGAATCACTCATGCCATGAGCTTTAAATTGCTTGTGTAGTAGGAAAGGAAACTTAGGACAGAATTGAGGCTTTTTTCATGGCTGAGTGTAAGGACACTGAGGAAAACTTTTACCAAATTAACTGGTAGCTCATTCCCTCCTGGCCTGGCTCTTGAAACCTCTGGACAGGCCACAGGTCTCCCTGAAAGCGTGCCCAGTTCAGCCACCAAATATTCCCTAGTGAATCAACAGGCATTTATTAAGTACTTGGGGACTGAACCTGGGCTCTCAGCTCACAGCTGTTCCTTAGAGGGGAAAGATTAGTTGTGACTCTGGGCAGAGCCCCTGAGCTCCTCTAGTATTGGCCAAAGAAAAGCCAGTCTTGAGCCTCTCGGCCTTACGCCCCCCATGTTTTGCAGAAGAGGAAGCAGGAAGAGATTCAATGACTTGCCAGTGATCACACATAATCAGCAGTGTTAGAATTCAAACCCAAGTCTTCCGACTGCAAATCCAGGGCTCTTTACATAAAGTCACACATTCTCCAAGATAAGACTCTGAAAAAGGAAGTGCTTGTAGAATGGCAAGAGGGACTCTCTTCTACCTCTCAATATTATCTTTTAGTGAGATAGCCCTGTAAAGTCCTTAAAGAAACAAAGAAATGCCCCCCACACTCCCACCATAAGCACAGGCATTCAACCTATCCCATGTGTCTCAAAGACAGAAGCAGAGAACACAGCACCTTCTCTCTCCAGCAAAGACAGAATGGGCCACAACAGAAGATCTCCCTGGCAAAGAAGCTGCTTGAACAGGGCATCCTCCCCCTCACAACCTGCCTCTTAGCCATTAACTAGAGTAATAAAATGTTAGAACTGAAAAAACACCACAGAATATGGCCTGACAGCTAGAATGGACCTTAGAAACTTTTATTCCACAGTTGAAAGAATTTCAGCAGTCATCTACACCCTACTCCCTTCACCTCCCTAGATACGTGAGTGAGCATGTGTGCACGTGCATGCGTGTGTGTATCTGTCTGTCTCTGTCTCTCTTAAACAGAGACAGTTTAAATGAGTCCCAGCTCTTCAGTCTCTGATTCATGAATTGCCTGTAGACATTTCAAAAAGGATGCTCTGCAAGTATCTTAAACTCAGCATATCCAAAACAGAACTTAAGATCTTTACCCCACACCTTCCAGTCACCCAGGTTCAAAACTCCAGTGCCGTCCTCCTCATTCATGTATCCAGTCAGTTGCCAAATACTATTATTTCTGTCCTTAAAACACATATTTCCGTTTCTTTCCACTAATGTATCTTCCTTAGTTCAGTTATCACCCTTCACTGGAATATTGGAATGCCTGAGGCCTCAAACACAGGGGATACAATAACAGGCAGTTTAAAGGACTGCTGTTTCCCCGGACCTTAACTTCGCTGACCCTTGCTCTGGTCTTTCCTCACTCCCATCCATCTTCCACACAGCTGCCAAAATGATTTTCCTAAAAAGTAAATCTGATCACGCCACTCCTTTGCTCGATAATCTTCAATGGCTCCCTCTATTACATCTAGGACCAAATATAAAACCTTTTGGCATTTAAAGTTCTTCAAATCTGGCCTCTTCTATCTTTCCAATCTGGTTACATTCTTTTCCCTTCCACACACTATACAATCTAGTCATATTAGCCTACGTTCTGTTTCTCAAAATTGTTACCCCATCTTCATGCTTTTGCATTGCCTGGTCCCAAGGCCTGGAATGTGCTCCCTCCAACCTCCAGAATCCCCTGGCTTCCCTGAAGACTAAGCTCCAGCAACACCTGCCTCCTCCTCTAGATCTTTCCTGATCCCCCAAGCGACAACTGCCATCCCCTTCCCACGTTCTGTGTTTCTCTTGCATACTGACTTACACAGGTTGTCTCTCCCCTTAGAACATAAATTCCTTGAGGGCTGGGGTTACTTTTGCTTTTGCTTTTTATCCCCAGAATTGAGCACAATTCCTGGCACACAGAGATTAATAAATACCTGCTGATTTAGACAGTTCTGCCCATCGCCAGTTTTTCCTAAACTGAAATCTGCCTTTCTGCAACTTTCTCATAGCTGCTTACTACTAGTCCTACCTCCAAGGCTAAAGAAGAAGAAGTTTTATCCCTCTTCTATATGACATGAAATAAAGAGAAGGAAAGGAACTTATCCGAGTTCATAAATGAAAATAGGAGAACTGGCCTGGAGGGGGGGAAAGTACAGGACAAGCTCAAAGAGCCTAGGAATCATTTTCTATCACATGCCTGGTTCCCTAAATGTCAACCAAAACAGGTTAGCGGTGGAAGATGAAGAGGCACACAGGGCAGCAATCAAACAATGGGGAATTTTTGCAAAAACAAAAGACTAACCCTGGGCAAAAAGCCCTTGTCCCACTGATAACCCTGCAATTTCTTTTTCAATCTATACCAGTCAATGGTTTCTGCCTTGTGTGGATACTCCAAGCCTCACCAGGGGTAAGTCATTTCTTTATGATTTTAAGATAATGTAAGATTAGAACTGAAAGGACTCTTAGAGATTATGTCTACTCTTCTGTTATAGTCAATAAGCCCAGGAAGGAAAAATGAAATACTCAAATTCACAGTCACTGAGGCACAGTTCCCAGGGGAAACACCAAGGCAAAACAAGGAGGCTTGAGACTTAGAATGAAGAGGCAATGTGGTATAATAATTTCAATAGTGCTTAAAGCTGTCTGGCACACTGCCTTAAGGTATTGTGTTTAAACACAGTGGGTGCTTGATAAATGTTCACTGAATTATATGCATTTCCAGATCATTTGATCCTTACAGCACTAGAAAAGTATGAAGTATAAGAGTCACCATTCCCATTTTACAGATAAGAAAATAAGTTCAAGAAGGTTCAAGTGACTAGGCCAAGGTCCCACAGCTAGGAGTCAGAAAGGACCCATTTTCAAGCCAAGTCTTCTTACTCTAAAATCTAAGGCTCTTTTAAATACACAATGATCCAGGAAAAAGTCCTAGAAAAATTAAAGAGGAGACCTAGATGTGAGATCATAAACTGCTGCTTCCTAGCTTTCACTCCCCCCCCTTCCCCTCCCCCAGCTTCAGTGCCCTCCTTGGTGAAGTGGGGATAACCTTCCATCTACCTCGAGGGTATATGATTAGGAAAGCATTCTGTAAAACACAAAGCACTATCAATATGGCAGCTGCTATTATTTTTAGAATTGAAGATACTCAGAATAGTAAAGGACCTCCAACATCATCGATTCTTCACAGGTTTTTTGAAAATCCACGTCTTCATGAAATAACTCACCCAATTTTCTTTCCTTTTTTTCTTTTCTTTTTTTTTTTAAGCCAGAAGCTTTTATTTAGAGTTAAGTAAAGGAAACATAATACGGCAGGGTATTACAAAGACAACAGCAGAACCAAAGGACAGTCTATGGCAGAGAATGCAGGGCAGGAAAAGGGGAGCAGCAGTGCCAAGGCTTAGTGCCCCCTGGATGGGCAGCTCCCAGGAAGCCCTGCTCCACTGAGGAACCTCAGCAAAGAAGCCTCTCATGAAAGCAGTTGGGTAAAAGGAACATACAGGTCTGCAAGGAGGAGGGGCAGGGTCTGATACAAAACAGCACTGGAGTCAAATTCACAGTCATAGTTTAGAGCCATAAAGTCCATTACCCCAGGTTAAAAATCCCATGGTACAAGCAATTCCCAAAGTACAATCATGTATTAAATTACTGAGATTACACCTTGGCTGGTGGTGTTTTTTTTTTCTTTTTCAGCAGTGCAAACAATGAAGGTTATTTATTGCCAAATGACTTTCCGCCACAAATTACAGTATTTACAATTTCATATTCAAAGAAACAAAATACTTTTTAAAAAACAGATTACAATAACTCAGCTACATCTCACACAAGAATGCCCAACTGAGAAAGACGTAGCTTGTAATCCAACAGGGATTTTTCTCTGTGCTTGACAGTGCAGTGTTGGTACATTATAATTCTTCTTTACCTGTGGCTACAGTTACACATGCTACCATCAAAGAGGTTAAAAAAAGAAAGAGCTGAATGTCATTGAATCCAAATGTCAGATAAACATAGAATATTAGAACTAGAAGGGACCATAAAACATACAATGTTCGAGCTTGCTGGATCTTTAAAAATACAATGCTAGAGCTGGAAGGGATCACAGAACACAGAATTCAACTTTGTTTCAGGAGATTGAAAGAACATCAGCTCACTAGAACCAACCAAACCAGCAGTTCCAGATCCACATGCCTCCTCACCAAGAAACTTTCAGATAAACTGAGCACTATCAGCTCCCTCTGTGGGTGAAGCAATAAAGCACACTGTTTGCTAGGAAGCTGACAGGATGTAAAGCACCATGGACGTTAATGGTCTTAACAAATGTTATAAAATTAAAGAATCTCAGACCTAGAAAAGGCCTCAGAAATCATCCAGTCATACCTGAAGCATGAATCCCCTTAAATAATTCTTATGACTGTTCATACAGCCTATCCTACTTTCTCAAGTTTAAGATGAAAGCGTCCTTCCTTTTTTCCATCTATAAAACGGGGCTAACATCACTTGCCCTAAATACCTTCTAATGTTATTGCAAAATACCAAGGATTTAGAGATGGAAAGGACCTTCTAATATAAAATGTAAGTACACGTCAGAACTAGAGGGAACATTGTAAGAGATAATATGGTCTCACCAAAAAAATTTACAACTGAAAAACAAAAACAGGCCTAGAAAGGTTAAATGACTTTCCTTTGGTCACACATGTAGACCATATAACATAAAGTATGTAAACAAAAATACCAAGAAATGAAGAATACTACAGAGGTGTGTTAACATCTAAAAGGGATCTGGAAATCAAGCTGTGGCCAGGCTCCAGGAAAGATTCAAGAACTGGAAATTAACTTTACAATGGCTAACTAAGGGCCACAAGCAGCACAGCCAATATTTCATGTGTGTGTCCCCACACCCCCTATCCCCACAAGGAAGGCCTGGTTTCCCCAGACTTCAAAACAAAGCAAGCTTTTCTCTCTCTCTCTACCTCTCTCTCTCTCTTTCTCTCTCTCTCCCTCTCTCTCTCTCTCTGTCTCTGTCTCTCTCTCTCTCTCTCTCTCTCTCTCTCTCTCTCTCTCTCTCTCTCTCTCTCTCTCTCTCTCTCTCTTTTCTCTTCTCTCTCTCAGGAGGAGAGGGTGGGGATGGGGAGAGAAGGACAACTAAACTGTGAGAAGACACCAGAAACTATCTAGATCCTGAAGGACAGACAGCGTTAAAGCTGACCCTAGACAGGAAAACAGGGCAAACCAACCAGCTAATCTTCAGCCTAATGATTAGTGCCTCCCAGAATCCTGGATTACTACTACAGTCAGTCAGAAGGGACCTTAGAAATTATTTTCTCCAATTTCACTTTACAGATGAGAAAACTGAGGCCAAGAGAAGGAAGTAACTTGCCCAGAGTCATGAAGGTAAAATGAAGAACCTATAAATAGAAGAACCATAGTCTGAACATCAGTCCTCTGGCATGCTGCCCAGCCCACACCTCCCCCCGCCCCAATCTACTGTTCTTTTCACTATGCCACAATTTAAAGAAAACTTATTGCAAAAAGCTGAAGAAGTGAAAAGGAAGATCCAACTCAAAAATCAAGAGAATCTAGCCCATTTTCTTTCATATACTATGTGTTGCCTTGGGCAAGTTATTTTTCTCTATAATTCCTTGTAAAAGGAAATCCTGGATTCAGTGATCTCTAAGGTTCCTTTTCAACTCTGTCCTTTCTAGCTCTAACATTCCATGTTCTAAGAATTAGTTATAATGGTTCAGGGATTTAGGAATTTGTGAAATTCACACCATACTAAGACAAATTACTTTGAAAAGATACAGTCTAACAAGTTTTCACACCTATGAAAAAATGCCATATAAAAATAATCATGGCCAGCTGTGCTCCATTTGCACAGGAAAAAAAAAACTCTTGAAGAATAAATTATTTATGTCCAAGTTAAAGAAGAACTTCCTGGCTACCGGCATAGATAAATACCCAATTTGTTTTTTTTAAAGAAAGAAGTGGACTTTCTCTTAATAGGAAAGAGGCCTTATATTAGAGTATAGGAAATCCTGCTTTCTGCAGTCCAGTAAATGCCCTCTGATCACTTCCTCCAATCCTATTCCCCACCTCCAGATAAAATGACATCTTTATGGGAACAAGAACCCCAACAATTGAGGCCATTTGTCAAGGCCCTGCATTATTCTTCAGGGCAGTTAGCTACCTTTCCTGATACTCTCAAAAAGCACCAATATTTATTTGTGGAGGATTCACCTCCAAAACTTTTCCCTACCTTCTTCTCTTCAAACAATGATCCTCAGCTATGACCCTCCCCCCTCCCCCAGAACCAAGTTTCTAGGGTACAATCTCATTTACCTTAGAAGTCAGATGATTAACAACTAGAAATGTTCCTGTCATCTGAGAACAGAGAGAGAGAGGAGAGAGAGAGAGAGAGAGAGAGAGAGAGAGAGAGAGAGAGAGAGAGAGAGAGAGAGTGTGTGTGTGTGTGTGTGTGTGTGTGTGCGCGTGCTCAAGGGCCTGTGTGTGTGCGCACTTTTAGGCAAATCGTGTGTTTCAGAAAGAACAAGCAAGAAACAAAGCACAAGAGACATAATATTAAAAACTAGAATCCTAGAACATTGAATACTAGAACAGAAAGCTACAGTTGCAAGGAGGGGATGAAATGTGAAGGAATAATTTGTTCAAAAACAATACCAATGAACTGATATTAAGCCTAGTGTGGCTTTTTTCTCTCTATTACCTTGGACTCAGGACTCTCTCCACTTAAATTTACTACCACCTGACTGAGTAGGCATGTCGAGTGAATGAATGTTCTAGAGATATCTTACTTATATGACGCATCCCCATCCATTAGGAATCTACAGAAAAGCCATAAACTTTGAGAGGACTCCCACTCTGATGCTGGAGGGCTGGGGCATATCTAATCACAGCCTGTCAGAGTTCATCCAATTCAACCCATACCTGACAAGGAATGCCCTCCAGGTAGCCATGGAGAAGATTCAATTCCAAACAAGCGGTCGTGCAGCCTCCAAAGCCAGATTTCACTTCTTTTTTGAGACATTACCATTCCATTGTGGGAGAACATGAATTGTTAGTATATGCTTCCCTTTTTGAACCAAACTCTACCTTCTTGTAATTTCCATCAGTCTATGTTCTTATTTTATTTTATTCAGCCCATCAAAACTTTGGGATCCTTACTCCTCTCATGCATGTTAGTTATCCTCTCCAAGCTTTATTTCATCCACAAAGTTGGTAAACATTTACCTTCACCCAAGGCATTACTAAGAACGTTAAAAAATCAGGACAAAGAACAAGCCCTGGGATACTCCACTAGAGATCTAAGAGGAACCTAAGGAATTACCTAAACCAAACTCTTCATTTTACAGAAGAAAATGAGGTCCAAAAAGATTAAGTGACTTGGCCAGGGTGACACAAGCAGTGAACAGAAGCAGCGGCATTCAAACTCAGAACCTACAACTCCAAATCCAGTACCCTTTCCATTAATACCATGTCATCTCTTCACTTACTGGGTCCTGTCATTCAACCAATTTCAAACCCATCTAAAAAGCCACATCTTCACATCTTGTCCACAGGCTGCCACAAAAGGCTCTGTCAAATGCCGTCTGGAAATCCAGCTATACTATGGCTCTGCATTCCTCTGAGCTACCACTTTGATAATAACATTGTCAAACTTACCAGGGTTGTGCATGAACTGCTTGCTGTCACCCCCATCTCGTGAATTTATGCAGTAGTTTTTTCAACTGAAGTACAAGACTTCCTATGTGGTCTCTATACTGCCTCTGGCCCAAAGGGAGGAGTCTGCTAATAACATCTAAGGTAATGTCACAGAATCTATTTTTTTTTCCTTCAAAACAAGCAAACAAACAAAAAACACACCCTATGGTTTTCAAATCTCTCTCATGGTTAATGAGATTGTCATCCAGATACAGAGTTCATACAACTCCAATCATCTGCAGAGGACAAATGAACAAAGTTGTTTAGAAAGAAAAAGCAGGAGTGTTAACACCCACTTCTTGTTAATAGTCTGATGTGGTGAGCTAGCCTAATTAATCAGAGAAGCTGAGAGGTGAAATCTAATCTAATGGATCTGACAGTACTAACTCTCTCACTATTAAATAGCCAATGGCCCTTTGCAGGCTACAAAAAGTCAGTCTTGCGCCAAAGAGATGATCTGTCCCTTAGATTGTTGGGCATCAGTTTCCCTACCTAACAAATGAAGATGAACCTTATTATTTCTAAGACCTTTTTCAGTTCTGACATTCTCTGTTCTGGGGTCCCTTTTGAGCTCTAAACATCTTGCTCTTCTAGTCCTAAGATCACTTCCAGCACTAACAGTTTTTTACTATAAGGTAGTTCCTCCCACCCCTTTCCTATACATTAGGACAGGGTAAGTAAGCTTTTCCTATTTCTTCCTCTCCAACTCTTCTGCGTCCTAGGAAGAAAGGCAGATTAAACTGAATGAACTGGTGAATAGACTGATACAAGCTGCAACCTAGAAATTTCACCCACCTTAGTCAGGGAGAGAGGAAATAGTGAGTATCTTCTAGTTAACAACTCATTATCATGGGCAATGAAAAAAAGCTAGCTGTGGGCAAGATTCTTCAGTCCTCAGGATGAGGATAACTACAGGAATCCTCATTTAATGCACTGACCCACTTTACTATGGCTATGTAATTAGAATCATAGATTTGGAGCTAGAAGAGCTAGCTAGAAAGCTAGAGGCACCTGGGTCACAAGAACCAGAGACTGATAAGGCTAGGAGCACTCTTAAAACACAGAATGTTGAGTAAGAACTCAAGAAAAGGCAACCCTTCTCGAGGAAATACCTAGTGGAGGTGATGATGGTGGTAGTGGGATGGGATAAGGAGCCAGGTCTCCTGCTTCCCAGTCCAACTTCTTTTTCTATTGCATTATGCCACCTTTTCCCTCCTGAGTAGGGACTATGACTTTTTCTTATCTCCCCCTACAGAGTAAAGAGCAGGGTACATAATAGAAATTGAACACATGCTTGCTGAATGAAGAAAAGCTCCAGTAAGGTCTAAGAAAGGCATCCTTGATCTCAAGAACACCATCTTCTCACTGGTATTGAGGATCTCCTCCTCCCTCCCCCAAAAAAAGGCTCAATTTCACAAGTTCCCTTTGTTTCAAGTCATTTGCTCTCAGTCTCTTTGCTTAAAGCTGTTTGAGAGTTTGCAATACCAACGCCCTAACACCCCAAGGATGTGTTAAGAAGGCTCACTTATTCCTGGCCTTTACACCTAAGTCACAAGCAAAGAAACCATAGAATTGTAAAAGTAGAGTTAGAAAAGGCTTCAGAAACAATGTAGCCACATACCTGCCCCTTACATATGAATCTGACAAGTTAAGATTCTATGCAAGACCAACCCTTGAAACTCAATCATCCCTGCTACAGCAGAAATACTGTTAAGAAGCTTCCCGCCTAATTTCAAGGTCTTCCTTTCTCCAGAACACTGTATCTGCTTTTGCTTGTCTGACTTTCAACCCACTGTTTCACCTCAATTCTCAAGCTCTGCAAGATCCCCAACTCATAATTTTTAACTCCAAAGTCTTGCCCTCCCATGTCCAGTCCTGGCTTCCTGTTTCTTCATTTCTTCATTTCATCTGTCTGAGGAATTTACACTGTACCTAATCTCTGAAGAAACTCTGGTACAGCCATATACCACAAAGGGACCAATGTAATCATACAATCAGACATGGAAAAGACCTTAAAGTTAGGTAAAGCAACGGACTACCTGAAACATTAACACAATGGGTTCAAATCCTGTCTCTGCAATTTGCTATCTTTGTGACTTCAGACAAATCATTTCCTCTCAATTTCCTCATTTTTAAAATGAAGTGATTCAACTAGATTACATTTGACTCTAAATTCTAGGATTATGTAATTCTTGTCAATAACATCCCTAAAAACTGCTCACCCAGATTTCATTTAAAGATCTTCTGTGACAACAGGATTCTCACTACCCAATCACTGCGGACTGGTTTGGACTGTTGGGAAGCTCAAGAGACTCTACCTAACCTCTTAAGAAACTAAAACCCATACAGAAAGACATGGTGCTGCCCTACTATTTCATCAAGGAGGACTGAAATTTCTGTGGAGTTTCACTTAATTGTCTCTTCTTGGTTGAAACTAAATTGTTGTTTTTGGAGGGTTTGTTTGGGGTTTTTGTTGTTTTTCCCAGACACAAAGGCTGGTCTTTGTATTTATTAGAGGCACTTGCAAGAACCTCAACTCTACCACAGGAAGAGATGTCCTGACTTCTGAGGATAAATGCTAAGTCAACTAGACCTGCCAAACAACAATAAAGGGAGCAGCACCTGCGTTTAGCAAGGCATACATTTTCTTAGATGTCATCCTATCTCCACACATTCCTCACTGTCTTCCCTATCTCCCTTTTCCAATCTAACCTATTCTTCACAAAATGCCTCTACTGGCCTGGTAATAACATTTTTCTTGTTAAAATTCTTCAGTGCCTCTCTATGGATTAATAATCAAATTCCTTTGCCTGGCATTCAAGGTTTTCCATAATCTGATGTCGCCCAAGTTTCCAGCATCATCTTATTCTAATTCCTTGCATACTCTCCACCCCTCCTAATTCAAGAGCCTTTTGCCCCCAAAACATGTCCTATACTCTCCCCTCTGTGCCCCTGCTCACAGCAGTTTCCTATTCCTAGAATGTCCTCATTTCCTCTCCTTCCTACCAATCTTTTAGAACCCAAGTCAACTGAATGGCATTCCCCTTAGGAGCTCTTAAGTTATTCTCTAATGCTCCAACATACTTATCAAGAAACACCATGCATCATATTTATGTGTAGCTGAGTCTTATACTCCACTTAGGCTATGCATTCCAGGAAAGTTGGAAACTGTATTACCTCTACTTTTTATTAACCAAATACAACCCTCTTCACAAAACAGGTACCTTATACATTTTTTGTTGACCTCTCATCACATCTACCATCCTTTCAAACCACCCTTCCCACAGCTGCCAAAACAATCTTATCCACCAATAGCCCAAGTCTAACCACAACACTCACTTGCTCGAAAACCTTTAGGGGCTCCCTTCTGCTTCTACTAAAAGATACAAACTCCTTAGCTTGGCACTGAAAAGTCTCTACGATTTAGGTCCAAATTACCCTTCCAGTCCTACTTCATATTTTTCCCTTTAATATATGACACATTTGAGCCAAACTTGCCTGCCAGCTATTCAGCCAACTCAGTACTGTATCTCAGGCCTTTCCTTATTGCGTATGTACAAGCTGCCCCTTAAAAAAAGCAGAAGGGAAAAGGTAAAGATAAAACACAAAATGTTATTTCTTGAGTTCAGGAACCCCTGGGTGGTTAAATAGGTGGGAAAATAGGTGACCCTAAGCCACACTTAATTGGGTTTCAGGGAAGGATAAACAAAACAAGAAATGCAAAATTCTATCATAAAATGAAACATGCTACCTACTTCCCGAAAGATAACAGACTTAGGATGCATATTTAGAAATATATTTTTTTGGACATGGGAAATGCCAAAACTTATTTTGCCTGACTGCATATTTGTTAAGGGTAGTCTTCTTTTTCTTTCTTTTTCAAAGAGGAGGAGAAGGCAGAAAGGAGAGAAAAAATTTTTTTATTCACTGAAAAAGTTTTAAATGATATCATAAAAGAATCCTGGGATTTCTCTTCTAGTGTTATGTATGGATAGAAGGGAGTAATGATTAAGACTAGAAGATTAGAAAGTAAGATATGTGTGTGGGATAAAATGTGAGTTTAGTACAAATAGCAAGAATAAACTGTTAAAAACAAAATGGGGGCAGTGTCTATTAATAGGTGTGTTAAGAAATGATGATGAGAGGCAGCTAGGTGGGCAGTGGATAAAGCACTGGCCCTGGAGTCAGGAAGACTTGAGTTCAAATCCAGCCTCAGACCAAACACCTGATACTAGCTGTGTGACCCTGGGCAACATTAAAAAAAAAAAAAGGACAATACAGTGCCTTATATTGATAAAAAGAAATGAAAGTAATAACAGGATCAAATGGAGGGAAAGCCAATTTAAAAATATGATCTTGAACTTTAATGGGATGAATTCACCAATAAAAAGAGAACTGCAAAAGTAAGTAGAAAACAAGACCTAATACTATACTACTTATAATAACACATCAAAACATAAGGATTTATATTGATGTCCAAAGAACAGATGAAGTAAAACCAAATGTCGGATGGATCCAAAACAAAAATAAAACAACCTGCAACTGCAATCCTAATTTTAGATAAGGTAAGTGCAAACATACACCATCAAAATAAAAATAAATAGTCAAGGAAACTATATTCTGATTAAAGACAACAAAACAGTTTCAATAGTAAATATATGCACGAAATGGCATAGCCATCAAGGTCTTAAAAGAAAACCTAACTGAAATTTTTAAGAAATAGCTAGATAGTTAAGACACAAATGTGCCTGTAAGAGACTAACAAATCCAATATAAAAGTAAACAAGCTAGAAATTAAAGAGTTGAATTGAATGGCGGGGCGGGGGGGGAGGGTAATGGATTTGATAGATTTAGTGACATTTCTGAACAGGAATCTTAGGAAATATGTTAATCAGGATGCCATGGAACTTACATAAGATTGATTACATGCTAGGTCATCAGGAATTCATAAAAGTCCTAAATAAATGTGGAAAGGTACACCTTTTACAGACTATAACACAGCAAGCTGTACTCCATGACTGGAATGTACTCCCTCCTTATTTCTAACATTAAGAATTTTTATCTTCCTTCAAGATTCAGCTCAACCTCTACCTTTCCTCAAGTGAAATGTTCCTGTACTTCCACAATTGTGAGCGCTCTCTCTCCTCAAATTACTTTGTGCTATACTTACCTTGTTTATATATCATCTCCCCACTCTCCCACCCATCATAGATTATAAACTTCTTGAAGAGATTGTTTCAATTGTCTTTGTTATCCCCATCCCTTGGTACAATGCCATGCTAATTGTTTACTGAAGTATATTTAATCGAACCCACTACCTGAAAAACAAATGTCCTCTACAGCATTGGTGACAAGTCACCATCTAGGCAAAACTTGAACACTTCCAGTGACAAAGAATTCACTTCTTTTAAAAAGCAGCTTTTTTTTCTCTTGAAATGCAACATATACACCCTTAATACACACAAAGCTGGTCTGCCGTTCAAATGTCACATCAGAATTAACTCATGAACAAATGAGTTCCAAATTTAACCCAGGAACCATTCCCAGCATTTATTTTCCACTGAGTCTTTGGTTTTTGTTGTTACTGTTGAAACCTCTCAATGAATTATTCTCAAAGCACATTAGCACCAGACCTACTAGCACCAAGAGGTTAATAAGATCATAGATTTAGAGCAGGAAGAGGCCTCAGAGGCCATGTAGTCCAAAAATCCCCTCGTTTCACGAAAGAGGTAAATGGAGCTCAGAGAGGTAGGTGACTTGCCTAAGGTTACACAGGCACTAAAAGTTGCAGAAATGCATTCTGAATCTAGATCCTCTTGACTCCAAATCCATTGCTGTTTCCACTATACTATACTAAATGATACTCCATTGTCTGATTTCTAAAAACACATTTACCCTAGATTTTTTTTGGGGGGGGTTGTTCATAAGTACCCAATTGCAATGGTGTTCTTCAAAACTCAGGTTCAGGGTTTATGAACATCTCTGCCCAGTCCTAACTACCTTCCCAATAAATTCTTCCAAACACAAATATATTCTGAGATTCTTTAGGTGAAAGATGTATTTCGGTCCTAACACATGGCTTACGCAGCTAGGTGGTACAGTGCATAATAGTCAGGAAGACATCTTCTTGAGTTCAAATCTGCCCTCAGACACTTACTAGCTGGGGAGCCTTTGGCAAGTCACTTAACTCTGTTTGCCTCAGTTTGCTCATACGTAAAATGAGCAGGAGAAGGAAACGGCAAGCCACTCCAATATCTTTAAGAAGAAAACCCCAAATGTGATGACAAAAAGTTGGACATGACTGAAACAACTGAACACAGGGCTTTGATTGCCTATGTCACACAATACAGTAAAACTTATCTAACAGATTTCATTAAATCAATGAATTTTAGGATTGGAATGAACCCCAGGTAATCTAGTCTAACCTGTTCCTAAGGAGAAATCCCCTCTTCAACATTCTCAAAAAGCATTTATCCAAATTCTGCTTGAAGACAGATCTTCAGTGATGAGGAACACAATAGCCCCAAACAATCCACTACACTTCTGGACAGTACCAATTGTTAGAAAACAATTTCTCATATTTTGAGTCAAAATGTTTTTCTCAAACTTCTATTCACTGATACTAATAATACTCTTTGGTGCAATTATGAGAAGTTTAACCTTACTCCCACAAGAAACCTAAAAGCACTATTTTACGTTGCATGTCTAATGAGTTTGGAAGACAAACAGAAAGGTCATTATTAGCTTCTATCAGTAAAATGAGTCGGCCAAATTCAAGAAATTCACTTTTGCTGCTGTACTTATCTTGAAATTTCTGCTTCCAAGTATCTTCTCTCTGGATGAAGTCAGAATAAAAGGAATCACTAGTTACATCTACACCCAAGTCTGCTGACTTTGCAAGTTTGAGCTTTAGGACATAAATCCCATGAACCAGACAATATCTGTTCCGAGTTTGTCAGAGCATTCCATGGGACCCTCATCTAATCTCACTGTTGTCCAGGGAGAATCAGATTATGCTCCTCTAAGCTAAAATCTGAGGACCTGCAAGGACTGGTCTCATGTTCGTTTCCTATGATTCAAAACACCAGAGTTGGGAGATCCATAAAACTACACTGGCTTTAAAAGAAGATGTATTTTGAGTCTTGGCACTACCACTTACCCACTTATTACCTGTGTATGACATTAAGCGAACCACTTAACCTCTCTGGGCCCTACTTCAATCTTCAGTTCAAATAAGGAGGTAGGAATGAATTCCAAAGATTGTGATCCTAAAGAAATCAATTTAAAATGCATTCTCTTTAACAAATAAACATGAAGAATTAATGTGTACCCTTCAAAAATGTATATTATCTCCCTCCCTCCTTAGCTCCCCCTTTCATATTCAATTCCTGCAAGACTTCCTAGCACCACTACTAAATTTGTATCCACTTCATCAAAGGAAAATATAATTAACAAATGAAACGTTGTAAGCTATTATGAGGAATAAATCCTGAGGAAACAGGGTTTAGTGGGGTCTTTGGGTCCAACTCATTTGTTTTATATCCATAAACTTATTTAACTTATTTAGCAGTCAAGAAGAAAGGCCATTAAAAGTCAACTTGTTTATACAGAAAGAATATAGCTGTTAAGTTCTGTATAAATAATTGCTGGGGAAAGATCCTTCACACAAGCAGTGAGAAAGGAAGACCTACTACAACGAGAAATAAACTCTTCATCAATATTTAACCTCCCACCTCCATTCTACTAAGGAGCCTGTGACTCATACCGAGATGCTCATCTTTTTAGATGAAGGTTCTAAATTCAACAGTCATCTTGGTTGGGGGAAAAGAACGTAAGAGATATCATAAGAGATACTGAGAAAATGAAAGAAAAATTTTTAGGAAGACATTATTCATCTATGTAAGGATAATAGCATTATGGTTTTGAATCTCTATTCAATTTTCCAAGACAGGCCTACCTTCTTCTTGTTAGATGTATCAAATGAAAATATCCAATCCAGCACTGTCTTCAACTCACCCCAAAGGCCTAATTCCCACTCCATATCACATGTGGAAAAATCTCCGCATAGATAAATGTATGCATATCATGAGTATCAAAGGCAAAGGGGAAAAATCATCGAATCCTGGAGCCAGAAGGAGCCTACAGTGTAATCCCCTTCCCGACAGATGCAATTCTCAACTCCTCAATGTACTTTACCTCCTAACACTAAAAAAAATAGTGAGAGAATGCACTAACATGGTCTTATGTCCATGTCATATTGCTAAGTGATTTTAAAATCATTTCCCAGACCTGGATTCTTGTCCATTTTAACCAGTGGTGGTTTTAGGAACTCAAAACCAGGTAATACCTTTAGACCTACTGAACTTTGTGTTCCTGATTTACCAATGACCCAGGGACTGAATATCAGAATGGTAATATCTTTACTCGCTACTGTTACATCAGATTTCTCAAAGGCTAGGGACATGTACAATGATCACATCAATACAATCAACAAAAAAGAAGTGTCAACTTGGCCATGGTAAGCATGTTTTAGCTGAGAAGTGTTTCCAAAATGCCTACTTCTTTTGAATTTCATGACCAATCAATTAAAAAGCTGCTCCAGAATCTGCTGTGTCTAGATATCATGCAGACCAATGTTTATTATAAGGAAGTACTAAGTCTCTTACCCAGCTGTCCCAAACTTATGCTAGGATAAGAAACTACCCTGAATTTCAAAGCCATATAAAATGTACAGATTCTGTATGAAAAAAAGTTGTCCCAGCAACTTTACAATTCATAATAGAAATAAAATTGCTACTTAGAAGCAAATATAAAATGTAAGTTCATTTTAATCTATACATATCAAATACATTTCAACCACTGGTTCACAAGAAATGCTTGAAATTAAAAAAAAATGCTTATTAAAACATCTTATCTAATCCCCATATTTTTAAATTAAGACCAAGCAAGTTTATCGAAATGGAAAATAAATCATCAAAATTGTTAAAGACAAATTTATTTGTCTTAAATCTAGGTGGCCTCTACGGAACGGACTGTCCTTATTCTAAGTCTCAGCAAAGCCAACATGGTCAACAGCATGGGTCATTTGACTCAGTGGAAGTCTTTCAAAGTTGGCTTTATATTCAGGTTCCAGAACTTCTTGTTGCTTCTGTAGCTTTTACTGAGAGTATCTTCCTACTACAACTATATGGGTACAGGTAATAGGTAACATGGATTTTCATTCCTCAAAGAACTGGCTGCCCCCTAAGAAATTCGCTGTTTAAGCCTTAGTGTACATAAATGTGGCACTACATGTAAGGGAGGAAAGGGGGCAGTTCTGAGCACCAAGACTGACCTTCCAGTTTTCAAAATGACAGGATGCAGACTCTAAACAGTGCTCTGATGTTAGAAACCGCTAGAAGATGGGTTTGCTCTTACCATCTCACAATTCTTTTTAATGATGTATACACACATGTATCTAATTTACATGTGCATTATACATATATGTATGTACATTCACACGTACCTTTTGTATATATGTATATGTACACACATAACTCTGGATACAAATGTCCATATAAACACACACACACACACACACACACACACACACACACACACACACGAGATACAAATGCATGCATATACACACACTTTGGGTACATATATGTATAGATATTTAGGGCACATATATGTAACTATATTAACATACACTGTATACAGACATGTATATACATATTTGATATACGTGCGAGTGCACATGTTTTACTTACATATATACATGTATAGATGCACGTGTGTCTTACATGCATATTTGTGACATTTGCGTGTGAATATACAAACATACTACTATGCATGTATATGCACATGTATAGATTTATATATATATATATATTTATTTATATATATGTATATATATCTATATATAGGTGAATACACACTTTTCCATACATAGACACACATATGTACATACACACACTCCCAGCAATGGGGAATTTATCTGTCTTCAAAAGAAAATAACTGCATGTCTTTAAAAGGAAAAGTTAAATATCACACATTCAGAACATGACATTTACAAAGACTGAACATCTCTAAGACCTAATAGATTAATAAATAAGTGCATCCTGTATGATTGTCATAGATGCAGGTGGGTATAAGTTGCGTTAAAATGTTGCATTTTCTCTTTAATCAGAAAAGAAAAGGTCTTACCTTTTTATACTGAGATCACAGCTTAGCCACTAAATTTCAGCCTATTTTATACAAGTGTCTATGGCTACGAAGGTCCAAGGAGAACACGAATAAAGAGTTATAAAGAAACAGGCTGAAAACTGCTTAAAAGTATTAACCTGCAACACAGAGAGGGGCCAACACCAGTATGTGAGTGAAATACAACAAGAGGTATTTCCTCAGTGCTTCTGCTGTTTGCAGTGTAACTAAGTTATGATCTTCAAGTGTTTGCACAATTGGTTCCCCTAGGAAAATCCTCTGGAAATCTCTCTCACCTTATAGTCGACAAATCCTGGCAGCTAATTCATTTTGCCAGGTGCAGAAGACCACAACTCCAGACCTAACTGAGGAATGACTTATCTCACCCTCAAAGTAACCATAAACCTTCCTATATCATTTTTCCTGGCACTGCAACCTATTGTTAGGCTGTGAGGTTCTGTGACCTTCAGAAGCTATAGGACCAAATTAATCTCGGAGAGAAACAAGTCACTGCCCGAGTTCTAGCAGACTCAAGTGACACCTGCAATAGATATCTTGTTCAACATGCAGGGGAAATGGCTTCAAGAAAGATACCTGCTTTGGACTGACAAATAACAAGATCCCTTCTACCACACCCTACCCCACCCCACTAGCCCAGAAAATTCCCTTAGGGTAGGGACTAGATGTTACTTATCAAGTTCCCACCTCTCCCAAGCGCCTAGCACAGTGCTTTGCACCAGCAAGCGCTTGATAAATGTTTGTTGAATTGTTGGTGCTAACTTACGCAGTTAGGAATTCAACTCTTCGGTTTCTGTGAGAAAAAAGCTTTAAAAAACACACACAAAAAAAGAAAAACAAAAAACAAAAAACAAACAAAAACCAGCAGAGGTTAACGGGCTCAGGAGCTCACAGATTATCTACAAATTCTATGTAAGTCTGTAATTTCCTAACCTGAAACTAATCTACAAGGGTAGAAGGAGTACTGTATATACATCTATTGCTGAGTTTCCCAAGAGGAAAGAGACCCCCATGGCTTTGAGTCAAAGTATTGCTCTTCCATCAAAAGATCAGAGTTCATGTCAAGTCAGCACTTTCAAAAGGAAGATACCCAAGCTGTGGATTTGAAAGCTGCATTAAGTCACATTTGCTCTCAAGACCAAGACAGAGAAATAGCCATTTGGAGCCACACAACCTGATGGTTCTAGAAGTCAGAGAAGAAATCTTGAGGGCCCAAGTGAATAATAAAAGGTGCGACGCTCAGAGGCTGACAATAGGGGCTGTCAATGAAAAAACCACCTACAACAGGGAAAAGAGTAGAGAAAATTTCCGGTTAATTCCAGCAGTTTGGTGGAGCCAAGGGCTCCATTTAGATTTCTCTGCTCTTTCGGCTGTAAGTGGAATTTTCATTACAAATGGAGGGAGGGAAGAGGACACTTTGAACTCATCATGGTCTCTCAAAAGTTCGAACTTGCAGAAAAGTTATCACTTCTACCAGGAAACTGACAGCTCATTCATTTTCAGTAAAAGCAGAGAAATGTAAAGTAATGCGGCAACTGGGCAAGTTTACAACGTGGTTAGTAACTCCCAACAAACAACAAAATAAAAAAAAAAAGGAAAGAGAATGGACTCTGTAGAAATCGTTTGAAATGACTGCCATCATGTTGGAAAAGAGCACAGCTCCCTTTCTTGGAGTTGGTAGAGGGCTCTGGTAAGTACACCAAGTGAGCTATGTCAAAGAATTTTCTAGAGATTAAAACTTGGAACTCAAATTGGATGGTCAATTTTAAATAACTGGGCGGTCAATTTCAAATAACAGTATAGCTGCAGACATCAATTATTAGTAGGACTCCAAAATGAAAGAGAAGACATAATTCTAATGGATGATTAATTTTTAAAAACTGGATGCTACCAGCCATGCTTTTTCTTCTCAGTGATGGCTTTATTTCATCCATAGGTCAGCAGAATGCAATCAAAACCCATGGTTAAAACTCCCCTTTGAAATTACTCCCTTGTGGTCCATTTTCAACAAAAATAATGTTTGATTAAAGTATCACTCACTACTAGTGAAGGCAAAGAAAGGGCAGGCTTACAGATTTTATCTATATTCCAAAGGTTTTATGCTACTGAGAGTAAAATATTTTTATTAAATGGTAATGACCCAATATCCTATTATATACTTCCTACCATCACACACATTAAAAAACTTTCCTGATCAACCATTTGAGTTTGGGGAAAACAAGCTCATTCTTACAGATCTTAGAAAGTCACAACAGTTCAACTCTGAAGAATGGGGAATACATGAAAACCATCAACCCATTCCCGAGATACCACCAGGTTTGTAAGCCTCACAGGCCCAAACTTTTGTCTTCGTAAGGGGGTGAGTTTCTTAAATCAAACAAGCCACTACTTTTCTAGTCACAGTAGTATGAGCTCTCCCATTGTGACTAGTGACAGAAGTGGAGTGCCTCAAGGCTGCTAACCCCCACCCTGCTACTTTACACCAGCTCAAATACTTGGCCTATGAAGAAATGCTGACCCATGGCTGAAATCTGTCACTTTCCACAGCAGCACTCAACAAGAATTGGGACAATTGAATAGCAAGTTTTCATGGGGACCTTGTTGCTGCTTTGATCTCCAAGAATTAAAGTGGAAAAAAGGAAACCCCTTCATGGAATCTAAGGAAAATTGCTAATCAGCTCTGCCTGTAAAGTCCCAGGAGTGAACACAGTAGCTTACAGAGTGAAGGCCACAAGAACAAGAGGGCTGATTGCTTGATTTGTTATCTTTTATGGTTCACTGATTGTTAAAAATGGAAGGGACCTTCGAGATGGTCTAGTCCAACCTTCATTTAACAGAGGCAGAAACTGAGGCCTAAAAAGGATGAAGGACTTGCCCAAGGACACACATTAAATGACAGAGCCATGACTTGAATCCCAAGGCTCCTGACTCCTAGCTCAGGCTCTTTCCACTGTAACAAGCTGCCTTGAACTCAAAAACCATTACATTTCTTCTCCTTGCTGCCTCCCAACTCTCATGTCTGGGCAATATCCACATTTAAAAGCAATCCTCTGTTTACAGAATCAGTCTTGAACTCAGATTGGGATAGAGGAAGAGGGTATTAGTCCCTAGTCCAAAGTAAGCTCACAAAATTTAAAGGCTCACCTACCATTAACAACATCTTTTTTTGTTGTTGTTTATTTGGCAATCTGCTTACAGGTGTGAGGGTCCATCTCTACCCTGCTAAATTATAAAGCATTGAGTTATGACTATGTCCTTCATTTTTAAGCCCTATGAAGTTTTAAGTATGCTCAGATAGCAAGTATAAAAAATAAGCTAAAACACTATACCAAATCCCAATTTCACTGGCCTGATTATACACCTTAGTATTTACAGAATTGGACATTAAATTAAGTTTCTCTCATACTAAAAATAAATAACTGCAGCCTGAATTGAGTTAACCCTGGGCCAAGAATAGATGACTGCATCAGGAACCAGGCATTACTCTGTGTTACAACAAAAACAGTTTATTTGTGATCCTTGTTTTATACTCTATACATCCTTCACAAATTTAATTTTACATAATCTGAGACTTCATTTAAAACAAACTTTGAGCGGCTAGTTTGTCCCCTAGAACAGAAGGGCTGGTATAAGTTATTATCGGAAAATGAGGTAACGTTTCACAGAACTAGGTTTTTTTGTTGGGGGGTAAGGGAATGGAAGGTTTGTGTGTATTTTTTTTTCAAGTTTTAAAGAACTAAATTTGCATTTGTTAAAATCAAAAAATCAAAAGTAGGAAAAGATGTTCTTTACAAATCATTTTTGCGCAAGTTATATGTTCAAAGGAAACCGGATAAAAAGGCTTGTTCTCTCTTCTAATATTCGGGACTGGACTGGATTGTTGCTCAATCAATAGGAATTAGCTTCAGCCATTTGCTAAAAGAATGAGTAGTGGGGAACTGGATAGGTTGGGAATTTCATAACGGGCAACAGAACCATTCTCTTGGGTAAACCTACAGAGAGAAGAAACGGAGAGGACTCCAAATGAGTAACAATCCAAAAATCAGGTTAAAAAGTCTTAACAGTAATATTATTAACCCTTTCCAGATTAGTCAGTCAGATGCATTTGGTTTCAGGAGAGGTCCATCAGGAGACATCACCAATTATTCTTTTGTTATGTATGATACTTTGCCTACCAATGATTGCTTTGGGAAGGCTCTAATCCACCCCCTTCTCCCCCTTCCCCCCAAATAGACTTAGGTAAGTGATCTTACCATGAATAACCAAAGATCAAGGGTAATACTGTTAGGTTGTAATTCTGAAATTACTTTCAAAATACAAATGTCTTTTCTTAGAAGTCTGGTGGGGTGCATTTTATGGGACCAAAATAAATCATGAAAGTTAGGCCCAACTCTGCTCTCTCTGGAGATTAGCCAATGGGAAGAATGCTGAAATAAAGCCCCAGGCAATAGAATCCTTAACATAGGAGGGGGCAATATAATGGTAATATTGGCATGGCAAATCTGGAAAGATTAATGGCTTGCTGAATTTCATGATTAAATCAGTTCTTGTGGCCTCGCAAACTTCTGCATACTCAGATAGGGTTTGAAAACCGGCTCCTGTTTCTGTTCGCTCAGATTTAACCTATATAGAAATCACAAAGCAGCAACAGCAGGTATTTCAGAGCACCAGATGATCAGAGGAACGTTTCCCAACATGCAACAGCTTTACAAAGGCCAAAAGACATGTTTCCCTTACAGCCAAAAGAAAGCGCCATTTAAGTAGTTTTGCATCACAAGAACATTTCTTTAAAAAAAAACAAAACACTCTTTATGTGGAAAAATGGGGGCATCTATTATCACACATTTTTGAAGTCAGTTATATGGGACAAAGAGGATGGGAACATTTGCAAGTCAGGCTCTATGTGGACAGAAGCACAGTGTTAACAGAGGACAGAGAATAGTGATTAGGTAAAGAGCAATGGAGGGAAATAGGAATGTAATTTGGACACAGGCTGGTACTGGTATAAAAAAATGTGTGCCATATACTAAGTGGTAATCACTCAATCTATGTTTATATGGTTAGCTTAAGAGTACAGAGATCCAGATTTAAGTACTAGGTTCTACCACTTACCAGTTATACATGGCCTAAAAGTTACTTACCCTCTATAAAACCCAGTTTGCTCATCTGTAAAATGGAGTAAAATTACTTCCCCTGATTTTGCAAGGGTATTACAAGGATCAAATGAGAATGTTTACCATTTAGCTTTGAAACTTTCTGTTCTCATTAATTACTACTTCTAATTTTCAGAAGTAGAAGAAATTTAAAAACCAGACAATAAAAGAGATTCAAAAATTTAAGCTTAGAGAAATACAGAACTTTTACCTGTGAAAAGAGAATTCATGAACCCAGTATATTAATTTCTATACCCTAATCACCTTTTTTCATTTATCTGTGTTACAATTTGTTCTGCCCTTGGACCAGCAATGTGGTATGAGGCAAGGAAAAAACTTCAAAAAAATACTTATTACATACCCTAGTTTGGCAGGGAGTGGGAAGATGGGAACAGGAACCCTTTAAATAAGATGAAACACAACACATAATATACCTAATAAATTGTAATCAAAATGAATTGCTAAGTGCTAAAATTTTCATTAGAGAGAGCTCGAGGAGAGCAAAAACTTATATACATGTAGAACTTTACATACATTATCTCATTTGATCCTTCCAAGCATATGAGATAGGTAACAATTCATATTTCTCTAGAACAGTGTAAATACTATTCTCACAACTTTGTTTTAAGGTCAGTAATTTTATCACCATCATCATTATTATTGTAATCACTCCCATTTTACAGATAACAAAACTGAGTTAGTCGTAAAACTAGTTAAGTACTGGAACCAGAACTCAAACCCAAATCTTCTGACTCAAGACCGTATCACTATATCATGGTGTAAATAATTATCATCCCTATCTCACAGACCTGCCTCGAGGTTATACAGCCAGTAGGTGGCAAAGCCATGATTCAAATCAGGTCTTTTGACTCTAGGTATAACGTGCGGTAAAACGGCACTTGATAACAGAAGAAACATCTAAAACCCATTTTGGCTTTACTATATTCTGTCAGGATGCAAGTCTTTCATTTCTGGGAATATATACTAATACAACTTCCTATGGTAGGTATGACAAATATAACACAATCAAGCATGGTTTCTGATCGACAGTAGTTTAAAGTCAAAAGTTTAAAAATGGAATATGCAATGCTAAAGTATAGAAGGACTGGCTCCAACGTAAGGGCATTACCTAATATGGCTTCTAGAGATCATATTAAAGATTTTTTTCCTATTACCCTAAATACACTACTCCTTTCTACACACACACACACACACACACACACACACACACCCCTTTCAAACAGCTAATTCCAAAAACATGGAGCACAAGTCAGGGCAAGTATGTGTGACCATATTACTGACTCCAAAATGTTCTGCCTCCATTACCACATAAATCTCATTCAAAGTTACCAAAAGAGCCAGGTGGGACAAACCCATGATTGGCTATTGGAGTCTTTCTACTATTCACACAGTAGTGATAGAAGATTCCATCCAGCCAACTGAAATCTTCCCTAGAACTGTCACGTTCTCTTAAGAACAGCTAGTCAGTGGGATTATGGAGTTAGAAAGAACCTTAAAAATCATTGAATTCAATTGCCTCATTTGACAGATGAGAAAACTGAAGCCCAGAAAGTAAAAACTGACTTGCCCAGTGTCAGAAGGTGATTTAGTTAGAGCCAGATTTAAATTCTGTGTGTCCTGGCTCCCAAGACAGAATGACTTCCATTACATTATACCGCCACTCTATTCTCTAGCCCTTTAATCTATAATAATAATCTATAATTTAACTCCCAGTTTATTCTCTGGGAGCAATGAATTCCCAAAGCAACACATGTGGAAGGGAAGGGATGGATACTTTTGCTATTTGGTATTTATTGCACATCCCTAACTCTTCATCAGTGAGGTCCAGTGTTACAGCTAATTAGTGTTACCTATGATTGAGAGTAGCCTATACAATTTGCACATCCCCAGAATTTAACCCTACATCACATAATGTTCATGGCCCTTAGGTTGTCTTTGAATAGAGTGTAACTTGGCTGTAAGGAGAACTTGTTAAAATAGTCAAATTCAATATGGTAAGAAAACAGGCAGTTAGACAAGCAGTCCTTCAACAACCAGGAAAAGCAACAAAGGAAGGAAGCTACTCCAACCAAACCAAGAACCACAAGGTTATGGCATTGTTCAAAGTGAATTTTAGTGTGGTCACCATACTGAGTTTCTTAGGGTCCCTCTAGTTAATTGATACGAACCCTGAAATCAAACTGGAGTTTGGACTGCTGGGATAGAGTCAGGAATGGCAGAGGTCAGTAAGAGGTTGTACATACCATAGGCTGGAGCAGCTGTGCTATAGCCATAGGGTGTGCCGTAACCTAGAGCAAACAATGAGATAAGAGATCAAGGCTTGAAAAATTAAAACCAACACCTACACTAAACACTCATAAAAATGGGCTAAGCATGTCCACTAAAACACAGAACATTAGAGTTGCAATGATCCTCAAAGGTGGAAGTATGTTTAAAACATATCAGAGTCAGAAGGGACCTCAGAAAAATATAGGTATGGTAATGACTCTACTCTCACTCCTATAATTCTCTACAGGTTACAAACCAATAGCTTCACCATACACCTGGGATGGAGAAAGAGCAATGATTATCAACCCATTTCAGCAATTGAGGAAATTAAGAGTCAAAGAACAGAAGTGATTTGCCCACAGGCATGGGACTGGTAAACAATAAGTAAAACAAGCTTTGGACCTAGAGTCAGGAGACCCTAGTATGAGTCCTAACTGGACCTGCCATTTATTAATTCTCTAAGGTCACATCAATCATACTCCATCTCTAAATTTCAGCTTCTTCACCTATAAAAATGACTGGGGTGGACTACACAATAAGATTTAGAATCAGAAGGGACCTTAAAGATCATACAGTCCACTGGAGAGCAATTTGGAACTATGCCCAAAGAGCTATAAAATTGTGCACACCTTTTGACCCAGCAATACCAGTTCTGGGTCTGTATCCCAAAGAGATCATAAAAACAGGAAAAGGACCCACATGTTCAAAAATATGTAGCAGTTCTTTCAGTTGTGGCCAAGAATTGGAAATTGAGGGGATGTCCATCAACTGGGGGACGGCTGAACAATTTGTGGTCTACAAATGTAACGGCATACTACTGTGCTATAAGAAATGATGAGCAGGTGGAATTCAGAAAAACCTGGAAAGACTTACATGAACTGATGCAGAATGAAATGAGCAGAATCAAGAGAACATTGTACACAGTAACAGCCAGACTGTGCAATGACTGACTTTGACAGACTTAGCTCTTCTCAGCAACACAAGAATCTAAGACAACTCCAAAAGATTCACAATGGAAAACGCTATCCACCTCCAGAGAGAGAACTCAGAGGCATCTGAATGCAGATGGAAATATACTATTTGCCCTCCTTTTCTTTTGTTGTTTTGTTTTGTTCCTTCTTTCTTGTGGTTCTTCCCATTATTTCTAATTCTTCTTTACATTGTAACTAATGTGAAGATTTGTTTAATGAATGTATAAGTAGAGCCTATATCAGATTGCATGCCATTTTGGGGAGGGGGAACGAGAGGGGGGAGAAAATTTTAAACTCAAAATCTTATGAAAGTGAATGTTGAAAACCAAAAATTAATTATTAAAAAAAAAGGCTCATATAGCCCAGGCCAACCTTGTCATTTTACACATAAAGAACCTGAGGTCCAGAGGGATTTAATTATCTGCCTGAAGGAGCAGAGTCAGAAATGAATTCCCACCTTACAGCTCAAATTCAAGTTTCCTTTCCACCATGCTGTTCTCCCTCTAACCTTGCAAAGTCCCTTAGAGTACTAATGGTCCCAAAATGTGTAGAATCTGTGACAGGACTGGATTATATCCCATGTCTTCTTACTCCAGGTACAGGACTCCTTCCACCATGCTAAGCTTTCTTACTAAGTGAATGATCAGCAACGTTAATAGTAGAACTGATTTTAGTCTGCAAACTTTTATTTAGGGCCTTAAAAAAACCAATATTCACTTGTAAGCATTTGTGAAAGACAACAGGTAACATGGACACAAGCAAACTAAAAATGAATTACTCAATGAATTTAAATCTAGGGAAAGGAAAAATAATCATAAATGTAGCTGATATTTATAAAACACTTTGTGGTAACAAAGGTCATTCATATCTATCTCCCATGTGACCCTGAGAGGTTGGCCATGGTGTTATTATTCCTGAATTATAGATGATTAAACTTAACATCAGAAAGGATTAGTGGATTGAGAAAGAGGAACTTGGAAGATCACTTAGTACAATCTTCTCATTTTTACAGATGAAGAAAGTGAGGTTGAAAGACGAATCAATTTATCCAAGAATCACACAGGTATCAAAACAGCAGATGAAATGACTTTCCCAAGGTCACATCAATGACTGGTACTAACTCAGATCTCCTCACCTCAAATCACAGCATCTGCCTCCACATCACAGTCATGTATTCAAGGCCTTTATGTTAAGTCATTTTATTTCCTAATCTTATAATAGGGGAAAGCACCATGGTTTAGTGGGAAAAGGAAATTATAGACTTAATGAGGCAATAGACCTGAATTTGAATCATGGTTCTACTTTTTGACCTTGGGAAATGCACTTCAATGTTGAGGGAAAAGAGTCTTCATCTATAAAATATCAGCAATAATAATAAGGTAGATAGTTGAACAAGGTAGTTGTGGAAATCAAAATAATCATATGTTAAATTGGTTTGTAACCAAAAAGTGCTATGTAAATTTATTATCAGAAGGAACATCTCTTCACTCAAGTAGTGAACATGAATGGTAAGCATATGTCAGAAGAAAAAAAATAATGTTAACAAGAGAAAGCCTAGCTCTAGAAGTATCAACTGTTCAGGCAAATACATCACATATCAATTAATATGTAGTTATTTTCAATTACATCAGCATGCCAGTCAATGAAGATAATATTCAAAGTATGCCAGCTTCCCATAATGTAGCTCTTAAAAAAAAAAAGATCAGTAGGAAGAACTGAGCTATAAGAAAATATAGTGAAACTTTTCTAAGGACTTGAGAGACCACAGATCTAAGCTAAAGTCATTTCCTTGATAAGTATTAACTTTATAAAACCAAAGATCTAGAACTGGAAGGTACCTTTAAGGCCATCTAATCCAACCATTCATTTTACAGATGAAGATAAATTCAGGCCGTATGTCTTTCCCCTCAAAAAATGCTGTCAGCTCCTTTTTAGGAAGAAATGTGAGCTCCAACAGTTATCTAATAATGAAAAATAATAGTTCCTCAAAGATAATGGCTGGATAAGGCTGCATAAATGGAAGGAGAGTGTCAAGAAGAAAAAGAATATATACTTATGTCCCCTGCTCTAGGTTAGATCACATGTGAAATACTATGTCCAGATGGAGTTGCCACAATTTTAAGAATGACAATGACAAGCTAAAATTTCTGTAAAGGAGAGCAACTAGGATAGTAAGGGGTCTGGTAACCATACTATATACATATTGGTAACAAAGGCTGACATTTATATGGCGCTCTGAAAGTTGATAATGGAAACAGCAATGAACTCAGAGTTAGGAGACCTGGGTTCAAATCCCATTTCTAGTACTTACTGGAAGGTGGACCCTGGGCAAGTTATAATCTGAGTGTCAGTTTCCTCATATGTAAAACAGGGAGCAACAATATCAGCAACTGTTTATGTAGTACTTACTTCACGAGGTTGTTAGTAAAGCGCTTTAGAAACCTTGAAGAGTTAGAGAAGACTAAATATTATAATCATCAATTCAAAGAACTAGACAAAAATATTGGAGGATAAACAGAAGGAGATGATTACTGTCTTCAAGGATTTGAAGGGCTGTACTGTAAAGCAGAACTAAGAAGTTACAGGAAAGCAGATTTCAAAAGGAAAAACAAAATCAGAGAACCTCAGAGCCAGAATGGACTTAGAATATCATTCAATTCAAACCCGGCCCCCAATATATGCAAGAATATGTCTCTAATAAGCAATAAAAAAACAATGCTCAGAACATGAAATCTTCTCAAACTTAATCTCACCTCACTTTAGTTCTTCTAAATACCTTATTAGAGAAGTTTTTCAAAAAAGTACATATGTTACAGAGTGATTTTATATTAATCAATTTATACACATTTATATCACTCAATAAGCATTTACTGATTGTCAGCTATGTGAATGGCACTGTGATACGAGGTATGTGCTGGGGATACAAATACAAAGAATGAAACAATCCCTATTCTCCAGGAATGCACAGTCTAATAAGGGAAATAAGTGCATAGAAAAGTATAAGCAGAATAAACATAAAATACAAAATAGCTAAATACACGATAGTTGGAAGTGAGGACACTAGCAGCTGAGGGGAATCAGGAAAGGCTTTGTGTAGAAGGAAGAGAAGAATGAGATGAGGTATGAATAAAGAGGGAGTATTCCAAGTGTGGAAGAAAGCCAGTGCAAAGGTATGGTGATGGGGAATGGCATGGTATGTGTGAGGAAGACAAAGAAGACCGAGTATGGTTGCATCACAGACTGCAGGAGTAGTAGTGTCCAATGAGACTGGACAGTTTGTGGGGCCACCAGGCTATAAAAGGCATTAAAAACTAAACAAAGGAGTTTATATTTGATCCTAGTAGAGTAATAGGGAGGCAGTGGAATTGAATGTACAGGAAACATGACATGATCAGGCCTGGATTTTAGGAAAATCCTTTTGGTTGGAGGAAAGACTGGAGAAAGGAGAAACTGAAGCAGCAGAACTAATTAGGTGATCACTGCAATAATTTAGGTGAAAGATGACAAGGAAAAGCTCTAAGTAGGGAAGGAATATAGAAATGGCACAACCTGGTATTTGATAGGATATGTGAGATAAAGAAAAGTGAGTTGATCATAATGCTGAAGTTATGAACCTGTGAGACTAGAAGAATGGTGATACCTTTGACAGAAATAAGTAAACTGTTAAGAAGAATGGGATTTGAGAGAAAGAAAATGATGTTTTGGACATGGTAACTTTGAGACGTCTCCAGTGACCAATAGGCAATTACTGAGGCAGGACAGAACCTCAGAATAAGAGATTTGAGGCTAGATACACAGATCTCTGAGTCATCTACATAGAGATGATTATTAATCCAAAGGGAACTGATGAAGTCACCAAGAGTATAGAGAAAGAAGGACCAATAAGACAGCCTTAGGGAACATCCAGTTAAGGGTTATGACATGTAAAAAAAATCCAATACAGAAACAGAGAAGTGGTCTGAAAAAGAAAGGGGGCAGGAAGGGGGGTAAGAGAACCAGAGAGAGTAAAACAGCATTATGAAAACCCAGAGAAGAGTATTCAAGAGAAGAAGGGAGGCAACAGCTTCAATTGCAGAATACAGTTAGGTTAAGAAAGATGATAACTGAGAAAAGACTATCAAATATGGTATTTAAGTGATCACTGATAACTTAAAAGAGAGTAGTTTCAGTTGAGTGATGAGATTAGATGCCAGAGTATGAAAGGTTAAGGAGTGGGTGTAGGAGAGAAGAAGTGAAGACAAGTACAGCCAGCTTTTATGAGGAAGACACAGAAATGAGGGGTTGATAGGCTCTAGTATAGGTTCTTAAAGGAAGGGGGGAAATCTGAGAATGTATGAAGGCAGTAAGGGAGGAACCATTAAATACTGACAGGTCTGAAGATGGAAGAGAGGAAAAGGGAAGAGGGAGAGGAGGGAGGGGGAAGGGAGGAAATGGGGAGGGGAGGAAGGAAATGAATGGCACTTCATTATTGGAGCCTAGGCAAAAGGAGGAGAGAGTGGAGAGTTCTGAGATGAAAAGAAGGAAGAAGAGAAGTTTGGGGACAATGGCCCCAGTGTTGTCTTCTTTTGTGTGTCTGCAGGCAGCACAATGTAGTGCACCCAAGATGTGAGCGCAAACTCAGGTCTTCCACTTGTGGCCCTGGACTAATCTCTTCACCACTCATTCAGTTTCCTCATCTGTCAAATGGGGTTAGTGTAAAAAAATGTGATTTGTAAACCATGAAGTGCTAGAGAAATTGAAGGTTGTTTTTGTTTTAAATATCTGGGGGGGGAGGTGTTCCCAAAGTTCAGTTGAGAAAAGAAGTCACACCTTTTGTAGGCAGCTAAGCCTGGAATCAGGAGGACCTGAGTTCAAATTCGGCCTCTGGGCAAGTTAATTTAACCTGTCTTCCCTCAGCTTAATCAACTGTAAAATGGGGACCACAGCAAGGATCAAATAAAATAATATTTGTAAAGCATTTGTTAGCACCGTGCCTGGCACATAATAAATGTTTATCCGCACCCTACCCCAAATATGGTGTCCTACCTGGAGCTATGTAACCAGGGGCAGCTGCAGCGCCAACAAAAGCTCCTCTTGCAAGGGTTCCTCTTCCTCTCCCCCGAGCTGCCTGGACAGCTGCCGACACAGCTGTATTTACTACACCCTTGGCCTGTTACCAATGACACACTATTCATTACTCATAGAAATTGGAAATGTCATCATCTTACCTCTTTAATGCATATATTATACACTGAGACACTTTAAAAGACCCACAGTTTCATAAGTATATTCCTCCCACTGACACAAATCTCAATCTTTCTATTTCACAGTAAGATAATAATCCTTTTTTTTTATTTTTAAACTCATTGTCATCAATTTTCTGGTGATGAACCTTTCCATCAATTGGCTAGACAAGTCCTTGGAATCAAAGTCCTTCAAATTTAAGAAGTGCTAGAGTTTGCACTCCATTGACATAAGCTTCAAGAACTCAAGGTCACCTCCATGTGTATAAGCCCACTGTCAGCAGACATTATGCCTACTGTCCAAAGACAAGCTGAGATAAGTACAAAAGCTCATCATCAGAAAGCTGGACACAATAACTAATGAAAACATCTAACTAAGGTATAGAGAGGGTTGTGATCTGTCAGTAAAGGTGGCATCCAAACCAATATGGATCTTTGAAGTATTAAAATAAAGCCAATAATCCTATAGAGTTCAAACAATGCTATAGTTTTTATTGCTTCTCTTATACAATGAGTCTCGCTAGTTAAAACGAATAAATTAATTTATGACTTCTACGATAATATGCTATACACAAAAGAAAAGAACCAGACAATTCATCAGAAGCTGACCACCACCAGGTTACCTCAATATGTATTTGGAAAAATATACCAGCATAAAAATGAAGCCCAGGAAAGCCTTTAGGATTTTGAAACCATCGTCACTAAAAATGATTTTAAGGTCCTCTATCTTTAGGAGACCTAAATTTAAATCCAAGCTCTAAAAGTAACTCTTAGGCAAGTGACTTCCCCTCTCAGAGCCTTGGTTTCTATAAAATGGTGATAACATGCATCACTGACCTTACTGAAATACAGTAAGATAAAAACTCTGCAACCCTTTAAGTATAATAGCTATTATTATTATTACTAACATTTAAACAGGACAGCAGATTGTCAAGCTACCCAATTCCTCAGCAAAATCCAACTTTAAGGGGAGGAAGGGAGATAGGAAATAGAACTGAAAATAAAATAAGACAATGTTGTGTTTGGCAATTCCTATCTAAACAAAATGACTTAAGTTCTTCATGCCCAATCATAATTTAAATATCAGGAATTACTATGTCTCCAAACTGTGACATCAGTGACCTAAGAAAAAGATGTCATGGAAAAATACATGAAGACACTATGTTTTCAGTTTTTTCAAAAGTGTCTCACCCTTCCCCATCCCTTTGGCTTTTTTCCGCTCCAACTACACTATGTTCTACTGACAAAGTAATTTTCACAAGTTCTAATCATGAACCCCTGGCTCAGACACCTTGAATTTTCCTCTAGTTCTTAGTAAATAAAGTTCAAGGCTCCTTAGCTTGATATTCAAAGGCCCTCCACAAATCTGGTTCCAAATCACCTTTATAGTCTTACCCGACAACTTATTTCAAACATTTATTTAGCACCAAGTAGGTGCAGGGTAATGTGCTTAGGAATGAGGATACGAAAATGAAAAATGATACCAAAATGCCCTGATCTAATTGGGGGTAGAAAGGACAAAGGAAATGGCACAAATAAATAGGACTTTGTAGGGCAGAATGTCATCTTCTCTCACCCTATCTCACATTCCATGCTCTAGTTAGACTACTTACCTTTCCTTGAAGTCACCCTGCCCTTTCCAAACTTTATTCATTTCACACCCTTTCCCACACACCTAGAATTAACCTGTTCTTCCTAGCTCTATAAACTACTAAAATCTTTCTCATCCTTCAAGTTCAACCCATGGACCAATTCCACGAAGGCTTCCTTATCCTATTGCTCACTCAACCAAAAGTAAGCTTTTCCTCAGATCCCAACCAATAATGTATACTTGGTATATGTGAGTTATCATCTTTTTCTAAGTAAACCATTAACTCATTCCTTGGGAATGAAGACTGTCTCTTTTCTACTAAATGTACCATTGTGATTTGGTCATAATAGGAACTGAATTAGGTGTGTTGAATTTGCCATCCTACCATGGTGAAAAAAGTATGCAATACCACACAGATATAGGAATGCACAATGAACTCCCTCTTACAAACTCCAGGGGTATTTTGCAAAACCTCCACTCCAATCATTTCAAATGCTTAACTACAGCATAGATGTGCAAACTCTGGTAGGCTACAGCAAGTCAGAAAGTCTTCAAGCAGAGAATGGGGACAGATTATGTGATATACTACTGAGGACCAACCCAGCTAAGAGAAGACACTTGCCATCAGGAGTTGTTCATCAGGGCACATCACCAAAAAAAAAATAATAATAATAATCTTCTAAGTTATGAAGGAGTTTATTCATGTAGTAGAATGGGGACCCATACAAGAAAATTTTAAAATCTCCTGAAGAAATAATTGACAAGGTCAGTGTGTAGGACAAGGACTGGCCCCTAAACTGAAACTCAGCAAAATCTGGCAAATTAAACAAAATTTAAGACAATAAACCATACCTGAGGAATAATCTTCTTTTTCTTATTATTTGCCGCATTAGGTCCAGAAAATAGCTTCTCCAGGGCAGCTAATGCTGCACTAGCTTTTGCTACCTTCTTATTTGGACCTGCACCACGGAATTTCTGTCCATCTACTTCTACCTGAAATAAAAAGTTGCACTTTTACCCACTAAAGCTGCCATATTTTATTTAGTTCACTAAGGATTTTAAACAGAACCACACTAAATTTGCAAGAAAATTCTGCCCCCTCTCCCGAACAGGACAAGAAATTATCTAAGCGTACAAACAATAGACTCCACAAAGAACATAAGTTAAAAAGTGTCCCCAAAATGTTATTCTCGGTTGGGTGAGCAAGTCCTGTATTTTTTTTTCATCTGATTACTATATATGTCAAGACAAGCTATACGACCATCTTCCCTCCTCCCTTTATCCTTTTCTCTTTATGACAAAGGATAAAAGGAAAGCATTTCTTACTTTCACCCACAGCCTTTTCAGCCCAGTGGTAATGGTAACTTTGACATAAACAAGAATCAAGCATGAAATATATTTAAGAACAACAAAATAAGGGAAAGAATTGGAAAATCTCATAGACATCCATAAATGCTTTCTGTAACACCGCAGACAAATGGTTGGCCAGCTTTAGTTTGAAGACTTGTGATGGGAGAAAACTGCACACTGCCCGAAGCAGCCTATTCTACTTTTGGGGAGACATGATGGAAAAAATTCTTTCTGTGCATCTAGCCAAACTCTGCCTTTCTGCAATTTCTCTTCAATGTTCCTACTTCTGCCCTCTAGAGCAAAGAAGAATCAATCTAGTCCTTCTTCCCCATAATAGCGCTTCAGCTACATAAAAGCAGCAATAAGGTTTCTCCTGAATGTGCTCTATGCAAAACATTCACAGTTCCTCTCACATACTCCTCCTCACCAACCTACTCATCTTTGTCCAGTCAGAATATCAGAGTTAAAAGGGGCCTTAAAGGAATTAGAAGCCTTTTAAAGGTAGTAATTCAGCCTTTACTTAAAAAACTCAGTGATGGGGAGCTCACTACCTTCCAAGGCATCCCATTCTCCTTTTGGACACTTATTAGAAGTTTTTATCTTATACTAGGCCAAAATCTGCCCCTCCTATAACTTCCACCCACTAGTCCTAGTTTTGCCCAAAGTATGCCAAAGAGACACACTGTACACTTTCAATGCACTTCCTAAACTGTATTGCCAAGAACCAGACACAATGCTCCAAACATAATAGAAGAAAGGCAGAAGAAAATGGGACTATCACCTCCTTTGCCCTGAATAGTGATCTTTTATTCAGGACACTTAAAGCCACAACTTTCCAGGGAGACAATCCCTTTGAAATGACTCAACAATTGGCTCAGTCCTTATTAAACGCACCTCCATAACAAATCGCTTATCATGGCTTCCACCCGTTTCAGAGATGAGTTCATATTTAAGACCTCTTCTTTTTTCATTGAGCTCCATGACAGGGTTCTTACCACTTGCTGTAAGGATAGGGCCCTGAGTTCTTACCTGAGAAAACAAAAGGAAACATTAACTTGGGTAAATATCACATAATATAAAATTCCAGAAATCTGGACTCCCTAATTAATAAGCTGAAATGCATGATTTAATTGCTAGAAATCAAAACTGTACTGTAAATGCAAATATTGTTATACCCATCACACAGGTGAAGAAACAGATTTAGCAGACAAAAAACTCTTAATAAACCAACCTATGTCCTATGTTTATTTATCACACGGTTTCTACATTGCAAAGCAAGACTAAAGACAGAAATGGAGAAGGAAATCATTTACAATGGAGAAAGAAAAATATTCTTAATGGTGAGCAAGATGACTTGTCCAAGGTCACATTCCTATTAAGGCAGGTATGGTAGAGTAGAAAGATACACTAGACTTGGAGTCAAGAGATCTGAGTTTAAATACAGCTCCAAAATTTACTCTCCCTGTTAATAGAAGCAAGTCACTTTCCTTTTTGAGGAACAATTTGATCATCTATAAAAATGAAGTAATAATCTCTGCAAGACTGACCATATAAGATTAGAATACATTCTGTAAACCAAAAGGATGAGCAGAAATTGGAGCTATAATTACTAATCAGCTCAGTTTCCTTATCTGGAAAATGGAGATAATAACTTGCACTACCACACTTCACAGTATTATAGTGGCTAAAGCAGTGTATAAACACTAGAAAACTTTTTTACTTTCTAAAGATCTAAGATTTTATCAGTGTCCATCCTCCCTTTTCCTTATAACATCCTTCCATGCCTTAGTCAACAGTCTTCATAAGTTGCTGTGGCTGAATAATGTGCGACTATTACTCCAATGTGGTGAGACTATTCACCAATAGCTACAATCTCGGAAGGCATCACTACAGCTTTAAAGAAAGGCATATAAAATGGCCAAGTGCTAGAGGAAACATTGTACATCATTAATAAAAGTTTCCAAATCTACAGCATTAACAAGGACTTTTCCTCTCCACAGTCCTACATAGGGAGTGAAGATATTCCATTTTACAAATGAAGTAACTGACACTAATACACAACTTGCCAAGGTCTACAGCTAATAAATTACAACTACTATTATCCTTATTTTCTAGACCACAAAACCAATCAATCTAGCAATGAGCAAAGGTCTCCAATCCAGCAAAAAAAAAAAAAAAAAGCAAGGGTCTCTTAATTAGCCAGCCTATGCTTATTAAATGGTTTATGTTTATATGCTTAAAATAGTCTGGGGAGGAGTCCAAGAAGCCCAATTTCAACATTTTAAGTCCAACCACATTTCTAAAATCTCAATTTTTAAAAGTTGACAAAAAATAACTCGAGAAATTAGGTTTTTATTATTGCTTCCACTCAATCAAGTTCTGCTGTCATAACTCCATGTGGGGAAGTCATGACCTTAGCTTCCTAAAGATTCTGCCACAGTGGAGCACAAATTCTGACAACTTCTACCAAGTTCACTGAATGTTTTATAATCACAGCAACTACTGAACCTAAGGTTCTGGTTCCCAATCTTAAGGAGTATGATAACTTTTCTATTAAGGTCAAACTTTCACAGATCATCATATAGCAGTAGTTATTATACATGGTGATGAAAAGAGCAATGCTTGGTACACATACAGATTCATGAATCCCTTTCAAAACTCCACAGACCTGCAGTAGTCCACTACTCACAGGACTAGGAACCATTCCTGGGGTTATTTGTGCAGAAAAAACAGCCATATCAATAAGATCTATTGAAGTAAAATATCAATTAATTATTACCTTGTCTACCAATCAAGTCTAAGACTACTTTTCAAAAATGTGCCAAGTTTCAATGGTGGTGTTACTTCTTTTTGCTTTGTTTTGTTTTGGGGGGTGCTGCCATGGAGAGTGAACCCTTGCCTTTTTATGGCTACAATGTTGCATTTCATTGATATTTGCTTCATAAATTATTCTTTACTGAAAGCTACATTGTGAGGTAGTTAGGTGGCACAATGGATAGAGCACCAGCCCTGGAGTCAGGAAGACCCGAGTTCAAATCCAGCCTCAGACACATAACATTCCCTAGCTGTGTGACTCTGGGCAAGTTACTTAACCCCAATTACCTCACCAAAAAAAAGCTACATTGTATCTAAAACCCAATAAACGTATCCTCTTATATATGGTTCATATTACCACAGTCCATACTGGTCTCCCCTTCTCACGTACCACAGTTAGCATCTTGTAATACCCATCTGGTTTTGTAATTGTTTGTATAGTAATTTCAGTATTTCAGGATAAAACACTTGTCACTAAACCCTCCCATTCTTTTGGCAACTCCCCAGACAGATGCTAATTTTCTTGTAGGAAGGTACCATACCTTATACTTCTTTTGTATCCAGAATGCCTAAAAGAGCACAGCACATGTTTCAAAAATCCAATAAGGCCGTGACTATGTTGTTGACGACAAATAAATATTCAGTCAAAGCAAAGACAGTACAAAGTTCTTTCTTTATCACACATTTAAAACCAAGTTTTCCAAACGCCTTAAGTTCAATGAGGGATGTGTTCTGACAGAATAGTGTGAAATTCCCATTCTTATCTCACATGATAAAAGCAGAGAGTTACACAGTATTTTCAATTATAAATTACTTGCTATATATTACCTCATTTGATCTATAGAACATCCTGCAAAAGTGTTTTATTCCTCCCACTTTATAGATAAGGAAACTCAAGTTTGGGGATAACACCCAAGGTCATAGCTAATAAGTTGTAGAAAGTTAGATCCCAACCCAGGTCTACTGATTCCTAGTTTAGTCTCTTACGTAATGCTAACTCCTTCCTTCATATTCATTCCATCTATTGGAAGCCCATCAAACATTCAGAGAATAGGCACTCTGTAGGTAGGGCAAATTCAAAGCTCTAAATCTAAAGTTTAGGCAGTGCTCTTTTCACTCAACAAGCCTATAACAATAGCAATAGTGACAAACAGTGATAATAAATTTTACAAAGTACTTTCCTGACAATGGGGCTGTAAAATGGATAGTTTAAGTTCAATTCTCAATTTACTGATGAGGAAATGGGACCATTATTAAACGTATTACCCATGGTCACTCTGTGAAGTCAGTATCATAATTTGTATCAAATTCTCCTCATTTCAAATCCATTATCATTCTTTTTCCACTATACTACCTCTCCTATCTGTCTCTATCTCCCTGCCTCTTAGCATTGACCCAAACTACCCTTTGCTAATCACATTACTCAAATATTGTAAATGCTCCCAATTGATAGTAAGCACAAAGCTTTTCATGGACCTTCTGTAGATGTTATTGACAAACCTCCTTGTCACATTCCATGTTTTGAATAAAAAACAACTATACCTCTAAGGTACTGGAGGTTTCAGTTGTAGAATTTCCAGTATTATTGCTTGAGTTTGAAGACACAGTTTCATTTTTGCCTTCATTATCTGACTTTTCATCGGAGCTCATACATTCAATATCTGCATCAAAGCCTGTTGGATAGCCCATTGCTTGCAAAACCTACATGAATAAAAAAAAAAATGTAAAATACAGTTAAAATTTTAATACACTTTAAATTAAACTACCAGAGATCTAAGTATACGGGGGTGAAAGAAAACATGAAAACACCAGTTAGTTCCAAGTTCAATTTTTATCTTTATATAACATTTATTTCAGTTTAAAAAAAATTAGGTTAACCAGTGTTATACTATAATTACATTTGGAGGAGGAGAGACATCTAAAACTGGAAATTACATGCTAGAGAAACCAAGTTCAGACAGTGACTGAAATGCAATTCTAAAGTTGCTTCTATAATCCCTATTCTATATATTCAAGTTTTTAATCATTATTTATTTTATTTAATTAGTATTGATTTTTATTTATTTATAAATTATATATTATAGATATATAATATATTTTATATTTAAATATATTATACATGCAATATATAATACATATATTTATTATTTAATTATTAGATTCTTCATGAAACTACATATACATAAATACTTAAACAGCTAAATGATTTCTCATGAATGTGCTCACATATGAGAAAACATAAATTTAGGGGGGAAAGTTTTGAGAATATATAGATAAATAAGCTCAATGAATCTACCTTCACTGCTACATGAAGTTTTGCAGTTTTCTTAGATGGTCCTGATGCTTCATATGTTGTGCCATCCACATCTACAGACATTGTGAAGACTGGCGCATGAACAGGGCCAGACTGGGATAAGAGTTTATACTGGAGACCAGGCCTGATCTGGTTGAGTCTCATGAGAGCATTCATTAGATCTATTGCTTTACTGTCCAGAACTATAAGAAGATAAGGAACAAGAAGAAAAAAGAATGAGAAAAGCTTCATTATCATTACAGATAAATAAATACCTTTTGCTCCAAAAAAGCAGTACCAGATTTAAAAGAGGGGATAAGCATGGCACAAAGCTGGTCAACAATTTGCTTTCCCCTCTCATATTCTACTTCATAGAAATTCTAACCTTCTTCACAGCTCAGCTCAAGTGCCACTTTCTATTTGAGGTAGGGCTTTTTTGGGTGCTACCTCCTCAAATAAAAAAAAAGAGTTTGTATTTATTTTGTATACATTTTCAGTTTATTTAGAGGTATACAAACTATTTCCCTCAATAGACTATAAGCCCTTACAGTCAAAGACCATGTTTTTTTAGTCTCTGTATCCTCAGCACAGAGCATAATGCCAGGTACACAAGAAATGCAACACAATGTCTGTTGATTGGTTAATTCAAAATTTGAGATTTGGCACTACACTGGCACTATTCCGTTATTAGACATCACAGTCCCTCCACAACTAAGTCAACAGCTCCATCAGCAGCTGTGACTTGAAAAAAAACCAAAACAACAATCATGAGGTGATACCCAAATAATGCTCAAAGGTGAAAAGCCTTCCTGCCCTTAGCAAGGCTGGCCTCAGCCAGTTCAGATAACCCCTTCTATAGGACTCGCCAAAGCATGCAGCTGGCTAAAACAGCCTATCTAGAACTCTGAGTCATCTCCATACCACAAATGAAGCACCAGAGCAGGGCTTTGACAGAAAAGGCTTTCTCACTATCCTCACTTAATTCAACACTTTAAGAACTGTCATTATACTGTAGTGGGTTATTCCTTCCATTGACATAAACCGCAAATTATTGAATAGTCTTCATGAAAAGCTGTGGTTCAAAAAAATTTTTTTTCACCCAGTGGTCAACTTTCTTGTGAAAAGCCTCTATGCTTTTCTAAGCTGATCCTTATAAGGCAAACCATTGGTCTACAGGCTGGACTCAAAGCCTGTTCATCATATTAGGAGATGCCGAATCATAGGCATAATTTTTGTGAAGATTCACCTTCACAGCATGATGAAATCATGGGCTGATGATTTTAGAAGAAGAGTTAATCTGAATAATATTTTCTACTTTTAAAAATATCAACCTAACCTTGAAAAATACTGAACAGTACAATGAACTTCAGAAATTAAATCAGACACTCAAGAGACAGTCACTATATTAAACATTAGTATCATTCACCTCTTAGCCAAAACACAAAATTTTCCCTTCAATATTCTCAAAATTCCAACATTGATCTTTGAATCTGTTCTATTTGATACTAGGAATCTTTCCCAAATCACATCTATTTTAACTGAAGAAAGATCGGGAATACAATTTATACATACTCTTCCTTAAGTTTCGCTTCATCTTTTTATTGGGATCTTTATCATCTAATCCATCTTCAAAAGGTCTCTTCAGAGCTGAGGAACCAGCACCTGAGAAAATAGTGTAAGGGATTTATTAGTCAAAAATGGAATAACTGCAAAATCATCATCACATTGCTGTCACCCTAAATAATACACAAAACACCGTCATCCAACAATCCGATGAAAATGGTAGTGAAAGGTACTGTTATCCTCATTTTACAGATAAAAAAAAAATGAGGCTTAGGTGAAAAGACTTAGTCAAATTCAAAAAGGTACCAAGTGCTGAAGTCAAAACTCAAATCATCTTTGCTAATGCCCAATTCCAATATACTTTTCACTACATCTAGCTGCTTCTCTCTCTTCTCTTTCAAATAAGACTGATATTCTAAAAGAGCAACTTTACAACCTCTTAGCCTGACAAAATTTCTTATGGGAAATATTATTCATCTGCTCACATTTGTGCCATGTGATTTAAAAATAAAACTGTAATTACACATATTGAAGTGTAGCACAAACAGGCAAATGTCTTGCCACTACCTTCATCTTTGGGAAATAACTATTTCTCTTAGTGTCCTCATCTGTATTGTCCATCCAAGTTCTAAGAAAGTCTATGAACTGGGTCTGTGCTCTTAAATAATGAAACTGTTCACCATCCACTGTATTCCTTCTTCTTCCCTTGTCTCTGCTTAACAAAAAAATTTCCGGGGGGGAGGGGGGCGCGCCTAGGCAATGGGGTTAAGTGACTTGCCCAGGGTCACACAGCTAGTTAAGTGTTGTGTGTCTGAGGCCAGATTTAAACTCGGGTCCTCCTGAATCCAGGGCTGGTGCTCTATCCACTGTGCCACTTAGCCGCCCCCAAAATTTCCCTTTCAATACTTATTTCATGGACCACTTGCTCCAGGGAATCCTCCCTAGCTATTTTTTTTTTATAGCTCTTACTCTCAATATTACATATTTTGGGTACTTATTTTTTATCAGTCATATGTCATTCTATTCAATCAGAACTATATTATGTTTCTCCAAAGCAAATGGAAGCTCTTTGAAAAGCAGAAGTCATGTCTCCTTTTAATGCCTAGCACAAAGTTGAACATATAGTAGGTACTCAATAAAATCTGTTGGGTAACAGGAGGAAAACTGTTGCCCTGGATCAGATTAGGTCAAAAACTTTATTTTTATAGGAAAAAGAGCAGCTTACATTTATGTAGCACTTAACATAAACTATTACTCCTGACAACCCTTTAGCAGTAGACAGTTCAAGTATTAATATCCCCATTTTACAGGCAAGAGCCATGAATTTCAGAGTAATGAAGAACGGACACAGGACATAATGCTGAAAGAGATCTTAGAGATCATGTAGTCTACACTTTTATCTTAAAGATAAAAGAACTGAAGCCAGAGAAGTGAAGTGATCTTACCTAAGAGAAGTTCACACATTACAACCATTACTATAACCTATTCCCCAAATCTCCTTTATAAGACCTTCAAGTTATATACACATGTGAATTTTATAAAACCTTCAGATTTAATAAACTAATGTCAATTTAAGCAATATCCATATCACCCTACAATTGGCATTTTATACATTTATATTGTGTTTAGAAGGGGGTGGGAGCCTCATTTTAGATTTGGACCACAGAATAACTAACAAAACCAAGATTTTAATGCATGTCTTCTGATTGCTCAAGTGCTCTATATCACTTACGATACAAGTTCAAAGATAACTTCAACAAGTTTCATGATTCAGAAGCTTAACAATTCTAATTCAAATCTTTTTGTTTAATGGAGTGCCAAGGAGGTGAGGAGTATAGAAGGGAAAGACTTACAGAACCATCTCAGCTAGGTAGGTTGTAAGGGGGCCTTAGAGACTATGCAATGCAACGTAATCATGTTGAAAAGAAAAAAAAAAATCAAGGCCAAAGAGGTTAAGTGATTTGCCAAAGTTCAGACAGTAAAAAGTCAGGATGAGAATCTTGGTGTGCTGGCTTCCAGCCCAGGGCTCTTGCCTCTGTACACTATTCTTCAGTGCTCAATATACTGATACAACAATAGAAAGATCTGCAGATGTATTTCACAAAAGGTTGCAAGAATAGAGAGATTAACTCCATATTCTGTAATCACTAAGATTTACTGTCTCTTGGAGGAAACACTGACTTCAGCTACTCTATTAGTCAATACTTCCCACTCAGAACAATTCTGATGCTCATTCCAAGAGAAAGTAATATATGCTTTGTAATGCAAATCAAATACAATACATAAAAGGGTGAGCGTTCTAGGCTTGGAGACTGAAGACTTGGAGAAAAGAGGAAACAAGGTCTGTTCCAATCACATTCCAGTTCATTAAAATGTATCAAAAGTTGCTTCCTCCAGCCTGTCTAGAATTCACAGGTTGTCTTAAAACTAAATAAGCTTGCTGCTCAACTATGTAAATAATGTGCCAATGGGCACAACTTTCTCTGTTGTGAACAAATCATCCAAGGAAACCATAAGCTTCCGAGGACAAAGGAGACTTTACTACTTCATTTTACAGAGGAAGAAAAAAAGGCCTATAGAAAGGAAGTGTTTTGCCCAAATATTATCCCCCATACCAGGGGTGGGGAATTTGTAGCTTCGAGGTCATATATGGCCTTCTAGGTCCTCAAGTGTAGCTCCTTTGACTAAACCCAAACTTCACAGAACAAATCCCCTTAATAAAAGGATTTATTCTGTAAAACTTGGACTCAGTCAAAAGGCTGCACCCAAGGATCTAGAAGGCCACAGGTTCCCACCGCTGTCCTATACTTATGCTGCCTTTTTTCAAGAATGGGCCACAAGACATTTTAAATAAAATTATTTTTAAAATATGGAAGTGATTCTCTTTAAAAATACAGGTTTGGTTTTTATTCAATAAGATAGTAGCAACATAATGTAGTTGAATAAGCACAAGTAGAAGTTAAGAATATCTGGGTTCCAGTCATTAGCCTCTCCAAGCCTGTTTCTTCATCTCATGCAGCATCCTCTAGTATAATTTAAGCTCCTTGAGGGTACTGACTATCTAAGTTTTGTATCTGTATCGCCCAGGACTCAGCACAGTGCCTACCACAGAGTGGATGTTATAAATGTTTGGCTTATCAAGAAAGTGGAGGATTTGGTTTCATATTCTAAGTACTTTGTCTAACCCTTAGATTCACTGGAAAACTCAATCGTAATAATGTACTTTAAAGTAAGCTACAGTAAAATGAAGTTATAATTCATACCATTATAAATTGCAGGAATATGCTTTTTATACAATAAAGGGCTACAAAAATTGAGCAATTATTACTCACATATCCGTTTCCTGTCCCCAGGATATAATGTTCACATCAAACTTATTTAGGCCATATATTTAAAAAAGAGAATTAAGAAAGACTCCACTAATGAGTTTACCAAACATCCTTCTACTGAGAATCTTCCGTGGGGGGTGGTGGGTGGGGTGCGCCATGGGGAGATTTTTTTTTTAACCCCACAGAAAGAACATATGGTATATTAAAAGAGCACTGGGTTTAAGTCTCAGCTTTGATGCTATCATTGTGATCCTAGGTAACTTACTTAAGTCCTCCAATGTACTCTTTCCTCAATTATAAAATCAGGAGACCACTTACAACAGATTCCTCCCCAGGATGGTTGTAAGGAAAGTGCTTTGTAAATCTTAAAGCATTAAAACCAAGAGGTTTTTTTTTTATTACTGTTTTATTACATCATCAGAGTTGGACTTAAATGGCCTTAGAACATAGAATATTAATATATTAGAGTTGGAGAGGGTCTTATAAGTTATAGCTAGAAGTGACCTTAGAGATTAATTATCTAATCCAGCCCTACCATTTTCCTGATTAGAAAACTGAAATTAAAACACATAATGGCTAATTTAATTCAACTGAATGTTTGTTAAAATTAACTCAATAACAGTATGTTTTGGACCCATGAGATTCCACCACCAAATTCCACCACCAAATGATACAGACTCAATCTGGAACCTGACATATCAGAGGCACTGATTAAGGAAGATTTGACAAATACTACTCTCCTTAGATGAATTCATAGTGCTGGCAAACTAAATGCCAGTGACCCAAAGTTTGTCCAAGGCAAGTAAACTCACTTTAGGAAAACTGGGTAAGTATGTACCCATCATCTCTTCCACAGTCAAGGAAATACAGGAAGGTTTTTCATTCTTAAGAATATGTCTTTCCATATTTCTGGAAAACTGGTTAAGTATACCATGTAAAACCAAGTGTAAAATTACTAATTCATTCTGGAAATTATTTATTTAAGGCATACTGTGACAAATCCCTGTGCTAGGTATCATGGAAAATAGTTCTCTATCTTAGAAATTCATTTCTGTTAGAAACAGAATGTACCTTAGAGATCATGTAATCCAACTACCTCAGTTTGTACATGAAGACAAAAGGCCCAGAGAGGTGTAGTGACTTTCTTAAGTCATGATGTGAACTCAGGTCTCCTGACCTATAATTAAATTCTCTTCCCCTAACACCAAGCTTCCTTTTTAAGAATGCCCGGGGGGGGGGGGCGTGCGCGCGGCGGCAGCCAGCAAGCTAGGCGGTGCAGTGGATAGAGCACCGGCCCTGGACTAAGGAGGACCTGAGTTCAAATCCAGCCTCAAACCCAATACTTGACACTTACTAGCTGTGTGACTCTGGGCATGTCACTTAACCCCAATTCTCAACACACACACACACACACACACACACACACACACACACACACACACACACAGAGTCAAGACGAGGCCATGGGTAGGGATTCAAAGAAAGGAAAGTCTTTTCATTTTTTTCCAAGTGCCTTAGATAAGCAGTTAAATTTCATGGGCAGAAAAGATCGAAGATAGATTTAAAGCTTGAAAGAATCTTATAAGATTATCTACTCAATTCCCCTGATTTTAATAGAAGAAACCAAGTCCCAGAAAGGTTAACCGGTCACATTTACAATATCCAAGGTCACATAAGGTTATAAACGTCAAAGTTGGTATTCAAAATTCAGCACTGTTTCTATTATCCTTATCTCTTAGAAAATAAAATATTAAGAGCTCAACAGAATTTAGAATAGAGAATGTTAGTTCTGCAAGATCCCTCCGGCCCAAGTGTCGAAAATTCATTCCACATCCCTTCTTCCCCCCAACAAGTAATTATTACGCACCTTCTTTGTCAGTAACAGACCAGGAATATTTCTGGAAAGGTTTATTAGATGGGAGAGGATCCATCTCCAGCACTTTATAAATCTGACCAAAAGCTGATAGTCTGAGTGCATGCTGAAGAAAAAAAATTTCATGTATTCACATTCAGTAACATGCACCCACCCCACCCCCCAAAAAAGAAAAGTCCTGAACCACCAGTAAGAAAGGTATAGGATCACTAGGAAAGATATCTTATCATGAAGCCTAAAATCTAAGCCTAACAGAGTAGAGAATAATATTCACTGTCAAAACTGCATCACAGAATCATAGTCTAGGACTTCATCAACCACAGTTTACCTCTTAACCTCAACAGAAATCTCCATTACAACCTCCCAGACAAGCTAACCTCTGCTTGAACACCTCCAGTGACAGGGAACTGAGTGCTTTCACACGTGAACCCAGTACACTTTCAGATAGCCCTGTTAGTTATTCCCGTCTCTTACTGAAACATTCATTCATTGCTCCCAGTTCTGCCTTCTGAGGCCAAGTAGAAAAAGTTTAATTCCACTTCCACATGACAGCCTTATCAACAATTGAAGACCAATGTCTTCACAAACTGTCACCCCTCCATTTCCTCAGTAAGGCTCTTTGTACAACATGTTTTCCAATCCCACCAACCTGGAGACCTTGTCTTTCTAGATGCTCTCTAGATTATCAATGCTTCTCCTATAGTTTGGCTTCCAGAACTGGAGACAACATTCCAAACGCTGTTTGATTAATGTAGAGATAAATAGTAACATTACACCTACCTGACCCTGAACAGTAAAGCACTCTGGACATCATTCATTACACAGCTTATTAGAGCACATTAGCTCTTTGGTTGCCATGTCATATTATTTCACTTTTGCTGATGTTGTGATCCACTGAAATCTCATCTTATCATGTGAACTGCTATTGTACACCAATACTTCCTCCTTCTTATACGTGGGCAGAAATTTTTTAGAACTCTCTATCTACTCGAATCCTTCCAAAAGAGTCATTCCCAAAAGATTGATTCTACTTTTAGTCACAAAATGTCAGCTAAATCCAGGTCCTTGAGATTAATGGGTTTTACCTGGGCACTGTGTGTAATGTCTTCTTTTTGTTGAACTGTCATGTAACTCAATGCATCAGTCGGATCCCTCTCACAGGGATCATGGAGACCTGGCCCCCCTATAAGAAAGAAAAACCCCAGGTACAATTTTAGAATGAGGTTCAAGTCTGTTGGAATTAGATTCAAGTCAGCTCTTAAGAGTCAGGGGCGGGACTGCATGTTTTCACATTTAACTTCTCTGCCTGTTAGTACCATGAGCTTTAATAGATGCAATTAGTTTAGAAAAGGCCAAAATTACATCTTATTTTGAAAAGTACATGTTTATAAGATTCTAAACTGACAAGGACCTTAGCGCCAGTCAAATCTTCTCATGTTACTGGGGAGGAAAATGAGGCCCATAGGGAAAATTATTTGCCTAAGATCTCAGAGAAAGTTTATGGCAAAAAGCCTAAGATCAATCACTTCAACTTTCTAAAAGAAAAAAATAACAAAAAATTTATTTAACACCCCCCCATCCCAAACATCTATAAAGGAATCATATATATATAAAGAAAACGTGATTTACACTTTCCGTACAAACTCCAAATCCTTAAAGGAACCATAATACAACACTAAGAGTATGATTTACCTGCCCAAATATACATATTTCATGATTTCTTTTTAAACAATCTCTATGAAACAAACACAAAAGGCTTTATTTTCCAATCACAGAGATGTAAGTAAAGCATTACCACAATTGGCATCCTGCATTATTAGTACTTTTTGTTAGTAAACAGAAAACTCAGATTATAATGACTAAACATGGGCTTTTCCAATGTAGCTTTTCGAATTCCCTCACTATTCTCACTAAGAATTCCAAATGGAATGCCTCCCCCACACTACTGTACTGTGCAGAGCACACATTAAGCAGACATTTTAAAAATAGACAGATGAGATTTTACTTGTTTTTGCTCCCAGAGTTTGAAACCCTTACCAGGAAGAAGTATTCCAGATGCCAAACACTCCATTACTCGTCTCAAAGCCTCCCCAGCGCCCAAAGGTCTATTACAGGTACCTATAGACTTTTCACATATAAGCTCTAGTGGCTAAAAAATATTAAATTACAAATTAGTACATGCATCAAGTGTTAAAAGGAATCCAGTTAAAATGTGAGCTAATAACTCACTATGAGGATTTGGACATGTCACTTCTCCTCTCCGGGTTTCAGTTTCCTCATCTATAAAATAAGGGGGTTAGACTAGATGATCTATAAGGTCACTTCTAGTTCTAACATTCTATGTGTTGTGTTCTAACATTCACAAACTCATAGAACAACAGAGGGCAAGGACAATTTTTAACATAGGATGTTAAAACAAAGACTGTTAAAACTAGAAGGTACCTTAGTCATAGAATGTTAGAATCTAGAATGTTAAAGTTGGACAAGACCTTAGAAAATCAGAATGCACAACCATGTAACACAGAATATTAATCTAGACAGGACCTTAAGAGACCATATAGTTCAATACCCTCATTTTACACATGAGGAATCTGAAGTCAAGAAAGGTGAACTGACTTGCCAAAGGTCACATAGCTAGCTGGACAAAGCATTCAAACAGCAAACAGCATCACAAACAACACAAACGAAAATTATCCAGAGTGGCCTATGCCAAGCACTTAAAATAGGTAAAAGGGCATTATCATGTACCCATTCTTAGTATTATTAGATACTCATAATGATTGTGGACAACTTAATCAGGTCATAAAAAATAACATTTTCTTGATTAATTTGCGGGTTCTCTTTTCAATTTTTGCTTAGTATTATGTTGATGCTGTTGCTAGAGATGACCTTTTATTCTAATGAATCTATAATAAAGGAGAAGAAGTCCACCATGGGAATTTCCACATCAAATAATGTTTGCAGTAAACATTATGTACAAGATATAAATTCACTACATATGAATATAAAAATACACACACACACATATACATATATTCATACACACACGTATTCACTAGTATAAATTCAAGGGTACCTACTATAGTTTCAAAATTCAATAGAAAAAAAGACTATATCCTTTTAAGAAATCAGAGTCAACCATTCTCAACTACAAAGAATAAAAATAATTTTAAAAGGCCAAAGCTTAATGGCATTTATAAGGGCAATCCATTATAACGGTAGCAGATTTTTTTAAAAATGGCTTTTGGAAATATTTTCCCAAGACACTCGTTCAACAAAAGATGACTGCAAAATAGTCTTCCAAAGATAATGACAGGATGGATCTATTTTGCATTAAAAAATACTGTGTTACTCAGAATATAGGTCGAATATTCCCCAGTTTAGGGTATAAAATTTAAGTGGAGCTTATAATCTCAAAGCAATGAACAGTGATGATAAATAAGAACACATGCTCTTATAGCTTAAAAAACAACAAACACCTTTCAGTGTTACTTAATATGGCAATGTTGTACAATTGTCTTTTTGGTATATTACCTATGAATATATAAAAGCTCTTCCTTTCAAAGGGATTTAATTTTAGAGGTAAGCCCTATATTCAGATCAACAGAATCATGTATTGGTTGATTACACCTGTTAAGATTACAAACCCCAAGACTGGAAAATTAGATCTGGAGGGGAACCTGAAGATCACCAGGTCCAATACTCTTAATTTTACAGATGAAGAAACTGAGGTTCAAAGAAGGGAAATTATTTGAACAAGGTCACACCTATATTAAATAACAAGAGTTGGAATCTTGTTTTAATTATCTTTATATCTCTCTTGCTGTCTAGCACAGAACACTATATACATAACAGGCACTTAAAAAATCATTTCTGAGTGAATGGTGAGAAAAAAACCAGGGATGTACACAGCTCTAATACTGGGAGATAAAGCCATAACATGCATATGGACAAGATGAAAAGTGCCAGGTGCAAATAAAAAGACTTCAAATGGTCTCATATATGAAAAGGGAGCATCTATCTAATAATGCATTTCTCAACTATTTCCTAAGACAAAATCAGGAGTATTAAAATTCAGCAGGAACACAGATTTTCTGAAGGCTTCCCCAAAACAGCAGCCTAGGCATTTGACAGTTTACCCATTAGCCATTTTTTAAGTACTTACCCATCCTTTTAATGGAGCCCATGTGGGTACTCTGTTGCACAAATCACGCAGAATGCGGAGGACAATTACACATGATTTTAGTCCATTTGCCCTTGCCTAAAACAAACAAAAGGGTTCCAATACACCTACTGAAATCCATTCTTCATTTTATGCACATTGGCCTTGGATAGGTCCTTTATAAATGATTACTACATTAGCCAGTTAATAAATCAGATTCATGCAAACAAACAAAAAAAAAGCAAGATCTGTGTTTAGAAAGGCAGGCTCAAAAGTAAAAGAAGGAAGCTTAATGTTAAAATTGCTTTTGTAGCCTCATGATAACCACATACCCATTAATTATCTATCCATCTATAATTTTTTCACATTCCCCAGACTGTTTCATTTTGGTTCTTTTTTTCCCCCCATCACTTGAATTTCAAAGAACTAGACATCAAACAAGTACTGATTCATAGGACATTAGATCTAGAAGAGGCTTTGGAACAAGAGTGTTCAAATGGGAAGGAACCGTAGAACATAGACTGTTTGAGAAGTACAGAATCAAAGACTATAAAAAAGTTCAAGCTCTATGGGGGCCGTAGAAGACACCTACCTCACACTCTCAGTTTACAGAAGGAAAAATTAACACTCAAGAAAGTAAGTGACTTGTCCAAGGTCTTTGGAACCAAATCCTTCTGACTCTCAGGGTGGTGTGGATTTCTGATAAACTATGTTGCCAACTTAAGCTGTTTCAGTCAGTATTGACAATCTAACCCTCATAAGGCTACAATAACAATGAGGTAAGAACAAATAGCCAACCTGAAACCATTTGGCATGTCGGAGAGACGCCAAGGCGTTCAGGCATTTCTGCCTGTCCAATAAGTCCGGAGGGTCTTTCATCGAAACATTTTCTACTGGTAAAATGGGATAAAAAGAGACAGATACAATTTGACCAAGGGGTTTCTGTCACATTACCAAAAAGAAAAACAAAACAAAAGATTGCAGCAGCATCTCAGTGAGCTAATAAGACTCCCAGAAGGTTTAATGGTGTTTTAAGAAGTGCACAGAGTTTTTAATTCAACAGCCATTAAAAAGTAGTAATGTGCACATGTATAAGATATAGCAGAAAGGCATTCACTCAGTATACAGATCAATGACCATTGCTACATACAGTCTGGGATCTTATTAAAAATGTATAACAATAACACATTGTTGCAGGGCACAAAATAGGGATGTAGCACTTTTTCCTTTTTATTCAGAGACAACATTTAGGTAGCAACTACTGAGCAATAGTAATTTTTCTTTCTAAAAGGGGTTTTGGTCCCTGGTTGACTCATATTTAATCAAAGTTTACCTTAAAAAAGATTGGCTAAATTCTCCATAATTATGTGAAATTACTTATTAACCAAAACTGTGGCCCACTGAACCCAAGATTAATCCCTGAAGTCACCTAAGGGATGTGTGCCTCAGCTTCTCCAAACAAAAATTATTTTAAATCATGGTGGTTTTTAAAGGTTTCAAATTTTTTGTGCATTTAATTTTTAATTTCCATTTAAAATTACATGATTAACAAATATTTATCTTGCTTTAAAATTTGGAGGCTAAACCCATATTGGAACAGAAATGTCTAAAATGTAAATAATTATTAACGATATTAATATGCCAAATAGAGAATTTTAGCACTTCCCTTGCTATAATTTTATGAGGTGACTGATGCAACTATTATCGCTATTTTACAATATTATACAATATATTTTTACAATGAGGCATAAAGATTTGTTAACTTAACCAGGATCATGAAACTAATAAATGTCAGATAAGATTCAAATTAGGATCTTTCAGCAACAGATCCAGTGCTGTTTCTACTATAACACACCGTCTCTAATAGCTACAATCTGGTAAGTGGAGAAAGGAAGGAAATATACAGCTGACACAGAATGTGAAGTTAAAGCTAAGATACATAATACTGAAGTATACTTTCTCCATATTACTAAAGTATAAGCCACTTGTGGGCAAGATTAAAGTCATATTCATCTATTTATCTCTCTCAGAGTCTAGTATGGGATCTTATACATAGTAAGAACTTAGTATATGCTAGCCAAATGGTAAATAAACAAATTTCCCACACATATGCCAAATTTACTGTGATTTTTTTTTTAATCTGAGGACTCTGGAAACACAAAATAAACCCTATAAGGCCAATTCCCAACTCATTATCTGACCTAAATCAGAATAATCATTATTTATTTTCATCTTTTGGGAGCTACATTTTTTGTGCAGCTCACTGACGTGTTCAGACTTTTCCCACTAAGATAGAAACAAAGAAGAATGGGAAGAAAAAAAGGAAAAGGAAAAAGGAGGTAGAGATGGGGAGAGAACAGGGAGCAAAAAGGAGAAGGAAGGATTAAGAGAGGAAAGGAGAAGGTGGATGGAGAGACAGAAGGATCTCAGGAGGTGTTATCTTAACTTAGGGTCCATGAATCTAGGTTTGTTTGCTTTTTTAACGTTTTGGTAATTATATTTCAATGTAAGTAGCTTCCTTTGTGATCCTATTAATTTTATTTTATACACATAAAATATTATTCTAAGAGGTCTATAGGCTTCACTAGACCACCATTCTAAAAAAAGTTACAAACCCCTGATTTGAGTAGTGTATTTTAACAATGATGTCTCCACTTCCTATAATGTTCTGGGGAAACTATGAGTGCAAATTCAATGTGCATCTTGACAGATTAAAATAAAATCAAAAACTAAAAGCTAAGTTGTAACACGCTACAGAGAACAAATCTCTCAGTGGTTTTGCCATTTTGTGGGACAATCAGCTAGTTATGTTCACCAAAGGATGAAGTGCTACATGCTTATTTTCTGACCTGGTGAGCCCAAAAGCAGATATTTGCATGTGTTCCCATCATCCATTGCAATGTAACCCACAATACCAGGCAGGGCTCACTTCCAACCCCTTTATCCATAAAAGAGGACATGTCAAAGAGAGTTGATATCCTTGGTGGGTTTCCTAGCATAGGAAATTCCACTGTCTGCAAAACTTTATTGGTTAACATTTGGCTCTTGGGCTTTAAGACCCAAATCCCTTAATGCCTCCATTTATTAGGGAGCACTTGTACTAACTTTATTGCATTAGTATCTCAAAGTAAAACTGTGGGCAATACATGCAAGCATCTGCAAAAAAAGCTCATACAGCAGATAAAACAACTACTATAAATGAGTAATTAGAATTTTCTGAAAAGTTAGAAATGGCAAAAGTTGACTGACTGCAAAGTAGTTTAAACCACCAAAGGGGACTGAACCTGAACGTTCTGAAGGTTTATTCAAAAATAAATCATGGAGTACTTTAGAGGTCTAGTATGTCAGGAATAGAAGGAACCTCAAAAATCATCTCATCCACTCCTTACCCCTAATTCCAGCTATACAATTTACAACTAATAATAATGATTATCATAAACTTATGTGAAAATAGTACTTTAAACAAGCTAAGTGTGCACCCATTATTTTACCAAATGGACACGGCTTTTTTTTAAGGGGGGAGTGGGGGTGTTAGGGAGTTAGGATTACAGGGGGCGGGGGGGCCCGGCGCGCACCGCGCTTCACTCAGTAACCAAAGGATAACTGCATCTTAAACTTTTATATGCATGCCTCTTCCAAATACTCCTGGAAAGGCAGCTGGTGGGAGAATTATTCACTCTATTTTATGAATCATCTGAGGCCTACAGAGGTAGTGTGTTTTGCCCAAAGACAAGTTAACTAAGAAATGGAGGAGCCAGGACTCAAATACAGGTCTTATGAGCCTACATTCTGACTCAGATTTGATTCCTGGATCTCTCACTTCATAGCTGTATGATGTTAGGAAGCAAATGGAAGTTACCAAGCTGCTTTGGACAGTCAACATCCAATTTTAACAAAATTTTATTGTTGCTGGAAGGAATTCTGGCACCAGGATGCCAAAAAATAAATAAATAAAATAGAAGAAATATTTTTCATGTAGATATCACATTCAATCCCCAAAGTATAAGCATTCAACATCTTTGAGAATGTTTACATGATTTTGTTGCAGACAGTCAACATTTGGTGCAAGATTCTACCAAAAAAAAAAGAGAGAGAGAGAAAGAAAAGAAAAAAGAGAAAGAAAGGAAGAAAAGAACAGGCAGTGAAGAAAAGACTATATTCCTTTTTACACCATCATCAGAATGCCATGTTTCTTCACGCTCTGCTGGTCAGGAAATGATCTACTCAAGATTTTTCAGTATATTTGGGAGGTTGTGGTTTCATAGTTGGTTTCATTTTTTAATTAAATAAAGGGATACCATGGAAATGTTTGTTTAAAAGTTCTTTTTAATCAAACATTGTACAGTCAAATTCCAGCAAAGTAAAACAGGATATTTATGAATTCTCCCTACTTATTTTCCCTTGCTACTGGCTTCCAAAATACTTTATACCTTCTGTATCAAATAACTACCTTATACTTACAAAATTTTAGGGTTGAAAGGGAACTTAAGTGATCATCTGGTCCAGTGTTTCCCAAATGTCAGTCGGTGGAAAATTTTTTTACCAATCCACAAAACTTTTAACAATAACAGCAGCTACCTAGCATTTCAGTTTACAAAGTACTTTATGTAAACCTATTCATTTGGTTCTCATAATAGCCTGGGGAAAAATGTATTACATGGATAATTGCTTTATAGATGAGGAAATAAAGCCCAGAAAGGAAATGTGACTTGCCCAAGGTCTCACAGCTGCTAAGCCAGAACTTAAACCTAAGTCTTTTGAGTCCAATTATTTTGCACTGCCTCCCATCCCCTTAAGCACAGTTCCTGGCACTTAATTCATGCCTATCGGTTAATTTTTTCCTTATACTCCCAATGCCTACCTACACGTACTTATTTAATAAATATTTGTTGGACTGTACTGAAATTATACCATGGCTACCTGAGAGGTCCTTCCTTTATATAACTAAGCTTTATAAATTTTTTTTTAAAAAAACCTGATTCTTTTTCTGTAACTTCTAATGATCCATGAAGGCCATCACACTGAGGCTGAAGGGGGAAGGGAAAGCCATCCACAGGAGAGAATTTCAATATTTTACTAGTTCAAAGTATAATTTGGGTTGAGAAACATCAAACTGGTCCAAGTATCTCATTTTATGGTGAAAAAAACTGCTTACTCTATTTCTTCACAGACAATATTAAAAGGTCTCTATAAGATCACCCATTTAAGGGTTTAACATTAAATTTAAGAGTCAGAAGACCTGGATTAGAATTCTGATGCTTCCACCTGTCATATGATTTTGGCAAGTCACTTCACCATTCTAGCCCTCAGCTTTCTCATCTATAAAATGAAGAAACTGGACTCCATGTTCTCTGAGATCCTTCATCTCTAAGACGCTATTAAACTGAGAGGCGACAATATGTTTTTTTTTTTAAAAAGACTGCCACAAACTTGAGATTAGAGGAATTCAAAATTGGAAGAAACTACAGAGAACATTTAGTTCAACTCTCATTTCACAAATATGAAAACTGAGTCTTAGAGAGAAGTGAATTATGTCCAACATTAAGCAGCACATCTGTGATTTGAATTCAGCTCTTGTGACTCCAAATCAATGTCTCACTAGCAGACTGGTGAGCTTCTAATTTAGTTTACACAATGTAACACTATAGCAAAATTTCATGTGCCTAGGTTGTTGACTACCTGGTTCATGAAGTAAACAGTCTTCAACTTTGTATGTGTTCTTGAAGAAAACTTCTTTAATATGATTGTGAAAAAGCAATTACTATTGCTTTGTCCAATGAAACATGTCTGAAGATTCCAATTTTGCATTACTGAACAAGTTTGAAAATAGATGGCTCAATTTTCTAAATGGAAAAATCAGACTTCTAAAAGAAAACAACTTCAAGGAATTACTGAGGAAGTAATATGATGAAGCAAAAATGAGAACAACTGAATTCTACTCCTGACCCTGCTAATTTATGGCAGTATGACCAAGGCAAAGCCACTTCCCATCTCTGGGACGCTTTCATTTATTAAATGAGGTGGTAAGAAATAAAACGGCAAATATTTCCCCTAAGCTCTAGAATTCTGTTTTATTAATAAGGTTTTCTACCAAAACCATCATCTATTGATTCTTTCTCCAGTGACCAGTGAACAGAAATCTGTATCACAACATAATGCTAAGATTTCAACACTAAGAGACATCTTAGAGATCAGCTAAATTCAAAACCCTTATTTTAGAGAAGGAAAAAAAGGACCCAAATACAATCATAGGAAAAAAATACCAAAGCCTAGAGAGAGAAAAATTGATATTGTCCAAAGTCATGAAGCTGAGTGGCTGAAGTAGAATTGAACCCATGACTTCTGATGTCCAATTCGGCATTCTGCATTCAGTCCACCAAATCTTAACTGCTTCTTGGTCAGGAGTATAAATGCTTACTGGTTAAGGGAAAGAGCATGCATGTATAAACCTTGCTACTTCAGTCCATAAACGGATTCTAACATAACCAGTGAAGGGTTCAAGGGTTTTTTAATTCAATGCCCAGAATGGGAAGTTCTCAAAACTGCCAATTACGTGTCCTTGGACAAATCATTTAACCTCTGTGAGCTTCGGTTTCTTCATCTATAAAATGAGAGTAATATTTATACTGCTTGACTCACATGAGTACTTTTGAGGAAAGTACAAGTGTGAGTTATTATTATGACTAATTCATCTACAATTCCACCCTGGACTTTATTTTGGAGAAATATACTAAAAGCAAAGCAAAAAAAAAAAAAAAGATGGGGAAGAGTAGTGAAAAGGGTATAGAAATATTATTCAGCAACCTGATGGATAGGGCATGAAGGCACATACCACATTCATGAACAATGTGAGCACTGAAAGTGAAGTCCATTATGTCTAACCATGTTTTAATTGGTTAGATGTTAGATTAATCACTAGAATCAAACCAAAGAAGAAGGAAATCTTGGTCAGTTTCTCTCAGTCCCTTTCATGCATGCTAATTATTTGGCCCTCCTGAAGAAAAAGCTAGGCTATGGATAAGAAGAAATAAAGCATAAACACAACCTGATTAAGGATGGCAGTTAGCCATCTGTAGCCTGTATTTTCCATAAATGGATTGTTCACTCATACTACGCTCTCCATGGCTCCTTAACAACTTGGAATAAACTGAACTGTATAGAGTTAATGTTTTAAACTATAACATTCCAAGAGAAAAGGGACTGTCTTTCACCTAAACTTACATCTTACTCAGTATCAAAGAGAGAGCTCTACATATAAGCAGAGGGTTAATGTTTCCTGCATCAGGTGGAACTAACTAGCTTAGGGTAGGCAAAGAAATGATCAGATTTTTCTACTATGAATGAATGAAAAAGCACTTTTTAAGTGCTTACTATGTACAAAGAACTCATATATATACACATATACAGATGTATATGTTTGTGTAGGTATCTGTGTATGTTTACCAATTGCTACTTACTGACTTATCTTATTACAAGACTTTTACTTCAAGCAATATTATATAGTTGGTACCCAGTAGAGATACACAAAAAGGCCTTTTGGAAATACTGTCTGTACTATTTCCTTATCAACTGTTGCAAATACTAGAAGACAGAATAATGTGGTAAATTTTGTCTCCAAGATCCCTGGACTTGGATGAACTGCATCCAACCCTGGGATGGGTTCACACTCCAGTCAGATTCACTCAGTCAACTTCTCCATAAACCTTTGGTAATCTACACTATCCAACAATGGATAAACTCTATTCTAACCCAAACCACAGGTATCCCCCTAGCTTCTCTGAACGTCTGGCTTGTAACTATACCATAATTTGAAGGGGGTCAATAAATCATCATCTATGATTTTAGCTTAATACTCTTGCATTTTATTTTTGCAATCACTTCAAGCCCCAACTAAGCCAACAATTCATCTATAAAACTCCTTCTATTGCCCTATCTTATACTGATCTCTCCTTTGCCTAATTCTGCATTCTAGTAGTGCTTATTTATGTCCATGTTATTATATCCCACCTACCCCCAGCACAAAAGATTAAGTTCCATTTTCAGAAAACTCAATCAATAAAGAAATATACTTCACCCTATTAACCCAAAATCTACCTCTTTGTATATTCTCACCATTCAACCTCATTCTTCTCTTGGGAGCTTACTATATAACTACAATATCACCATTCTCAACAAGTGACCATCTAATCAACACTCAAAAGATTTTCAGTGCAAGTAGTCCATCTCACTTTTGAACAGCTCTGCTTGTTGGGAAGTCTTTCCTTATATTAAGCCAAAATATGTGCTAGTATAAAAACTAACAAAATTTTAGTAATCTCTGTTCACTGTTTCCCTGGATGGCAAACTTCATTCAAGTCTGTGATAAAAGGCAGAAGGAGAGAAATCAAGCTAATGAGAAACCAACTTATGAGAAAGTCAGGAATAGAAGAAAAGACTTAGGAAATGGCCTATGGAGTCATGGAATGCTGTAGTCTTGAAAAGGAAAGAAAGGGTTTCAAATGTCCTTTTATTAGTAATAGCTGGAAGAAATTATGCCAAGGATGAGACAGGGGTTCCTGAATAGAAGACACGAAAACCGAAGGAAAACTCCTGGGTCTTCCTCCTAACTCCTCCCTAACTCCACCATCCTAAATCCTTTAAGTTGGTTTGGAGCTTTCAAAAGCAGTCACCTCTGGAGAAATTCAGATTCCACAACAAGCAAATCACAAGGGACACAAAAAGCAACCAAAGAGAACTGGGGCACCTCATGGACAACTTTTATAAATGGCAAAGAAAAGATTCTTTTCATTTCCAAAGATTTTGAGAAGAAATGGTTCTAGACCAACAGATCCAACTAAGTTTTTTCTTAATAACCTGTACCCTCACTAAAATGCTGTCCTAAGCTCTCTCCATTTCAAAGAACTCTTTTATATAGATTCTTATAATGGAGAAAGAACACTGGTCTTCAAATCAGAAGATCTAAGAATGAGTTTCAGCTCCAATTAATTACTGCTGGGTAACTCTCAGAAAGTCACCTGAACCTCTCTATTCCTCAATTTCCCCAGCTTCAAAATAGCTATATCTATATTACCTACCTCAGAGCTGTTGAATATGTTTTATAAACATTTAAGTGCCACAAAAATGTGAGTAAAAAGGTGAAACCATACTAAAAATAGGAATGTTTAATCTCTTTAGTAAACCAGTATCCTTGGAAGGAGTCTTTAAGCCTACAATTAAACAAAATTCTGTTCTACATCACATTCTGTGTGTGTTGGGGGGAAGGGGGGAGGAGACACCCTACACATAGCATAGCACAGATAAGTTTCACAGAAACTTAAATATTAACTGTCTACAAAAGACAATGGAAGAGACCTGAGAAATCATTTGACAAACACCATTATTTTGACCAATGAGAAAACTGAGGCCCAGAAAGGAGAGTGATTTGCCAAAGTACAAACAGTTTTAACTGCAGACCAGTTCCAACGCTAACCTCCTTACTCCAATCTAGACCTTTCTACCATAACACTCTTTTCATATTAAGACCTTTTAAAAAGGTCTTTGAAAGGCAAAGTAAAAGAAAACAATTCCATGAAAATAAATAAAGCATCACAATCTGAACTTCAGAAAGCTCTATAGTCAATCACACTTGTAAGATTTTACAGAAAGCAATTAAACGCAGCTCCACTGTTATGCCATTTAATTAATACTGTACTGAGACAGAAATTACTAGCTTTCAAGTAACCTCAGATGGCATCTCATGTCTCTGAATTCAATGAATGGATCCCAAAACAAAAATACAAAGTCACTCCTCTGACTTAACAATGTTCAAGTTTTTTCTAGTGGTCAGATCTCTCAAGTTTCCCAGAGCTAACAAAAATTGTGACGCTGCAAACACATTCTTACATGGTTAGTGTTCATGATGAACTGCAAAGCTAACAGAAAAAAAACTAGTCATTTAACACAAGTTTTTAAAGTGATTCCAAAGACAATGATACTAAGAAATACACATATGCAATTGATTTATGTCTATTGACTAGAATAAATCTCATTTTAAGATTCCGAATTTCAAAGACTTTTACTTAACTCCATACATATGGCCCAATACTCATAACTAAAAAATATTAAATGCTTGATATAACTGGTGAAATCATTCTCTGCTGCCCTCATCTACTTGAAACTGAATGAGAAACTGACCAAAATTTCTTACTGCATTGGGATTTTGGGTGGAGAAGTATGCAAAAAGATATATGACACATCTACAGATGGGAAAGCAACAAGGAATTCCCCACTTTGGTCCAGATGAACCCAACTGCCTATGCTGTAATGACAGAAAATAGCCAGTTGGTCAAAGGTCTGACAAACAGTAATACTGCAAAACAAGACTGGGGGCAGAGAGTGAAGTTAGAAGCAAAAATTGACAAGATAAAAAACCCTTGAAATCAAAAAGGATCTTTTTGTCCTTGTGTGCGTTCCTGCCACTACGCCAGATCAGAAGCTCTCCACAGATCAGAAGGAAGTCTTCATGAATTCTTGTGACAAAGTTCTAATACCTGGTGGTCCATCTGTTAACATTTACACTCAGCTAACTCTATGCTGAGCTAGGATGATTCTTGAACTGGAGACACATTTCATTACTGAACCCCTATTCAAAGGTATTCCAGCTTGAACTCACTGGTATAACCTTTGAAATCCCAGGATCATCTCCATGGATGAGGATTTGAAAGGGCAGAGGGGAAGGGACTGGGGAGGGAAGGTAGTGAAGGGAACAACCTATCACAGGTATGCACAACATTTGGCCTGCACACCACTTACAGTCTGTGAAAAGATTTCAGGTGGCCTGCAAAAATTGGAGAGGATATAAAACAGGCCTACACGACATACAATGGACTATATGTGGTGCAGGCCTGGCCGATCACATAGCTTTAAGGTTAACAATTTCCATTCTGTCTTGTGCTGAGTCACTTTTGGATGTCCCCCAATATCCAACATATGGTAGGCATTCAAACACTTAAGAAGGTATCAGAAAGAATAATCTCTGCAGATAAACTCAGAACACTACATGGAGTTTCAGAAATCTCCCAAGAGGAAATATGTAATATGTATAAAAAATCTTAGAAATAAATTCCAACTCACCCCACAAGTGGGATCTTTAACATTAAACAATAAACACACATGAGTAAAATTGTACATACATATGATTAAAAACTAAGGGATATAAGCTACAGCTGAGAAGATAGTATTTACAATTTTAAAAAGGTGATGTGCAAACAGTCCTTATTTAAGGAAGCACCAAAACATATTAGCAATTTGTTACACCATAAAATCCATCATACTAACCGAAGTCAGGATGTGTTTGTTTAAATGACTACCAAGAATGCATAGCAATTTTAAATGAAGCAAAACAAGGTCCTCAATTGCTATTAAAGGTACAGTAGTCATGATAGAATTCTAAGAATAAGCACAGGATTTTTCATACATTAAACATTATATACATTTCTACACTGAACTTTTTACCAAATATGCAAAAATACACATCTGGTTATTTTTAATGTTACAAACATAAGCCAAAAGAGAACAGTTACATGCTCAAACCTATATGACATAGCCAACATAACATCTGAGACAGAAGTCTTATGTAAACGAAATTAAAAGGGAAAGAAAAAGCTTTATATACCTCCATCTTTCTTCTCCAATTCATCCCTAATTAGAGGGGAAGTAAGTATCACCTTCAGCGTTAACGTGGGCTCTTTTGTATTTCGGATAATAATAGATGCCTCTTTTATACACTGCTCCACTTCATATCTCTCTTCTGTAAGTTTCTGAAAGTCACCAAATAAGATCTTTAAAATGTCCAATTAATTAGAATTATAAATCACATTAAAAAGGAATGTTTGTACTGTATGTAAAAAGATCTCAAACTGCAACAACGAGTTAATGACATTATCGTGCTTAAGTAAGGAATCCCTCCAAATGTTTGATCGATAATGGACATCTAGCTTCTCTGTTTTCTTCTAAATTACTTGGTACAAAATAAAAAATAAATACTCTCTTTTGTGGTTAGAGGCAGCTAGTGATGCAGTGGATAGAGTGCTGGGCTTGTAGTAGGGAAAATTTGAGTTCAAATCCACTCTCAGACACATACAAGCTGTGTGACCCTGATCAAGTTATTTAACCTGTTCGTCTGTTTCCTCAACTGTAAAAGGGAGATAATATTAACCTCCATTTTGTCAGGATGTCTTGAGGACCAAATGAAATAGTATTTGTAAAAGTGATTAGCACACTAATCTCATATGTGGGAGGCTCTATATAAATGCTTATTTGTTTCTTCCTCTCCCTCCTTTTCTTTCTCCCCACTTTGGTTGTCAAAATTCCTAATTAAAGTACTCAAGAATTACTGAACAGAAAATGTCAGTACTGTAACAAACGTCAGAACACAGCTTGCTGGAGATGGCAGTAATCTTGGAGACTAGACCAACTCTCCATTTTATGGGTGTGTAAACACATATCCAAAAGGGTTAAATGACTTAGATATGGTGCTACAATGAGTCACTGGCAGAGAAGTAGGCCTAGAACCCAGGGTTTTTGACTCCCAATCCTCTCCACTGTGCCACTGATAGTCAAATTTCATAAAACCTTGCTATAATGTGGGTCCTGACTGTCAGAGATACAAACTGAATGGCAAAGATGCTGTTTGAAGGAAACAATTATCAACATTAACAGCAGAGTATTAATATTTTTCACTAAATAGGAATGACTAACCTACTATTTAAGAAACAGCCAACAATATTATAACTGGCATTTATAAAGGACTTTGAAAGTGTTTCACATATATTGTCTCATCTGCTCCTTTCATCAATGCTGTGAGGAAGGTAATGAAAATCTATCTCTAGTTTAAATTAAAGATGACAAAAAGAGGCAAAGTGACTTATCCAAGGTTATACAGACAGTAACATCATCAAAACTAGAACCCTAAGGATTACGACTCAAGTCTAGTGTTCTTTTCTCCACACCAAGGCTCTACTCCACTTCAAACAACTGGAAATATATTACTGAAAAATAAATTGCATTGAAGTGTCCTAAACCAGCAGTTTACCTGGATGGATCCTCTCAAACATTTAACTACTAATTCTCAAGTCCTCATAAAAATAATTAAGCAGGGTTTGTCTGTCTTAAAGAAAAGCACATGAACATGAATAAGAACAAGAAGCCATAGTGATCTATTTTCAGTGGATGAAGATAAGCCAGCAACTGTGCCCTATTTGAAGCTGAGAGACTGGTGAGACTCAAGATTACAGGACAGGGCATTTGACATTCACAGGGAAACACGATGATGTTGTATGTTAACAGTAAAATCACATTATAATTTAAGGGCCTGCCACAGTATAGCAATCACCTGCCAATTATGACAATGCATTACAACTATAAAGGCATGCTTGTGACATTCAGTACTTCTTGTACACCTACACAAAAAAGCACTGAACTAAAGTCAGGGTGCAAGTCCTGGCTGCCATTTAACTAGCTATCTGGAACCGGAAAGGTCACTTTACTTTCCTACATCTCAGTTTCCTCATTTCCAGATGAGAGGAGGGAACTTGACCTCCAAGATCCCTCTAGGCCCAATATCTATAGTAATATTTATACCTATGGGCTATCTTTGCTCTAGTGAAGGAACACTGAGAACATCTGACAAAAAGGTCAAAGAATATGACCTAAAAATCTCTTATGAGACAGCCCCACAAAGTAAGGACATCCCCTATGCACGAAGCAGGAAAACTAAGTTATGTGAACTTAGAGTCACACAGTAATTAGAGGGACCAGAGCCAGAATAAAACAATTTCAAAGACCATCTAACCCTCATTTGACAGATGAGTAAACTGAGGCTCAGATACACAAAATGAGTGATCATACAGGGAGTTAGCATTAGAACCAGGATTCAAATGCAGGTGTCCCTGTTAAAAGTCTAATACTATTTCCCTTACACTACACTAACACACTGAACCTAGAGTCAGGTAGCCAGTCAAAATCCAATTATAAAAACTACTTAGCTATGCAGACTGGGACAATTTCACCTGACAAAACCACAGCATCATTGATAAAATAATGATAATATTTATATAATCCATCTTAAAGAATTGGTCAAAAGGAAAAAACTTGGCAAATCCTCAAGTGCTACAGAAATGTGAGCTGCTATAATTATTACTAACATTCCACATCTCTTAATTCCTGACTTGGTGTTTACAATTAACAAAAGCATTATCCTATACCATACTCCCAAATGTTCAGAATGATAACTCTGAGAAACTGTAAAATGTTTGATCATCTTAGAAAAAAATTTCATAATTATAAAAGGGAAGAAAATAGACTTATTTTGAACATAAGAAAATAAGAATTGAAACAAAATAGGATTTTGAGTTTACCATCAGTTAATCAGAACCCATCATTTCCTCAATATTCTAGTGAATCAAAGTTTTATTATACTCCACAGTTTCTACCAATCAATGTATATTTTGGCTCTGAATAAATGATTAAAAAATTTTAAATACATCAAGACTTGTACAACAAATTCAGGGGGGGGGGATTTGTCCTTTTTATTAGGGATGAGTCTGGTAAAATTACTTTAGAGTACAAGAAGACATAAGAAGAATGAGGTAAAGCAATGAAGGATATCTAAAAAAGGTCCTCAAAAAAGTTATAACCCCACTATGAATACAAGGGGATGAGTTAAAGGACAACATGAATATGAGTATTGAGAGCCAAACTGAGTCATGGATATCAAAGAAAGGAAAGCTCTGTAGTAGGAATATCAAGTTATGGAGGGAAAGAGAGAAGGGGAAGGTAGCATCTGGATCAAAGCAGACCAACAAGGAAGTAACTGTAATAGTTTAGGTAGGTGATAAGGATCTAAATTAGGGTGATGGCTAAATAAGTGAGAAGAGGAGAGATACTGTGAAGGTACAAACAAGACACAGCAACTGGCTGGATATGGAAAATGAGGGAGAGGAACGAGCTGAAAATGACTCTCGAGCTTAAAAACCTAGATGACTCAAAGGCTGGTACCCCATCAGAAATAGCAAAGTTCAGAAGAAGTTTGGCTTAGGGAAAAGAATGAGCCCTATTTGGACATGCTGAGTTTTAGATGCCTATGGGACATCCAGCTGGATATGACCAAAAGAATGTGTCCAAAAGAACTTTTAGTTGGAGAAGTAGAACCGGAGCTCAAAAGTTAGATGAAGGTTGGATATGCAGATCTTAGAGTAATCTGCAGAGATGATAGGTAAAGCCATAAAACTAATAATAACTCTCAAAAGAGGATGGGGGCCCAGGACAGAGCCCTTGGTTAGGGATGGAATATGGATGACAATGGTACAAAAGATATAGAAAAGGAACTGGCAGATGGAAGAACCAGGAGAGAACAGAATAGGGAAACATACTAATAAGAGAGTAGTCAGGAAGAATCAATAGTCAACAGAGTCAAACGATGCAGCTAGGTCAAAAAAAGAGAAGGAGTGAGAATTGGCTGTTGGATTTAATGATACGCAGATCGCTGATGGCCTAAGGGAGAGCAGTTTCATGCTAGTGGTGCACTGGAAGCCATACTGCAAGGGATTAGGAAGTAGAAGATGAGAAGCAGAAATAACAAGGACAGAAAACTTCTTCTAGGATTTTGGAGGTAAAATGGAGATATACAATACAATAGCTTAATAGTTTGAGGGGATAGCCAGGTCAAATCAAATCTGTAAAGACAGGAGAAATCTTTGGCTATTTGTAGACAGCAGGGAAGGAGCCAAGAGATAGAGAGAGAAAATTACAGAGAAGAGAAACTCAAAGGAGGAAGCTTGCAGGGGATGGCATAAGAGATCAACAGCACAGTGGTTAACCTGAGAAAGGAGTCTCCCTTTTCCTCCAAGACGGTAGAACAAAGGAGGCGAGAATGATGGATGATGTCGAAAGGATCTGAGCTATAGAATCAGGGAAGAGATTACAATGCATGACCTCAAAAATTTTCAATCAAGCATGAAGCAAGGTACTTTGCTGAGAGGTAAGGGTTAAGTGAAATTAATATAGGGGTCTGGAGGAAAGAAGAGGAGGTCCGGAACAGAAACTGTGGAAAGTGCAAGTCAGTCAGAAAAGAGCATGGCTTGTAATGAGGGAGCAGCTAAGAGTAGATAAATTTGTAGTTGGCCCAGTTACCAATATTCTTTGACTTTTTCCAGCAAGTGTTTAACAGCTTAAGAGAGAAAGAGGATGGTACAAATAATAAAGGCTTTTCATTTCACAAAGTACTTTCCTCATAACAATGCTATGATGAGGGAACAGAAGACAAACTTAGAAGAGTTAGAAGAGAAATACTCTCCTCATGTCACATAACTAATAAATGCAAAGCTGCGATTGAAAACTCCTGTCTCCTAATGCCAAGTTCAGTACTCTTCGCACTGCTGTCTGTTGCCTCCCCCAGACACATTAGAGAAAAGGAGGAGTAGTAAAAAGAATTTTTAATTTTGTTTTGTTCTGGTTTGGATCTGTGATTTCATCAATGTAAACTCCTGAAAGAGAAATTCCTTACAATGATGCAAGACTGGCAACATGCCTATAACTTAAGAGTCTTGGAATGTGAGAGAAAATGATATTGAGATAAATTTTAGCTTTGTTCACTCTTATAAAAAAAGATTCTGAAGAACAGAACAGGATTTGTAGGCAAAATGGACCTTTAAAGATTATCTGGTCCAATCTGATTTTACAGATTAAAAAATTGAGGCCCACAAAATTTAAGTCTTAGCTTGCCTAAGGTCATGCTGATAGAAAGTGACAAAACCAGGATTCAAACCAAGGTCCTGAGAAACCAAACCTAGAACTCTTTCCTCTGCCCATTCCACCTCTTGAAAACAGAAAAAAACAATTTTATGGTTTATGCTTTCTGGAGTGTTATTTCCCATCTGCAATGGTAAAAGATAACTGAAGAGTTGACTACTACAACCAGCTTTGAAACCATGAGCATCTGATACATAAAAGAATAAGAGTAAAGGATGCCATGTTCATAAACTCAACTAGAACTGGAAGGAGCTTTAGCAAACACCTAACCTAACTCACCTGTTAACCTGACTGTTTAACAAGAACTATTATTACTCCAGAGTTTCCAAAACAGGAAATTTTTAAAATTCTATAATTACCTTTACACTAAAAAAAAAAACTGATGGAGCTGTCATTAAATTACTGCATTAATTCTTTAAAGGAAGCCTCAAAGCATGCTTTTTATTAATCTTATGGTTTTACAAAACAAGAAAATAATCAGCAAAATAGGGCTAACAGTCTGATGACCTCAAAGAATGAGGAAAGGATTTTAGAGTATTTAAGCACTCTAGAAATATGTATTATCACTTAGGAGAAGTAACAGAGTGTAATGTAAAAGAGTTCTGGAGTCATTTCCTTGTAGCTCTAAAAGTTTTGTAAAACCTACATTCAAATCCCAGTACTAATACTTACTAGCCGTGTGACCATGGACAAGGTACCTTCCCTCGCTGCACCTCCATTTCCTCATCAGTAAAATGGAGAGAATAAATCTCTACCTCACAAGGCTGTTGTGGGGAAAGTGCTCAGTGAACATTAAAGTGCTAATAAGTTATTATCCTGGAAAGCTCCAGTCTTCTAGGCTTTCCAAAGGTTAAGTGACTATTTCAGGTAGACTCAAACAAATGTTTACTTAAGTATCACACTAAGCTCCGGAGAAACAAAGATAAAAAGCTCTATAATGCCCCAAGGAACTTAAAATGTATTTAAGTTTACTTTAAATCATCTCACCAGTCCTTCTAGCTTTATAGAACCCACAGTTCTATGAAGTTCACTCCAAAAGAATTACTTTAAGGAAGTCTCGGTTTGTTGTTGTTGTTAATTTAGTATACACCTTGATTCAGCAAACATTTTCTCCACTTTCATCACAAGTTTCCTTTATGTCACATGGCTTACCCACAGATTTATATTTAAAATATTTGTTTTCTCTGTAGTCTGGCTTGTGACCTCATCATCCAAATGAAATTATTCTCTCCAAAGCTATCAATGACCTCTTAAATGCCAAATCTAACAACCTTTTCTCAATCCTCATCCTTCTTGACCCTTTCCACTGATAACTCTCAATTATCTTCTTTTCCTTGATTTTTCCTTCTCCTTAGATTTTCACAACACTTATCTCCCAATTTTCCATTTATCTGACTGCTTCTTCCCAAGTCTCCTTTACTGTATCTTCACCTAGGTCACACCAGTAACCTTGGTAACCTTGGGTGTCCCCCAAGGGTGTGTCCTGGGCCCTTTTCTCTTCTCCTTCAACACTATTTCACTTGATTGTAGCTGATTTTATGATTTCAATTATCACCTCTACTCAGGCCATTCTCAGATCTGACTAGCCTATTAACCTCTCTCAACCTCCAGTCTTACATCTCCAACTACCTACAGGACATCTTGAATTGGATGTCTCACAGAAATATTAACTCAGCATGTCCAAAACTGAGCATAATATCTTTCCCAAAAAGTCCTCCCCTCTTCCTAACTTCCTTATTGCTGCTGAGGCCACCACCATTCTCCAGTAACCCAGGCTCACCACCTAGGTGTTATCCTCAATTCTCTCAAAGCCCCCAGAGACAATCTGCCACCAACTCCTACCAATTCTACCTCCAAAGTATCTCTCCTGTATACCCTCTTCTTTCCTCTAACGCTGCCACTACTTTGGCGCAGGTCCTAATCATTTCACACATGGACTATTGCTAAAACCAGCTTGTTGATCTCCCTATCCTCCACTAAGCTATCAAAGTGATCTTCCTAAAGCGCTGCCCTGATCATATAATCTTCTATTCAATAAACTTCTGTGGTTCCCTATTACCACTAGGATCAAAGAAATCCTCTGACTTCTCTTCATAACTTAGCCTCCTCCTATCGGTCCAGCTTCTTATACTTTATTCCCTTTCACATACTCAATAATCCAGACACAGCTCTCCTTACTATTCCTCCAACTAGACAATGTACCTCCTGACTTGGCATTTTTACTGGTTGTGCCTCATACCTGGAATGTTTTCACTCCCCATCTACATCTCCTGCCTTTCATGGCTCCCTTCAGGTCTCAGCCAAAATCCCATCTCTGGCAAAAAGCCATTCCTGGTCCTCCTTAATACTAGTGACTTCCCTCCAAAATTACCTCCAATATATCTTACATACAACGTGTCCTAAAAATCTTAGAGTAGTCTTAAGCTATTTAAACTTATTTAATCAATGAGTTTAAACTATTAAAGCTTAAAATTGCACTAAGACTGTTCAGACACCCTGTACATCTTATTTGTACATAGTTGTTTGCATGCTATCTTCCTCATTAGACTGTTAGCTCCATGAAAGCAGGAAATGAAGGGAGTTTTTTGCCTTTCTTTCTATCCCTAGAACTCAGCACAATGACTGGCACATAAATATATAACAAATGTTTTTTGACTTAATGAACATTTACCACTTGTGCCTATGTAAAATCTACCTGGAAAGGTAATTTTACAACAGAACTCACCTGAATTTGAATAGGAAGATTGTCTTTGACAGTGTGTAATAGAGTTTCTGTGGGTTTATCTTTGCACATCAGAACCAGCTCAAGATCCATATCATCTTTTATCAACAAGCCTTTTGCAACTAGGCCAATTCTCATTACACCACAGAGTGTTCGGCCACCTTGATCCCTTTAAAAGAAAATTTTGAATGGTTATCTCTATATGTGTGCACCATGTTATTCCACAGTCTAGAAGTACAACTAAGAAGTAGATAAGCGGATGCAAAGGACAATAAAATTCTAAATATTCTGCTTTCTCTGAGTATAGCAGAAAACAAAAAGAAATATAATACACATCTTATAGATGAGGTAACTAAGGCTCAAAGGTAAACAAGTAACCCAAGATATAGGGCTCTAAAAGTGAAATATCAACATAAACTAAGTGATTATTAGAGAATATATATGAAATGATCTTGGATAAGTAATTTAACCACTCTGGGCCTCAGTCTTCTCACCTGAAAAATGAATGGTTAATTCCTAAGGGCCCTTTCAGGCCCTTTCTATTTTGAGATCATGTGAATCAGTACCCCTGGAAATCATTATACCCTCATGACATTTTGGAGCTCTTAAGAATCTCATTCTACAGCATTACTTCCTGGGGTGTGGGGAGAAGAATTAACTATTTTCATCTTTAAATTATACCCAAAATGTTAGGTTTCCTTGCTGTTAAAATTTACATTTTTTAAAAGAGGCTATTTAGAATACACAAGACAACCAAAACAGTCTCTAGGACTAAGGGACAAAAGACCTGAGTTCTAGTTCTGTCACTGGCTCACATGATGGTCTGGGGCAAATCATTTTACCTCCCTGGGTCTGGTTTCTCAAATGTAGAATGGAAAGGTTGAAGGAAACAATCTCTAAGCTTTCTCTGCACTAAATTCTATGATCCAGTGACTTGTCACACAAGGTTATAGAGTTAGTAAATGACAGAAAGGACTCAAAACCACAATGAAGTAGAGCACTGCTTTCACTATGGTCCTATTCAGCTATAAAAGTATGTGGTTCTAAGAGTACTTTCAACTACTGAACAGATAACATGGGGAACATTACATAGGTGGAAAAAGCATAAGATATAGTTCTTGCTCAAGAGAAGCTAACTGGGAAAACAAGACATAAATCAAGATACTTTTACCTCTTTGAGCCTCAGTTTCCAATCTATAAAAAAAAGATAATATTTGCACTACATATCTATTGTGAAAAATTCTTTTAATGGTGCTATAGGAATATAAGCTTCATTCACACTTGAAACACATATAAATCAATGTTAAAACAGGATATGATAAAGTGCCCACATGACACAAAAATCAATAGCTGTAAGAGTTTAAAAGAAGAATGTCATCAATGTGGGTGGAAACTATAGAGGAAAGTCTCCTAAAGGAAAATGGACTCATTTAAGTGAAAAAAGTATGGGGGGGGGGCGCGCACGCGTGCGCGCAGCACACCACGCGTGGCCTGTGGCCAAAAAAAAAAAAAAAAGGAATATAGGCCAATCAGGTCCAGGCAGACAATGGCAAGCAGAAGGAGTGATCTACAGTAGAAAATTCATTAGATTTCAAGTCAGAGAAAGGTGGGTGTGAATCCCTGCTCTGGTTCTTACTTTATGATCTTAGCCAAATCATTTCCCTTCTCTGTATCTTGGTTTCCTCCTTTACAAAGAGTTGGACTCTGATTACCTCTTCTAACACTAAATCCATGATCCTAGGAGACATAGGTTGAAAAGTAAGACTCTGGGAAGAGTGTGGAAGTGTTTGAATGCTAAACTAAGAATGTAAACTTGATCCCATGTACAATGAAGGTGGAATGGGAGAAAAGTGATGACTAGGGGAATGATCAAAGCTTCTAATGTTATTCTGCCAGCAACCTGTGGGATAAACTGAAAGCACCAGAGACAGCATTTACAAGGCTCCTGTGAAACGTTGATGTTTTGGGGCAGCTAGGTGGCGCAGTGGATAGAGCACCAGCCCTGAAGTCAGGAGGACCTGAGTTCAAATCCAGCCTCAGACCCAACACTTGACACTTACTAGCTGTGTGACCTTGGGCAAGTCACTTAACCCCAATTGCCAAAAAAATTAAAAAAAAAAAAAAGAAATGTTGATGTTTCAAAGGCTAATGACATTGGTAAGAGATAAATGTAAGAAGCAAAATGGATCATTTTAAATAAAAGATCTGCTTACTAGCTGTGTGACCCTGGGCAAGTCACTTAACCCCGACTGCCTCACAAAAAAAAAAATCTGAAGAATTCACTGAATGATTAGACATAGATAACAGCAGGAAGAAGTGAAGGTGATTCAAAATTTCTCAATGTAGGCGACTAAAGCTAAACTCCCTATCGTGTTGAAATTCACACTCAAGTAGAGAGATGTAACATATACACAGATGATAATACAAAATGAAGAATAAGAAATGCTTGAAAAGTATATAAAAGGTTATTCAGGAAGAAAGAAGAAGATCATTTTTGACTGCACAGCTCAAGAAAGGCTTCGTGGAAGAAACAGGTAGCATCTGAAGGAATGCTAGTCTACCTTGATATATGTGGAAATTGAGACCCAGAGACATTAACTCATGGTCCTGTACCTTTGCTAGTTCCAGAGCTAACTCTAACAAATTCCAATTTGTGGCCCTTCCTAGATTATCATTTCTGATCTCCAGTAAGAATGCTAGGGAGAGATGCCATCAGCTTGGGTTCAAATATTCACAGGGATTATTCCACAAATTGCATTATCCACATGTGACCAGTCAAGAATTTACTTTACTCACATGTCCAATTCTGTTATAAAACTCAAAGTTAAGTCTAAGGCTCATAAACCTTTAAAAACCTTTAAAATACAGTGACTTCATCAAGTTAAACAATAATCATCTGAAAAGCTTTTCCAGGGGCTGCCAGTTCTGTGTAAAAACATCTTCCAAGATAAGACTTGTTAAGAAAAGCCAGGCACTTGCCTAAGTACACTCTAAATTTGGAGGCAGAACTATTTCAACATACATATAAACTCAGGGAAATAAAAAGAAGTTATTGAATGACCTCATTAAGACCTCACATAAGTCCCAAATTCACCAGTAGCATTTTTAAAAGCCATTATATATTTTATCTATATTAGAAGGGTACTGAACTACTGCCAAGAGGCTGAGAAACAAGACCGAGGTCCCTTCCAGTTCTAACGTTATCCATTCTAAAATCCGATCCATATCTAACATTCTATATTATGTATTTTGGCCACTTACACTTTAAGCCTTACAAATTAAAGCTGTCCTAAAACGGAATGGGCTGGCTCCAGAGATGCAGTTCTTCTATCACTGGAACTCTTCAAGCAAAGGCTAGATAATCACTTGTTAGGAATGTTGCAAAAGGAATTTATCATATGGAGTAGACAATAAGACTTTTGAAGCCCATCCATATCTGTGATTCTAAGACATCACCAAATACAGTATATCTTCCCCAAGAATAAGACCATCAAGTAAAGAAATATTCTACTTTAACAGAAAGGGACCTTAAGGCATAGAATGCTGTTACCATTAAAGGCAATAAAAATAATCTATTCTCAACTATGGAGTAGAATTTTAATTGGTCCAATGATTCTGAAAAGAAATGTGGAATTATGCTAAGAAGTAACTAAAAAATATTCATAACATAATACCCAGAAATCTCACTGCTAGAAAGTCAAAAACAAAAATTAAGATCTCATATACACCAAAATATTTGTAGCAGTACTTTTTCTGGTAACAAAAAGCTATAAAACAATCGCGGAATGGCTAAACAAATTGCGTACAAGAAAATAATTAAATATTACTGCCTCTTTAGAAAAGAAAGCATGACATATACTTTCATATTCAATTGAAGTGTTGGTTAGTTTTGCTGAGCTACTTTCCTTTTTTTTCTTTTTCTTTCTCTGGCTTTTTGGGGGGGGAGGCGGTGCTTTTTGGTTTTTTGTCTGAAAAAAGAAAGCTGGCTGGTAAGGGTTGGGGGAAATGACATATTCAGAAGCAGAGGTAATATAAACGAAAGAAACAGCGTCTAGTTCATGCCTTCCATTTTAGTGTGCTATCCACACCAAAATCACCTACATTTTAAATTTATTTTCATGCAATGTTGACTCTGAGATTTTAAATGACTTATTACAATATGGTACCCATAATCCTCTGGCCAAGAAAAGCTACTAGTTATTTCAAATAAATGAAAGGGAAAAAATCTGGTGATGCTTTCTACTAAAAGGATATCCTTAAAGGATGAAAAGATTTTTCAGTGTTGTATCCTGGCTACTAATGGGACAGTGAAATCTATATCACAGGATTGTCATTAAGGAATAAACTTTATAAATGTTGAAGAAGTACAGAAATGAGAAGCGGTTTTAGGTCTTCTTTCTAGAGTTCCCTAACCATTAATTTTTTTTCTTTCTAAATTCGAAGTATTCACCTGTCAGAAAATCACTTAACAAATGCTAGCTGACCAACCAACTTCCATACCCAGTTTCTTCCTAGTTATGCCCAGATACAGTGAGAAACATATTGCACCATAAAGCATTATAAAGTCAGTTCACTCACTTGGCAGAGTTTTCTGCAGCATCATCCTTTTTCACATCTACATCTCCCTCTGTTTTCCCAGATTTACTCATTTCATCCATCCAATCTGAGACATGTTTAAGGGCACATTCAACAGTAGAAACCATGTTCTGGACAGCTTCAAGTTCTTCTGGAGATGGATAAATTGTTGAATGTTTCACCATAACATGGCGATCGTCATTAGCAAAAGATCTAATAGATCTCTGTTAGAAAAGTAAGGGGAAAAATGTTACTAGATTGAGATAATAACAACAATAGCTCCCATTACTATACTACTTTATGGCTTACAAAGAGTAGACAGCACCAAATATCATTTCAACTTTACAAATGCAAAACCAAAGGCTCACAAAGGTTGCAACATTTTTTTGGATCAGAACCACAAGGCCAACTAAAGCTTCCGATTCTTAAGGCCACACCTTTACTACAATGTACTGTCTCTTAAAATTTTCTGAAAAAAGAATAGCCCAAATGTCATTTTAAAATTGCCTCTAGGGTGGAGCCAAGATGGCGGAGTAAAAGCAAAAACACGTTTCAGCTCTCCCCCAAACCTCTCCAAATACATGTAAAAAAATGACTCTAAACAAATTTTAGAGCAGCAAAACCAACAAAAAGACAGAGTGAAACAAACTTCAAGTCCCAAGACAACTTGGATGGTTGACAGAAAGGTCTGTTACACTGGGCTGGTAGAGGAACACAGTCCAGCATGGGCCACGCAGGCACAGACTGGGCCCGAGAAAACCTGGAGCAGGCCTCAGGGGACTGAATCACTGGCAACTGTGGTGGTTTCCAGACTTCTCAAGCCACAAATGTCAAAGACAACATAGAAGGTCAGCAGAAAAGGTCTTTCAGACCTAGGTGACAGAAGAACGCAGGCTAGCCCCAGCACAGCCCCAGGGAAGCAGCAACTTCTGGAGATCTTAGCCCACATAAGGTATGGAGATTTAACAACTAATGAGGAGATTACAGGAATCTCTTTGCTGGCACTAAGGAAGGATTCTGTTGCTTTGCCCATACTTGGACCTGGGTCATAGTCCTGAGGAAGGAGGAGCACTGGCATAGCTGAGCGTGTAGAAGCAGTGGAGAGGGAACCCTCCTCACAGTTCCAAGGCAGAAAAGAGTGCTTGTGGCCACTCACAGACCAAAACACAGGCCAGGAGAGGAGTAAACATCTCTCCTTAGATCATACCACCTTGGAAGAACTGAAAACTTCCAGATCCCTAGAATTATCTCTGAAAATAGCTGCACAAAACTCCTGAAACTTTAGATAATATGCCCTCCACACAGGAAGCAGAGCCCTACCTTAACAAAGAGTTTATAACTCAAGTAACTGGCTGGGATCATGAGTAAACTGTGGAAAAAACCTCAGACTATAGACTCTTGCTATGGTGACAAAGAAAATCAAAATATACAATCAGAAGAAGACAGCAAAGTAAAGTTCCAACATCCAAACACTCCAAGAAAAAAATAGGAATTGGTGTCAGGCCATGGAAGAGCTCAAAAAGGATTCTGAAAATCATGTAGAGAAGTGCAGGAAAAATTGGGAAGAGAAATGAAGATTATGCAAGAAAATCATAAAAAACAAGTCAACAGCTTGCTAAAGAAGACTCAAAAAAATACTGAAGAAAATAACACCTTTAAAAAATAGCATAACCCAAATGGCAAAAGAGGTCCAAAAAGCCAATGAGGAGAAGACGGCCTTAAAAAGCAGAATTGCCTAAATGGAAAAGGAGGCCCAAAAGCTCACTGAAGAAAATATTTCCTTAAAAATTAGAATGGAGCAAATTGAAGCTAATGATTCTTAGAGAAATGCAAGAAATTGTAAAACAAAACCAAAAGAATGAAAAAATTGAAGACAATTTGAAATATCTCATTGGAAAAACAACTGACCTGGAAAATAGATCCAGGAGAGAGAATTTAAAAATTATTGGACTACTTGAAAGCCATGATCAAAAAAAGCCTACTTGGTTACATCTTCACTGCAGGTCTCTGTCTCAGCCAACACTGCTCTCTCAGATCTGTCCCAGCTCTTCCACTGACACATACAGAATCAGTAGCAGTGGCAAGAGTGGCAAACAACAAAGTGGCTGAGGCCTCTTGTTGATGGGACAGGAAGCTTTCTATGTTCTGAGCTGCAAGAATGGAATGGAATGGTAGACCAGGAATCTCTTCAAGGGAAAAGGAAAGAGGAAACTTGTGGATTTTCTCATATAGCCTTTTTTTTCCTCCTTCAGTGCCTCATTGATTTCATTCCCTTTAAGAAGAAAGGCTTTATACCTAACTTAAATTTTGAGTTCCAAATTCCCTCCCTTAGCACCTAGCATAAATCTCTGCACACAGGACTTCCTTAATAAATTTTGTTGTTAAATTCAATGAGCCACTAAAGCCAATAATAATAATAATAATAATAATAATAATAATAATAATATAATAATAATAATAATAATAATAATAACAACAGTATTAAATATTATCTTAAAGGATATTGGAGAATGAAAAAAAAAGAGCCTAGACATCATCTTTCAAGAAGTTATCAAGGAAAACTACCTTGATATTCTAGAACCAGAATGTAAAATAGAAATTGAAAGAATTCACCAATCACCTCCTGAAAGGGATCCTAAAAGGAAAACTCCCAAGAATATTATAGCCAAATTCCAGAGTTCCCAGATCAAGCAGAAAATACTGCAAGCAGCCAGAAAGAAACAACTGAAGTATTGTGGAAACACGATCAGGATAACACAAGATTTAGCAGCTTCTACATTAAGGGATCTGAGGGCTCTGACCAGAGGTCAAAGGAGCTAGGATTAAAACCTGGCTCACCTACACAGCAAAACTGGGTAATCAATGAGAGGGAAAAACTGACATTCAATGATGTAGAGGAATTTAATGCATTCTTTAGAAGCCAGACCTAAACAGAAAAATTGAAAGACTTTTCTCATTATTACGGTAGCTGGAGGGAATATGTGTGTGTGTGTGTGTGTGTGTGTGTGTGTGTGTGTGTGTGTGAGAGAGAGAGAGAGAGAGACAGACAGAGACAGAGAGACAAGGCAGAGAGAGCATGCACTTGATGGAGCAATAACTCACGCGCGTGGGGGTGGGGGGGTGGGGGGGTGTAGACAGAGGGCACAGAGTGAGTTGAATATGAAAGGATGATATTTAAAAAATAAAATTAAGGGGTGAGAGAGGAATGTACTGGGAGGAGAAAGGGAGAGGCAAAATGGGGTAAATTATCTCACATAAAAGCTTTAACAGTGGAGGGGAAGAGGGGGAAGGTGAGAGAGAATGAGTGATTTAAGCAAGCAAAACCAGAAAAGTAAAAACAAGTGTTAAAACAATAACAGTAATGACAACAAAAACTCGATGCTGTATAATCTAATGGCTTTCTGGGGAAGAAGAGGTACCAATGTAATATAAATCTTTTTAAAATCAAAGATGTCAATAAAATTATAGAAAATATAAAGTTTTCCAGGGTGAGGGAGAGAGTTTAAAGGCATTTCAATTTATCTTTTTAATTTTTCAATATCACTGTCATGGTTGCTGAGAAGGGATAACGGCAGTCCATTTTATATTGGTCTTAAGAGCTCAGAGAGTAACTTATAGAAGGATCTCAAGCTCTGTGGTCTGAAAGCACTTCCAAAAAATTTCAACTACTTAACTACTTACCATTGGTGAGCTGGGGGCGTAGGGTTAGGATGAGGGGAATTCTATGACAATGGAGATCTAACAAGAATATTCTCTCAAGCTAGAAGACTTACATATGGACCAAATGGATGGGAGTATTTGTCATCCCAAGACCAGACCAGTTAATCCGGAGCAACTCATCACCAAAGTTTTGGTCACTGGTGATAATTTTTTTGGCCAGAGTAGTTTAGTCTATGGAAGTGTAAAAGGTCTACAATCACCATCAGAAGAACCCATACTAACAAAATTAGTGATCCACGTAGCATTAAAGAATATCATCTATTCACATTTGTAGAATGTTTTAACGTATGCAATGAACTTTCCTTACCATAATCCTATAAATATAAGTATTATCAAGGCCATTTTGACAGATGGAGAAACAACATCACTCAGAGGTAAAATGACTTGTCCAGGATCACAAGCAATTAAGCACTGGATAAGAGAATACACCCAAGAGCTCATGATTCAAAACTCAAAGTATTTTACTCTCTACAACACTGCAACTCATCATGATCATTATAAGTTACAATTTATAATAGTTAAATATTATAATGCTATTACTGCACTACAATAACAGTAGAATCAATAACAACTGGCACTTTACAAAGCAATCTTGGGGGGAAGCAGGATGCACTATCCCCATTTGTCAGATGAGAAAAATCACAGCTCTGCAGAGGTGAAGTGATTTTTCCATGGTCACAAGACTTAAAATAAAGCCAAGGTTCAAATTACAATACATGTTTCAATAAACCACCATGCTGCCTCTAATCAATATATTCTAGTACATTGATTAATATGATCTTTGTGTTTTTTCCAAGGATTAAAACATCTTAACATCTCTTATTCATTGTTGACTTACAAATGGATTTACAAAAAGGGTTTAACTAACATTCCCCGGAGAGACACAAGTAAAACAACTGACCACATTTTATAAATGCAGAATCTGGGTCACAGAGAGGTTAAATAACTTGACAAAAATTCATGATGTCAGTCTGAAACAAGACTAAGTAACACTGAGATCATCCTCTTTTTTGAACAATTTACATACCTGATAATTTTGCAACTGAAAAAAAGGTGTGGCTCAGATAATAAAGGACAGAGGTATTACAGTACAGTTACTAAGAAGTATTCACTTCAACATGTCAAGTATCAGTGATTGTATCCATGTGCACACAGTATCCAGCCCTTCTGAACCTCAATATAAAGCAGCTACTCATTCTACCCTTCCTCCCCTCCTCCCCCACCTCCCACCCTCTGCCCCACCCTAGTACCAAGTCTTCAGCCGCTGAGCCTCCCTCCATTTACCTGTGACAGAGGATAAGACGTGAGAGCAGGAGAAACTACAGAGATCATCTATCCCTTCTCACTGGCAAAGAATACAACTGAGGCCCAGGGAGGGAAAGAAACTTGTTCATGGTGCTCAGACAATAAACACATAGTCTACTGTAAGGGCAATATTTCAAACTTTTCAGCTTGTGCTCCACAGACACAGTCTTTGTGCCCAGGGACTTCTCCATGACATGATGAAAACATCAGGGGAGGTATATGTTTTAAAGAGGAAAAAATTATTGACCTTGAAGTAGAAGTCTAGAAGCGATTCATTTAAACTACAGTTCAAGGTCATTTAGTCATTTGCAACAGTTTGCCAGTTTTATTAGAAAACATTATTTATGAACATTCTCTCATTTGAATTTAATAATTCATGGCCTGCAGGCTCACAGGGCTCCATTTTGTGGTTTAAAGGACTCTGTAATAAATCATACCTCATCTGCTTTGCTTAAATAGCAGCTCAATGCTGTCTTTGTCCTAGCACTAGAGCCAAAAAATTAACACCTTTTTCTAATGTTAACTTTTCCATTATCAAGTTAAAAGAATACTTTGACTAAGATCAAAAGAATTAGTGGGAAATACCTACCATGGTTTGCTAAAATGTTTTAGCTTCTTTTTTTCCGTTCTTTTCCCCTCTTCCTTGTTGTCTTCAATAGACACTCTTTTGTGAGACAGAACCTCCTCATAAGCCTTTCAGTCCCCTGACAGACTGAGTTAATGTGGCAAAGATGCCCCAAGAACTACTCTCCGGAAAACACCTGAAAGTGGAATAGGGAAAAAAAAACATCTTTTTAAAACATGAAGTTGTAATTACTATCAAGTCTGTGTCTAACTCAATATTATGCCACTAATTAAAAGGCAAGAGGTTTTAGGGAAGAAAATCATCATGGGTTCTTTTGTTTTGTTTTTTAAGAAGCTAATACAGTCACAGAAAATGTAAGCCTCAGGACCACATAATATATATTTAAACCTGAAAAGGTAATAATAATAACAGAAGCATACATTTCATTAAGTGCTTAGACAACCTTCTATAATGCTTATCTCACAATCAACTTGTGGAGGTAGGGAGCATATTATTCCCATTTTACCAAAAAGAAATCTCAGAAGAGAATTGTCTTACAACTATATAATTACCTTCCTCACATTTTCTCAGAATACTTTGCCTGACCTGCCTGCCCTTTTACACCCCCACATCCTAACCTACTTTGTATTATACCACTTGTATACATGTCTTATCTTCCTCCTCCAACTCCCAAAGTAATTCCTTGAGAGTAAAAATTCTTTTCCAAAAAATTATGTTGGGGCAGCTAGGTGGCACAGTGGAAAGAGCACTGGCCCTGAAGTCAGGAGGACCTGAGTTCAAATCCAGCCTCAGACCAAACACTTGACACTTACTAGCTGTGTGATGCTGGGCAAGTCACTTAACCCCAACTGCCTAAAAAAAAAAAATTTATGTCCCCACTGCCTTATACACAATAGATGCCTAAATGTTAGTTGAATTGATTTGAATAGAAATTTGTTAGAAATAAACTCAAATATCATTTGAATTTATTTCTATCAAAGTTTACAAAGTTATTTTCTCATATAGTCATAAGAAGTAGGCAGTGCAGAGATTATCATCCCCATTTCCCAGATAAGAAAACTAAGACTCAGGGAATTGGACTGATTTTCCCAAGAGTTAATCAGGGATAGAACAATGATTTAAGTCCTCTGCCTCCAATGTCAGGATTCTTCCCATTGCACCCAAGCAATCCCTTCTCCAGATTCACTTATTTATAGCAAACTAACAATGGCTAAGTCAATTTACATATTTTGGCATCAGTGTTCTCATCTATAAAATGGCAAAGGCTACTACCACCTTATCCAGTTTTCAGAGAATGAATCAAATTCAAGGTACTTTTATAGTTCTAAGACCTAGATTTGCAAAAATCTCTAAGAAAATGTTTAACTTCCATGAGCTCTCAACACCACTGTACTATATCTATTTTGCACAACCTCTGCAGGAACTAATTTATTCTACGGTTCAGAAAAATATGTGAACATGTATAGCATCAGCAAAATCTTATGTATAATCCATGCAGTTTTCAAACAAAGCAAGCCTAGAGAGTTAACACCAAAGTACAACAGGTGTTTCAGAGGCAGCAGAGGTAGCAAAGGGAGTAATTAAAACTGTTTATCACCTATCTCAAAACATAAGGGAAAACTGTTTCCCTTCTATTTAAATACCTCTCCATAGAAAAGATATTCACTAGATGAATACCAACAACTCAACCAATAGAAATAGCTGCTCTGTCTCCAAAGAATGTCTACTCTTCCTTTTTTCAGTGGATCTAGGTAAGAAATACAACTTACATGACAAATACATTTGCACAACTGTGTCCAACTGATAATCCAACCCATGACCTACACGCAAAATTACCGATGTCACCACTCAAATTTTCTGAGTTCAGCAAATTCACCTCAATTATTATGTCTTCATGAACACTACATAAGTTTAGTGACTACAAAAGGTTCTAATAAATGAAAGCTGTTTCAATTAGTACTCTGATGACAATGAAGATGACATAGTTAACAATAACAATCTTTCACTAAAGTTCCCCCCCCCCCTTTCAAATCCTAGCTCAATTTCTTAGCACATTGGGCAAGTCACCTCACTTCTCTAGGTCAGTTTCCAAATCTATAAAATGAGATTAGAGTAGATAATTTCTAGGGCACCTATAGTAGGAGACCAACTTGAATTTTTTGTTTGCTTTAATATTTATTTTATTGCAATGGAAGCAAAATGACCTAGTGGACAGAGCACTGGGGTCAGACTGAGGAAGCCCTGGTCATAAATCCCACCTCTGACACTTAATACCTGTTTGAACCTAGGAAAGTCATTGTGTCTCAACTCTGTCTTGAGACCTAGGACAAATATACTAAGTCAGAAATGAGTTTTCATTTGATCTGTTGGTACAGGAAGCCTCCATCACTAGAATTCCCTTCAGTGATGAAATGCCATATCCTTTAATAATTTTAATTTACTGATATATTGTTTAGACTAAATAGCTACTTCCTAAAAAAACATTCCAAATACCCTAGAAAGTACATATCATCCCCCCCCAAATTAACAGAAATAAGAAATTTGTAATGACTGTTGTATTTGACCAGAGTTTTGCTGCCTCTTCACAGTGATTTTATTTGCATTGTTGTGGTAATATAAAACCCACTGGGGAAAGGGGGAAAAAAAGGAATGGAAAACAGCACCTAACTTGTACCCTTCAAAGTAATTATGTTTTATTGTTAAGGCTGATTTAGGTATTCCTGCTCCCGAATGACTATCAAGTTTTGTCTATCAAATGATCTTATAACAATTATATGAAAGAGGAAAGGCCTAATATGCCCCCAAACAGGTTAAGTATCTAATTCTACTATGTCTTCTGAGACACAAAACTGGGTATCAAACAGTCTTTAAACAACACCTTTTATTATCAAAAGATCATCTGTTGCTATTCCAGAGAACCGAGTAACTATGTGAAGGGAAATTAAAATCTGGAGACAGAATGGACAAGATGGTATTTCTTAATTAATTAAATTTGCGAGATGAGTTTGGCTTGTAATCTTGTTGTGTGACAGCACTGGGGAAGGGGGGTAGAAAAAGAAGCTAAGATACCCCAATTCTGTTACTAAAACCTCAGAAATGCTTCTTTTCTCATTTTAGCAAAATGAAAACCTGTCGCTTTAAAATATGCCTTCAATTTGTGAAGGTGGAGCGCAAAGAAATGTTTTTCCTACTGCACTACAGAATACCACTAGAAAAAAAATACACTAAGTCCTTCTGTAATATAATAATTTTATTTCTGGGCCTTTGCCAACACACTCTACTCTCTGGCACCATCTACCACAGTTGGAAATTGTGTATCTGGGTCAGAAAAGACAAGTCGCTTTCTGGAGCTCAGTACTTTCAGCACAAATAGGAATATTATAATTCCACCCTTTCAGAAACATCCTTTTAAATAACTGACATAAAATTGAGACAAAGTTAAATATTTAGAAAATCAAGCAAATTGGTAACAGAAATAGACTGAAGAAAAAATATGGAAATTTTACCTCTAAAAAGGACTGTATACCTAGAAATTTGTCATTGGATCACAGGTTTTCATACTGGAAGAGACCTTAAGAATTATTTAGTTTAATCCCTTCATTTTTAAGAAGAAACTGAAACCCAGAGAGAAATGACTTGCCCAAGGCCATCCAGGTATTAAGTAGCAAAACTGGTAGATGAACTCAAATCCGAGCTCATTGACAAGTTTATGTAACCACCGGCAACTCTCATTTTAACCTAAGCCTACTCTGCAAAAAAAAAAAAACCGTGAGAAAAGAACTTGGTAGCCCATAAAATAGTGGCACACACCCGTAATCTCTGTTAATAGGAAAGCTGAGATAGCAGATCACTTGAGCTCAGAAGTTCTGAGCTGCAGTAGAACAAAGCAAACCTGGTATCCATACCAAGTCCAGCACCAATATGGGGAGATGCTGAGGGCAAGAGTTCTTGCCTAAAGAGGGGAAAGCAGGCTCAGGTCAGGAAAGAAAAAAAAGTCTAAGCTTATGTGCCTTCTTAGGAGGAGATCAGGCCCACGAGTGGCTATTGAACTTCTACCCTAAGAGAGATGGGAAGACCCAGTCTTTACTTACTTACTTACACACACACACACACACACACACACACACACACAAAATAAATCGCTATAAAACTTAAAGCACTACGAAAATAGAAGGTATTATCAATATTACTAAATAGACAAGGAATACTTCTGTTTTTAAAAGAAAGGGATACTTATATATACCAACCCTTCAAGTCTTATGAGCTGGCCAGTATTCATTAGTCCGAGAGGAGATGGAATCTGGTGATGACACTTTCCTATGTGACTGGTCTGGTCCCTAATATACACACCATTCCTTACTAGACCTACACTGAGTGGAAATCCTTTGATGTTGAGTAGGATCTGGTAGAGCCTTCTAATACCAATGGTCATTTTCAAAGTACAACTTTGTGGAGAAAAAAGTGAACGCTTTAGTAAAAACAAAGAATTTTTTTTTAACGTAACTAATCACCTTAATCACTTCCCAAAGACCTAGGTGATCTTTTTGGTATATTTAAATTTTCAGTCAAATTAATTTTCTTTTTTAAAAAAAGTACTCTTAATGGATATTTTAAATTGATGTTATGTTCGTGATTCTATCCAATTCAACAAATATTTAAATTATCTTGGAAAGGCACTGTGTTACATAACACAAATTATTTTTTTTTCTCTTGAGCAAGACTTGTGACTCCACTGATGTAAGAACTCCAGATAAGAAAATTCCTGCCAACAAAGAGAAGCAATTAGTTGTTACAACATATGGTCTTTAGTACCCTGCCCAGAGAGCATAAGAGGTTATGTGACTCAACTAGGGTCACAGAAGCAGTAGGTTATAAGACGTAGGACTGGAACCAAGGTCATCCTAACTCTAAAACTAGGTCTCTACACACTAAGCCATGCTGCCTCAAAAATAAAACAGTGTGCATGTATTGATAGAGAATAATTTCAAGAGGAAGCAAGCAATAATAACTGAGAAAGACTAGGAAAGGTCTCATGTAAGAGATGGCACTTGAGTTCTCTATTGAAGGAAGAAGCAGGGGGGGGGGGTTGGGGGTTTAAAGAGGCAAATATAAGATTGGAACTCATTCCAGACAACGGAGAAACACCTGTTCAAAGATAAAGATCAAGGAAAAGGAGCCTAATATTTCACTGAAAATAGTGAGCCCATTAACCAAGAGCTCTCTCTTTTCATCTCACTTCAGATGCCTTCTGCCACTATCTCCTTCTTCACCTATCTCACAAAAGGAGGTGGATTTTCTCCTGGTGTAAACCACTCAACATACACATATGATCCCATTTTCATCCCATCTTCTCTAATGTATCACCCTCTCTACCACTCCCACTCTCCTACTGATAAGTAGTCTCAGTCTCTTCCAATTTACTGGCTACTTCCCTACCGCCTGCAAACATGCCTGTATCTCTTCCACCCTCAAAAAAGCACATCCCTCCTCCCTTTTGTGGTCAAACTCCTTAAGAAACCTGTCTAAAGTACTCTTCCTTTTCAATCTCTTAACCTTCTACAATCTGGCTTACATCATTCAACCAAAACTACTCTCTCCAAAGTTACTAACAATCTCTTAATTGCCAAATCTAAAGGCATTTTCTCAATTATTATCCTTCTTGACCACTCTGCAGCCTTTGACATTAAAGATCACCTTAGTGTCCTTAATACTCTCTTCTCTCCAGATTTTCATGACACTACTCTCTCCTGATTCTCCTCCTACCTATTTAACAATTTCTTTTCAGTCTCCTTTGCTGATATCATCCAGGTCACACCCATTAACCATGATGTGTACCACAAGGCTATGTCCTGGGGCCTCTCTTCTCTTTTCCTTCTATATTATGTCACTTGGTGATTTCATCAACTATCAGGGTTTCAACTATCATCTCCATACTGATGATACTCAAAATATATTTATCCAATCCTAATACCTCTTTCTTGACCTCCAGTTTCGTATCTCCAATTGCCTATTGGACATCTCAAACTCAAGATGTCTGAAACCAAAATCATTCTCTTACCTTACTCCCCTCTTATTAACTTCCATATTACCACAAAAGGTACTACTATCCTCCCAATCACTTAAGACTCACAATCCTTGACTCCTTACTTTTTATCTCACCCTTCAATAACCACTTAGTTACAACTCATATTCATCTAGGCCTCTTGGCTTCCTTTGAGTCTCAACTAAAATTCTACCTTCTACAATAAGCCTTTCCCATTACTTATCTCTGTTGATCATCTCCAATTTAATGTGTATAGAGAGTATTTGTACATAGTTGTTTGCATGTTGTCACCATCATTAGACTGTGAGCTCCTTGACAGAAGGGTCTTTTATTTGGGGGGGGGGAGGGGGGAGAATGGACAGCTCTTTCTTGGAATCCCCAGCATGTGCCATAGTATCTGGCCCATAGCAGGCATTTAATGCTTATGAATAATAACAAAACTCATCTTGAAAAATTAAAGATTTAGAATATTAAGGGAAATTACGAAAAAAGGTAGGAAGAAGGACTAGCATTTCTGACTCCAAACTATATTATAAAATAGCAGTCAATCAAAACCATCTGGTATTGATTAAAAAATGGAGAAGCAGATTAAAGAACAGACTAGACTTGAGAGAATCAGAAATAATGGAATTCAGTAAGTGTTTAATGAAAAAAATAAGTTGGTTAGGGAAAAACTCTATTTAATAAAAACTGCTGAGAAAACTGGAAAGTAGTCTGGCAGAAATTAGGCTTAGACCAACAGCTTACACCAGACTCCACATTTTCAATAACTCTCAGTCCTAATAGTAGCAGGATAGAAAAACTTACAATTTAAATGGCTCCAGATGTATTTAAACATATTATTTATGGATACAGAAACAATGGGAAAGGGATAAACTCAACACAAACTATCACCATTTCCTAAGAAAATTTAACCATTGTAAATCAATCACGACACAAAGGAGGCCTAGAACCTAGAAATCATCTTAGGTAGCAAATTTTTGATCTCCATATAAAAAAGCCATATTACCCAAGGGCAGCAACAATTTAAGACAGACATTCACAAAAATTTTTATGGGAAGAAGATGGAAGATCACTTCATAAAAGAGCAAGAAGCAGCAGAGGGGAGGAAGAGTCAAGAAAACAGAGTGGCAGGAAGCAGTAGAGCAAGCTCTCCCCCAAACCCATCTAAACATACCTAGAAACTGAATCCTGATGATGATATCCAAGAAAAGATCACAGTAAGCCTTTTTTTCCAGCCAAAGTCAGCACAGGGAGAAAAATAGAGGTTTGGAGACACTGGGGAAGGGATTTGGCCAGGAGACTATTATGTGCAGAGCACTCCAACAATGCAAGAAGTTGTCAACCAAGGAGGTTCCAGATCCATACCAAAATACTTCAGACTCATATCAGGGAATTATGATGGGAGCAGGTGCTAAATGGCAAGTTTGTCAACCACTACCTAATTCTAGGTCACATATCCAAGGAGTACAGAAAAATAAATGTGGTTAGGGATCAGAGTCCAGAGTGAGAAGCAATATTGACTCTGAGTAGTATATCCAGAGAAAAGCAAGTTGAAAAGCAAGCAACAGCAGTAGTATGGCTCAGATCCTAAGAGCAGAGGAGAATCAGTTCCAGCTACCAACACAGTTTAAAACCAACCGTTGAATAACTAGGGCAGGAACACCAGACCAAAGGGGAACTCAAAAGTTCTGGCACTCCAAAGGAGTAGAACCTTCTAGTAGGCTGACAGAGGTTGATTCAAGCAGCCATCTACTATGGCTCAGATTCCAACCGAGGTCAGGAAACACACAAAGTTCAGACCAAGGGGAGAGCAATCAGACTACTTTGGGAGTACTGAAAGCTCCCAACTGCAGGTCCCCAGCCTGATCTGTACCTGTGATCCCAGAATACACAACACTCAATAACCCAAGAAAATATCAACAGATATTCCCTACAGAAGCACTCAGATTCTGATCGTAACAAAGTCCAAAGTCAGAAAGCAATCTGGAAGAATGTGCAAACCAAAAAAGAATCCAACAATAAAAAGTTATTATGGTGACAGAGAAGCTCAACACATAAATCCAGAAGAGAATGATTCCAAAATACTTACAAGTAAAACCTCAAAGAAAAACACAGCTTTGGCACAAATTCAACTAGGATTCATGGCAGAAATAAAGAGTTAAAAAGAGTTTTAAAAGTTATTATCAATGAAATGAGAGTTCTTGAAGGAAAAAATTAGAAAAGAACTGAGAGCTATGAAGTATTGCAAAGGGAATCAACAGCTTGTCATAAAAGATATAAAAACTATACCCAAGCAACAAAACTCCCTGAAAATTACAACAGGCTAAAAAGTAGCCAAGGACCCTGTAAAACATCAAGAAATATTCAAAGACAAAAGATTCAGGGAAATGAAAATGAGTAAGGTATCACAGTAATAAAAAAAAAAACCTGACCTTGAAAGCAGTTTGAGAAAAAAGGACTACCTAAATGTGATGAACATGAACACACACACACACACACACATACACACACACACATACACACACACACACACGGAGTCTAGACATCATGTTTCAAGAAATTATAAAGGAAAACTTCAGATGTCTTAGAACTAGAGTATAAAATTGAAATAGAAAGAATACACCAATCACCTTCTGAATGAAATCCTCAAATGAAAACGCCCAGGAACATCACAGGCAATATCCAGTTTCTAGGTCAAGGGAAAATACTGGAAGTAGCCAGAAAGAAACAATTCACATACCAAGAAACCACATTTAGAATCACATATGATTTAGCAGTTTCCACTACAAAGAAATGGAGAGCTTGTACCAAGATATCAAGAAGGCAAAGGATGTAGTTTTACCCACCAAGAATTACTTAGCTAGCAAAACTGAATATAATCCTACAAGAAAAAAAAAAGATCTTTAATCATCAAATACAGGATTTCCAAAGATTCCTGATGAAAAAAACAGGGAGATAGACATATCTATATCTATATAGGTATAGATATAGATATATAGATATAGATATAGATATATAGACATAGATATAGATATGCATATGGATATGGAAATGGATATAGATATAGATATAGATATAGATATAGATATAGATATAGATATAGATATAGATATAGATATAGATATAGATATAGATATAGATATAGATATACACACAGATATAGAAACTCTGAAGTTTAAATATAGGAGTTAGGAGAAAAATAGTAAACATAAGTGAATAAAGAAAAAGGGAGGGGGGAGCCAAAGCAGTGACTTGCTTGGGCTCTCCCCTAAAACCTTCCAAATACCTGTAAAAAATGGCCTAAACAAATTCTAAAGCTGCAGAACCCACAAAAATACAAGAGAAACAAATTTCCAGCCCAAAACAACCTGGATGGTTGATTAGAAAGGTCTATCGCACCAGGTGGGGAGAGGAACCCAGTTCAGCTTGGGTCATGCAAAAAAGGCCTCGGCAAAGCTGGAGCACGCCTCAGAGGAGTGAATCATGGGCAGCTGTGGCAGTTTCCAGACTTCTCAACCCACAAACAACAAATAGAACTTAGAAGGTCAGTAGGAAAAGTCTGTGACCCCAGTGAGACAAAAACACTCTGTCCAAGCCTTCAACTGCTTCCTGAGCTTCTGGCCCACAGACTGAGGGGAAATCTAGTGGCTGATCAGAGGGGGATCGCAGGGATCTCTTTGCTGGTGCTGAGGCAGGATTATCTTGCTTTGCCTGTGCTTGGATCTGGGTCACAGTTCTGGGTGGTGGTCCTGAGGCAAGGAGGAGCACTAGCATGGTGAAGAGTGAATCCTCATAATTCCAAGGCAAAAAAGAGTGCTTGTGGTCAGTCACAGACCAGAGCACAGGCCAGGAAAGGAGTAAACACCTCACCCCTTATCATACCACCTTGGAAGAACTGAAAATTTACAGGTCCCTAGAAGTATCTCTGAAAACAGCTGCACAAAACACCTGAAGCTTGGGACAGTACATTCTCTATTCTGGAAGCAGAGTCCTACCTTAACAAAGAGGTTATAACTCAAGAAATTTGCTGGGATCATGATCAAACTGCACAAAAAAAGTCAGACCATAGAATCTTTCTTTGGTAACAAAGATCAAAACATACAACCAGAAGAAGACAACAATGTCAAAGCTCCTACATCCAAAGCCTCCAAGAAAAATATGAATTGGTCCCAGGCCATGGAAGAGCTCAAAAAGGATTTTGAGAAGTAAGAGAAGTAGAGGAAAAACTGGGAAGAAAAATGAGAGTGATGCAAGAAAATCGCAAAAAATGATTCAACAACTTGCTAAAGGAGACCCAAAAAATACTGAAGAAAATAACACCTTAAAAAATAGCCTAACCCACATGGCAAAGGAGGTCCAAAAAGCCAATGAGAAGAAGAATGTCTTAAAAAACAGAACTGGTCAAATGGAAAAGGAAGTTCAAAAGCTCATTGAAGAAAATATTTACTTAAAAATTAGAAAGGAGCAATTGGAAGCTAATGTCTTTATGAGAAATCAAGACATTGTAAAACAAAACCAAAAGAATGAAAAAAAATAGAAAACAATGTGAAATATCTCATTGGAAAAACAACTGACCTGGAAAAATAGATCCAGAAGAGATAATTCAAAAATTATTGGACTATCTGAAAGTCATGATCAAAAAAAGAGCCTAGAAATCATCTTTCAAGAAATTATCAAAGAAAACTGAAACAGAGGGTAAAATACAAATTGAAAGAATCCACTCATCACCTCCTGAAAGAGATTCCCAAAAGAAAACTCCTAGAAATATTGTAGCCAAATTCCAGAGTTCCCAGGTCAATAAGAAAATGTTGCAAGTGGCCAGAAAGAAATAATTTAGGTATTGTGGAAACACAAGATTTAGCAGCTTCTACATTAAGGGACCACAGGGCTTGGAATTTAATATTCCAGAGGGCAAAAGAGATAGTATTACAACCAAGAATCACCTACCCAGCAAAATTGAGTATAATCCTTCAAGGGAAAAATTGGAAATTCAGTGAAATAGAGGACTTTCAAGCATTCTTGCTGAAAAGACCAGAGCTAAATAGAAAATTTGACTTTCAAATACAAGACTCAAGAGAAACATGAAGAGACAAAGAGGAAAGAGAAATCATAAGGGACTTATTAAGGCTGAACTATTTACATTCCTGCATGGAAAGATGATATTTGTAACTCATGAGACCTTTGTCAGTATTAGAGTAGTTGGAAGGAAAAAATTGTATGTATGTAGATAGACAGATAGATAGACAGACAGACAGACAGATAGATAGACAGAGGGCACAGGGTGAGTTGAAGATAAAGGGTGACATCTGGAGAATAAAATTAAGGGGTGAGAGAGGATTATGCTGGGAGAGAAGGAGAAAGGGAGAGATAGAATGGGGTAAATCTCACATAAAACAGACAAGAAAAGGCTTTTACAGTGGAAGGGAAATGGGGGAAGGTGGGAGGGAATGAGTGAATCTTATTCTCATTGGATTTGGCTTAAGGAAGAAATAACATACACACTCAGTTGGGTATGGAAACCTATCTTACCCTACAGGAAAATAGGAGGGAAGGGGATAAGAGAGGAGGTGGATGATAGAGAGGAGGGCAGATTGGGGGAGGGGGTAACAGAAGCAAACACTTCTAAGGAGGTACAGGGTCAAAACAGAGAATAGAATAAATGGGGGGTGGGACAGGATTAAGGGAAATATACTTAGTTTTTCACATGACTACTATGGATGTGTTTTGCATGACTACACATATATAATCACTATCGAGTTGCTTGCCTTCTCAATGAGGTGGGGAGGGAGGAAGACAGAAAATCCAGAACTCAAAGTTTTAAAAACAAACATTAAAGAGGGGTAGGGGGGGAGAGAGGAGATGGAAGGGAGGGCAGATTAGGAGAAAGGGTATTCAGAATGCACGCCATCTTGGGGTGGGGGAGGGAACTCAAAATCTTAAGAAAGTGAATGCTGAAAACTAAAAATAAATAAGTTTAAAAAAAAAAGAAAGAAAGAAAAAAGGACAAGCATAACCTGCCTACATTTTAATGCAGGGAGATACCTACGTCCCCTTTGAAACCATGTCATCACCAGGGGTCATAAAAGGAATATAAGGAGACAAGGCATGGGATTGGTTCCGTTATCATCTGGAAAGAGAATAGGGGGACTTGGGAAGGAGGAAAGAAGGGCTAGGGAAAATTATCTCACCACTGTGCAAGTGGACAGCTATACAAACAAGGAGGAGGAGAGGTGAGAGAAGCAGCTGACACTTGCACTGCACTCTCATCTGAACTGATCAAAGAAGGGAAACATATACATATACACTGGTACAGAAGTACACTTCAAAAGGAGAAAAAGGGGAAAAGGGAGAAAGGGAAATTAGGAGATAGATTTATGAAGGAATTAGTTCTAAGCAAAACAAACCAAAGATGTACAAAATATTTAAGGCTCATTCTGAGGCGGCAAAGAATGGTAATCTGAGGGAGTGTCCAGAAACTGGTGAATGGCAGAAGTTATGGTATATAAAGGTGATGGAACACTATTGCATTGTAAGAAATGATGACAGGGATAGTTTTAGAGAAACCTGTAAGACTTCTATAAACTAATATAGAGTGAAGTGAACAGAACCAAGAGAACAATTTATTCAACAATTTGGTAAACATACACAATTTTGAAAGACTTAGTAACTCTGATCAGCATAATCATGAACCACTATTCCAGAGAACTAATGATGAAACATGCTACTCACCTTCTGACAGAGAGGTTAGGGGTCAGAAGACAAAATGAGACACGTTTTTGGTCATGGTCAGTGAGGAAATTGTTTTGCTTGACTATAATGAGCTTGTGACAAGGGTTTTGTTTTTCTTTCATTCTCAAGGTGGTAAGTGGGGGTGGGGAGGAAAGGTAGATTTTTGTTGATTGAAACAGATATAACTATATTTATATTAAATATATTTTAATATACATAATTTTTTTTCACAAAGGCAAAACAAGTTTACAGAAAGCTTGACCAGAGACTCAATTTAAGCTAGATCACTTCTGTCAACATTCCTGTAACAATCATCAATGACAAAGTAAAGCAACCACCACATTTAGATTCTTAACTGTCCCCAATATGTTATACGAAGAAAAGAAATGGCACCAAAGAAAAAAAGACCAAAACAGCTGGTGAAGTAAAGCCGCCAAAAAATCCATGTTAGAGGGCAGCACAATTTTGAGAATGATGGAGTGATTCTCAAGATATATGAAAGTGAGGATATCAAATACATAGGGGGGAAAAAATCTAGCAACTGAGGAAATATCAGTAACCCTTGACCCATATGCTTACTTTACCCTCTCAACACATTCTTTATAAGGATAATCTATACATATATTGAAGGCATCCTTGATGAGAAAAAAAATGAGAAAGGAACAACTAGGGTTTTGCAAAGGATGTCCTACAGAAAACCATATACTTACAGTCTCCCCTCAAGATGTGAAGAACTGAAATTCTAGATATTTATTGTGATTGGAAAAAAAAGCAAAACACCATTTTAAAGGCTCTCACTGTACTCCAATAAATAGTCTTCTACGCAGATATTGGTCATACAAGACTATTCCATGTTTTGTCATCTTTCCTAAATCACTGAGGTGAAATATTATGGGTTTTTTATTTCTATTACTCTTATCAGTGATTAAGAGAAATCTTTGGGTTAAACGACCACCATTCTTTTGATAACTGTTCTACTCATCTATTGGGAAAATGGCTCATGCTCTACATAGTTGTGCTATAATACATGTTCTGAAAATGCAAATTGTTCCAATGTGATTGATATATTAGGAAACATTTTAAGCATAAATGTGAGAGAAAGGGAGAATGCAGAAAAACCGCACTGCTTAACTCACAAGCTGAGGCCCACTTCAACAAGAAAACATCAGATCTTTGTCAAGGTAAATTGCCATCATGTACCTACTGCTGGCATAGGAGCTGTGGGTCAAGTAAGGCTCATACAAATCAATCCAAGTAGGGCTGATACATAGCACTCCTAGACCCACTCCCAGCCTCTTCCCTATAGCCTCTTGAAGCTAGAGGTTGTGCCTGCCCAATTTGCTTCCCCAGCATGCTAGGAAAGCAGCAGTTCAAGGCACCCTCCTCACCACTACTTTTTATTGCATTATCTATGTATTTTAATCATTTGACTTTTTATTAGTTCTTATCTTTTTTACATCACTGACAAAGTTTAGAGTGTTGTGCCCCAAGCTGCATTTCCTCAAAAGTTCTATAGTCTTTATTGCAGGACTCTGCATATAGCATAGTACTTTTTGCAAAAGCCTATGCCCCATTATAGCAGAACTGCCTATATTTGTTTTAAAAACATAAGGACCTTGACTTTTTATCAGATATTTCATGCAAAGATTTTTTTCTCCTCAAGTGACAGTTCTCCTTCTTATCCTAGCTACATTTTGTTCATCCAAAATCTTTTTTGAAATCTTATGCAACTGAAATTGCTAATTTTATCTCTTACCATCACATCTATTCCTTCTTTGATTAAGCATTCTCCTCCTAGCAATGATTGTAAAGGATATATCCCTATTTTTCTCTATGCATTTATTTTAATGTGAGCTTTTATATTTAAAAAGGTCACAATTCCATTTGGAATTTATTGCGGCACATGTAAGATGCCAGTTTAAGCCTTTTGGGAGAGGGAGGATGTAAACTACTTTCTGATTGTCCCGGGAGTTATCAAAGTGAGAAGTTTCCCTTAAAGTACTTTATGTTTTGTAATTTGTTACACATTGGACTACTGAGTTTGTTTCTGATCCTTGCTTATCTTACCAATTCCACCACTGATCAACTTTTCTATTTTTTAACTAGTACCAGACAGTTTTGACAATTACTGCTTTGTGCTATTCCCTCAAAGTGCTTCCCATACCATTCAACTGCCCATTTTGACCATTTTGCCATCTAACACGCTGCTATCCTGCTATCCTGCCTCCTGCCACCTAGAAAAGTACCTCTGACACAGACTAAAAAATCAGTCAATAACATAAAGCACATGCTATGTGCCAACCACTGTGCTTGTGCTAAAACTACCAAAAAAAATACTTCCAAAATCAATATTATCACACATCTTTGGAAAAGACATATCAATGTACCACACTATGGATCATCTAATCATCCTTGTAACATAATACTCTATACAACTCTCTTTCCTGGTCACCATTCACTCCCACAGAAGAGTTATCTCCCCCCCATTAGAATGTAAACTTTCTGAGGGCAGAGACTGTTATCACTTTGTATGCTCTGACCTTAGCAGAGTGTCTAGCTGCTCTAGCATATAATAAACATTTAAATTTTTTTTCATCCATTCCCCTTTCTTTCCTTTTAAAATTATTATTTCCTCGAAGAGTCTAGATCTTTTTTCCTCCAAATGAATTCTATTTTTTTAATCTAGTTCTAAAAATCTTTTGTTAATTTGATTAGTATAGTACTAAGTCTAATCTGTAAATTAACTGAGCCAATATCATTATTCTCACCATACTGGCACAGCCCAACTATAAGCAGTGAACATTATATCTTTAATTATTTAAGTTGTCCTTATTATGATAAAGTATTTTGTAACTGCTTATGTAAGTTTTAAATGTGTCCAAATACTAGATTCATTTTTGTATTTCTTTCAAATAGGATTTAGTTATATAGTGCTACCTTACTTGAGCTATTCAATAGATAAAAATGTTTACTGTCCAGACTATGATATTCAACCAGATAGAAGGCTTATACAGCTATTCTATCAGTACACATATCTTAAGGTACTGAAGATAGAGAATAAACAGAATCTAGAATTATACAGGAGGAAGAGAGTAACCTGGAATTCATCTGTAAAACTTTGTAGTGTTTGTAGTGCTTTTAATGAGTCCTTATCATCTCTTTTTGAGACAAAAGTCCCATATTGTTCTATGATGCTATATGGCTAAAAATCATAGAATACCACAGTTTCTAAAGAATTAAAGTTTCAGTTTATACAACGGCCAAGGGAGAGACAAACATGCTAGGCACAATTAAACCATATTACTAACAATGTATTGTAGACCACAAGTGGTATAAAACATCATATATGCAAAACCAGAAAAGGAGTTAAGCTGATCAAGTATCAAGGGCAAGATAAAAAAAGATAAACATGCCATGTGTACCATTAGCATTTATGGAGCACAACTGAGATCCATAGAGAAATGTGCCTCTACTCCACTCCACTACTGAGTTCCATTCCAGCTCTATTACTAATAATAGCTACCACTTCAATAACAACCAGAACATTCTTCACAACCCACTTAATGAGACTATACAAACATTATCATTTCCATTTTACATATGACATGACTGAGATTTCAAAATCCTCATTTCTTATAAAAATTACTTATCCCAAGTCATTCAGCATTTTTAAATAACTAGGAGCCAGGACTCAAGCTTGAGTTTTCTGATACCACCATATGAGCTGTCACTATATACTTTCCTTTCCTAAGCAGTAAGTCCAAAGTTTTGTTCAGGTGAAAAGTTTTAAGAGACTCAAGAATGATTAGTTACTGGCTGTGTCCCTAAAGAAGCATAAAACTTCAAGACTCTTAAACAAGATATATTCAAAGTGCTCCTCTGCCCCCCATCTAGTCCAAATCCTTATTTCACAGATAAGGAAAATGAAGCCCAAGGATGTTAAGTGACTTTCTCAGGATCACAGGTGTTGCAATAGGGAAATATGGAAAGGAAGAGAAATTAGAGAGGGTAGATTAAGGGACATACGGAAAACAAACTCTAAAAATGAATAAAAATAATTATAGCTATTTTTTAGGTGGCAAAGAATGGGAATCAGAGGGGGTGCCCATAAATTAAAGAATGTATGAATAGGTTATAGTATATAAATGCAGACTGTAAGCTCCTTAAGGACAAGGACTATTTTTTGTCTCTTTTTGTACCCCCAGCATTTAGCACAGTACCTAGCACATAGCAGGTGCTTCATAAATGTTTAATGATTAATCAGTGATGGAATGTTATTGTGCTATAAGAAATGAAGGAGATGATTACAGAAACAACTAGGAACACTTATATGAACTGATACAGGGTGAAGTAAGCAGAACCAGGAGGACAATTTATACAAAGACAACAATACTGTAAAGTCAAATAACTTTGAAAAACTAGAAACTCAAATTGTTGCAATGACCAACCATTTTGTTTTTCCTTTTTTAATTAGGGAACCAGATGGGGAAGGGGAGAGAAGTTGATTTTTGCTCATTGAAAATAATAAAATTTACTTTTTTTAAAATGTTCTTTGAGAACAGGAAGCATTTGTCTTTGTATCCCCTGTGCCTGGCACAGTGCCTGGAACTAGCAAACTCTTAATAATTGCTTTTTGTTGGGGCAGCTAGGTGGCACAGTGGATAGAGTACCAGCCCTGAAGTCATGAGGACCTGAGTTCAAATCCAGCCTCAGACCAAACACTTGACACTTACTAACTGTGTGACCCCGGGCAAGTCACTTAACCCCCAATTGCCTAAAAAAACCCCAAAAAACAAAATAATAATAATAACTGCTTTTTGTTTAGGGGAAAAAAAATCACAGGGATTGTGGAGGCCAGGGAGAAGATCTGAACACACATTCCCCTAACTCTCAAATCTTAGGCTGTGTACATCAAAGCTGTTGACAGCTTCTTCTCTTAATGCTCCTTTGCTGTCAGGAAGTAAAACTGGACTCTAAACGGGAAATTCTAGATTTCCTCCCTAACAACTTCTATTAGAAATTCACTTTATCCTCAAGGAATTCATCAGAGGAATTAAGAGTTATTCTGCTTAGACCCAAAGGACAGAAGCTGGATAATAATTGAAGGTGTAAAAAACTAGATTTCCTCAACAGGAGAAAGTTCTTCCCAACAATGGAATGGACATCTTTGCAGGCTAACGAATTTCCCACCACTGGAAGTATTCAAGGAAAAGATGGATGGTCATTTGTCAGAGATGGTTATAAAGGGATTCCTTCAACAACTGGGAGCTAGACTAGATAAACATAGGTGGTGAAGCAGATAGAGCGCCAGGCCTGGAGTAGCAATTGTACTAGACAAACTACAAGGTCACTTCAAACTCACGGCAACAATCATGTTGAAAATATAAAGTAAGCATCATGCATAAGAAGTAACACCAAAGTCCTACTTTGATACCTCGCTCTGTAAGGTCCAGCCTAGCTAAGTGATCACCAGGTTAATAATCAGGGTAACAAATTTAGCAGTCACTGCAACTCCTGAAGACCATGTAATAAATGATAAAGTGGATTCTAATTGGAATCACTGAAAAGAGAGACCACAGGGGCAGCTATGTGGCACATTGGCTACAGCACTGGCCCTGGAGTCAGGAGGACCTGAGTTCAAATCCGGCTTCAGACATATAACACTTACTAGCTTGTGTGACCCTGGGCAATTCAAGAAAGAAGGAAAGAAAGAAAAGAGTCCACACTGATAAAACCATAGGTCTTTGAAGTATTTCAAACATGAGTGATTTGACAGAAATATCACTGAATAGGGAGTCAGAACAAATCCCTCTTCTGTTTCTTAATACCTGTGTGACATTAGGGCAAAGTACTTCCATTTTGTGTCTCAATTTCCTCATATGTAAAATGAGTGGTTGGACTAGATAATATCTAAAGTCTCTTCCATCTCTTAACTCCTATGATCCTGGGAAAGGAAGGAGGTACTAATAACATTTCTTCATTGGCAAGAAAGTAAGAGTTGGGATTTGAAATCTACAAAAATTAAATAATCCAACAAGATTAACACAAAAAGAACTGGCTTAAACATAAGTGACTGATAAAATGGAAAATGTTAAATGCTCCTTCAAAATATCTTGCACATTATTCAATTTCCCATACACATTTTTAGCACAATTTATACTAGTTAAAATTGAAAACCACTTCAAAATATAGATTTGCTTGTGGCCCACAGGAAGGAAGATAGGCATTATGAATCAACACTCAAAATGAAATGTAGATAAATTCATATGGTAAAACTATAATTTTTTTAAAAAATTTTAGAGGAAATTTACCAATCTATGGCTATAAACTGCATAATGCTCCATCCATTCTTTCAAATTAAGACTGACATGTTAAAATTACTGACCAATATTTCTATTTATGGTACGTGTTCAACATTACTCATACTTAATAAATGGGAAAAAATGTACTCTAAGTATATAAATATTTATTATTCTTATTTCACAGATGATGTAACTGACACTCAGAGCAATTAAAGCTATTTGCCTAATGTCACAGCCCTGCAAATATTCAAGCCAGAATTCAAATCAAAATCTTCAGATGCCAACTCTGACACTTTTCCTCCTATCATGATAAACTTCCTCCATAAGAATTTATTAATCAAGGTGCAGGTAGCTGGCACAGTGGATAGAGCACCAGCCCTGGAGTAGGGAGGACCTGAGTTCAAATGTGACCTCAGACACATAAAACTCACTGGCTGTGTGACCCTGGGCAAGTCACTTAACCCAAATTCTCTCTCTCTCTCTCTCTCTTTCTCTCTCTCTCTTTCTCTCTCTCTCTCTCTCTCTCTCTCACACACACACACACACACACACACACACACACACACACACTCATTAATAACTACTCAGGTTATTTTTTTGGAACATAAAAGTACTTATTACCCATGTATTAGATAAGGCTAATATGGAATATTCTGGGAGTAATAGAGAAAGGAGTATAGCACAGAGGTTAGAGAATTGGACTCAAGATCTGGAAAATGTGGGGTTCAAATCCTACTTCCGACACAGACACACAGGGCACTGGAAAGTCACTTCCCCTTCTCAATGCCTAGGTATCTCTCTAAGACCAAAAGCTGCAGAGCTGGTACCTACCTGTATTATAGTTTCTCACCAGGAGCTCCCTACACTGATGAAATTATAGGTCCCACCAAAAAACTGAGACAACCCACTCCCTCCTGCTTTGGTTCTTTATCTCAGTTTCTATCTGTAAAACGAGAGGCTTGGAATAGAACTCTCTCAGGCGCCTTCCAACCTGCTTTAACATTCTATATTTCTGCTCTCTAACATTCTATGACTATGAATTAAGGTCATTGGCCAATCTAATTTGATTCCATGATTCTTGTTTCCTTACAAAACTGAAGGGGGAGGATAAAAAGTGGAGAAAGAAGAGAAGAGGGAAGAGGGAGAAAAGAATCATAAGAATAGGAAGGAAGAAGAAAGGGGAAAAGAACATAAATTCTAGGTGAGTCACAAGCTTGTGTCTCCTATACTTCAAGAATTGATGCATTTTATCTTCCAACCTATGCTCTGACAAAGCCAATAAGGTGTCATATAATTAGGCAAATTATGTTTCCATACTAAATATTTCCAGACTTTGAAAATTAAAAACAAATTTTATTAAGTTATTCAAAATATAACAGAGAAAAAAAATTAAGATGATACTTTGAATACTTAGGGTTGTAGTTTTTCTTTTTAATGAAGCTGTTGCAGTTTCATGATGTGTCGTGGCAGAACCATCTCAAAGAATGCAGAGTCAGACCACCTCTAATTCAAGTACTGACATTTACTGAGATTGATGCCTCTCATGAAGCAGGCTATGTTCCAAGAGGAACCAGGCAACTTTAGTGAAAGCAAGACGGATTTTTATAGGGTAAAGATGCAATTATGTAACAGAAATTATGAATATTAAAAGGGCAAGAGGGCTCTGTTAAGGGATTAGGTAATAGGGGAGGGGACCCAGCCTCAGTGGAACTACACATGTGATTACCCACAATGAATACAGAAAAACCCATGGGGGGAGATATATGTATGATAATGAGCCTCTCTACATCATAAGTTCACCTAAAGGACAGCTTCTGAAAACTATTACTGCGCAGGTGCCTACTTAGGAAAAGTCCTTTCCATTGTTTTGGAGTCTATATCCTGCTTGGGCATCCTGGTGCTGTTACTTTCTGACTGGCTGACTACTGTGCTCCTGTTTGAGACCAGATGGATGTAGTTGTGTTTGAGTGCATGGACACACCCACTGTTTCTGTGGGAAATATGAGGAACAAGTCTAGGGGCAGTGGCTAGCTAGAGCCAATGGCTGTGATCCCATCACATGGACATGTCTGTTATTTCTGTGAAAAATATGAGTTCATGGACTCACCTGTTATTCTAGTGAGCAGTGAGCCATATATGAAGTTAGGAGAGAGTCAGGGGGCAGTGGCTAGGTAGGGGCAGTGGGCCCTGTGATTGAGTCTGGGAGCCTGTGGTGTGATTAAAGCTAGACTGTGTGGTTAAAATCAGGATGTGCCTACTTTTCAGTGGGGACCATAAGGAAGTTAGAATATTAGGGCTGGGGGCAGCTTTATTAGGACTCCATCAAAGCCACAACTAAGTATTATGGCATTTAATTGGGTAAAATAACTCCTTACAATTGCTTCAACTTCACTTTTGATGCTAGTAATTTGGTTTTCTCTCTTTTTTTGAATCATATTAAACAATGGTTTATTTTATTAGTTTTTTCATAATACCAACTCCTAGTTTAACTTATTAATTAAAAGTATTCTTGGGGCAGCTAGGTGGCACAGTAGATAGAGCTTTGGCCTTGGAGTCAGGAGGACAGGAGTTCAAATCCAGCCTCAGACATTTGACACTTACTAGCTGTGTGACCCTGGGCAAGTCATTTAACCCCACAACTGCCTCACCAAAAAACTAAATAAAACAAACAAAAAAGATTTTATTATACTCAATTTTATTAATTTCACCTTTAATTTTTAGGATTTCCAATTTAGTGTTTAATTGGAAATTTTTAATCAGTTCTTTTTTGTCATTGTTGTTGAATCCCCAATTCCTTGGTCTGCTCTCTCTGTTTTATTAATATAAGCACTTAGAGATATACATTTTCCTCTGACTACTGCTTTTGCTGTATCAAATTAAGTTTTGATAAGTTTTCTTTCATGAAATTATTAATTGCTTCTATGTTTCACTTTTTAACTCACTCAGTCTTTAAGATTAGGTTGTTTACTCTCCAATTAAGTTTTTTTCTGTGTTTCCATGGTCCCTGTATGAAATATAATTTTTATTGTATTGTGGACTAGAAAGGAAGCATTTAATATTTCTGCTTTTAGATACAAAATTTTTATGCTCTAATATGTAGTCAATCTTTGTAAAGGTACCTGTACTGCTAAGAAAAAGGTTTATTCTTTTCTATTCCCATTCAGTTCTCTCCAGATATTTATCATATCTAACTTTTCTAAAATTCTATTCATTTCCTTGACTTCTTTCTTACATATTTTTTGGTTAGATTTACCTTGTTCTGAGATGGAAGATTAAAAGTCCCTCACTATCATAGTACTAATATCTATTTCTACCTACAATTCATTTAACTTTACTTTTAAAAATTTGGATGCCATAGTATTTGGTGTATATATATTATATATATTAGTATTTAGTGTTTAGTATTGATATTAATTATCTATGGTACCTTTTATCAGAATGTAATTCCCTGTATATCTCTTTTAATTAAACCTCTTTTGCTTTAATTTTGTCTGAGATTATGATTGCTAGCTAACTCTTCTTTTTCTGCAGAGGCTGACACATAACAAATTTTACCCTAGTCCCTTATTTTAACTCTGTGTATCTCTCATTTTTGGGGGGGAAGAGGCGCTAGACAATGGGGTTAAGTGACTTGGCTAGGGTCACACAGCTAGTAAGTGTCAAGTGTCTGAGGTCACATTTGAACTCTGGTCCTCTTGACTCCAAGGCCGGAGCTCTATTCACTGCACCACCTACCTGCCCCGAGAGATTCTTTAAAAGGGTATGGATTAGAGAGGTAGTGTGGTTAGAAGTAAACTAGAGGAAGTACAGAGTAAAAAGGCTGAGGAGGACAACAGTGAGGAAAAAGAGGATGGAAGGAAATACACAAGTATCAATTTTAACTTTGGGTGTGAGATGAATTCACCCATAAAATGGGAAACAAATAGCAGAATGAATTAAAAATCAGAATTTGACAATATGCTGCTTACTCTTAAACACATTTAAAAATGAGAGATACCCAGGACAGCTAGGTGGTACAGTGGATAGAGCAACGGCACTGGAGTCAGGAGGACCCGAGTTCAAATCTGACCTCCATCACTTGACACTTACTAGCTGTATGATCCTGGGCAAGTCACTTAACCTCGATTAAAAAGAAAAAAAAAATCTCTCCCTTATCCTCTCCCCAATCCTCCTATTACTTATTCTACCCACTCCTTTAGGAGTTCCTCCCTTTTCCTTCCTCTCCACCCTCCTAAAAATTACTCTACAAACCCTTCTAAAAATCCTCCCAGCCCTTATCTTGTTCCCTCACCCTCTTATTTCTTTATAAATTTAAAAGACTTTTATACCCTTCTAAATATACATGTTGTTCCCTCTTTAATCCAGATCTTATAAGAGTAAGGTTCCAGCACTACCAGCCTTCCACCCCATCTGTTTTTTCTGTATCAGTTTTTTCTCACATGCCTCATCTGTATGAGATAAATGCTCCTTTTCACCTTTTCCTATCCAATTTTATTTTTTAGAATCACCGCATCATATTCAATTCTACCTCAACCTTTCTTTTAAACTACTTAAGTATTGATGACAATCTTAAGGATATTGATAACATGTTCACATATAAGAAGTAACCATTTTGAGGTCTTCGATGTTTACTTTTATATTTCTCCTGGATCTCATTAAGTTCTGGTCCTTTTGTGACAAAAACCTGAAAGTCTGTCAATTCACTCAATGTCCTTTTTTTTTTTCCATTGAGATTATACTTAACTTTGCTGGGCAAATTATTTTTGACTGCAATCGCAGCTCTTTTGCTTTTCAAAATATAGTGTTCCAAGACCTATGATCTTTTAGTGTAGCAGCTGCTAGGTCTTGTATAATTCTGACTGTTGCTCCACAGTATTTGAATTGTTTTTTTCTTGTTGCTCATAACATTTTTTCCTTAACTTGAGAGTTTTCAAACTTGGCTATGATATTCCTGTAGGTTTTCATGCCAGGATCTCTTTCAAGTGGTGATGCGTGGATTTTTTCCTATTTCTACTTTACCCTCTTGTTCTAGAATTCCAGGGCAATTTTCTTTAATTATTTATTGTAATATTGTATCAAGATTCTTTTTTTGATTGTAATTTTCAGGTACTCCAATCATCTCTTCTCAATCTGTTTTCCAGATTAGTTGTTTTTCTAATGAGATGTCTCACATTCTCTTCTATTTTTTCATTATTTTGATTTTGGTCTATTATTTCCTGATATCTTATCTTACATCTTATATATGTTATCTTATAACATCATTTACTTTTCCTTGCCCAATTCTAATTTTCAAGGAATTGTGTTCTTCCTTAAGATTCTGGCTCTCTAAGGAGGGAATAACATACACACTCAATTGGGTATGGAAATCTATCTTACCCTACAGGAAAATATGGGGGGAATGATAGAAAAGAGGGCAGATTGGGGGAGGGAGTAGTCAAAAGCAAACGCTTCTGAGGAGGGACAAGGTCAAAAGACAGAAAAGAATAAATGGCGGGGGGGGGGAATAGGATTAAGGGAAATATACTTAGTTTTTTACAACATGACCACTATGGAAATGTTTTACATGACTACACATGTATAACCAGTATCAAGTTGCTTGCCTTCTCAGCGAGGGTGGGTAGGGAGGGAGGAAGAGAGAAAATTAAGAACCCAAAGTTTTAAAAACAAATGTTAAAAATTGTTTTCACATGCAACTGGAAAATAAGATATACAGGCAATGGGGTATAGAAATCTATCCTGCCCTACAGGAAAACAGAGAGGGAAGGAGATAAAAGGGGGAGGGGAGGATAGAAGGGAGGGCAGATTAGGGGAAGGGGTATTCAGAATGCACACCATCTTGGGATGGGGGGAGGGACAAGATGGGGAGAAAATTTGGAACTCAAAATCTTGTGGAAGTAAATGTTGAAAACTAAAAATAAATTAATTTTTTTTTCAAAAGAAAGAAAATAGAAGATTCTGGCTCTCTTTTTCCAGTTGACTGAACTTCTTTTCATGGTTTTCTTGCCTTGCTCTTTTTTTTCCCCTAATTTTTTCTCAACCCCCTCTTATTTAATTTTTAAAGTCCTTTTTAAGTTATTCCAAGAACTCTTTTTGGGCTTGTGACCATCTGACATGTGCTCTTTGGGGCAGGAGTGGCTTTTTTACTTCAGCATCTTCCTCTGTATATGAACCCAGATCTTCTCTATCCCCACAGTAGCTATCTATGGTTGAGTTCTTTCTCCTTTGCTTACTGATTTTTATGTGTTGGGTTTTTTTTTTTTTAGCACCTTATTATTATAATCAGCCCTAGTTCCAGTGTATGGGGAATGGTTCCATCCCTTACCCTCTCCCCCCCCAGGCTCAGATCCTTCTTACTGTTACCTATGCTCCTTGACACCATATACATCGCTCAATCCCTGATAACACATTGCTTTTGATTTATAGTTGTGGTCACTAAAAAATAATTTCTCCACTTAAGTCATTCTAATGGATACTTTCTATACAACGTAAACCACATTTTAAAATATAATTAGCAAGGATTAAAAGAAACGTTCAATTTCTCTCATTTTATTCTAAGTTTTATCCTTCTTAATAGGAATTTATTAGTAGTTTTCACTCTGAAATAACTTCCCATTGCCCTTTCCTGACAATATATGAAGACAATTTTAATAATGCAAATCTACATCGGTTACTTAGCTATACATTTGCTTTCCACCTTGTTAAAGATTAATGAGCCTTAGCTTTAACACATTTCAAGGCTGGCTGTCCCAATGCCTCATGGCTTTATACTATTTCACAGAAAAAAAATCTTACTTTTCAAGGGATACTGATTAGCAGCTTCAGGCTAATCATAGCTTCCAGAAATGACCAAATTAAGCAATGCCTACGTTATATTCGAACACTGCATATTCTCAGATCCCTTCTTGTCTTAATACACTATTCTACAAAGTTCTTTCTAATTCTAAGATTATATGTTCTAACATGGGGCAGCTAGGTGAAGCAGCGGATAGAGTATTAAGCCTAGAGTTGGCAAGATTCATCTTCCTGAGTTCAAATCTAACCTCAGATACTTATTAGCTGTATGATCTTGGGCAAGTCATTTAATCCTTTTTGCCTTAGTTTCCTCACCTGTAAAATGAACTGGAGAAGGAAATGGCAAACCACTCCAGTATCTTTGCCAAGAAAACCCCAAACACGTTCATGAAGAGTCTGACAACTGAAAAGGACTGAACAACAAAAATTTTTAAATATTCTTTTCTTAAGGTTTCTTCAAGATTTGTGACTATGACTGCTCCTAAATTTGGCTAATATTTCTACAATTCCTACACCTTTGCTCTAGCAAATCTTCCCTACTATATTTTCTCTTCTAACTCATTTAACAATGATTTAACTAGGGTGTCTTCTATCCATCTAGTTCAAGGGCATGTGAACTTATTTTTAAAATCCCTTGTTAATTTGGTGTCCTTTGTAATCCAATGCATTTTATTTTATGCATTTAAAAACATTATTCTGAGAATTCCATAACCTATACCAGACTGCCAAAAGGATCCATGACACAAAAAAAAGACTAAGAACCCCTGCTATAATCAGATTTCATATTCTCAAACAAGACTCTTCAGGTAAACTGTTATTTTTTCTTTGACAAAACACATCATTAACTAAGGAATGTTTTAGAAACTACATGACACATGTAGCCACAAAAGGTACAGTAATAAGGCTAAAATCACATTGGAACAAAATGAGATACAGATCCATCCCTGTTGCCCTGTCACTGGTATTATATCAAAGATGTTTTCAGTAAGCCTACAAAGGATGAACTTACGAACTAATATTCACATTCAAGTACAAAATGCAATTGTTTCGTCTACCTGTGCAATAACCCACATAACAGAATATAAAGAAATAGCAGGTTACTGGCTTGCTGCAGGATCATTCCTATCTAAATCTCATCACAATTGATGCGAACAACATAATTACAACATTTATACAGTGCTCCAAAGTTGGCAAAGCTCTTTACAATTTATTATCTAATCTGAGCCTCCCAACCATCCTCTGAGATACGTACTATAGATGTTCTCCCCATTTAACAGATAAAGAAATTGAGGCTCAGAGCTTAAGTAATTTGCTAACAGCTGCTTTACTGTATTATATAGATTGGCTATCATACCTACACACAAAATATAACTTGAAAGGGCTCCCCCCCACCGTTTTTTGCATACCTCATGCAAAATGACTATCCAGAAGAGTCAAATCTAAGTGGGAAAATTCATCCTGATGCCACCCTTTACCAGCAAACTAAACTTCCTAATGTTCCACTTCCATCAAAAGCATCAACAAATTGACTCATACCTACCTAAAAAAATAAAGTCCCAGACCTCCTCAACCTTATCCCACATTTTTATTTTCCACTATTCCAGACAAGCTGATCTCCTTACCTCACCATCAGTATAAATTTTCGTACCTGACATGGAACCTTTGTTCACATTTTCTCACTAAACTCTTCATCCCAGAAGATCATTTCAGTCCTGGAACTTACATCTAGGAAGTACTCTCAGCCCATTTGGTTCCTCTCTCTAACTGGATGACTCTTCTCAGAACCTCCATTTAAGCTGGATGGCCCAAGACACTCATCTCTTCATTTTTCACCAGACTGCAATCCTGGACTCCTTCATAAGACTCCCTGGTACCTTCCTTCCTACTCTTTCCAACACCCTTACGTGTTTTTCTTCCCCCATTAAAATGTGAGCTCTTCTTGAGGGCAGGAATTGTCTTTCTTTTTACTTGAATTTATATTCCCAGAACTTAGCACAGTGCCTGGCAAATAATACGAAGTTAATGATTACTGAATGACTAACTAAAATGAAATGTCTTCATCTTTTTCTGAATTTCCTCAGCACTTCCTGTCTCATTCATTAGAGAATTCAGTTCTAAGCTCCCTGAGGGTAGGAATTGGTCTCTTCATCCATAACTTTAACATCAATGGGCATACTGTGTGCCTTTCGACCTTACTTCATGTTACTTCCTCCTTTATATACTCAACCTTCCCAAAACACAGCCCACATTTTCTGGCCTCTATAATTTTGTTGTACATTTGGAATGCCCTCTATTCTTAACTCTGACTCTTGATGTTGCAACTATCCTTCAAATGTCACTCTCTCCCCGTCAAGTCTTCACTGATCTTCCTCACCTGGAAGAGATTTCTCCCTCTTGTGAACTCTGTACTCTTCCTGTGTACTTTATATTATACTTATCTGATTAATCAACCCTACCAGACCATAAACTGAAACTGTCTTTCATGCTGCCTCCACACACACAAGCTATTCAATAAACATTTGGTAAATGAATGAAACAACGTTCCTCCATGTCAAAGTCTAGGTGAATGAAGTCCTGCTGGCTCTAAAGGTACTATTATTAATCTGGAAATGCATCAAGTACAAGCCTAGTGATGCATATCTAATCAAACGACCAGCCCTACTAAGAGCAGAAAAATAAAGTGGCAGAAGACGCATTCAAGGGCCACAGCAAATCATAAAGAGCACTAAGCCCCGCGTGGCTAGGGTGGAAGAATGTCTATGTGGGCCAGTACCCACCATGCAGAATCATAGATCCTTGAAGGATTCAAAATTCTATGTCAAACGGAAGATGTCTCTTTTTGTGATAGTAAAGAACTAGAAACAAAGTAGATGGCCATCAACTAGCAAATGACTAAACAAATTGTGACACATGAATGTAATGGGATATTATTAGTCTAAGAAATGATAAGCATGTAAAAAATAGGGAGGTGGATCAGTGGAATAGGTTAAATATGCAAGACACAGTAGTCAATGACTATAGTAATCTACTATTTGATAAACCCAAAGACCCTAGCTTCTGGGATAAGAACTCACTCTTTGAAAAAAACTGCTGGGAAAATTGGAAAAGAGTATGGCAGAAACTAGGCATAGACCCAAATCTCACACCATATACCAAAATAAAGTCAAAATGGGTTCAGGACTTAGATATAAAGACTGATACCATAAGTAAACTGGGAGAACAAGGAATAGTTTACCTATCAGATCTATGGAGAACAGAAGAATTCATGACCAAATAGGAGATAGAGAACATTATGAAAAGCAAAATGGATAACTCTGATTACATTAAATTGAAAAGTTTTTGCAAAAACAAAGCCAATGCCACTAAGATTAGAAGGAAGGCAGAAAAGTGGGAAAGAATTTTTACAACCAGTCTCTCTGATAAAGACCTCATTTCTAAAATACATAGAGAATTAAGACAAATTTATAACACAAGCCATTCCCCAATTGATAAATGGTCAAAGGATATGAACAGTTCTCAGATGAAGAAATTAAAGCCATCTATAGTCATATGAAAAAATGCTCTAAATCGTTATTGATTAGAGAAATGCAAATCAAAACAACTCTGAAGTACCACATCACACCTATCAGAGTGGCCAACATGACAAAATAGGAAAATGATAAATGTTGGAGAAGATGTGGGAAAATTGGAACACTAATACATTGTTTGTGGAGTTGTGAACTGATCCAACCATTTTGGAGAACAATTTGGAACTATGCACAAAGGGCTACAAAAATGTGCATATGCTTTGATCCAGCAATAGCACTTCTAGGGCTGTATCCCAAAGAGATCAAACAAATGGGAAAAGGACCCACATGTACAAAAATATTCATAGCAGCTCTTTTTGTGGTAGCAAAGAATTGGAAATTGAGAGGATGCCCATTAACTGGGGAATGGCTGAGCAAGTTGTTGTACATGAATGTAATAGAATACTATTGTGCTATAAGAAAGGATGAACAGGCTGACTTCAGAAAAACCTGGAAAGACTTATATGGTCTGATGCTGAGTGAAGTGAGCAGAACCAAGAGGACTTTGTACACAATTACAGCCACGTTATGCAATGACTAAGATTGTTAAACTGAACCCTTCTCAGCATTACAAGGATCTAAGACATCTCCAGAGGCCTGGGGATGGAAAATGCTGTCCACATCCAAAGAAAGAACTATGGAAGTCAAATCGCTATCACTTATTTTTACCTTCTGTTGAGTTTTATCTTTCTGAAGGTTCCTCCTATTGATTTTAATTTTTACTTACAACTTCACTAATGTGAAAATATGTTTAATAGGAATGTAAATGTAAAGCCTATACCAGACTGCGCACCATGGGTGGGGGGGGAGAATTTTCAACTCAAACGCATTTGGAAGGGATTGTTGATAAATCAAAATAAATTAATAAAATTTTTAAAAAATAAAAATAAAGCCTTCTTAAAAAAAAAGAAATGATAACCATGAACGGGGAAACAAAATTATCACTTTTTGTAGATATGCTGGTCTACTTAGAGAATCTAGAAAATCAACTAAAAAGCAATTCAAACAACTTCAGCAAAGTTGTAGGATATTTTAAAAAATTATCAGCATTTCTGTATATTACTAATAAAATCAACATGAAGAGAAAAAAGAGAAATGCATAAAATACTTAGGAATAAGCCTTCTTAAAAGAGTGTGGTTTCAGTAAAACCTGGGAAAACACATGAATTAACAAAATGAAATGCACAGAACTAGAACAATTTATGTAACACCAACAATATCGTAAAGACAAATAACTGAAAGATTTGAGAATTCTGATCACTACAACGACCAACTGTAATTCCATAAGACTCATGATGAAACATGTTATCCACCCTCTACAAACAGAGCATGTGATAAACTCGGAATGCAGACTAAGGCATTACATTTTATTTTCTTAAACATATCTAACATGGGAATGGGCAGCTAGGTGGCATGGCAGACAGAGTGCCAAGCCTATAGTCAGGAGGACTCATGTTGAGCCTCAGACACTTCCTAGCTATGTGACTCTGGGCAAGTCACTTAACCCTGTTTGCCTAAGTTTCCTCATCTGTAAAACGAGCTGGAAAAGGAAATGGCACACCACTCCAGCATTTTTGCCAAGACAACCCAAAATGGAGTAATGAGTTGGACATGACTGAAGATGAAGATGACAAACGTGGGAGTGTTTTGCTCACTACATGTACAGTTTTGGTTTTCTTGCTTTTTCAATGGGGTAAAGAATTCAGATTTGAAAATATAATAAAATTGAATTTAAAAAATAAAATGATGACCATGAATAATACACAGAGAAACCTAGACTTACATGAACTGATACAAAGTGAAGTTTAAAGAGACAGAACATACACGACTTTAAAAGTGTAAAAGGAAAAAACAATTACCACATAACAAATGAAACTCTATGTCATGAAATTATAAAAAACTTGACCTCAAAGAAGATACATAAGACACCATCCCACCCCTCTTCAGAAGTCAAGCCCTCTAAGAGTGGAACACACTGCATGTAACTTTTTCAATGTGTTTGGTTTCACTGAATTTTTTCATCTTTTTTTCTTTTTCTTTTTTAATGCTTTGTTATAAGGGAAGATTCTCTTGGAGAGGAAGAAAGAATACAAGAGAAAATTTAGGTGATATAAAAACAAAATCTGTATCAATTATTTCTTAACAGAGGTATCTAACCAGCACTTATTTAATTGAACTGAGAAATAAGTTTGTATACTATAAAGCCCATTAAAATCTCAAATAAGAGCTACATGAATCATCTCAGAAAGGAGGAAAGTCATGGCAAGAATAGGGTCTTTGAAGTCAAGACGGGTATCCCCCAACATACAGAACATGTGACTAAAAGGAATAAAAGTTTGTATAAGCAACTTTATTTTCCTATAAAAACCCATTACCTAACAGTACATGCATTTCTTTTTCTAAATTTTTATATTTAATCTTACTGCATTCCAATTAACAAGGATGCTTTCTCTCTCTCTCACTTGTTCCTCAGCATCAATGAACAATATTAAAAGAAAAAGAAAACTCTTGTAACAAATATGTGTCAAGCAAAACAAATTCCTTCGTTAGCCATATCCACAAATGTTCATCTCAATCTGCAATCTGACTCTTATCACACCTCTGTCAGGAGGTAGCATGTTTCATCTTTGGTGCTCTGAAATTGTGGTTTGTCATTACATTTACCAGCATTCTAAAGTCTAAGTTGTTTTTTTTAAATGTTGTTCTAATTATATAAGTTGCTTCCCCAGTTCTGCTTACTTCACTCTGTACTAGTTTATAGCCTTACTAGGTTTTGCTGAAACTTTATTTTGTCATTTCTTACATCATAGTAATATCCCATTCCATATATATACCAAAATTTGTTTTGACATTACCCAAAGTAGGCACCTCTTTAGTTTCCAGTCTTTTTGCTACTACAAAAAGGGCTTCTGTAAATAGTTTTTGTACATGTAGGTCCATTTTCTTCCTTCTTTGATATCTTTGGAGCACACGGCTAATAGTGGTATTGCTGAGTCAAAGGACATTCAGTCAACAGGCATTTATTATACACCCACTATGTTCCATATATTGTGCTACGCAGTGGAGAAGACAAAGACAAGCCAAAAACAAAAAAACAGTCTCTGTTCTCAAGGAGCTCACAGTCTAATAAGGGAAAGAGGGAAGGCACTAACTTGAAGACTGGGAAAGGTGCTTTTTTTTTTTTTGGCAGAAGGAAAAGATTTTAGATGGGATTTGAAGGGAGCCAGGTGGCAGAGGTGGTAGGACAGAGTTCTAGACATGAAGGACAGGAAACAAAAATATCCAGAGTTTAAAGACAGACTGTTACAAGGAACACGAACAGCAAGGAGGCCAGGATCACAGGATTTCCGAGTACATGGAGGAGAGTAAGGTATTAAAAAAGTTTAAAAGGTAGCAAGGAACCAGGTTATGAAGTGCTTTGAAAGCCAAACAGAGGATTTTATATTTGATCCTGGAGGTAACAGGAACCACTGGCATTTACTGAAACAGAAGGGTAATATGGTCAAAATTGTACTTTAGGAAGATCAATCTGACACCTAAGTGGAAGATGAAAGTGGAATGTGGAGAGAGACTTGAGGCAGGGAAAGCAAGCAGCAGGTTATTGAAATAGTCTGTGTGTGAGGTAATGAAGGCACTCACCAAGGCAGTGGCAGCATCAACAACAGGACTTAGCAACAGATTGGATATGGAGGTGAGAAAGAGTTAAGGATTGCATGCCTGGGTAACTAAGAGGATGGTAGTACACTTCATGGTAATAGAGAAGTTCAGATGAACTTGGAAGGAAAGAAAATGAGTTCAGTTTTGGACAGGTGTCTACAAGACACCTAGTCTGAGATATCCAATAAGCAGTTGGAGATACATGACTTTTGGGACACAGTTCCAAACTGCTTTGCAGAATGGCTGGACCAATTCACAGATCCATCAACAGTGTATTAGTAGGGCACATATTTCTAAGAAGCTGCTGCTTTTCTTTCTTCCTTCCTTCCTTTCTTCCTGTCAAGACAACTTAAAAGTAAATCTTCTCTCAATTGCACCAAAAAAAGGTAAGTATAACTCACTTAAGGAGTTATCAAAACACTGAAATAACTAGTCCACCAGCTTAAAATAACCATCCTAATGCTTCAAAATGTTTCCTGGCACTTCAAAGTTGACAAGCAATGTCTTATTACTTGGATCATTTTTTAACTTCTCAACAACAAACCATAAACCACAACCACAACTCACATTTCTATAATGTTTTGAGGTTTGGCAAAGCATTTCCCCAGAACCACCCTGTTATATAGATAGTATGTGTTATTATCCCCACTTTACAAATAAAGGTTAAATGACTTGTCCAAAGTCATACAATTAATATCAGAATGTGAACCAATGTCTTCTGAATCCAAGTATAGTACTTTCTACTATAACTATACTGCTCCTACAAAGGTATTTATGATGTATTAAAAGAAGAAAAACCCTTCCTTAAATGGACTGCCTTTAGAAAATTAAAAGATATGGATGGGTTGATGTCTTTCATTCTTGAAAAGGACCAAAATGACATCACTATGTTAAAAGTTACATAAAAGTTACAGTGTATCTAACTGTGGCCGTAAAACATACCTAAAAAGGAAGGAAACATGTTAGCATGCTATCTTATCGGAGAGATTTATCTAGATTCAAAAAGTGGCTCCAAGGAGCTGTGGATGGAAGTAGTTAAATAATATGAACCTTTAATTCACATTAACAATATCCAATCAGCCAAATGGCATTTACCAAGCTAAAGTCATTTTGGGAATGGATCTGAAAGAGATGACACGAGGAAAGCTTTTTCCTCTGTTAACAATTCCCATTTAGATTGCCCAAAAATATTTGGTAAAATGTAGGGGCTGAGCCAGGCATTGAACATGCCTTTCATCCCTACTACTAAAGATGCTGAGACTAGCAATCCTAGAGCTCTGGATTTCTAAACTACAGTGGGCTAAAGTGTCCACACTAAGTGTGGAACCAATATGGTGAGCACCTAAGAGTGGTACGCTACCTGGCTGCCTCAGGAGGAGCAAATTGGCCCAAGTTAGAAAGAGAGTACACCAAAGCATTTGTGGCAATCAATAATGGGATCAGGCCCATTAGACACTACTGCACTTCTAGCCTGGGCAAGATAGGGAAACCCTATGATAATGATGGAGGAGGATAATGGAGGAAAGGGAGGATGAAAAAAGATGAAGAAAAGAGATTGGGGGGGGGGAATTTAAGGCCTGGGCTAAATGATACACCAATTTGCTTTTATTATGTGCCCAAAAGCAACAAGAAATATCATTTCATGAGCCACTGGGTCACCTCATACAGAGTGTCCCCAAAGTCTTAATACAGTTCTAAGTTTTAATAGCTATACATTAACAGTGATGATATGAAGTTAATAGAATTCATAAGTCTCAGACATAATGGATATGAAATATAAATCAAAATATGAGAAGGAACCTTAGAAATTATATAGTCCAGAGAATTATGGGGAAATTATGTCACGTTAGAACCTAATGGAGGCCAGCTCTACCACAAATATCCTAATAAAGCTCTAAAAACGCACCAGAAGGAACAGTGATAAAGAAAACCAAAGAGAATCAATTATAAACTCCTTTGTCCAGTTCAAGACTACACAAACACACTGCCAGAATCCTGTAGAGGTACAGAGCAATGATAAGCAAGAGTAGGTAGAAAGTGAGATGCAAAGCAGCCTGGTTTGACAAGGGAAAAAAGAAGGTGAGAACAGAATCCAGCTTGAGGTGACATACCCATTCCATCCAGCAGGAGATAGGCCTAGGCTAGCATTCAAGCAACCTTACACCTGACTCAGTACCTAAGGAGGCCCACTCCAGAATTCTGGCAGCCAAGGGCTGAACCACAGCAGAAGACATAGCTAGACAATTCCTGCAGGGCCTGCTCAGGGCTTGGTGTTGGCCACTGAACTCATGAGTATGTGAGCATTATCTGACCCAAGCATAACCTCATGCCCCTAATGCAGAAAGTGAGGCTAGAGAGATGGGGGGGGGGGGCCCTCCCCGCAGGGGCGCACGCCCGAGCAACTGCTTAACACAATGAAGAAACATCTCAGACTGAGAAAAATCCAAGGAATAAGCCCCAAAGAGAAAAAATCCACAATAAGCCTAAAAAGAACTTCAGAGAAAAGAATGCCACAAGGACTATAAAAGTACCTGATAAATAAAATAAGAGACACAAAATGGAATACTAGTAAAGGAAAAAAAATGGCAAAGAGAATTAATACCTTAGAATGGAAAGTGGTAAACTTACCTAAGATTATTACTGAACTCCCTAAAAATCAAAATAGGCCAAACAGAAAAATAGGCCACAAGGAAAAAAAATTTATTTTTAAGATTGAAAAAAATAGAAGGAAATGTAAGATGTATATAGTTACCAAAATCAACTGACTCAGAAAAGAGGTCATAGAGAGTTTATCTAAGAATCATTAGACTACCACAAACTATACAGTCCAATTTCTTCAAACTATGGAGCCTCAAAGAGGACAAGTGCCTTGCCAAGGGCCATACCCACTGGAACGTTTCTTCTATTGAAAAATTAGGAAAAGAATTCTTAGAGGGTTGTATGCAAAGTTTTAGATATAAAGTTTATAAATAGGAGTAATCATTTACATTTATTTCTTTGTGAGAATAAGAAATTGCTAAACTCACAGGCAACCCGAAGAGTCAGGGAACGCTAACAGAAAACAGAGCCTGCCTCTCCTTTCCATATCACCTCTTCAAATCCAATACTGAAATAACCAAAAGTTTAACAATTACCTCCAGTTCCTTCATTCATTTATTAAATACCTGCATGCCAGGTGCTGAGGGAGGGAAAATTACATAAGACAGCCATATAATGGAAAGAATACGGCATTTGGAATCAGAAATTATGCAGTCTGATTCCTAGCCCTATTATTATTCACTATGAAGCCTCAAGTATATCCCTCCATCACATGTAAAACAAAAGATTAAATTGACTAACTCTAAGATCCTGAACAACTCTAAATCCTAGATCCCTAAGAAAAGCAGAGTGCCTCCCTCCCTCCCCTAGTTAACAAAACAGACATACAGATTAAATATAAGTGTTTATTATCAAAATGCTATCAGTTCAGATAACAGAACAATCACCTCCAACTTGGTGGATAAGGACTTGACTAATATGTAAATAGAGATCCAGGTCATTAAATCCCTGAAATTGATGAAAAAGTAAATTCGGGCATATTTCTATGACAAGAGACTAATACAGGGAATAACCTATGACTCTTTATAAGTGCTAACAATTTTTTAAGTTTAAAAAAAGTAGTGGAAACTAGCAATATATTGAATATGAAATTCCATATATAACAAATTCTTCTTTAGCCATTCATACAATTGCTCTTTAGCTTCTTTCCTGAAAAGGAGGTTGCAAACACTTTTATACAAGTGGAAGATTTCTTGTCACTGAACATTAGCTTTTCAAAGTATCTTGCCTTTTGCTATCTTTCCAGAGCCAGAATAAATAAGAGTGAATGCTTGCCTGCCAGTAGCACCAGTAGCGCCTCATTTAAAATCCAGGGAGACAAAAATTACTCTTGTAGAAAATAGCTATTACCTTCCCCAACACGATATGTATTCAAAACTAATTTGAAAAAAAACACCATGGAATTGTAAATAGCATGGAAATTACCTACTTCCTACCACGAATACCACACCATCACTTGCAAACTGAGTGACTTTGAGAAAAGACAATCTTCTCAGCTTTCAGTTCCTCATTATAAATGGGAATCCTAAGACTTATTCTACTTCACAAAGGTGTAGTGATGAAGGAATTGAACTAGATGACTTTTAAAGTCTCTTCCAGTTTGAACATTCTGTCATTTGGTGAGGTTTTCTAAAAACAGGCTTTGCCATTATGTATGAAAACTGCCTTCTAAACTGTACAGCAAAACAAATCCAAGTGTTTTTTAAGACTGGCCTTTTTCAACCTGATCAAGGTACAATGATTATAATCATGAAATGAATCAAAGAATTTTTAAGAAAAGAGATTTAGAACAAGAGAATGCCAGTGCTAGAAAAGACCTTTAAAGATCACCGTAATCCAGTCTCCTAGCTCTATTAACTTTTTTTTTTTGACTAGGCAGTGGGGTTAAGTGACTTGCTCAGGGTCACACAGCTAAGTGTTATGTGTCTGAGGCCAGTTTGAACTCAAGTCCTCCTGACTCCAGGGCCAGCGCTGCCCCTATATTAACATATTATGTTACATATACTTCTAATTTCCACTACTTTTTTTTTTAACATGGGAGAAAATTAAGGCCCAGAGCATTAAATGAACTGCATAAAATTATAACATTTAGCCCTTACCTTTCGCTTGATAAAAGCAAAAAACAAAACAAAACATAGTTTATGTCACCGGAGAAGGTAGTATAGGTTTGGAATACAAAACTGGACTAAAGTGAATCATTTCAGCTTCAAGTGGCTTTTTTCTTTTTTTTATAGAAAGTATTCCCCATTTTAAATATCCACTTAAGTCTCATTTCCTACAACCAATTTTCAAATCACCCACTGTGATTCACCATAACAACTTCATCAAAACTGCCCAGAAGAGAATTTCCCTTTGTCTTCAATGCACAGAAAACCACTAACCAAATTTCAAGAAAACACTTCTCATCAAGGCTTGTTTGAAATAGAATGAGAGCACCTTCATGAAGTTTTCCAGAGACTAGTACTTATTCATTGGCTATAAGCCTTCTATTTACTTAAGTCTTCAGGATCCACACCTGAATACCAAATAATGATAACGAATACCAAATAATACACCAAATAATGAACTGTGGAAGACACAGCTAACTTCAGTCTTCTACGGTAATTCAGTATTCACCTTGGGTACCATAAAGGCAGCTCAGAATTTCAATAATCGTTGTAGTTCTAAAGATAATTTATAAATAGAAATACAAGAAAAGACTAAGTCACTTAAGGTACAGCTTACAGTAAGGTATGCTATTATCCCTGAGCTCTCCACATTATCAATGTCTAAAAACAATCTGATATTTCTTTTCATTTGGATTTCCTCCATTCATGACACATGTGGAAAGGTGACAAGGGCCCCATGGTATGAACAAGTTTAAAGTCACACTTTTTCCATCTTGCTCAAACTATAAAAAGCAATTTACTGAAATTAACTTCTGGGGTAGGAAATCCAATAAAAGACAATTTGTTATCCCAGGAAAGAGTGACATGTCATATCTCCTACATTTATGCAAAACATACACGTGAAATCCATGTAAAACACAGTTGATAACAGTAAATATGCCTCTTTGTTCTCAGGAATACAGTGGTGGTGGAATGTGGTGGTAAAATGATGTATACATTTTCAAACAAAGCCAACGTGCGGTTTCATTTTACTTAGATATACTTTCTGATTAGAGGGAAGGGTGTTATGGGTGATGGGCAGCATGTCTTTGGGAAGTAGGAAGGAAGCATAAGACTTATTAGTAGGTTGTTATTTTATGTCTCCTATATTTTATATATCTTTATCTCTAACACTGAGCCCAATGGTTTGCACATAATTGGTAAATTTAAAGTTTGTTAAATGAATAAATGATAATCAAAAATAAAGACAACTAGAAACAGACTCATCATCATTAAGCTGTCAAGTTTCATAAATTATGAAACATCAGAACAGAAAGGGACCTCAAACCCTTCAAAGTCATCTAGTCTAAACCTCTCATTCCTTGAGAGGAGAAAGTTGAGATCCAGAGAAATGACTTGCCCAAGACCATCACATATTCAAGCTGTAAGAGTAGAACCCATTTTCTGACTCCCAGATCAGTGCTTCTGGACAATTAATGATCCTGGAACTACTCAAAGAATTACCATTTTCCCAAAGAGTCAGGGGATTTTTAATCTCTGCCTCAGAGGCTCTCAACCAGTGCAAATACAGATGAATTGCCCAAGAGTAAATAAAAGCATTGAAAGCTACAGCATTAAATCAGGCACAAAGAATGACAGAGGAGGCAGCTAGATGGCACAGTGGATAGAGCACCAGCCCTGGAGTCAGGAGGACCTGAATTTAAATCCAGCCTCAGACACATAACACCCATTTAGCTGCATGACTCTGGGCAAGCCACTTAACCCCAATTACCTCACCAAAAAAAAAAAAAAGACAGGTTACATGTTGCTGACAGAAGCAGAGGAAATAATTTTCCAGCTGCTCTAGAGTTTAAAAGTTGTCAATGTGTCTGGCAGCATGCACTTACATGGTATTTTTTCCTGTTGTAAAGCACAGCCATCTGTGAATTGTGTACATATGAGCAATTTTTAAAGAACATACACCTCTGTTTTTACTAAAGCAAATGAAAGATTTGCCTCTACAGTTTCAATTCTTCTTTTTTTTTAAGGCATTTGGGGTTAGGCGACTTGCCCAGGGTCACACAGCTAGTAAGTGTCAAGTGTTTGGTCTGAGGCTGGATTTGAACTCAGGTCCTCCTGACTTCAGGGCAGGTGCTTTGTCCACTGCACCATCTAGCTGCCCCATTTAGTTTCAATTCAATAAACATGCAGTAAAGCAAGGTCCTGTCCTTTGCACCAGAGAAAATTTTTTTGGTATCAGGATGACTCCCTTATGCTTAAAAATTATTAAAGAACCTGAAAGACTTTACCTCACAGACCCTCTGAAAAGGTTTTGAGAACCTCTGCATTAGATGATAAAGAGTTCTCACAAGATAGAGTCTGCTCTTAAGGCACTTCCGATTTAATGAGAGAACAGGAGACCCAGAAGGACGAAATATACTAGAAACTGTGGTACAAAGGTTAGAAAGATAGAGGCAAAGTATTATGACAAATTTAAAGAAAAAATCACTTTTGCCTGGAAAGATAAGGGAAGGCTTCTTCAGAGATAATAATGGAGGAAATGTCTGAATTGGGCCTGAAAAGAAGAAATTTCAGTAAGTTGAAATGAGGAAAGAGGAATGCATTTCAAATATGGGCATAGAGATGGGAGATGGTAGAATGAGAATGTGGGACACAACAGTCCAGATCAATGTACAAAAAGTGTATATTGTCTACCAGGAACAAGTAAAATAAGTTGGAATCTAATTATTCAGAGCCTTGGATGCTTGAGTATCAATATTCATTTAAAATTTAACTTCACACATCTCATAAAGAATGTAAATATCCAGTGCCCCACAAATGATATGATCATACATTCCTCAAACATGTATTAGGCATCTGCTATATGCAATGAGAGAGACAGTGTGAAATAGTAGATAGAGAGTTGGCTAGCTTAAGTCAGGAAGACGAGGTTTCAACTCCAAACTGTCATTTATTAGCTGACTCTAAGAGCAAGTCACTTAAACTTAGTACCCTACGCAACTAAGACTATAAATTAAAATTTGCCATTCTGCATTACTGAAGGGAATTTCCTAAGACTTCCTTATTGTAATGAAATCACAAATCTAAACCAAAAGAAAAATGTGCAATGCATTGTGCTCCTTGCTGGGAAAGATACAATGATAAAGTAAAATAGCTCCTGTATAGCATTCTGCCTTCTGTCCAATTTCCTATTCCCTGTAGAAGAAATTCCTGCTCTAGGTGAGAAGTAGACTAGTTGACTTTTGAATATTTCTTCTAGCTCCAATAACTAAGTGCCTCTCTTTAAATCATAGCATGTTAAAATGAAAGGATCATTTCATCTATCCCCTCATTTTTCCAAAGGAGAAAAATGAGCCGCATTTTAGGAAGAACACTGACAAGCTAAAAGTACATACAGGAGATGGTGACCATAATGATTAGAGGACTGGAAACCAAACCATAAAGAGTTATTACTCAACAGCTCAAAAGACCACTACCCTCCAAGAAGATTTCCCAGAATACTCTACCCACATTAATCTCTGCCTTCTTTGAAGTCTTGTTTCTTTAACAGTTAAGTACTACGGTTTAGCACTGAATATTTCTCTCTAACATTCTTTCTCCCTTCTTACCCCCTCCCCCCCACCTCAAGTCAGAAAGGAATCCTTCCCATGAGAAAACTCACTTTGCTTTTGTGAAGTACTTTCATATCCCACCTTGTATCATTATCACAGTTACCACTAAGTCAATCAAAAAATACTACCATATGAGAAGTATCACACTTTCAGGTGACACAATAGGCAATTAAAGATGCATAGTAGATAAAATAAGATTGCAGCATATTACCAAAACATATTACCAATTTTAATTTATGCATGAGAAATAACTGAGATAAATGAAATGCAAATGTGTAAGGGAAGTGCTTAGTCATATAGCAAGAGCTCCACCGTCCTATGCCAAAGTCAGTCTCCATCTGGAGCACTGTATCCATCTATGGGTGCCTCACTTTGAAAACATGGGAAAACTAGAGGACATATAGTGGAGCATGTTCATGATGGTTAGGGTAAGGAGACCGTGTCCTACAAGATCTCCTAATTCAGCAACCTAAACTTTCCTAACCTATACACCTTCACTCAATTTCAGCTACACATACACAATGATCTTCCCCATGACCCACAAGTATTACATTTTCCTTACCATATGAAATCTGAAATTCCTCCATCCAACCCTAATTTTCTGCTCCTCCACCTCTGTTCTATGCATTACTCCTCCTAAACCTATTCTTCATACCAAAATTGTTGGGATAAAGCCAAAGGAGTCCATAAAGGAAAATGTATCTTTAAACACATCAACAAAAGAGGAGAGGGAAAAAAAAAAAAGATGAACTGGGCATGCAATTAAAAAAAAAAAAACAAACAGAAAACGAATACCTTTTAAAACCCCAATTAAACACCAAAATAGAAATCCTAAAACTCAAAAAGGAGATTTAACAATATTGGAAACAAAAACAAATCTGAATTAGTAATACAAGAAACTAGTTCTTTAAAGGAACACACCATTAGCTAACGATGATTTTTAAAAAGGAAATAAGATTACAAATACCAAAAATCAAAAAGATGAATTCAAAGTAAATGAATAAAGAAAATGATTACATATTGTTTTTGACCAACTGTATGCTTATAAAACTGACAATCAAGATGCCTAAGTTAATACAATGAGAAATAGAACACTTAATTCAACTCAGAGGGGGAAAATGTTAACAAGCCTTAAGTGAGCTTTCAAAGAAAAAAAGCCCAGAACCAGATGAATTTGCACATAAAATCTAACAAACATTAAAAGAAAAATCAACTCTGATATTACAAAAGCTATTTGAAAAAACTGGACAAGAATGGATCCTACCAAATTTCTTGTTAAGATAAAAATGTGATCTTGATGCCTAAACCAGGGACAGTCAAAACAGAGAAGAAAAAAATATTCCTAATGAATATTGATATAAAAATGTTAAGTAAAATGTTAGCAAAGATACTACGGTAAAGTATCACAAAGATCATAAGCTTAGATCAGGTTGGATTTATTTATACCAGGAATGCATAATTGATTCAATTATTAGGAAAACTATAAACATAACTTTGTTAATCATAACAAAAACCATGATCACAGGGAGTCACAAACAGTCAGACAAGACTGAAAGACTGAAGAACAGCAACAAACCCTTTGACCCAATGATACCACCATGAGAGATCCTATACCATCTAAAAGAGCAAAGAAAGGGGAAAAGGATCCATATGTACCAAAATATTTATTGCAGCTCTTTTTGTGGTGACAAAGAACTGGAAAATAAGGGAATGCCCATCAACTGAAGCATTCAATAAACAAGTTGTAGTATATAAATGTTGTGGACTATTATTTTCCTGTAAGAAATAATGAAGATTTCAGAGCAACCTGGGAAGACTTGAATGAAATGATGCAGAGAGAAGTGAGCAGAACCAGAAGAACAATTTATACAGCAACAAAAACAATGTAAAGACAAACAACTTTAAAAGACTTAAAAATTCTGACCAACACAATGCCCAACCACAATTCCAGAGGACTCACAATAGAACATGCTACTCACCTCTTGACAGAGAAATGAAATGAAAGTATAGAATGAGACTTTTTTTTGTTCATGGACAATTCAAGAATTTGTTTTACTTGACTGTAAACATTTGCCACACGAGTTTTGTTTTTCTTTCTTTATCAATGGGGGAAGAGGGAGAAGGCAGTGAAGGTACAATTCCATTCACTGAAAAAATTTTAATTAAAAAAAGTTTTTTCTCAGCTTTTTTTCTCCCTCTGTATCACAGATTCTAAGAAGAGTAGTCATACTCCTGTACAAGGTTCCCATCATTCCACTCTGGCCAACTAGCTCCTTCTAGTTGATGAGAATCATATCCAGAACAGCATTTTCCTTTCTTGTTTCCTCTACCTTTTGAAGGATGAAATTATTATTAAAACAAGTCAAGAAATTATTTAGCTACTTAACTTTTGGCAGTATAAGTACTCCAACAGATTTATAGGAAACTGAATTCTCCTATATCTTTACCATATCATGTCTCCATGCTAGGCCTGCAATGTTTCCTAAACTTACATATTTCCTCTCTTCAGGTGGCCTGTAGTCTATGTCAATGATAATATTGTTCCTGTTTTGCCTGCAATGATCTTCATCCAAAGCTCTCTACCTTACTGACTCTTGAACCACTTTATTTTAGTCCTCCATTTTCAACTCACTCCCTTTGGTCACTGGATTCTCTCAAATGAGCATAACTTCATAATATATGATGCAATTCGACCCTGCCCCTTTTATTTATACTGTTCCTTCTGACTGAGATATATATCCCTTTACAGTTGTACTTCTATAATAGGACTCATTTAACCAAGACTCAGTGTCAGCTAGAAGGCCAAATTTGCCTCTTTGCATTCAGCTCTCTCTAGTTCACTTTCCTTTTTACCCATAATTTGGTGCATTTGTTTATAGATATATGAAGCCCTTTTCTAGGATTCCCCTTTCTGGTTTCTGGAAATCTCTACGGTTATTATACTGTAGCTAATTTGGGACAGATTTTTCTTGTTATTTTCTTTGGTTTTGAGACATACACATATACTTCCCAAATATCCAAACTATTGGCCCAAAGTATAATTCCCCCAAAACACTTAATCAAAACCACCTAGTAATTACAATTGTTAGCACCTGTCAAACACTTATTTTCTTAACTAGCTGCTCATTTTCTAAATTTGATTCTCTTCTGAAGCTTTTGCCTTCAATTCAGAAGTAGAAATGAAAATGCTGTGTCCCTAAAGTCTTCAGTCACTTTTCCAAGACTCAATAATCCTCTGTACCTGCCTCTGAATTCAAAAGAATAAAGAAGCATTCATTGTTACAGTGCCTGAGCTTTTAACAGTATTTCAAATACCGAGTTCTTCAGTTGGGATCAGAAAACCTGGATTTTTTAATATTAATGTTATTTCAATATAATTGCTTTCTTTTGTCACATTATTTTATGCATTTAAAAACATTACATCTTTATTTTCATTAGCCTTTATCTAAAATCTATCGTTTCCATCAATTATTTAAAAACATTATTACATGTCAACCCTAAACCTGCCTCTCTTAAACTTCCACTCACTGCTCCTAGTTTTGCCCTCAAGGAAAAAGTCTGATTTCTATTCCAAATACCCAATGACAGTTATGTGTCTTTCCTCAACATCCTCACTCCCAAAACCTCTCTTCTCCAGGCTAAAGATTCCCAGTTTCTTCAACATTTCCCAGTTCCTTCTTTTTACAACATAACTTTGATCCTCATCTGGTTTAACCTCTTCATTTTATGAAACAGCAGAGGTGCAAAAAAGTATAACGACTTCAATGTCACAGAGGCAGCATTACCAGATCAATGATCATTCCATTGCTATGGAGACCTCAAGGATCAACTATTTCAAAGATGTGGATTCTTCAACTCCATACCTTGAAACCACCCTAGGCTCTGATAGGCCAGTTTGCACCTAATCTAACTAGAATTTTCGCCTCTACTTCCTGGCCATCTCCAAACCATGCCACTTCAGGCTAGTAATAAGCCTCTCTGAATGTGTCTAGGTTAGTCTTCACATGCTGCCATGGCCAGTATTCAAAAATCAGCTTGATAGTGTCTAGTAAAACTTACATTTTATTGATATGGCCTCCGAGAACCCAAGCTGACTTCTATACCATATGACAATGAAGACAGAGTTTAATGACGGTAATAATAAGGAAAAATTTTATGAAATGAAGACAGAGGCAATAAAAATTTTATGAAATTTAACTGCCAAAATTTAAGTGCCAAACAAATCCTTTGGAGGCTAGCCTTAATTAGCTAGAGTACTCTCCTCAGACAGCTATATATCTTTAGTTTCTTATCAATTTTTAAAATCCAATTGTAAAAATAAATTCTTCAGAATTCAGAGACTTTCCTCAGAGGTTGCCTGTCAAATTTCCATGAGGAAAACAGCCAAAAATAAAAGGTACTTTAAAAGAAGCTGTCATATAGATTTTTGTAACAACTGCAAGGAATCTGACCATTAACAATTTTGTTAAGATCATTTTTTCCCTCAGAAACATTCCCACGGAAAAGGGGAATCCTAAACTCAAACTTCACCCACCTCTCTGAAACACAGATCAAACCAACAGCAAAAGAAGGCAGTAGTAGATTGTTTTTACATTTAAGAAAAGTTCCTCTTTGAAGGGGTTGAGTTATCAGTTTAAAAGTCAATAAAAGTGTATTTTATCTATTAAATTTTTATAGTTATAAACTGTAATAGTTTATCTGGTCAACACCGAAAAATCTTGCTAAGCAAACATTACCATTTAAAGATTCAAGTGATCTGTAAAAGAAAAATCCATTCACAATATTTATAATTTATACTACTCACAAATAATATGAACAAATGTATATTTAATTGGAAATCTACAACATTAATATTTCAAATAAGTTATAAAACTCCCATGATGATCTCCCAAGAAAAAGACAACTGGAGAGATGGAGCCAAGATGGCGGACAAATGGCATGGACTTGCCTGAGCTCTCCGCAAAAAACCTCCAAACAACTTTAAATAATACCCCAAAACAAATTCTGGAGCAGCAGAACCCACAAGAAGATGGGGTAAAACAATTTTCCAGCCAAAGACAAATTAGAAGGTTGGCAGAAAAGGTCTGTTGCACCTGGGTGAGAATGGAACACACCTAGCAAACCAGAAGTAGGCCTTGGGAGGAAACTGAATCAATAATGGTAGTGGCAGTTTCCAGACCTCTCAGCCCATAGACAATAAGGGAGTTGGACAGCTGGTCAGAAGGATATTACAAGAGTCCCTTTGCTGATACCAGGGGCAGGACTCTGTTGCATTGCCCATACTTGGATCTGGGTCTCAGTCCTGGGGTGAAAAGCACTTGTACACCACAGCTTTTAACTGCAGGAGAGCTGGGACACTGGTCACAGGTCCACGGTGGGGGGAAAAAAGTGTTCTTGCTCACTCACAGGTCAGGAGAGTAATAAACACACCTCTCCCTAGATCATACTACCTTAGAAGAACCAAAAACTTACAAGTCCCCAGAATTATCTCTGAAAACAACTGCACAAAAAGCTGAAACTTAGGACAGTGTCCCCTCCACTCCAGAAGCAGAGCACCACTTCAGCACAGAGCTAAAAATTAAGAAATAGGCTAGAAAAATGAGCAAACAGCAGAAAAAGATCGTGATTATAGAAAGTTACTATGGTGACAGGGAAGATCAAAACACAAAGTCAGAAGAAGACAAGGTTAAGACTGCTCAAAGAAAAACTTGACTTGGTCTCAGGCCATGGAAGAGCTCAAAAAGGATTTTAAAAAATCAAGTAAGAGGAAAAACTGGGAAAAGAAATGAAAAGTGATACAAGAAAATTATGAAAAGACAATTAACAGCTTGGTAAAAGAGGCACAAAAAATATTGAAGAAAATAACACCTTAAAAAACAGAATAGGTCAAATGGTAAAAGAGGTGCAAAAATCCAATGAAGAGAAGAATGCCTTGAAAAGCACAACTGGCCAAGTGAAAAGTAAAGTACAAAAATTCAATGAAGAAAAGAACTCCTTAAAAAGTAGAACTGGTCAAATGGAAAAGGAGGTACAAAAGCTCACTGAAGAAAATAATTCCTTAAAAATTAGAATTGGGAAAGTGGAAGCTAATGACTTTGAGACATCAAGAAACAATCAAACAAAATCAAAAGAATGAAAAAACAGAAGAAAATGTTTAATGTCTCATTGGAAAAACAACTGACCTGGAAAACAGATTGAGAAGAGGTAATTTAAGAATTATTGAACTACCTGAAAGCCATGATCAAAAAAAGAGCCTTGACATCATCTTTCAAGATATTATCAAGGAAAAGGGCCCTGATATTCCAGAAACAGAGAGTAAGATAGAAATGGAAAGAATCTGCTGATCATCTCCTAAAAGAGACACCAAATGAAAATTCCCAGGAATATCATGGCCAAATCCCAGAGCTCCCAAGTCAAGGAGAAAATATTGCAAACAGCCAAAAAGAAATGATACAAATATTGTGGAGTCACAGTCAGGATAGCACAAGATTTAGAAGTTTCTCCATTAAAGGACTGGAGGACTTGGAATATGATATTCCAAAGAGCAAAAGAGCTAGGATTACAACCAAGAATCACCTACCCAACAAAACTGAGTATAATCTTTCAGGGGGAAAAAACGGAAATTCAATGAAATAGAGGACATTCAAGTATTTCTGATGAAAAGAACAGCACTGAATAGAAAATCTGACTTTCAAATACAAGACTCAAGAGAAGCATAAAAAGGTAAACAAGAAAGAGAAATCAGAAGGGATTCAATCAGGTTAAACTTTTTACATTTCTACATGGCAGTATGATACTTATAACTCCTAAAAACTCATTATCAGGGCAGTTAGGAGTATACATAGAGGGCATGCATATGAGTTGAGGATGACAGGATGATCATCTAAAAAAAATAAAATTAAGGGATGAGAAAGAGAAATGCACTGGGAGAAAGCAAGGTAAACATAGAATGGGGTAAATTATCAGATATACAAGAGGTGCAAAAGCTCAACAGAAGTGGCCCAAAGAGGGAATAACATACACACTCAGTTGGGTATAAAAATCTATCACACCCTACAGGAAAATGGGAGGGGAAGGAGATGGGGGAGGGGGTAGGCCACACCTGACAGAAGAGAGGGTGAATTAGGGGAGGAAAAAGTCAGAAGCAAAATATTTTTGAGAACAGACAGGATGAAAGGAGAAAGAGTAGGATAAACTGAGGGGAAAGAAGATGGAGGGAAATACAGTTAGTAATCATAACTGTGGAAAAAAATTTTAAAGCAAGCTTCTATGATAAAGACCTCATTTCTCAAATATATAGAGAACTGAATCAAATTTACAAAAATAAGAGCCATTCCTCAATTGATAAATGGTCAAAGGACATAAACAGGCAATTTTCAGATGAAGCAATCAAAGCTATTTATAGTCATAGAAAAAACGCTATAAATCACTACTGCTTAGAGAAATACAAATTAAAACAACTCTTGAGTTACCACTCCACAGCTAACAGATTGGCTAATATATGACAGAAAAGAAAAATGACAAATGTTGATGTGGATGTGGGAAAATTGAGACACTAATGCACTCTTGGTGAAGATGTACACCAATGCAACCATTCTGTAGAGCAATTTGGAACTATGCCCAAAGGGCTATGGGGCTATAAAACCATTCATACCCTTTGACCAAGCAATACTAAGTCTGTATCCTAAAGAGATAAAAAACAGAAAGGAAAAGGACCTAAATATTTATAGCAGCTCTTTTAGTGGTGGCAAAGAACTGGAAATTAAGGAAATGTCCATCAATTGGGGAATGGATAAACAAGTCATTGTGATTGTGATAGAATATTATTGTGCTAAAAAGAATAAGCAGGATGTGCTCAGAAAAAGTTGTAAAGACTTACATGAATTGATGCAATGTGAAATGAGAAGAAACAGAACATTGTATACAGTAACTGCAATACCATGTGATGATCAATACAGTGATCCATGACAATTCTGAAAGACTTATAATGAAAAAAGGTATCCATCTCCAGAGAAAGAACTGGTGGCATATTAACGCAGATCAAAGCATACTTTTTCTTTTCTTCATTTTTCTTGGGGTTTTCTTTGTCTGTTTTTCTTTCACAACATGACTAACATGGAAATATGTCTCACATGATTGCACATGCATATAACATATCAAGCTGCTTTCTTTCTCAATGACGGGAGGGGAAGGAAGGAGGGAAAAGAATTAGAATTTCAAAAAACATTTAAATGAATATTAAAAATTGTTTTACATGTAATTGGGGAAAACATAAATTTTTAAATTTTAAAAAGGAAAAGACAACTGACTAGAAATCAGGAAACCTAAGTTTCAGACTTGCCTGTGCCCCTTCTAAGTCTAACATTCTATATTCTGTGTTCTGCAGGCCTTTGCAACTCTGACATTCTGTGACTTTGAATCTTTAAGAAAGACATTCAACTCCATCAAAAGTGAAAATGACCACATTCCCCACTAAATATCACAGGAGGCACCAAAAACAACCAAACCAACCCACACACTATAATAACATATCTTGACAACTGTGGCTAAGGAATACAACAATATGGCTAAGCAGGGAATTCTGACAGAATTACATGGTCAAGCTCATATTTCTTTCACCCTAAACTGTGCTGATGTAATATCAAAGATGGAAGGATTTATCTTTTCAATTAGGGATGCAAATTAATTTAAATCATGGGATTAAAAAACCCTCAAAAATTTAGCAACACACAATGGACTTGATATAACAAGGTCTGACATTCATCTGCTGTTTAAAGCTTTATAATGATAAGGTCATTTTTAAATACATGTAATCATTTTACAAGTTCAGAAAACCACAAATTACAGACCTACCAAACCACTAGCTATTCAGAGGAAAATTGTAGCTTATAAAATGTTGGCTGGCTGCCCATATAAATATCCTCTCCCCTCCAGCTTTGTGTGCCACAATAGGCTTTTGCTACCAAAAAAAAACAAAAACAAAAACAAAAAAACCCACCATATTATTCACTCCAAAAAGTTTAACAAAAAAAAGTAAACCAATTTTTGGCTAATACAGAGTAATAGTAACTAAAGGCTAAGTGAAAACAGTAAGCCTACAAATAAGGCAAGAAACTGTTACAACCTTTCTCCTGCAAAATATTCTGCTCAAGGCCAAAAAAAAAAATGTTACTTTGCAAAGAAGCTGAGGAAAGGAAAGAAAAGCTGATTCCAACTGGCACATACTCCTCTTTCATCACTTTATAAAGTGTGTATATATGTCTACATATGTATTTTTTTAATCATAGAATCAAAATCTTTGGAAACCAAATTTGATCCAATACATACAAAGGACTAAATAATACATATTTATGAATCATAGATTGGAGGAAGAAGGATTTAGCTCAAAGGACCACAGAACACAGATAATCAGAGATGGAAATAGTAAAACCTTGGGGCAGCTCGGTACAGTTGAATTATCACTGTATTTGAAGTCACATAATTCAAGTCCCAGTTTGCCTAAGTGCGAATTTAGGCAAATTTCTCTATGCCTTAGAGTTATCAATCACTAAAATACAGATACTTCCTTCACAAGAAAGGTTGTAAGAAAAGTGCTTGGTCACTTTAAAAAAAAGTAGATAAAAGAACTATTATTATTATTTTGTCATTATGGACTGATAAAACTTGAAAAGGGACTAAGAAATCATCCATCACAAATCCCTGTAAGTCTGATTTCTCAATCTGAACAATGACAAGTAAAATGATATATAACACATCTTAATTAGTGACCAAACAGGGGCTACAAGAACACAATTCTCCTCGTTCCTAATCCCAGATGCATAGTTACACATAAAATTAACCAGTACTTTAAACAGTAGTAAAACTCCAAGACATTATTGAAATGTTTGATACTCTCTGGCCAATCTTAATTACTCCAAGTTGCAATAATCTGGAAAGAAATATTATGTGCAACATGCTGAAGAGTACCACCAGTTGAACTGAATATCCTGTCATTAAGGTCCACATATGTATTAATGATCTTTCATTTTTCTATTTAAATCAAGCTACTGATAAAACAGTTCACATTTTATAACATATTAACCTAATGTTTGCAAAGCTATTTTATACATTATTTGATTTTCAGAATTCCACAATGAGGAAACTGAAGCTTAATGAGACTAACTTGCCCAAAATAATACAGTCATAACTGGGCTATTTTGTTGAGTTGTTTCAGTCGTGTCCAACTCTCCATGACCCCATTTGGGGTATTCTTGGTAAAGATACTGCAGTGGTTTGACATTTCCTTCTCCAGATCATTTGACAGGTGAGGAACTGAAAAAAATAAGTTAAGTGACATGGCCAGGGTCACATAGCTAGTAGGTGTCTAAGGCCACATTTGAACTCAGGTCCTCCTTACTCCAGCACCAGTACTCTAACCACTGTGTACCCAGCTACCCCATATAACTGTGGTGGGTGTGTTCAAAACAAGAAAAACTTTTATGAGTGTATGCATTGCATACGTTCTCCTTTCCTTCCCCAATATACAGGCACTCTTCCCCAGATGAAATCTGGCAGAATGAGAGAAAGATCCCATTCTGGCATCACTGCCCTATCTGTCTGCCTCTGATAAAGATGGCCTCTAGAGCCTGCTGCTGCGCCCATCCTCCTTTTGATCCCTTATTATTTTCCTTGAGGCCTCCAAGGAAGGTGAATAAACATGAGCTGAGTACAACAAATATTTCTGAAATGCCTAAAAACTAGATTTACATTCGCCAAAAGGTTTGAAATGAATGAGAATGAGAACAAAGGCAGGGTGGTATAGTTAAAGAAGCACTGATCTGGGGACCTGGTTTGTATTCATAGCTCTGCCACCTGCTGTGCAACCTTGAGCAAACCTCCTGCCTAGGTCTCAGGTTCCATATCTACAAAATGAATTGGTTGGACTAGAGTTTCTATAAAGTCACTTCTAGCCTTAATACTATATTCTCAAGTTCCTCTAGTTCTTACCTTCCATGGTCTTTTGTTCTAATATTTTATGTTCAAAAATCCTTTTCAAATTGTGATTCTTAAGAGTCTAGGAAATATGAAAACATCCTGTTTTACCTACATTACACTAGGTTTATCTACATAACAAAGATAACCTGAGTCAAAAGTCTTGATCTTCACAAGACATGAAACCTTTATGACAAACTACCTTGTAGGTCCAACAGTTTCAATATTTAAGTTTTGGGGCTTTTTTAAGATTCTCCATTATACAGGAACAGGGCAATTTGAAATGTTAACAAATACCACCTTAAATATGCTATTTCTGAGCAATCATTTGGAATCCAGTCTACTGAGAAAGAACTGAAGATGTGGCATCCCCTCCCCCCAGGGCAATAAAAAAGACCCACAGATGCTTTATAAATAAAACCTTCATGCTTCTTTGGGTCAGAAGGAAGTTATGTAACCACTCTGAGCCCTAATGTTTCCATCTATAAAACGAGGACATTAGATTAGATGATATCTAAGGTAGGCTTTGGAAACTTCTAGGTCTATGGTGATATGATAAATCAGCATGTAACACAAGAGGTAATAAAATAAAGTAATCAAAGGGATGTTGAGGCAGTGAGTTTTGTTCCTTTCAAAATTGTTCTGCAAACAACCCAAAGAGCCACCCTACCAATACATGGCAATTCTCACACCTGAAAAGGTCACATCTACCTTCATAGCTTTGTTAATAACAGGGTTATTAACAGGGTTCAGGAACCCTGTTTTTAGTTATCACTATTTAAGGAAGAATTTTGCAGGGTACTTTGCATGTTTGAGATACTCAAGTGTGTTCCTGCCAAACTGGTCTAATTATTGTCCCATGCACTTCCTCACACCCATATCTTTTTTCAACTGGTTTCCTCAATCGGGAAAGCCCTTCAAGAAGACTATTATATAAATTCTTTCTCTGAACTCCTTCAGCATTTACTGCCTACCACATTAATTTAGTACAGGGGGTAGCAAGGTGGGTTGGAAAGAGCCTTGGACTTTTCAGTCCAAGGACACCTGGAATCAAATTCAAGCTCTGACACACTTATTAGGTGTGACCTTGAAAAAGTTTTACAACCTCTGTTCCTAATCACTGTGTTTGACGTACTGTTGTCCCATTATAGTATTATAAGTAAAAAGCTCTGGCAAATATATCAATCCAAATGATCAAGGATCAACACAAATAATATAGAGTCGTGTCAGCTGATTTTTAAAAATCAGAAACAGAAAACTTGAACCTATTTCAATAACTACAGATAGTAATTTTTAAAATTACTTCAATTCTAGTGCCAACCACTATGCTAAGTAATGAGGATCTAAATATCAGCAAAATAGTCCCTGCCCTGAAGAAACTTAGATTCAAATGGAGAAAAACAAACCATAAATGGGGGCTGCAACTGGGAAGACGGGGAGAGATGATGTAGCAGAACAGTGTGGATACAGCTGAAAAAGCTGCATTCATCAGAACTGGGAGAGACAGGGGCAGAGACTAAGGTTCTTGTGAGAGCTAAATGAGGAAATGGTGGCCCAAAACAGCATGTTATTGACAAAAAATAAGACAGCAACCCACTGAAGAGAAATTATTCTCAGGCCTTCATATGCCAGATTTAATCTTCCATAAGACTATAAAAAACAAGCTAAGGGCTATATCCAACAGGCCCCAAGATTCTCTACCCCTAAATTAGGGATTGTGGACTGGGGGCTCTTCAGATTAAAAGCTGTGAACAATTTTTCCATCTGCTTGAGTTTACATACTGGCAGTTAAAATGTCACCAGATATGTACTCTTCAGTGAACAGTTTTTCCTTTATAGTTTACATTATCCAATCCTGATCTCTCTCCAAACCTCCAATACCAAGTTTCCATCTGCTTTCTGGACATCTCCACCTGGATATACCACTGGCACTTCAAACGCAACCTGTCTAAAATTTAAATAGTCTTGTCCATAGCCTATTTCTCCTCTTCCCAATTTCCCTATTTGTGATGATGGTAACATCATCTACCCAGGTTCAAAGTCTCAAAGTCATTTGTAATCTCTGCTCTTCCTTAACCATCCTCTCCCCATAACCACCCTCTTTCATATACAATGAATTGCCAAGACCTACTGCTTCTACCTTGTAATCTCTCTCATACCACCTCCTCCTCTCTACCAACACTGTAACTACTCTAGTTCAGCTTCTCCTGCCTGAACTACAATACTATGACAGCCTCCTAACTGGCCTCCCTTGCTACTAGGCTGTGCAATCCATACATCAGTACAACTGCCAAGATAATCTACTTGATGAAAAATAATAACTGTCCTTGACATATCACTTAAAGCACTTTAAATGTTACTTCATTTGACCAAAGCAAACTCACAAATGTCATTATATCCATTTTACACACAAGGAAACAAGTTCAGAAAGTTTAAGTGACTTGCCTATGGTCACCCAGTTACCAAAAGTCAAAGGCTACATCTGAACTCGGGGCTTCCTGCCTCCAAATTCAATAATCCCACACTACACCAAACTGTGTACTTTGGGCCCTGTCACACAGGGAGTATTTTAAATAGCAAGGCCAGGACTCAAACCAAGGTATTCTGATTCCAAAACCACTGCTACTTTCACTATGCTGCCATCTTAGTGGCATTTAAGTGGCCTGAACATATCAAAAGTTCTACAAGTCTCACTGAGGTCTGTCTACTCACTGTCTAGAACGGGGTCTTTCTACTACATAACTGTCAGTCAGTTACAAGTCCCTTATAAGAGTAAAGGCTATGGGGCAGCTAGGTGGGGCAGTGGATAGAGAATTCGGCCCTGAAGTCAGGAGGATCTGAGTTCCAATCCAGCCTCAGACCAAACACCTGACACTTAACTACCTGTGTGACCCTGGGCAAGTCACTTAAATCCAACTGCAAAAAAAAAAAAAGAGTAAAGGCTAGTGTTCTTGATGGTTTCATACTGAATCCTGGCTTGCCTGAAGTTCCCTTAACCTCTAAAGAAATCTAAAATGAATCTTTCTTTTCCTTTAGCATTGGACTAATCAGAAGACTTGAATTCAAGGCCTATCTCTGCAATTTCATTTCTGCGTGATTTTTGGGCCAGTCCCTTTCTTTTCTAAATCTCAGTGCCCTAATCTGTAAAATGGGAATAATATTTATACTACCTAATTCATTCCACTTTTGTGAGTTAACTGCTTAGTACTCTTTGAAGTATCAAAGAATCAGAAACTATTTGTTGTTCAGTCATTTCAGTCATGTACAACTTTTTGTGACCCCATTTTCTTGGCAAAGATACCAGAGTAGTTTGCCATTGTCCAGCTCATTTTACAGATGAGGAAACTGAGGCAAACAGGTTTAAGTGACTTGCCCAGGACCATACAAGCAGTAAATGTCTGAGGCCACATTTGAACTGAGGTATTCCTAACTTTCAGGCCCAGTGTTCTAACCACTGTGCAACCTAGCAGCCCAAAAAATATTTTACTATTGATAATTTTGAATTCTTCTATTTTTTCAAAATGATTCTACTTTATATGGACTCTGGACACTTACAAATTAGGATCAATATAGCCAAAAAATATTAAGAGGTAAATTTTTCAGTGAAGAAATTCTTTGAATAACTTTAGTTAAGTTGGATTCTCAGAAAGCAGTCAAGATTGTCTTAAAAATTCAAAAATCAGTAAAGTTTCAATAGTGGTAGTACTAATCATAAGAAACCAAGCCAATCTCCTAGAAGAGTTTAAAATCTAAGTACAGGCTCACTAATACTAAATGAAGGGGAAAGCTGAGTGGCACAGTGAATGGAGCACTGGATCTGAAGTGAGGAAGACTCATCTTCCTGAGTTCAAATCTGACCTCAGACACTTACTGAAACTACTCAACAACAATACCAAATGAATAAACTTAAGTTATTCTTAGGAAACATGTTATTATCTTCTGTAATTATTATAGTCCATTAAAAAGACTAAAAGGCCACTGCCTTACACTACTCTTCCACAATACAGATTATAATCATACATACTCTGAAAGAAATAGGAGGCAGCATCACAGGAGAACGAAAAACCCAACAAAAAGAGGGAGGCTGAGCCAAGATGGCAGAGTGAAAGCAGTGACTTGCTTGAGCTCTCCCCCAAACCCCTCCAAATACCTGTAAAAAATGGCTCTAAACAAATTCTAAAGCAGCAGCAGAACCCACAAAAGGACAGAATGAAACAAATTTCCAGCCCAAGGCAACCTGGATGGTTGATCAGAAAGGTATATTGCACTGGGCTGGGAGAGAAGCGCACTGTGGTGTAAGCATGCAGGTCCCAGCAAACTTGGAGCAGGCCTCAGAGGACTGAATTGCAGGCAGCTGTGGAGGTTTCTAGACTTCTCAACCCACGAAGACCAAAGACAACTGAGAAGGTCAGTGGGAAAAGTCCGTTTCTGCAGTGCTGAGAGTGGAACGCAGGGTCTCAGCTCCAGTTCCCTGAGAGCTCAGAGCACGGGCCACAGGAGCAGTGGCTGCCTCCTGAGCTTCTACAGACTGAGGGGGAATCCACTGGCTGATCAGAGGGGGATTACAAGGATCTCTTTGCCAGTACTGAGGCAGGAATCTCTCGCTTTGTCCATGCTTGGATCTGGGTCACAGTTTTGGATGGAGGTCCTGGCGCAAGGAGGAGCCCTGGCGAGGTGGACCTTATACTGGTTGTGCAGAGAAAACCCTTCTTACAGTTCCAGGACAGAAAGGAGTGCTTGTGGTCACTAATAGACCAGAGCACAAGCCAAGAAACGAGTAAATACCTCGCCCCTTATCATACCACCTTGGAAGAACTGAAAATTTACAGGTCCCTAGAAGTATCTCTGAAAACAGCTGTACAAACCCCCAAAGCTTGCGACAGTACATTCTCCACATTGGAAGCAGACTCTTACCTTAACAAAGACTACATAACTCAAGAAATTTGCTGGGACCATGAGCAAGCAGTGCAAAAAGAGTCAGACTATATTATCTAACTTTGGTGAAAAGTAAGATCAAAATATACAACCAGAAGAAGACAACAAAGTCAAAGCTCCTACATCCAGAGCCTCCAAGAAAAATATAAATCAGTCCCAGGCCTTGGAAGAGATCAAAAGAGATTTTGAAAAGCAAGTAAGAGAAGAAAAGGAAAAACTGGGAAAAGAAATGAGAGTAATGCAAGAAAATCATGAAAAACAAGTCAACAGCTTGCTAAAGGAGACCCCAAAAAATACTGAAGAAAATAACACCTTAAAAAAATAGCCTAACCCAAATGGCAAAAGAGGTCCAAAAAGCCAATGAGGAGAAGAATGCCCTAAAAAGCAAAATTGGCCAAATGGAAAAGGAAGTCCGAAAGATTACCGAAGAAAATACTTCCTTTAAAACCAGAGTAGAGCAATTGGAAGCTAGTGACTTTATGAGAAATCAAGACACTATAAAACAAATCCAAAAGAATGAAAAAGTAGAAGATAATGTGAAATATCTCACTGGAAAAACAATTGACCTGGAAAACAGATCCAGGAGAGAGAATTTAAAAATTATTGGACTATCTGAAAGCCATGATCAAAAAAAGAGCCTAGACATCATCTTTCAAGAAATTATCAAGGAAAACTGCCCTGATATTTTAGAACCAGAGGGCAAAATAGAAATTGAAAGAATCTACTGATGTCCTCCTGAAAGAGATCCCTAAAGGAAAACTCCCAGGAATACTGTAGCCAAATTCCAGAGTTCCCAGGTCAAGGAGAAAATATTACAAGCTGCCAGAAGGAAACAATTCAAGTACTATGGAAACACAATCAGGATAACACAAGATTCAGCAGCTTCTACATTAAAGGACGGCAGAGCGTGGAATATAATATTCTAGAGGGCAAAGGAGACAGGATTACAACCAAGAATCACCTACCCAGCAAAACTGAGTATAATCCTTCAGGGAGAAAAATGGTCATTCAGTGAAATAGAGTGACTTTCAAGCATTCTTGATGAAAAGACTAGAGCTGAATAGAAAATACAAGACTCAAGTGGAAAATGAAGAGGTAAACAGGAAAGAGAAATCATAAGAGACTTATTAAGTCTGAACTGTTTACATTCCTGCATGGAAAGATGATATTTATAATTCATGAGACCTTTGTCAGTATTAGGGTAGTTGGGAGGGAAAAAATTATATGTATGTATATATGGATGGATAGATAGATAGATAGATAGATAGATAGATAGATAGAGGGCACAAGGTGAGTTGAAGTTTAAGGGGGTCATATCTGGAGAATAAAATTAAGGGATGAGAGAGAATTATACTAGAAGAAGAAAGGGAGAGGTAGAACGGGGTAAAATTATCTTACAAAAAAAAAACAGAAAAGGAAAGGCTCTTAAAGTGGAGAGGAAACAGGGGAATGTAAGAGGGAATAAGTGAATCTTATTCTCATCAGATTTGGCTTAAGGAGGGAATAACATACACATTCAATTGGGTATGGAAATGTCTTACCCTACAGGAAAACAGGGGAGAAGGGGACAACAGAGCAGGGGGATGATAGAGAGGAGGGCAGATTGGGAAAGGGGGTAATCAGAAGCAAATACTTCTGAGGAGGGACAAGGTCAAAAGAAAGAATAGAATAAATGGGGGGGCACATGTCTACTATGGAAGTGTTTTGTATAACTGCACATAATTGAGTTGCTTGCCTTTTCAAAGACGGTGGGGAGGGAAGAAGGGAGAAAATTTGGAACCCAAAGTTTTAAAAACACATGTTTAAAAAAAATGTTTTCACATGCAACTGGGAAATAAGAAATACAGGAAACGGGGTACAGAAGTCTATCCTGCCCTACAGGAACCATAAAGATGCGGTCCAATCTAAGTCTCTCAAATGAGGAAACTGAGGTCCACGAGGGGAAAGCTACGTTATCAAGTTCTAAACGCCATCAAAAATATAAAAAACTAGATATAACAATAACTAAAATTTCTATAGCATTTTAAGGTTTTTACAAAGCACTTAGCATACATTATTTCATTTGTTCCTTATAACAACTCTATGGGGCAGCTAGGTGGCGCAATGGATAGAGCACCAGCCCCGGATTCAGGAGGACCTGAGTTCAAATCCGAACTCAGACACATAACATTTACTTAGTTGTGTGACCCTGGGCAAGTCACTTAACCCTGTTGCTTAATCTAAAAAAAGAAAATATAACAACTCTGTGAAGGGAGAACTACAGGTATTTTATCTCCATTTTAGGATAAGGAAAGTGAGACTTAGATTAATGATTTGCTCATTGTTACAGGAATTAAGTAAGCAACACAAGAATTTCAATCCGGATACTACAACACAAAATCCAGTACTCTTTCCACTATACCATGGCTGACTGACACAGAGTTGAGTTAAGAGATACAGATGAGTGAACAATGTTTTAATTGCACAGCTAAAAGGGCCTAAGATCATAGATAATGACAAAGAGAAACAGCAGGAAAAAGTCTCAGCATAGTAAATGGTGGAGTATAAAGCACAGCTAAAAGGGACGTTATAGTGATCTATTTCACTTCCTCCACTGTACAAAGAAGGAAAAAGAGGCCTTACCCAACTAAAGTCACATAGCTAGGAAGCAGCAGAGGAGAGGGAGGCTCCAAGAGTATGAACCTGAATTCCTTTTGGTTTAAAGTAAAAAGCATTATTTACCTCAAATGACTGGATTTCTAGTTGAAACTTTCATTTGCTGCCTTCAAAGGAGTGATCACACAATACAGATATATATCCAAGAGTCAAACTATGAAGGGGTGCTCAGATGAACAGACACTATTTTCAAGTTCCATTAATATATTAAGAAATGTCTGAACTGCAACTCCATTTGGTAAACTTTATATATATAAAAGTTAAGTTGGACTTAGATCAAAGACATAGAGTTCTCAAAGGCTTTATAAAAGTAAAAAGTTTTCCAGATCAATTACCTAGATTCTGAATCTGTACATCAGAATCCAGCTATTAACAGAAACTTAGTTAGATCAAAAAATGCTATGACATCCAAAGATCCACCTTTTCAGAAACAACTTCTGAATTTAGACCTTTATCTTGATATTAATAATGAAAAGCAATTAGTTGAAACCCAGTGGGTAGTCCAAAGATCTAAATAACATGCCCTGGTTTATCAAATTTCTGATCGTGTGTTTTAAAAATACATGATCATCATGAAAATGGGAAAAGAAGACACACGTATAAAAATATTGGGGAATGGCTATCAAGTTATGGTAAATGAATGTAATGGAACAGTATTGTACTATAAGAAATGATGAGCAGGCAGACTTCAGAAAAACCTGGAAAGACTTGTATGGACTGATGCTGAGCGAAGTGAGCAGAATCTGGAGAAGGTTATACACGGTAACAGCCACACTGTGCGATGACAAACTTTGATAGACTTAGCCCTTCTCAGCAAGGCAAGGCTCTAAGACATCTCCAAAAGTCTCATGATGGAAAATGCTATCCATATCCATAAAAAGAACTGTGGAGTTTGAATGCAGATCAAAACATATTATTTGCTTTTTTTTCTTCTGTATTGTTTTGTTTCCTCTTTCTTGTGGTTCCTCCTATTGGTTCTAATTCTTCCTTACAACATGACTAATGTGAAAATATGTTTAGTAGGAATTTATATAGAGAGCATGTATCAGATTGTGTGTGTCTTGTGGAGGGAGGAGCGGAGGGACGGGGAGAAAAATTTAAAACTCAAAAGCGTATGGAAGTGATTGTTTAAAACTAAAAATAAATTAACAAAAGAAAAATACATGATCATTCTATATCTGCTATATCCAGATCCCTCTCTCTGCCAATGGCACCACCAGTTCTTTTTGTTTTTATCTAAGACAAAAAACTTTGTGTAGTTTGAAGTCAGAAGAAACTGGGTTTAAATCTCAGCTCTACTTACTACTTGTTACTACTTGTGTGACACTGGCCAGGTCACTGAAACCCTCTAGACTACACAGTTTCTTCATCTGTAAAATGAAGGAGTTAAAGTAAATGACCTCTAGAATCGCAGAAATTTAGCACTGGAGATTGCAGAGGTCTTCTACAATCCAATCTATACCTAAACAGGAATCCCTCAATACTAGCAGAAAGACAAGTACATTAATATATTGTTGGTGGAGTTGTGAACTGGTTCAACCATTCAGGAGATCAATTTGTAACTATGATAAGACAATAACTAAAATCTACATATTCTCTGACTCAAGAATCTCACTGCTAAGCATAGGTCTGAAATAGAAAAAAGTTTTGTCTACACCAAAATATTTATAGCATCTCTAGTTGTAGTAGCAAAGACTGGAAACAAAGTAGATGTCCATAGACTGGGAATAGCTAAACAAGCTGTGCTACATGAATGTAAAAGAGTTATTACTGCACTGTAAGAAATAATGAATAAGAAGAATTCAGAAAGTCATGGGAAGATTTATACAAACTAGGGCAAAGAAAAGCAAGCAGAACCAGAAAAACAATACACCCAATAATAACAATGTAATGAAAAGAACAACAATAATGAAACCTGAACTCTACAATTATAAAGACAAAGTATGACCCAAAAAAAGAGATGAGAATATATACTTTCCTTCTTTCTTTATAGAGGTGGGGTACTGTTGATGAGATATATTGATCAGTTTTGCTGAACCACCTTTTTCCCATTTATTTTAATATTCCTTGTTATAAGAAATAGCTCTCTGGGTAGGGGAGAGAGGAAGTTTATATTGTATTCATAAGTGAAAAGTGATGTTAAAATAAAACCTAAAACAAGGCATCATCCTTGACAAGTGGTCAATTAACCTTCAGTAAAAGTAGTGGGAAACACACAATTTTTGAGATAATTATTTTGAACAGACATAATTGTTAAAATTTTTTCTTTAAACTGAGATAAAATCTACATCACTACAACCTCCATCCATTATTCCTAGTTATGCCCTGAGACCAAGCAAAGTCAGATTCCTTCCAGGTCTAATGTATTATGTTCAATCCTTAACTAGGTACCCAATGAGCTATCATTTCCAGCTTTAAGTACCTAAGCTAATCAATTGATAGATAGTTCCTGATTTTTATGCCCATTCAAACTTATTCTCATCATGAAAGGCACTTCTCTCTCCCTCCCTCCTCTCCCCTCCAGACTTCACCATATTTTAAAATGTTTCAATGACAATCCTTTTTTTTTCTTGGGGGGGGAATAGGTGAAACATGATTTTCTAATCCGTTTCCCCCAACTCAGTTTCTCATTAAAAAAAAAAAGCTGGTGGGAAAAACTTGTAAAATAAAAAAATCAGCATAAGAAAGCAAAATCAATCCACGGAGTAACAACATCCATAAACGTGTAACAGCACCTTGAGTACATACATCACTTGCTCTATAAGGAGGTGGGTAACGTGTTTTAAATAGGTCCCCGGAGCTATGGTTCAGTGTTTTCATCAGAGTTCTTAAGTCTTTTAAATCTGTTTTCCTTAAACTATCAGCATAATTGAAACATATCAATAACAAAACCAAAAGAAATCATAGGATTATCTCAACAGATGCAGAAAAATCTTTTGACAAAATACAGCACCTACTCCTATTAAAAACACTAGAGAGAATAGGAATAAATGGAGCTTTCCTTTAAATGATAAGTACTATCTATCAAAAACCATCAGCAAGTAAAATCTGTAATAGGGATAAGCTAGAAGCCCTCCCAATAAGATCAGGGGTGAAACAAAGATGCCCTTCATCATCAGTATTAAACTGTATTAGAACTGTTACCTTTAGCAATAAGAGAAGAAAAAGAAATTGAAAGAATTAGAACAGTCAATGAGGAAACAAAACTATCATTCTTTGTAAATGAAATGATGGTATACTTAGAGAAGCCTAGAGAATCAACTAAAAAACTACTTGAAGTAATTAACTTTAGCAAAGTTGCAGGATATAAAATAAACCCACACAAATCATTGGCATTTCCACATATTACCAACAAAGTTCAGCAGCAAGAGATAAGAGAAATTCCATTTAAAACAACTATAGACAATATAAAATATTTGGGAGTCTACTTGCCAAGACAAAACCAGGAACTATATGAACACAATTACAAAATACCTTTCACACAAATAAAGTTAAATCTAAAAATTTAGAAAAATATCACTTGCTCATGGGTAGGCTGTACTAATAAAAATGATAATTCTAAGTTAATTTACTCATTCAGTGCCATACCAATCAAACTACTAAAAAATTATCTTACAGAGCTGGAAAAAATAACAACAAAATTCATCTGGAAGAATATTAAGGGAATTAATGAAAACAAAATGCAAAGGAAGGTGGCCTAGCCGTACTAGATTTAAAATTATAATACACAGCAATAATCATCAAAATTATCTAGTACTGGCTAAGAAACAGAGTGCTGGATCAGTGGAATAAATTAAGTACACAAGACATAATAGTCAATAAGTAAGTAATCACTATACTGTCTGATAAACCCAAAGACTCCAACTTCTCAGATAAGAACTCACTACCTGACAAAAACTGCTGAGAAAACTGGAAAACAGTATGACAGAAAGTAGGCACAGACCAACATCTCACACCATATACCAAGATAAGTTCAAAATGGGTACATGATTTTGACATAAAGGGTGATTCTACAAGCAAATTAGAAGAGCGAGTAGTAGTTCACCTGTCAGATTTATAAAGAACAGAAAGGTTATGACCAAACGAGACAGAAAACATTATGAAATACAAAATGGGTAATTTTGATTACATTAAATGAAAAAGCTTTTGCACAAATAAAAGCAAACACAACCAAGACTGGAAGCAGAAAGCTGGAAAACAATTTTTATAACAACAGTTTCTGATAAAGGTTTCATTTCTCAAATACATAGAGAACTGAGTCAAATTTATAAGAACACAAGTCATTCCCTAATTCAGAAATGTTCAAAGGATATGAACAGGTAGTTTTCAGAGGAAGAAATTAAAGTTATCAACAGTCATATGAAAAAATGCTCTAAATTACTACTGATTAGAGAAATGCTAATTAAAACAACTCTGAGGTACCACCTCACACCCATAAGATTGGCTAATATGACAGAAAAGAAAGAGGACAAATGTCGGAGATGTGGGATAACTGGGACACTAATGTATTGTTGGTAGAGTTGTGAACTGATCCAACCATTCTGGAGAGCAATTTGGAACTATGCCCAAAGAGCTATAAAACTGCATACCCTTTGATTCAGCAATACTACTACTATTACTAGGTCTGTATTCCAAAGAGATCACAAAAAAGGGGAAAAGGATCCACACGGACAAAAATATTTCTAGCAGCTTTTTTTCTGGTGGCAAAGAATTGGAAAATGAGGGAATGCACATCAATTGAGGAATGGCTGAACAAGTTGTGGTACTTGAATGTAATGGAATACTATTGTGCTATAAGAAATGATAAGCAAGATGCTTTCCAAAAAACAAAAACAAAAACAAAAAAGAGGGAGCTAGGTGGCGAAAGTGAATAGAGCACCCGGTCCTGAAGTCAGGAGGCCCTGAGTTCAAATCCAACCTCAGATATTTGACACTAGCTGTGTGACCCTGGGCAAGTCACTTAACCCCACTACCTAGTCCCCCCAAAACAAAACACAAAGCCAAAAGCATGCTTTCAAAAAAACCAGACTTACATAAACGGATGTTGAGTGAAGTGAGCAGAACCAGAACATGTACATAGTAACAGCAACACTGTGTGATGATCAATTATGACAGACTTAGCTCTTCTCAACAATACAACGATCGAAGACAACTCCAAAAGACTCATGACAGAAAATACTATCCATGCACAGAGAAAGAAAGTCTGAACGCAAATCGAAGCATACTATTTCTACTTTTTTTGGGCTTGGGGATTTTTTTTAGTGTGGCTTTTCCCTTTTGCTCTGTTTCTCTTCTTTTATAACATGACTAATATGGAAATATGTTTACATGATTGCACACATATACCTATATCAGACTGCTTGCTGTCTTATGGATGAGGGATGGGAAGGAGAAAAAATATGGAAGTCAAAATCTTAAAAAAAAAATGAATGTTGAAAACTACCTTTATATGTAATTGGGAAAAAATAAAATACTATTTAAAAAAAAACTTGTTTTCCTTTACATCACTGCTGTCCTTTAATTGTTCTCTGTTTCTGCTCAATTCACTCTGCTTCAATTTATACTCCCTCTATCCAGGAATCTCTGAAATTGCTTCTTTCATAATTTGTTGTGGTGCAATAATAAACCATTACATATATAATTTATTCAGCTAGTCATCAATTATTTGCATTTCCCCCTTAAAATCTAGTGGGTTTTTTTTAAATTTCTTTCACATACCGCTTTTTATTAATACCTGCTTCTAGATTATGAAATTTCATCTGAAACTATTCCCCCCCCTATTATTACCCTACCTTTTAACTCTTTCTCCCATCCTCATTTCTTTCCCTATTGAGTTTGATGGGGTTTTTTTTACATCAGGCTTTGTACTGCCAACTCTCCTCTATTTCAGAAAAAGTGAGGTTCATCAGATTAACACCGCCCCCTACTCCTGACTTCATGTTTGTATGCTTTTCTCATTCATTCAAATTATGAGAGATAGCAAATTTCACCTCCTTCCTTTCTATACTAGTATATTCTTTTTATCCTCCCTTCAAAGCCCTCAGAATAGAACCAATCCCTTCCTTAGGTCCTCTTTTTCTTACTTAACTCCCCTCAATACCCTTTAAAAGACATTATGTTCTAAAGAGACACTTGTTTCCTCTCCCTCTATTAGAATGTTAGCTTCTCAAGGACAGGAGCTGTCTTGTTGTTTATATTTGTAACCCCAGAACTTATTACACTGCCTGGTACATAGTAAATGGTCAATAATTGACTGCTAACTTTACTACATTACACAGGTCCTTCAAATTGCTCAAATACATTTACCCTCCAAGGTTTCTTTAAACTCTCCAGTTAATATTTCAAAGTTCCAATTCAGCTCTGGTCTCTTCATCAGAAATGCTTCACCAGAAGCAAAACCAAGATGGCAGAGTACCAAGAAGTAATGCAGCAAGGTCCCATTCCCTGCACTCCCACCAAATGCCTCCAAACAGATCTAGAAAATGCAACAGACAAAATCCAGATCAAGAAAAGTCAATAAAAACCGCAGGCACTTCTCCAGCTCAAGTTGACACTGGGAGAGAGAGGTCTGAAGATACTGAGAGTAGGGTCTGGCAAGGAGCACTGGTGAAGTAGGCAACATTCCAATGCAGGAAAGGCTTTGCACCATGGAAATAAAAGGTCCTAGATCCAACACAGAGTGGCCTAAGTTGTGTGTAGAGTGCAGGAACAAGTGACAACTAGGAGCTCTGTCACTCATTATCCAGTTCCAGGTCACAGATGCAGGGCAGACTGAGAAGGGGACTCGTGCCTGGTGGTGGCATTCCAGGGTGAAGAGCAGTCTCAGGCCCCATACTGTGTACCAAACAAGGAGCAAGTTCAGAAGCAAACCCAAGGAGCAGAGCTGGGCCTAGGTTCCAGCTTTCCAAACCAAAGGGAAGTCTTTTGTTCTGTCATTCTGAAAAAGCAGAACTTTAAAGATGGCCAAGTGCTACTGAAACTCCCAATCTGAAAAACCCACAGTATTGCTCCTACCCAAATCCAGGTCAGGAACTTGCAGAGCTCAGATCACAGGGGTAGCAATCAGGTTTGGCCCTGGATCAGATCACTTGGGGAAAACTGAAACCTTCTAAGTCCCCAGCCTGGCCTACCCCTATAATTCTGGAATACGCAACATTCAACATCAGCAGTAACAGACATTCCCTACATAAGTGAGCAGAGATTGGCCCTAACATTAATTCTAAAATCAGGGATTAAACTGGGAAGAATGAGTAAACATAAAGAAAGAATACCAACATAAAAAGCTATTATGGTGACAGAGATGCTCAAGACACAAGCCCAGAAGAAGAGAATAACTCCAAAACATCTACGAACAAAGCCTTAAAGAAAAATATAGCATAGGCAACAAAAGTAAGTAGAATTCCAGGAAGAGATGCAAGAGGTTTTTGTTTTTTGTTTAATAAATGAGTAAAATGTTTTTATAAATGAAATAAATGCTAGAGTAAAATATTGAAAAAGAAATTAGAGTTATGGAAAAAAAATTGGAAAGGGTTAAGTGACAGTTTAGCACAAGAGGTATAAAATCTTGCCCAAATAACAAACTCCCTGAAAATTAGTATGGATCAACTAGAAGCTAATAACTCCATGAGATAACAACAAATATAAAACGAAGTCAAAAGACTGAAGGAAAAAACAAAAGACAAAGAAGAGATTTAAGAATCATTGAACTACATAAAAGACTTGACCAAAGGAGGGGAAGGGGAAGCCTAGACATCAGACTGCAAGAAGTCACAAAAGAAAACTTCCCAGATCTCTTAAAACTAGAGCCAAGTAGAAATATAAAAGGATTACTAGTCACTTCTTGAAACACCAAAATGAAAACTGCCAGGAACATTGTGGTCAACATCCAGAGTTTTCATGTCACAGAAAAATACTTCAAGTAGCCATAAAGAAAGAATTCAAGTACCAATAAATAAATAAGGATCACACAAAACTTATCAGCCACAAACAGAAGCAGAGATCTTAGAATACAACATTCTAGAATGCAAAGGATAAACAGACTTACAACAAGAATAACTTATTCAGCAAAAATGAATACAATCCTAGAGGGGGAAAATTGAACCTTTAATGAAATCAAGGACTTTCAAACATTACTAATGAAAAAACCTGAGATGCACAGAAACCTTGAAGTGTAAACACAAGAACCAAGAAAAACATAAGGTAAACAAGAGTGATCATAAGAAACTAAACAAAGATAAACTATTTACATTCTAATATAGAAAAAATGATGTATATGTCCTATTCTCCTCCCTCTTCTCCCAAACCCTATCATTCATGAGGGATCATAAAGGGAGTCTAATTTAAAAGAGGGCCTAAGAGTACTTCTGTTATGTCTTGATAATACCAAAAGAAGAAGGGAAAAGCAACATACTACAGTGAGGGAAAGGGAGAAGATTAGGGAAAATTATGTCACATAATCAGGGTGTACAAGTGTAAGTCTATACAAACAAGGAGAAAGGAATGGGAGAACAGGTGACACCTGAACCTCACTTTCATCTGGTCAAAGGAAGAAAGAATATACACACACAAACACAGAGCTGGATACAGAAATATATTTCATTAAACAAGGAAGAGGAAGAAGGGGATATAAGAAGGATAGATTGAAAGAAGAATTAGTCTTAAGCAAAATAAACTAAGGATATATAAAAATATAGCAGTTCTTTCCTGCCACGGCAAAGAGTTGGAAACTGGGGGGTGTGTGTGTGTGTGTGTGTGTGTGGTGTGTGTGTGTGTGTGTGTGTGTGTGTGTGTGTGTGCGCGCGCGCGTGTGTGGTGGGGGGAGGGGAGAATCATTTGGCAAATGGTTGAACAAGTTATGGCATGTAAATATGATGGAATACTACTGTGTTATAAAAAATTATGAAGGGGACAGTTTCAGAGAAAACATGAACTGATGTAGAAGAAACAGAACCAAGAGAATAACTTATACAATGACAACAATATTATAACTATAATTGAAACTGAAAAGACCTAGAAATTCTGATCAGTATAATGACCAACTACAATTCCCGAGGACTTCCTGAGAGAGGTTAAGGAATCCCAGAATGCAGAATAAGACAAACTGGGGAGAAGGCGGCATGGCATGGCCAATGCAAAAATGTGTTTTGCTTGACTATAAATGTTTGTAAGGACAGGGGAAGGGGAGGAGGGGGACATGCCACGATTAAGAGAGGGAGGCATGGAGGAAGAAAGGGGAGGAAGGAAAGAAAGGGAAAGGGAGAAGAAAGGGAAGGAAAAGAGAAGGATAGGAGGGAGGGGAAGGGGAAGAAAAGGAAGCAAGGAGGGAAAGGAAAATCCTCTATTCCATTAAAGATCTGTTTTTTCCCCCTGGAGGGCTATAATGCAAAATAAGTTCTTCATTTGAAAGATTTTGGTTTTGCCTTTTGAAATACTGTATTCCAAGGTCTCTCACTGACTGCAGAAGCTTCCAGGGCTTGTGTGGTACTGATTATGGCTCTTTGATACTTGAAGTCCTACCTTCTGGATTCTTGCAGTATTTTTCCTGTGACATGGAAGCTCAAGATTTTAGTTATAACATTTCTCAGACTTCTTCTTTTCAGGTTCCTTTTGGTAGGTCAGCGGTATCAAACTCAAGTAGAAATGAAGGCCACTAATCCATACATAAGGATCCCTTAGGGCCACCTATTGACTTAGTTTTTAAAATACAATACTATCTATGTTTTATTATACTTTTATCTATTATGCTAAATATTTCCCAATTATATTTTAATCTGGTTCAGACTGCACTTGAGAGTATTGTGGGACACATGTGGCCTATGGACCATGATACCTCTGCAGTTGGTTAATCTGTGGATTCTATCTTATCTTCACTTTGCCTTCTAGTTTTAACAGATGTGAGCAGTTTTCGTTTATGATTTCTTAACATAAAAGATTCAAATTTTTTTATGATCTTAAGTTTTCAGTGACTCCGATTCTTAAAGTTATCTCTTCCTGATCTGTTTTCTAGATCAAATATTTTTGCTACCATATCTCTTCCACTATTTTTTTTCAAACTTTTAACATTCTTTTCATTGATTTGTTTGTTCTAGTCTAGTTTTTCATGGATTCTGTTAGTTGGGGAATTTGTTCTTTCCATTTATTTTATTTTCAATTCTCTTCTCCAGAGTTTGTTTGTTTTAATTGCTGGCTTTATTTTTTTTCTATGTATTCAAATGCAATCCTTGTGGAAAATATGCTTTTTTCCCTTTTAGTTCCTGCTTACAAGTCACAAGAGAGTTACCCTCTCCTTGTACTGGGGCATCTATAGATCTGCAATAACTTTTTTTTTTTTAACTGATTGGTGTAGTTCCCTGGCTCACCTGGATTCTTATTCTGACCTCTACCTCCTAATGTTAGGGCCTGCCTTCTTGTATCTTTGAGGTTAGGAGCATTGGATCTTCATGGATCTTTCACCTCAGAAAACAGTTTTGGAAACTAAGAAGTCCTGGATGTCTAGGCTGTTCCAATCTGAACGTTACCACACCTGCGCCGATTCCTGTTGTTCCCTCCCCACTCCGGAGCCTTCTGACCTCCCTGGGGCTTTCTCAGGAGAGTCCTCCTGTAATACTGCCTCCCAGCAGAGAACCTTGCAGGATATATGTATCTCTGGTCTAGTGGAAGGCTGCAGACTTGAATGACAGCACTGACACTATTCTACTGTCTGCTCCCTTTCTTTTTGCACATGGGCTTCTGAATGACTTTTTGAAGTTTTGGGATAGAAGTCACCTCCATGTCTTTGCTCATACTGTCCCTATGACAGGAATGTTTTCTCTCCTTTTCTTTACCTATTGAATTCACTACTAATCTTCTAAAGTCCAACTCATACCAGACCTTCTCTATAAAGCCTTCAGTGACCTCTAAAATTAGTAATGACTCCCAGACATGTTTTGTACCTATGCGATGCACTTTTGCATATGGGTACAAATCTATGATTTCACCAATGCAGCGAACTCCCAATGAGGAAGCTACCTATACCAATGCAAAGCAGCAACTATTCTACAACTTACCATCTTAGAGAATTGCCCGGAGCACTGAAGGATTAAGTGACTTGCCCATGAATCCAGGTCTTTATAACTCCCAGGCCAGTTCTGTATTCACTACCCAATACTGCTTCATCACCTCTCACTCCCATCCCCATCCCCCGCACTGTAAGGTGCTAGGCAACATGGCACACTAGAAAAGACAACTGGACAGGCTGGGTTTACATGACTGATACTTATTAGCTGCATAAGCACTCATAATCATCTCACTTCTTAACTTACCTATCTGTAAGATGTAAATAATACCTATAGTATCAACAACAGAACTATAAAGATTAAATGAGATAAGACAAATCTTAAAGCATTATTAAAATGTTAGGTATCATCAATAAAAGGACTATATATACACCTTACATAAACTTTATATTTCTTCCAGTGCTTAGCACAATCATGTGCACAAAGGACTCAAATATTTGTTGAAAGGAACAGGGAGATAAGTAACCTATGGTACATGGGATAAACTAAAGATTCATTGTAGCCCAAGCTGCAGAGAAGGTGTTTATACATGTTTGCAGGGGGGCCAGTTGCCCTCTCTGGTCCATTCTGCTTTCCCTGGGACACCTCAATTTTGGAAAAGTTTAAAAGAACATTATTCCGTCTGGCCTGTCCCTGGGCTCACATCTGTTCTTGAACTTGTTTATGATAATGATGATTCACATTTCTATAGCATGTGATGCTTTATAAAGCACTTTCCTCACAAGTAAATACAAAGCAAGTAGTACAAAATTTTATTACCCACACTCTCTAGATGAGGAAACATTTTCAACCATTACAAGGGCATGGAGCATGACTTCATCTGGGTCCTCATCACTGATCAACAATTATTTTACCATCTCAAGTACTGTATTTCATCAGATGAGAGACTCCTTCACTGAGAATTTGCACCCTTGATCCCCCACAATCATTCCTTCTAATTTTCAATATCTCTATAAATACTGGTTTATTTCCTGCTGCCTACAAACCACCCAGGTATCCTTCATACGTAAAAACATTTTACTTGGCCCTTTTATCTCCTCAAATAATCATCCTAAATCTCCTTTTTCAAAGCCAAATTCCTAGAAAAAGCTATCCACTCTCCTTGCTTCCACTTATTCTCTTTCTTACTTCTAAACTACTTGCAATCTACCATTACATCTTATTACTTGAATGAAACAGCTCTCTCCAAATTTACCACTGATCTTTTTAACTGCCAAATCCCACTACCTTTTCAACATTCACCCTTCTTGACATCTCTACAGCATTTGACAGTTTGACTACCCTTATCCTCCAAGATACACTCTCCTCTAGGAAACTCTCTTCTAAGTTTTCACGATACTGTTCTCTTTATTCTCCTCCTGCCTATGTGCCTGCTCCTTTTCAGTCTCCGTTGCTTGATACTGCAGCCCCTAACTCCGAGTGTATCCCAAGATTCTACCCTGGGCTCTCTTCTCTGTTAAGAACAAGGGATTCTTACTTGTCATGTACAGCTTGGGGGGGGGGGATGTCTGTCTGACAGACCCCCTTTTGCCAATTTAGTGGACCCTATGGCCCCTTTCTCAGAATAAGGTTTTTAAATGCATAAATAAAATGCATAGGATTACAAAGCAAACATTTAAATACATTTATTAAAATATTTTTAAAAAACAAATTCATGACTGATACAAAGCAAGCAGAACCAGAACAATTCATACAATAAAAACAATAGATAAACAACTCTGAAAGACTTACAATATAATACTTATCAATATAATGACCAATTATAATCCCAAAGGATTCATGCTGAAACATATTATCCAGACAGAGAGCTGATGGATTCCAGTCCAGAATGAAGTGTATTTTCAGGGTGGTGAGGGGAGGGAGTAAGACAACGTGGGAATGTGATTGGCATGGCAATATACACAGGTTCGGTTTTTCTTGCCTTCTCAAGGGGTGGAAGATGGGAAGCAGGGAGGGAGAATTCAGAATTGAAAAAAACTTTTTAAAAAGTTCACAGACGCAGGGAAACTACATGACACAGTGGATAAAGCACCAGTCCTGGAGTCAAGAGGACCAGAGTTCAAATCCAGACTCACAAGTCTGGGCAAGTCACTTAATCCCAATTGCCTCTTAAAAAAATTAAATAAATAAAATAAAGTTCGCAGACCCTAGGTTAAGAAATTTTGCTTCATATTCTTTCTTAATGACCTCATCAATTCTCAGGAGTTCAATTATCATCTCTACACAGGTCCCTAATCTTTCCCCTAAGCTCCAGGCCTACATCACCAACTGTCTATTGAACATTTCCAAGTGGATCTTCCACAGGTATCTCAAACTTAACATGTCTAAAACAGAATTCAACTTCCCCTTGTCCCCAAACTTATCTATTTCTCTTGTGGGAACCACCATCTTTCTAGTTACCTGGCTTCACAATCCTATCATATTCAACTCTTTTCTTTCTCTTGTCCCCCTGCCTAGGTGCCAAATCTCATTTAATTCTATCTCCACAATTTACCTCACCTATCCCCTTCTCTCAGCTCACACTACCCTCATCCTTCTTGGCCTCTGTTTCCAAGCTCTCCCCTCTCCAATCCCTCCTCCACAAAGTTGCCAAAGTGATATATTAAAAACACAGATCTTACTATAATCACTCCCTTTCTCAATAAACTCTAGTACCCCCTACTGCCTCAGAATCAAATAGAAACTTCTTTGTTTGGCATTTAAAGCCCTTCACAACCTGGCTCCAACTTACTTTTCATTTTCCAAGACTATATAGTTACTTCCCTTCCTGCATTCTATCATGTAATCCAACCAATCTGATTTACTTACTGTTCCTTCCACATACTATTATACCTCCCACACTATCTGATAATGTACATGACTGTGGCCTCTTTATAGTCCCCTATGACTGCAATATACTCCCTCCTTGCCTCTACTTCTCGGAATCCCTAAATTCCTTCAAAATTCACCTCAAATATCATTTCTTATGTGGTTTTCCTGATGACTCAAGTTGCTAATGTCTTGCCCCTAAAAATTACCTCATATTTATTATTTATATAGTTTGAAGATACTTATATTTGTAAATGTTTGTTCTGATAAGTAAGCTCCTCGGAAGCAGGAGCTATTTGATTTTTCTCTTTGCATCCCCAATGCCTAACATAGTGCTTCACACACAGTAAGAGTTTAGTAAATTCTTGCTGAATGACTGTAAAGCTATCCCATAGTAACTCCCTCAACTGCCATTCTCATAACCCAGTTAACCAACTCCCACTACCTCCTGAAAAAGAGAAGGGAAGTACCTATACAAAGCAGCTGCTTAATATTTTTTAAATGATTAAGTGAATTGTCCAAAGTCACATAGCTGGTAGAATAGAAGAGCTGGTACTTAAACAAAGAAGCCTCTAACTGCAAATCAGGTATTCTCTCCTTTGAAGAATCAGCAACTTAGCACAACACTTCAGATAAGTTTTCTCTGAAAGGCTGCTAACACCTGTTCCTTGTATCTCAGTTTCTCCATAAGTAAAAAAGTATAGGAGCATATGATTTATCTCATATGGATGTCATAAACAATATGTAACAGATCTGTAAACTCTGAACTTCTGGATTAAAGAACATCATAAACAAAAAGCTAATAATGGAATTCAGAAGCCAGCATCATATCTATTTCCCACAAAAAATAACTGCGGGGTAGAAAGGAAGGAAGGCAATTGGGATGAAGTGACTTGCCCAGGGTCACACAGCTAGTGTTTGAGGTCAAATTTGAACTCAGGTCCTCCTGACTCCGGGGCCAGTGCTCTATCCACTGGGCCACCTAGCTTCCCTTCACAAAAAATTTATTAAGGAACTATCTGATACTATGCACGATGCTACAGAATAAAAAAAGGAAAACCTCTATGGTTGCTGTTGTTACAGAATCTAGAATAACTCTCTTATTCATTCAACCACTACTGAAGTATCTATTTTATATCAAAAACTGTGGTAGGTCCTGGAGGAGAAAAAAGATAATACGTAGTTTTTGCCTTCACGAAGTTTATAATCCCACAGAAGATACAACATAAAAAGGCACAAACATACCACGGAGGGGAAAAACTGTAGTGCAGAAAAGAAAGTAAATGTGTTGAGGGTACAAAGTACTGTGAAGGTTAAAGGAAAGTAACCTCATTGGGGAAGAAAGGGAAAGGTAAGAAATCAAAGAAGGCTTGGTGGAGAAGATGATGCTTGAGCTAGGCCTTGAAGAATGGACAAATTTCAATAATCAGAGATGGATGAGATGCACATGAGGCATGTGAAAGAGTGCTAACAAAGCTGAAGCAGAACTGCATAGGAGAAGGAATTGGAAGTCATCTAGTTTGGGCATCAAGGTTATGGTAGATAAAAGTGGAAATACACTGACTGCAGCAGACAAAATAAGGAAGGCCTTGAATATCATTTTAAGGAGTTTGGACTTTATCATAAAGACAACAGAAAGCCATTGAATGCTTCTGTGGACAAAAATGTCAGGATCAGAAGTATGCATAATATCACATTTCCATATAGGTTTTTAAGATATACAAAGTTTCCTCCCAGCTATCCTATAAGGTAAGTAACACAAGTTATCCCTATTTTATAAATAACTAAGACTCAAAGTTAAATGACTTTCAAGGTCATACACCTAAGTAAGCATGAAAGGCTGATGTCTAGCACAAAAACAGACCTATCACAACAGAATAATAAGGCCAAAAAAGTGGAAATGACTTGCACATGGTCATATAACAAATGATTGGCAGGGCCACAACTTGAACTCAGGCCTTCTGGTTCCTAAATGCTGTGCTCTTTCCACATATCACACAACCTCATGAAGTTGTAATACAGCTTGTCATGTAACCAGGAAGAAAATAGATTACTATGCATAATGTTGGGTGAGTTCCATGTTCATTTGTAACTAAACAGAAAAGTGAAAGAAGCACCTATATTTCCCCTTTCACAAAGTACCTCCTCTCATTCCTTTTTAATTTAATAAATCCAAGAATAGTCATTTACAGCAAGGTTGATAGTAACTCAAAATAAAATAACATTAGCAATACAAGTGATAGTCTTTGTACTCACATCAAATACCAATAGAAATAAGCAATGCTCCTACACTTTACAGAGTAAATATTTATTGACTGCCTACTATGTGCAAAAACTGTGTATCTACATGGCTCATAGATGATGGAAGGGAGTGAAGGGAAAGGGAGTTACAGAATATTAGTTATTTCCCACATATTCCATTTAAATACCTGTTCTATGATAAAACTATATTTATTATCATTTATTAAATCATAAATTTAGAGCTGGAAGGGGCCCCAGAGGTCATCTAATGCTGCCTCATTTTACAGAGGAAGAAAAAGGCAGAAGACATTTATTCTAATTCTGACTGCCATTAATTAGGTATGTGACCTTGGACAAGTCACTTCAAGTCTCCAGACCTCAATTTGTCCTTATTTAAAATGAAAAGGGTCAGACTAGATAAGGAGTTTGTTAGCCTTGGGATCCATGAACTTGTTTTGAAACACTGTGATATATGTATTTCAATAACTGGTTTCCTTTATAAGCTTATGTATTTTATTATACACATGAAAAAACATGCTAAGAATGGTTCGATGATTTCACCAGACTGTCAGAGGTCTATGACACAAAAAAGGTTAAAAAGCCCTGGATTAGGTGAACCCTAATCTACTCACTTTAGCTCCAATGTTCAACATTCTATTTCGTGTTCTAAAACTATAACATTCCATGATTCTAGGACACAATGACAGCAGACAGAAAAAAAAAATACATAGCAACTAAACATCTTCCAAAATTATATGTATCCTTCCTTCTCCACTGACTTTAGGACAGTGGTTACCTGCACTGAAATGGTTAAATTCATTTCAATGAATAAAAGCTGAGCAGGCCAATGGGAGGTTATGAAAAGCCCTGGCACCTGGAATATACTGCAGATGAGCAAAAAAACTGCAGGTGCAGAGCAGTAAAGAGCTACACCTTAGCAGTGACCTAGAAATGCCAGGGGATTTATTACACAACCTGCTGCAGAATTCTCACTTTTCAAATGGAAATGAGCCATGAAGTCACACAATTCAAAAGGGCTGTGATTTTATTATTGAGACAAACAATTGTACCCATTTGACTTCTACTGAAGATGAATAAACTAATGAATGCAATATTTCTGATAAAGTTGTACTATGTCATGTTAAATGTAACCAGGAAACTAAACACCTGGATCCCTAGGTTACATGTCAAATAGGGTTACACTTAAAGAACACCATCATATAGTAGAAAGAACACCAGACAAGGACACCAACTACATTTACTTAATTTGCTGTGTGACCTTGAGAAAGGCATTTCCTCTCTATGTACCCGAGCCTCCTCCATTCTATAAAATGAAGTGGATGGACAAGACAATTTTAGAATTCTCTTCCACTTCTAACATTCTATGTTCTCAAGTCCTTTCCGAGTCTGATATCCCAGGATTGTATAACCCTGAATGATTCTATAACCTTGAAAGCAAGAAATATTCAAATTAGGTATAGATGAGATCAATTCATCTAGTCAACTTATTATTTAAGTAGAGGAACTTATATTAAAGACTTACATATCCTCCAATTTCAAACCAATATTTGATTTTATCACTATTAATCTGGTCTCATTATTTCATTCTTTCAATTTTAATTGCCATATAGATTTAACTAACATCTCAATAAACAGTTTCCTAAAATTAGATTAGACTATGAAGTTTTATAATTACCTATTCGGGAATAGCTTTTCTACAGCTGAACAGATTCTGAAAAAAAAAAACAACCAATCTTCCAATAAAAAAAACTATGTGAAAACAAATAAAAATGAGGTAAAATGCAAAAGACACCTCAATTGTTCCACAAACTAGTGAACCCTCTCAGTCAGCAGAAAGAGAAATTACGAAGGAAGCTCAATGTCACAACCCTCTGGTGAAATAAATTAATGACTAATAAAGCAATTTACTATTTACATTTTGCCACGTCAATCATAACCAGCATTTGGAGGCTTTTCAAAACTAAACTACCACACACACACACACACACACACACAATTTTAAAATCATTCCCTCAGAAAGAGTTATGAATTATCAATGGGACTAGAAATCATGCAGCAGCATCTCAATAAACAGCAATATGGTACAGGAGAGATAAGCAGTGGACTGGAGAGACCCGAGTTCTCCTCTTGGATCTGTAACTAACTTTCCAGGTGACCTTGGGGAAAATCATTTGACCTCCCAGGGCCTCAGTCCCTTTACCTGTAAAAGAAGGGGGACCAGAGTAGATGAATTCTGAAATTCCTTCTAGCACTAACATTCTATATTTTGACTTTCTATTGTATAAGGTCCTTTCCAGCTCACTCTTTGATTGTAGGAATACAGAAATTAACTTTTAAAAAAAATGAAAAAGCATTCAAATCAAATGCACTTGCTTTGAGGGAATGTCATTTTTCTTTTCAAGTTATTCAAAAAGACAATGAAAATTCAATTTTGATTACTTACAAAACTTATTGCAAAGGGGCATTATCTTTTTTTATTATCCAGGCGTTTAGCAGCCCAAACTGACTTATGTTAGTTTCTGTGGAAACAAGCTTCAGCAACAGCCAGCAAATATATGTCCCTCATAAGCAATTATGAATGAGGAATCCAGACCAGCCTAGCACCCAGCAACAGAATACTGCATATATGAGACAGCTATATGTCCTATACAGCAAAGGAGACAGCCTCATTTTTTAGAGTAACTACAATTCAAAGAAAGAGAATTTCTCCCTCATCCAGTGTACCCACTACACACTGAACATCCAAATGGCACAGTACAGAAAGCATTAACTACTTTTTAATTCTGCAGAAAGGGGTGGGATGGATGGGAAAGGACAGAAGGAAATAACGTTTATGACCAGTATTTACTTAGCTCTATTCTTCCAAAGGACTCAAACTTACTTAATATAAACCATCTCAATTCCCTTGAGATAGAGAAGGATCAGGTTTCTGTAGAAGAAAGGAGTATAAAGAGATTAAGTGTCTCATCCAGCAAGTCACTGGGAAAATAGAAACTGGAACCCAGTTATGTAGACTCCCAAGTCTTAAGTATTCAGGAGCTAGTCTGAGTTCAGAGGTTCATAAATTTGGAATATTTCGAAGAATCCAGAAATGACTGTTCTAAGCCTAGCACTTCATAAGGTTCTGAAGTATAACAAGTATGCTAAAATTGTACTAGTATCTACAGAGTACTAGACCTATTTCCTATGCATTAAAATAGAAGTGTTGGGGGCAGCTAGGTGGCACATTGGATAGAGCTCCAGCCTTGGAATCAGGAGAATTTGAATCCTGCCTCAGACACTTGACACTTACTAGTTGTGTGACCCTGGGCAAGTCACTTAACTCTGACTACCTCACCAAAAAAAAAAACAAAAACAAAAAAAAGTGTTGAACAGGTAGACAATTTCTAACATCCCTCTCCCAGTTCTAACATTCTATGTTCTAAGGTCATTTTTTTTCCAACTCTAACAATCAGTTTGAGTCTCTTCTGCCCTAGATCACCCAAATGGCCTCACACAAAAAATGGGAAATGCAAAAGAAAAAATTAGCAATGCTGATAGGAATTTTCAAAGGTTATCCCCATTCTTCTTGTCCAAAACCACTCAAATCACTGTCAAAGAATTAAGGTCAAATATGATTGGTTAATCTCAGTATTCCATAGGCTTATCACACCTCAACAAAGCTTCCAGTAGGTGTCACAGTATGTATAGCTGAAATCTGTGGCAAATCACATCCTCAAAAACTCTTCCCCCTTTTAAAGAGAACTTGGGATATATGCATTCTCTTAGTTTGCTAGTTCATGATCTGGATTTTTAAAAATGGATTAGGCAAAAGATAGTTTATTCTAATAGAATAATAAATTCAAAATGTGCACATTTACAAATTCAAATTATTTTAAGCTTAGCCTCTATCCATTTAACCTGCCTCTGTTTATAGTTAAAATTCAGTCAAAGGAGAGACCTTCATAAGAATATTCTTAACTAAAAATGTCCAGACATTTTCTAAATTGTCAAAAGTTGGAACAATTGTGTAGAAAGTTCACAAGTTAGTCTTTTGTTTTAAAATCACACAAGGGATATTTCACTTTACATGAAGTCAGAGAAGCAATACCATTTCTGATGAATGTTATCAAAATGTCTAAATAGTCTAAATTTAGGGACACTGAATAGGGCCACCTTTCACTGGCCTATTAGTCAAAGCAAGTTCCCTTGATCCTTCCAAATCCCAAAGAATGCAACACTAGCCACAGAACACAGAGTGGGAATGACACTAAAATGTCTGTTCTCAAACCCCTAATAGTTATTTCCCCACGAGTTTGGCAGGCTAGTGGAACAATGCCTGCACCAGCCACAGAACCTGCTCTCTTCAACAGCAATAAAGCTAGCTGCCCAGGAAGAAGCCAAGCCGGCCCAGCAGGATGCCAGAGAATAGACCCAAAAAGGCTCAAAAAGCAAAATAAATTCCTGCAGACCTATCTTCTCCCCATGAGGCCTCAGAGAGCAGGCCTACAAAACTGGAACAGACCAAGTACTCCACCCCAATGACTAGGTCACCAGGATATCTATCTTCTACCTAAAAACTAACCTCAATTAACCAGAACACCACAATATTTGCAGAATCTCCACAGAAAGCCTCCAGTCATTGTCATATTTGAAGGCCCAGAGCCATAATGGATACTTGAAAATAAAAGAACAAAATGAAAAAGTGCAATAACTTGAACTTTTTTAATTGAACAATGCTTTACTGGGCTTTTGTGTCCAAAAGCACAAAAGCAAAACAGTTTTCAGGCAGCCACAATTCATATACACAGTCAAAAGAGTTCTTTACATGCTAAATTAGAAAGACGGCATGATGCAGTGGAAGAGTACTGAATATGGACCTGGGAAGACTTGGGTTACAACCTCAATTCTGCCAATGACTACTTATGAGACCCTGAGCAAGTCACCTCCACGAAGTGATTGGAATGGAGGACACCTAAGTACCCTCCAAGTTCTAAGATTCTATGACTCTTATGAAATTTAAGGGTCCCTTTAAGCTTGAGGCCCAGACCTGGCTCTCCAGTTTAAGATGACCTCTAACTGGCTCTAAGTGTATGGCCTATCACCAGGAGACAGTATCTTCCTGTTTTCTGTTGCCCTCTAGCTACACCTTACCTGGGAAGTTTGAGCATTCATGTATCTTCCAGTCCAAGATCCTTGGCATTCAAGTTCAGGACTTTTAGCCCCAAGAATCATAAACCTAACAGTGCAGAGGGTTGTCCCACCATCTCAAAGCCTTCCCCCAACCCTCCCTTCCATGATTCCTCTAATCTTGCAGTTTTGCACTTAGGTACGACTTAAACTCCAATCTGACACCCCTGTAAGATAGTTCAAGTATTATTTTTCAGAATTTTCTAGGTAAGTACAGAGATTCAGAAAGCTCAAGTAACCTCATGCTGTTCACATGGCTAGTAAGTATCAAAGCTTAAAATAAATCTAACATAAAGATTACCAGAAGCTGCTTATCATTTACCACCTCCCCATTCATTCTAAGGGTTATAGAACCGTGTCCAGCCAACCTCCACTGCCCTAGAAACCAATGCTTTTGCATCTTGGGAGATATGCCCTTCAACTTTTCATTATCATGAATAGTGGAATCTTGTCTCCAAGATAACAGCTCTACGCTGACCTCATATCCATAAGTCTAATCAATTTTCCACAACCCTAGCACCCTACCATCCTTTCACTTTCTTCTCTAACCAGAAACCCTATTTTTACCTCTAATCACCTAACTTAGGCCCTTTCTGATATCTTCTTCAAACTCCAACAATCATGCCCTTACATTCTTGTTCTATTCCTAACCCACACTCAAGAATTCTGCATCACTTCCATCTCTTCCCCTCTACCTATTCCCCATTACTGTAAACTACCCTCTATTAACCCTCTCTCCCTCATACACAAACATATCCTTGCCCCACCTACCAGGTAAGTTACAGTCTATCTTCACTATCCCTGCCTTACCCAGAGGATGCTTTGCGGTGCTTCACCTTACCAAAAAAACCCTCCTCCCTACCCCTCCCCATCACCCAAGTCTTCCTCCTTAGAATAACGATCAGAAATCACTTACTATTTCCCTTTGGGTGCCATTGCACACCTCTCCCCACTTTAACCCCGTAGGTCCCACAACTCACTATTCTGATCCTTCCTGCCTCTCTTCCGTTCACTATACCCACCCCACTGCCTCCCTCTCCCTATTCTTGACCCCCCCAATACTTTCATTTTATCTTCGGCCTCCACCCTCTCACCCCATCCTAGAGCCCCCCACTCTTCCCCATCGTCGAACCCCCTCCCTCCATCCTATCCTCGAGCCTCATCTCTCTACCCCATCTTCTAGGCCCCCACTCCCACTCACTCCCATCCTCGACCCTCCCATCACCCTCTCCCCATCCTCGACCTTCCCACCATCCTCTCCCCATCCTGGAAGCTCCCCACCCTCTCTCCATTTTCGAGTCCCCCCTTCACTCCCTCCCCACCTTCCCTCGACCACCCCCCCCCTACACACACACACACGTCTCCATCCTCGATCACCAGCCTCTCCCCTTCCCGGATCTGGTCGGAATGAGCGCGGGCTCTCTCTCCCATACATAACCCATGCTTCATCTTCGTCCTCTTCCCCCTCCCCCTCCCCCTCCAAAGGTGAATGTACAGTCCTGCCCTTGCCGTTCCCGGGACGCGGCGGCGGCGGCGGATACAAAGCCCGCCCATCCTCCCCGCCGGGGCCGGGCCCGGGAGAGGTGGAGGGAGGCGCTAGGATCCCTCCCCCAGCTCCAAGGTCCCCGGGGCTCCCCGCGGCCGCGGCTGCTGCTGCTAAGGACACACACAATAAACAATGCAGAGCAGCGCTCGGCCGGCTCCCAACCGCCACAACGGCCGCAGTCAACCGCCCCCAACCGCCGACTGCCCGCCCGCCCTCTGACGCCTACCCGAGCCGGCGCCCAGTTCCCGCTGCCGGGCCCAACCCCGGGCTCCCTCTGGGCTCCCCGCACCACCACCGCCGCCGCCGCCGCCGCCTCCTCAGCTCCGGCTCCTCGGTCTAGCGGCGGCGGCTCCGGCTCCTACTGCTGCTGCTGCTGCCGCGGCTGCTCTGGCGGCGAGCGGGGCTTCGGCGGCGAGCACGTGACCTCTCTGGGTCCCCTCATTGGTGGGCCCGGGGAAGGGGCGGGCCCCGCCGCCGCTGAGGAACGGAAGCCCGCCCCTCGCTCTCGTCTCGCCCCCCTTCCTTTCCTTCTCTGTCTTTCCCCCTCCTGCCCGTTGTGCCGCACCTGAGAGCCTGAGCCAGCGCCGGCCGCCGCTTGCGCCAACTACGCACCTGGGGCGCGCTAGTGCGCACGCGTGGGAACTGCCGACTCGGCCGACCGCACCTGCCTGGGCCGGAACGAAAGAAACCCTATCCCTGCTTCCCTCTGGCCCCTCCCCTTCCTTCGCTCCCCACGTTCCCAGGGCTACACCTGAGCCCTGCTGCGCCATTGTCGGAGCTAGGGACCTCGGAGCGCGCGCGAGCTGCGTGCTTGGGACGCGGAAACGCTGACGCTTCCCGGAGGAGGCGGAGGCGACGGATTCCTTACCTAGGAGCCGTTCTGGCCCCAGTTACCCGCTGGGGCTCGCTCCCTGCGGTGCCCGTTGGAAGCTGTTTCCAGGCAAAAGGAGATAGTGGCGACCAGGAGAGGGAGGGAGAGCTTAAAATACTGGGGGTCGGGGAGTGAGGGGGTGTTGGCCTTTTATAAAATGACCGGCTTCACTGCTGGAAGGCAGCAAGGTGCATTAAAAAGAGCACTAGATTTGGAGTCCGAGGTCTCAGGTTCGAGTCCCCGCCCTGCTATTTACCATATATGACCTTGGCGGAGGGCATTTCGCTCTCCAGCGTCTGTAAAATGTGAATTCGACTAGAGCCCTTTCTATCCTACCTAAAGCTTCTATAAATGCTTATTCGGTTTGTTTAAATGACCCTAGGTGCTCTTTGACAAGTGCAATGGACCTGAGTCCTTCCACTTAATATCCTGTAACCTTGGCAAATCTGTTCACTCCTCTAGGTTTCAATTTCCTCTTCAGCCCAGTGAGGGAGGAAGTGGACTTAGAGGGGCTCTAAGTCTCATCTCTGAAATTTTGTGATAATTTGAAATCATTTAGTCAAATCCTATCATTTTACAGAAGAAACCGGAACTGGAGAAATGAATGAATGGTTTTGATTTTGGGGGTGGGGGGGTGGGGCGGGGTATCGAATGCTTAATACGTGCCAGGCCAAGTGCCCAGCACTTCGGGGGATGAGAACAGTCTCTGCCCTCAAGAAGCTTACATTCTAATTGGGTAGGATAAATAAGATGATTTGTCCAAGGTCACGCATTGATTTAGTGACTCATTCTTGGTGAGAACCTTGGAGAATAAGCCCCTGTCACTCTTGTCAGCAAATACTAAAACATATGCATTCTCACCTCTTGTTACCCTTCACCTTACATGAATATTATGCCTTACCGCAATTGTTATAGAACCTTAGAGCTGGGAAGGCTGTGAGACAAAGTGAGGCTCAGAGAACCTTGCCCAAAGTCACACAAGTCATAGAATCATAAATTTAGGGCTAAAAAGGATCTCAGAGATCAATTAGCCCAGCCCCCTCATCTGTAAAAGATGAGAAAATTAGTCTTACCGAGGTTGACTTGACCAAGGGGAGAAGGGAACAAGCATTTATTAAGTGCTACGATGTGCCCATGCACTATGCTAAGTGCTCTACAAATATTTCATTTGGTCCTCACCATAATCTGGAAAGTAAGAGTTATTTTTATTATCCTCATTTTACAATTGAGGAAACTGAGGCAAACAGCAGTTAAGTGACACAGCTAATAAATGTCTGAGGCCAGATTTGATCTCAGATACTCTGGACTCTAGCTGCCCCTAAGGTCATACAGGTAAGTAAGTGGAAGAGCTAAGATTTGAATCCAGATTATCTTCTGATTCCAAATCCAGTTCTCTTTCAAATATACCTTATCCATAACCCTCCCTTTTCTTGAGATCTCTGTGCCTCTAGTTACCTTTTATGTATTATCCTGTCTCCCTAACCAGAAGCTGCTGGAGAATAGATCTGGCCAGTTTAGTAAATAGAATCAAAAGTTCTAGTCTGGTATCTCTGTCAATTCAATTCAAGTCAACAAATATTTATTAAATTCTTATTTGGGGGATGGGATCAGATCCACTACAATTTCTGCCTTCAAGGCACTACATTTTCTCTCAGTTACAAAGCTAATGAGTGGGGGAGGAGCCCAGTGCTGGTACATTTTGGACAAGTACCAAGCAAGCCTTTATTAAGTGCCTACTGTGTATGTGGAATTCCTTTTTGTACCTTTGGATTGACAAACTAATATAAAAATCACTCCCAAAATAAGTTGACTTGGAGTTGACCCAGAATGCTTTCACCACTGACTTAGAATTCAATGCTCAACTCAAATGCTTCTTCCTACATGAGACCTTTCCTGATTCCAGAGTAGTTAAATGTTCTCCCTTTCTCCCCACTATACTCCTCCCCCCAAAAAATTATTTTGTATTTTTATTGCCCAATCTGTGATTTCAATAGTATGAGGAATTTCTGGTAAGGAAATTCCCTCTACCAACACAGATTGACATCTGTACTGCATTTTATAGTCTTAAACCACAGAGGTTAAGTGATTTACTCAGCATAGAGCCAATATGCAAAATGCAAGACTTGCAGCCTGGGGTTCCTGACTCTAAAGAAAACTTTCTATCTACAAGGCCAGCTCTCCATCCACTACACCATGTAGCCTCTATACTTGGCATGTATTTTGTATAAATTTTGTATGAATTCATCTATGTATTCTTGTTTCCCCCCAATAGAATGTATGCTCTAGAAGCGCAGAGATTGTCTTGTTTTGTCTTTATATCCCCAGTACCTAACATAATGGCCGGCACATTATAGATGCATAAAAATGTTGATTTGAATTGAATTGTTGAAAGTGGAAAGCTGGGGAGTTGATTTATATTTGGGCTGTGGACAAAAAGCCTTATACAGATAAATCAGCTTTCTTCATTGTTCACATCTTTGTCAAACTTGTTATCCAGATGTCCTGAGCCAGTTCTTGGGAACATAGCAGCTTCAAAGCCTATTTTAGACAGAATTGAAGAAAGTTACATGAATACTCTATGGTCTTCTTGCCACCACCACCCTAATACTCCTTTGGGGCCATTGCTGTATAACCTCTGTTTTGAGGAAAATCAGATAGCCGGGGTAAAATGAATGACTTAGAATCATAGAGTCACACAGTCATAGAGTTGAAAGAATGCTTAAAGCAAAATTCAAGAAACATTAAGTGCCTGCTGTGTCCAAGGTACAAGGTACTGTGCCAGGGTCTGGGATACAGAAGTTAAAAACCACAGTCCTCGACTTTAAACTTAACATTTTACTGGGAGATATAGCATGTAAGGAGTAAAAAAAAAAAAAGCAAGATAAAGCAGAAAATAGGAATGACAAGTAAGGAAATCAGGAAAGATTTCCAGTAGGAGGTTATCACCTAAACTAAGTTTTGAAGAAGACTAAGGATTCTAAGATGTGAGCAGGCATTGCAGAAATAGGGGTAGCCTATGCAAAGCATGGAGGTAGAATATAGAATACTGATTTTGGAAAACTGTGAGTAGGATATAATACAGAACACAAATAAAATACATTAAGATTTTACATTAGACCACAGAATATTAGTACATAGAGCACAATGTCTGACCTTAGAGGTCATCTGCTCTGACCTCTCAGTTTGCAGATGAGGAAACACATTGAGAAAGAAAGGAAATTATTTACCCTGAATCACAATGAGTTAGTGACAAAGGTAAGACTAGAACCCAAGATTCTACAATCAATCTAAAATTTTCCTTTCTTTAGTTCTTGAAGTAAAACTGCGTGCTGTTCCACTTATCACAAGAATAATACACTATGACCAGGTAGGATTTATACCAGGAATGCAGGGCTGATTCAATATTAGGAAAGCTATCAGCATAATTGATCATATCAACACAAAAACTAACAGAAACCATATGATCATCTCAATAGATGCAGAAAAAGCTTTTGACAAAATACAGCACCCATTCCTATTAAAAAACCAATGGAGAGCATAGAAATAAATGGAGTGTTCCTTAACATAATAAATAGCATCTACCTAAAACCTTCAGCAAGCATCATATGTAATGGGGAGAAGCCAAAAGCATTTCCAATAAGATCGAGGGTGAAACAGGGATGTCCATTATCACCACTATTGTTCAATATCATACTGGAAATGTTAGCTTTAGCAATAAGAGAAGAAAAAGAAATTGAAGGTACTAGAATAGGCAAAGAAGAAACAAAGCTATCACTCTTTGCAGATGACATGATGATATACTTAGAGAATCCTAGAGAATCAAGTAAAAAACTACTTAAATAATAAACAACTTTAGCAAAGTTGCAGGCTATAAAATAAACCCACATAAATCATCAGCATTTCTATATATTACCAACAAAGCCCAACAGCAAGAGATAGAAAGAGAAATTCCATTTAAACACTGTAGACATTATAAAATATTTAGGAGTCTACCTCCCAAAACAAACCCAGGAACTCTATGAACACAATTACAAAACACTTTTCACACAAATAAAATCAGATCTAAATAATTGGAAAAACATCAGTTGCTCATGGGTAGGCCTAGCTAATATAATAAAAATGACAATCCTACCTAAGCTAATTTACTTATTCAGTGCCATACCAATCAAACTACCAAAAAATTATTTTATAGAGTTAGAAAAAATAATAACAAGATTCATTTGGAAAACAAAAGTCCAGAATATCAAGGAACTAATGAAAAGAAATGCAGGGGAAGGTGGCCTAGCAATTCCAGATCTTAAATTGTATTATAAAGCAGCAATCATCAAAACTGCTTGGTACTGGCTAAGAAATAGAGGTGGATCAGTGGAATAGGTTAAATATGCAAGACACAGTAGTCAATGACTATAGTAATCTATTATTTGATAAACCCAAAGACCCCAGCTTCTGGGATAAGAACCCACTCTTTGAAAAAAACTGCTGGGAAAACTGGAAAAGAGTATGGCAGAAACTAGGCATAGACCCAAATCTCACACCATATACCAAAATAAAGTCAAAATGGGTTCATGACTTAGATATAAAGGCTGATACTATAAGCAAACTGGGAGAACAAGGAATAGTTTACCTATCAGATCTATGGAGAACAGAAGAATTCATGACCAAACAGGAGATAGAGAACATTATGAAAAGCAAAATGGATAATTTTGATTACATTAAATTGAAAAGTTTTTGCACAAACAAAGCCAATGCAACTAAGATTAGAAGGAAGGTAGAAAATTGGGAAAGAATTTTTACAACCAGTCTCTCTGATAAAGGCCTCATTTCTAAAATATGTAGAGAATTAAGACAAATTTATAAAAATACAAGCCATTCCCCAATTGATAAATGGTCAAAGGATATGAACAGACAGTTCTCAGATGAAGAAATTAAAGCCATCTATAGTCATATGAAAAAATGCTCTAAATCACTATTGATTAGAGAAATGCAAATCAAAACAACTCTGAGGTACCACATCACACCTATCAGATTGGCCAACATGACAAAACAGGAAAATGATAAATGTTGGAGAAGATGTGGGAAAATTGGAACACTAATGCATTGTTGGTGGAGTTGTGAAATGATCCAACCATTTTGGAGAACAATTTGGAACTATGCCCAAAGGGCTATAACAATGTATATCCTTTGACCCAGCAGTAGCACTCCTAGGGCTATATCCCAAAGAGATCAAACAAATGGGAAAAGGACCCACATGTACAAAAATATTCATAGCAGCTCTTTTTGTGGTGGCAAAGAATTGGAAATTGAGAGGATGCCCATCAACTGGGGAATGGCTGAACAAGTTGTGGCATATGAACATAATGGAATACTACTGTGCTGTAAGAAATGATGAACAGGCTGACTTCAGAAAAACGTGGAAAGACTTGTATGGTCTGATGCTGAGTGAAATGAGCAGAACCAAGAGAACGTTGTACATAATAACAGCCATGTTGCGCTATGATGAACTTCAATAGACTTAGCCCTTCTCAGCAAGGCAAGGCTCTAAGACATCTATCTCCAAAGGCCTTGTGATGGAAAATGCTATCCACATCCAAAGAAAGAACTATGAAGTTTGAATACAGATCGAAGCATACTATTTGCTATTTTTTTTCTTCAGTCGAGTTTTGTTTCCTCTTTCTGGTGGTTCCTACTATTGGTTCTAATTCTTACTTACAACATCACTAATGTAAAAATATGTTTAATAGGAATGTAAATGTATAGCCTATATCAGATTGTGTGCTGTCTTGGGGAGGGTAGTGGGGAGAAAAGAGGAGAAAATTTTTAAACTCAAAAGCATATGGAAGTGATTGTTGAAAAATCAAAATAAATTAATTTAATAAAAAAACTCAGTAAAAAATATTGCTGCAAAAATCAAATATAATAATTCTCCAATCAGATAGCATTTCTCTCACTCTCACTTCCTCTCTCTCTCTCTCTTTCTCTCTCCAAAAGGTCATAATATTGTCTTGAGTTTTCTCAAGTTTAAGATTTTAAAAATAACTTGTTATACAGGTGTAAAAAATAGCATCTGAACCTTTTGTTTAAGTGTGAAACACACCTTTGTCATGACTCAATACTGGCTGAACAAACATTTACCAAAGTTTCCACAAAGAAAAATTCCCCTTACACTGAGGAAACCAGAGATGATAACCCCAACCCATAGAAATCCAAACACCTAAACCTCTAAGATTCAGAGGGTCTAGAACCTGGAAGTTGGAAGTCAGTAAAAAAATCTGGAGGACTCAAAGTGAGACCAAACACAACCAACCATTCCATCCAAAAGTGCAAGAGGGAGCAGAGTCAGGCCCTAATGCAAAGCCCTAAATCAAGAACTAAAACTGGAGAGATGGATAAATACAAGAAATCACCATCCAGTATCATAGTTATTGCACCTCTAACTCAATAACAACTGCAAACATAGATGAAAAGGAAAAACTGGATTTTCCACAAAGACTACATGAATAGCCTAGATGAAATGGAGCAAGTGCTAAAACTATTTAAAAAATTAAAGCTCTTGAGTAGAGAACTGGAAAGGGAATAAGTTTCTTAGAAGAGAAACTAATAAACCTTGCTGAAGAAACATAATCCCTGAAAACTAGAATAGACTAAACGTATCAATGGCTCCATAAGATAGTAAGAAATATTAGAAAGATATAATCCAAATATCTAAAAAAATAGAAGAAAATACAAAATATCTGAGATAAAAACAATTTTAAAATCATTGATCTCCCTGAAAACCATAACAAAGAAGAAGGAAAATCCACCTCTGCCATAGAAATAAACCAGAAAAGATCCAGAAATGTCATAGCTAAAATTCATGTTTTGCAGCTCTCGTGTCAAAGGGAAAAAAATGCTATTAAGTATCCAGAAAGAAGCAGTTCAAGTACAAAGGAATTACTGTCAGGATCACATAAGATTTGGCAACTTCTACAAAAAAATCAGAAAAGATCTTGAAATACAATATTCCCAAACACCAAAGATAAATACATATATATACATACACACATACATACATACATACATACATACATACATACATACAAACAAATACAGGCTTAAAACTAGAAAGCTTAGTAATATCCTATGGGAAATGAAATATTAGACTTTCAATGAAATAAAGTATTTTCAAGCATTTCTGACTAAAAGACCAAAGCTGAATGTGAACTTTAAAATGCAAATCTAAGAGTCCAAAGAAATCTATAAATATACATTTATTTGAGCATTTGGAAAGAGCTATATGATGATGTAGTGCTAACATTCTAAAAGATACAGAAGACACAAGCATCTCTTCAATAGTTTAATGTCTTCAATGGTTTGGGTTTTTTTTAATTTTTTTATTTTTTTGTTTTAATGTCTCCATTGTGCCTTCATCATTGGGAAATCTCATAAGCCTGTAAGTTCAAATCAGAACTAGTCTTAGTATTTACATCTTATCAGTACCCTTAGCCTCTCTGGTTGGAGGGTGGAGCAATGAACTCTAAAACCACCATTTAAGGGGAAGGTCCCAGAGCAGTCAGCTCCTTATTTCCTACCAACTACATTGCTTTTGGACTTCTCCATTATGTCTCCATACTCAGTGCCTTCCCCCAACCCTTTTCATTTTCTTTTTGTGTGACTTCCCCCACTAAACTGTAAGCTCTTTGAGGGCAGGGACTGTTTTTTTTTTAAATTTATATTTGTATCCTCAGCACTTAGCACAGTGCCTGGCACATAGTAGGTGCTTAATAAATATTTATTGACTGACTATTAAAAGAAATAAGAAAAACAGGGAGGAGGTAGGAGATTGGTTCCATTCTGAGGGTTTTAAGAAAGAAGAGAGAAGAGAGCAAAAGGAGGCATACACTAACGTAGAAAGGAAGAAAGAGTTAGAATTTGCTATTTCTTATAATTGGAGGATATAAAAGGAATATACAAACATGGAGGAAGGTGGTGGGGAAGTAGGCATCAAATGAACCTAACTTATGTACAACAAACAAAAAAAGAGTTGAAGATACACACAGACACACATAGAGAGTTTGATGTAAAAATATACCAAACTCAACAGGGAAACAAGTGGGAAGGGGTGGTAAAGAGGGAGAATGATACCTGGGATAGAATGGTCAAGGAAAACAAACTTCCTGATTCTGAAGGGGAGGAGCTTAAAAGAGGACTAAAGAAAGAAAACTAGAATTTAAAGGAGGACCTTAGGTTGCTTCTTATAAACATATGGAGTATGGCTGAACAAATTGTATATGAAGGTATTAGATTATTATTGCTCCATAAGAAATGGTGAAAGAGATATTTTAGAAAATACTGGACAGTATTGTTGTTGTTCATTCTTCATTCTGAAAGAAAACCAATGACATCACAAGGGTGATGTCTTGACTTGCACATGAGTGGGGCAGAGCTACATAAAGTCATCAGCCTCGCTCTTTCCTTCAGAGTCATCAACGTCCAGGAGCAAGACAAAGGTCAAGACAGGCTGGCTATGGCCCAGGTGGCAGTGCACCTTGGCCTTTCTGAATTGAAGTTTTTCACAGGTCAGTTTGAGGCTACACTCATTCAATGACTAAGGGCTGGGTAACAGTTGAGACAAAAGATGGCTCAATTTACCATCACAAAGATATCTGTTTGGGAGACCCTCAGAGTTTCTGGCCAACATAAAACATTTGCTATATACACTCATTCTAAGTTGGGGCTATTTTTGGCCATTCAATGAAAGCCAGAGGGATTTGGGTTTTTAGGTGAAGTCAAGTAGCTCCATTTAAAAGACAATGGTTTTTTTTAAAAGCTTGACTTTTCAGAGCTATATTTCAAGAAATCAAAAATGAAAACCAAGAAGAACAAAAAGTAAATTGTTCCAGCTTTTTTGGAGGGGAAGAAAAAGAGAAGGAAGAGGAAGAAGAGAAGGAGAAAAAATAACAGCATTCCCCAGCTTCTGCTTAAACTGGCAAATTGGGTCCCCAGAGTACTATGACTAACTACTACTCTCAGATAACATGGTAAACCCAGTTAATACAAAGCACTTCCATGCAAGGAGTATGTTTAAACTTAGACCACCATCATTGCAGTGAGGCACATGTTTTAGAAATATGTGTGACAAGGTTTAACTCACAACACCTGTGCTGGAAGGCCTCCGTGTAGAGAAGTCTCTGTGTAGAGACTTCATGCAGAATTCTTGTTGTTCGTCCTTTATTCTTCAGACAAAATGAACTGAAGCAGAATGAGGTGAACAGAACCAAGAGAACAATTTATATAGGGACAATAACATTGTAAAAGAAAACAACTTTAAAAGACTTGTAAGAATTTGTAACCAAGCACTGATCAACCATGACTGTAGAAGCACATTACCCACCTGGTGTTGTAGGTGATGGACGTGATGGACATAAGGCACAAAGAAATGAGCGTTTGGACACAGCCATCGTATGGGTTCATTTTGCTTGACTTATTTGTTGCAAGTTTTTAGTTGTTTTGTTTTTTTCCTTTTTTATTCCAGGTTAATGAGAGAGGCAAGTAAGTGAGGTTAGCAATAGTGAGGGAAAAGGGGAGGGGGCATTCTAACTTTTTTTTAGTGCATAGAAGAAAGGTTCAGAAGGAAGCACAGAGAAGCAGGACAGTCTTGAAAGTAATGTGTAGAATTTATTATATTTTTTTTTATTTAAAGGCATGCAATACAAAAACAAGATTCAAGTTTCTTATACAATCCTCTTTTTCTGCTCTGCTGTGTATATGGAAATGTTCTATTTTCTCTTTCTTTCTTTCTTTCTTTTTTTTTTTGATGGCCAGTTTAGAACAAATTTTGTTTTATTTTGTTTTTAGAGAAAATGGGTTTGGAGTGAAGGCGCTGCTACTTGCTAGCTAGGTTGCTTTGGCATATCCCTTCACCTCCATGAGCCTTAGTTTTCACTTCTATAAAATGGATATAATAATATACTGCTCACAAGACTGTTGTAAGGATCAAATGATATATTTATGTATATGTTGTATACACATATTTATATGTGTAAGTGATACCTAGATATTATTATTAGAAAATAATATATGTATATATTTCTATACGCATCACAATCAGGTGACACAGTATATAGAACATGGTACTTAGAAGAGTCGGGAAGACCTGAGTTCCATTCTTGCCTCAGATATTTCCAACTGTGTGACCCTGGGCAAGTCATTTAATCTCTGTGTTCCTCAGTTTCTTCATCTGTAAACAGGAAAATAATAATATCTACCTCACAGAGTTGTTGTGAGGATAAAATGACATAACATGTGAAGTGCTTGGCAAATATTGCAGTGGAACATATATGCTAGCAATGATGATGGTGATGATGACGATATCCTGTCACTGAATCAGAACCAGAACATCTCAGAATCAGAAATGACCTTGTAAGCCAATTAATCCGTATCATATCTGAACAAGAATCTTTATCTACAATATACCTGACAAATGGTTATCCAATTTTTGCTTGAAGTGAAGGGAAACCCACTATCTCAAGAGGCAACCCATCCCACTGTTTCCCAAGTTAAATTGTAAACAGTGACCATCTTCCTCCTCCTTCCATGGCTTACGGAATCCTTATAAAATAATAACTCACAGTACTTTATGATTTATAGAGCACCCTCCTTCCTCAAAGTAACCCTATTGAGGTACAGGTAGTACAGGCATTATTACAGGTGAGGAAACCATGGTTCATAGTGACTCACCCAGAGGCTCACAGCCTTTTCATGCCAGTGGCATCATTTTTTCCATTACAACAGCAGAGAAGGAAAATGACATGCCCAAAGTTTTCTGACCCCCAGGTCAATGTTCTATTCACCATTCCATACTGAAGCATCCATGTGATACTCCTTTGTTTCCACATGGGGCTTCTTATTTATTAATCATAGTTTTATGCAAGAACAGGGACAAATAAAAAAGAAATTATTAATGTATATATAGTGTTAAGTTTTATAAGGCACCTTCACCACAAACTTACAAGGAAAGTCATATGAGGAGTTATTTAGTCCTATTTAAGAGATAAGTAAATTGAGGGCTGAAGAGATGAAGTAACTTGCTCAAGGTCACAAAATTAATAAGTAAGTCTCAGAATGGAGACTTGAGCCCAAATTTTCTGACTTCAGTGCTCTTTCCAATATACCACAATAAGATAAGGTCCATGCACTTATGAAGAAAACAGTCTAGACAGAAGGTAAGTTAGAGAGGTATACAGAAAATGATAGTATATTATGGTAAAGAAGTACAAAGGACTATTTGAGGTCCATCATTTCATTGATCATACATCTATTGGAGACAATAGTTACCAACTTAAGGGGCAAGGGATCAGTGTCAGGGAATTCCTGAAGGAATTGACATTTTAGTTGTGCTTTAAAGAATAAGTGAGAAAAAGTAACAGGAATACATGAGACAGAGAGAAGATATTCCAGCCATGACGGAATAAGCAAAAACACAGAGGTGGGGAAATGCAAGACAAGTACTTGGGGAAGAGGGTAACAACAGGTTGAAGGGAGGGTAGGATGGGGGAAGGATTTCAGATTCCAGGATAAAATCATGTTAGAAGGGAGGGTAAGACCCAAGGCAGGCTGTAGGAAGCTTTGATTGCCAGGCAAAGGAGTTTCAACTTTACCAGATAAATAAACAATAGGAAGCCATTAAAGCATGCAGAATGTTAGAACACAAAATATCAGACCTGGAAAATACCCTTTAAGATAATCTAGACACAATTATTTTACAGATGAGGAAACAGAACCTATTGCCTATATTACATTTAGTTTCAGTTTGAGACCCTGAGGGATCCTTTTTGAGGGATCCTGTTCACCCTCCACTGCTACCCTTCCTGCTTCTCAAAGCCTGTGATATGTTGAAAATGTTGTTGTTCATCTTTCATTTTTGAAAAAGACCAATGACATCACAGGTGAGAGCAAACCACTCTCCTACCTATAGTGAAAATAGCTGTGGGCTAAGACCTGAGTCCTTATCCTAGCTCCCTTTGCAGCTTTGACCCTCAGTAAATCATTTCAGTCTAGTGGGTAAGTGCAATGTTGTCTTGTACTTCTTAATTAGCTTTATGTATCGCCAACTAGACCACAACCTTCCTGAGAAGGACAATGTGTTGTTTTGGAGAAAACACTAGTCCTGGAGTCAGTAAACTTGGGTTTTTGTCCCAGTTTACTGCTTTACTTTACTAGTTGTTTGACTTTAATCAAATCCTTCCCCTTCTCTGATCCTGTTTCTTGTCTGCAAAATAGAGGTAATAATTTCCACCCTACCAAACTCACAGTACTGTTATGAGGAAAAGTATCTAAACTAGAACCCATGAATTCTTATCTAATCTTGTCCCTGTAACAGCTGGGTTAGATTGCTGTCTGCCAGTTGCTAAGGTGATTAATAAAGCCCTAGTTAATTAACAAGAAAAAGATTCCCTCTTGGCTCACCTTACAGTAGAGATTCAGAGAAAATCTTATACAAAAAGACATAAATTACATTGATGTTCTTTTAAAAAGAAAGCTTTCTCCTTTCTCTGTCTCATAGGAAGTGACATCCTTAGCCTGGCATGGAAGGGTTTCCATAATCTGATCCAAGCCTACTTTTTCTGCTGCATCTCCAACATGTTCCCTTTCAAAATCACCTGTTTCTACTAGCCTCATTTCCTCAGTGCATCCAATGCCACACCTTTGTTCTAAGGTCTCTTCCAGCTCTGAAATTCTATTTTCTAATATCTCTTAATATCTCTCTTATCTTCTATGCTCTAAAGTCTCTTCTGGTTCCGATATTCTATCATTTTATGATTCTAAATCTAACCAAAAAACCTGAATTCTTTCCTCCTGCTTCTAATACTGACTCACTGTGGGACCATGAGCAAATTACTCTCTGATATTAGGCCTCGCCCATAACTATAAAATAGGAAGGTTGGTCTTCATAGGTTCCCAAAGTGGGTGATACTACCTCCTGGGGGGCATTGGAACAATGAGGGGTAGGAGGCTGGTAGTAGCCTTGGGCGCAATTGGGGGGGCATTGAATAAAAATAAGGGCGCAGGGGAAGGAAAAGGAAAGAAGAGAAGATAAGAATATTTTGAAAAACCATTCATTCGTGTTTCATCTGTTGTGTAACAGAGTTAAAGTTGTAGTGATTACATTATTTTCCAAATAAACACACAAAATGCTATTTGTGTTAATGGATTAGTGGTCAAGTCCACCAACAGGTCTTAACATGCAAGTGTTGGCAGGTGAGCATGTTTTACATTGTTGGGAAGTCCAGCATGCATGGGCAGAAATATGTGTGCATAATGATTTGTTTACAATACAATAATATCTGCCTATGGCTATATGATACAATATTGTATCATCAAAATTTCAATGTAGGAAAAAAATCAAAAATTTGTAATAAATTGTTAAGTTTAAGATGTATCATTTTAAAAAATTATGTATTTTTGAAATGATGTAAATTTTTTAAAAAACCATTAAAGGGTTAAAAAAAAAAGTAGATTTCCAGGGGGGTGCTGAGTAATTTTTTTAAAAAAGAGGGTGGTAGGCCAAATAAGTTTGGGAACCTCTGGTCTAGGTGATCATTAAAGTTGCTCCCCACTCTAACAAGGAGCTCACATACATGTTCTTTTGAATGTGGTCACTAAATGTGGTATTTGGGTTATGAGGAGGGAAGTAGTAGGCATTACTTTAATCAATCAATTCAATCAATTAACAAATGTCTATTAAGGGCTTGTTATGTGCCAGCACTGTGTTTGGTGTAGATAGTGCACAAAAAAATGAAAAAGTCCCTGCCCTCAACAAGCTTGTATATACAATACAAGCAACATGTATGTATAGAAATCTATACAAAATTGATGCCACCCAAAGAATTTTCCTAAACTCCATTCCCTTGTGTTCTTGTTATATAGGATGTCCTGAAAGTCTTAGTTCAGTTTTAAGGTATTAAAAGTTAAAACTGTACTAAGACTTTTGGGGGAATAGCCTGTATAACTCCCTGGAGTTACATTTCCTATCTGGATCAGCATAGCCAGAACCCCCTTCTGAATTTCCAGTATCTAAAAGTGTTTTCAGCCATTACATTCACTGTCAATTGATAGGCTAATATCTGTCAATCCACCTGGATGGTGGCAATTCAGAGTTGACAGTTATTAGCCTTTACCCAGTCCACACAGCATGGGTTAATATTATCTTTTTCCTTGAAAATTCAGCATAATTAAATTATAGAATGTTAAAGCTGAAATGAATTGTAGAACCTGACGTGTTAGAATTTTGTTAGCACTGGAAGGAGATTTTGTAACATATAGTTAGAGCTGAAAGAAACCTTTAAAATTACCTAATCCAACTGCAGTCAGTCAATAAACAATTATTAAATGCCTAATATGTGCCAGGCACTGTGCTAAGCACTACCCTCGAGGAGCTCACAATCTAATGGGGTAGACGACACGCAAACAGCTATGGACAAACAAGCTATATATCAGAGAAACAGGAAATAATCAAGAGAAGGAAAGAAATGGAATTAAGAGATTAGAAAAGGCTTCCTGTAGGAGGATTTTAACTGAGGCTTGAAAGAAGCCAGGAAGCAGAGATATGGAGGAAGAGCTTTCCAGGTATGAGAGACAGCCAGTGAAAATGACTGGAGTTGGGAGATAGAGGGTCAGTCAGTCAATCAACAAACTTTTAATTAAGTACTCACTAGCTACTGCACATTCTGCTAAGCACTGGCAATCCAAAGAAAGGCAAAAAATAGTTCCTGTTCTCAAGGAGCTCATATTTTTTAATGGTGGAGACAGCATGCAAACATCTAAGCACATACAAGATATATTCAGAAGAGATGGGCAGGGAAAGGCCTCCTGCAAAAAGTAGGATGTGAACTGAGTCTTCCTTTATTTACAAGATGAGGAAACAATCTCAGAGAAGGGGAGGAGTATTCTTAAAGTCCAGCATCTGGTTAATGATGAGATGGGACTTCAAAGCACTGTAGGAAGAGTCCTTGATTTGGAATTGAAGTTGGAATCTGAATTCTGCCACATGGCCTGCATAACCTTCAGTGAGTCACTAATTCTCTTTTGGCCCCAGCTTTCTTGTCTATAAAATGAGAAGACAGACCAAATGATCTCTAAAACCATCATGAACCCAGGTCACCCAACTACCAAAACAGAGGTCTTTCCATTCAACATTTCATCAGACACACCTTGCTTGTCTGAGATCTCCTATTAATACACACAAGAAAAATAAAGATTTCATTCAATTTCTGACATTAGCCATATGAGGGTAGCTAGATGGCACAGTGAAAAGAGCGCCAGACCTAGAGTCTGGAAGACCTGAATTCAAATCTGGCCTCAGACATTTATTAGCTATGTGACCCTGAGCGAGTCATTTAACCCTGCTTGCCTCAGTTTCCTCATCTGTAAAATGAGCTGGAGAACGAAATAGCAAACCACTCCAGTATCTCTGCCAAGAAAGCCCTAAATGGGGGCAGGACTGAAATGCATAAACAACAAAAACCCAAGTGAGTTTAGGCAATCACTTAACATCCCTGAACCTTAGCTTTTTCATCTGTAAAATGAGAAGGATGGACCAGATGGTCCCTGAGGCTCCTTTTAGTTCTAGATCTATTACCTTAGGATCCTCCTCCAAATGTAAAGCATGGAAAAGTCAATACACATTACTCAGCTAATAAATGGAGCAATAGGGACGGGAACAAGACCTGTGATTTAATTAGTATAGGGGAGTAGCAGGTAAAGAAACTGCCTCCACCCATGCAGGTCTGTCTTCTTAGATCTTCCTGGCTTCAAGGACAGTTCTCTATCCACTAAAGGAGGCAGCCTCCCTGGAGATTGTGATGTGTAGCACAAAATTGTGCATAAGCCTAATGTTTCTGTTTGCCATTTGTGTTTTCTTTAAAAAGAAAAAAAATCATATTAGCAAGGGGGCTTTTTACGTGAAAGAATAGAGCAATGCTTTATATTTTCTTATACTTACTTTTGCTTATGTTTTATAATTTGTCTATTCAAATACTTTGTATGCCATCATTTTCTGCCATCATTTCTATGGTTAAACATTGTCTCTTTATGTTTATTTTGTCAACTATATTACTAAAAGTTATATTAAAGAAGAATGAAAAATAATTGTATAGGACAGGAGGGCTTTGTCCAGCAATCCACATTTCAAAACAGTAGAGAAAGGTCTCTGCTCTCTTTATCTAGAATTGAAGTTTATAGAGTGCAAAACAGGGCTTTAGGCTGCACCTCCAAATTCATCCATCACATGAAGGACAATATCACCTCAAATCAAAAGAAAAATGCATTTGTGGCTTTGAAGGAAAATCATTTTCAGAAAAATGCTGGCTTCAACCTCGGATGATTTCCCAAGTTCTATTTACTTAAAGCAGAAAGCAAGACCATTGGGTCAAAAGTCAAGGTCTGTGATGGGCTTTGCAGAAAGAGGGCTTTCTTTTCTATGACCCAGTAACCACAGATTCATACAAGGTACAAACTGGGAGCTTAAGAAAACATTGGAGCCCTTCTCATATCATCTACTATGCCTTATCTTATTTCTCCTACTTAGAGAGGTCTTTCTAAAGAGCACAAACAATGCTTTGTTCGTTTTTTTATTTCCCTCCTAGTATTTAGTACACCACTTCACACAATGCTTTGTACAGAATAGATGTTCGATAAATATTTCTTGAATTTAAAAAAAAGAAAACAAAAGAGAACAGTGGAGCAGCAGTGCTCCTTCTTACCCGTCCCACTTCTCTGACATTCATCTCTTGCTCCCCACTCCTATCCCCACTACTCAAATACACACCCTCATCTCATCTCACCTGGACTATTGCCTCACTCTCCAAGCTCTTCCCTCTCCTGACAGAATCATCTTCCTAACACACATGTCTAAGCAAGTTACTCATACTACAAAACCTTTAGTGACGCCCCAGAACCTGCCAAAATCATCATTATCATCAACATCATCATCACTACCACCACCACCACCACCACCACCACTACCACCACCACCACCACCACCTTTCTTCTTCTTCTTCTTCTTCTTCTCTTGGCATTCAAGGCTCTCCACAGTCTGTCTCTAGCCTAACTTTCTACTTGTAACTAATTCACATACTCAATACCCCAAGCAAACTAACCAACTCACTTTTTCCATTCTTTATCTAGGCCTACTCAAAACCATCCCACCCTCACCTCCCTCTGTCCCACACCTAGAATGAGCTTGCCCCTCCAACGCTCTCCATCTTTATCTATTATAATTTTTCCCTTCCCTCAAGGCCCAGCTCAGGCACTACCTCTTCCCTGACCACCCCTTATTCTCCAGGTAACCACTTTGATTTGGCCCCCTTTTCCTCTTATCAATCTTTGTATATCCACTAGATCAAGGACTTATACCTACTTGAGGATTAATCAGTGTTTGTTGAATTCAATTTAAAAATTAAATACATAGTGGAAAGATGAAAATGGAATGGTCTCAAAACAGGACATTTGTCAGAATGAGACATTGCTTTATAAGCTCTGTATGGCTATTACAATCTTCCACTAGTCACTGCTGACCCTTGGGGATGTAGAGTCACAGAGGCTCCTCCAGGAAAGCAGCTCTGGCAAGTCCTACCAATCTGGAAGGGATGGCTAGGTGGCACCATAATGCATAGAGTGCCTGGCCTGGAGTCAGAAACACTCATCTTCCTGAGTTCAAATCTGGCCTCAGATGCTTACTAGCTGTGTGACCTCAGGCAAGTCACTTAACCCTGTTTGTCTCAGTTTCCTCATCTGTAAAATGAGCTAGAGAAGGAAATGGCAAACCACTTCAGTATCTTTACAGGAAAACCCCAAATGGGGTCACAAAGAATTGGACACAGCTAAAAATGACTGAACAACAGTAATTACCAAGCTGAAAAGGCTTGGAGCACAGTCTTGGGGTACTCAGTCTGTCCAGAGAGGATTGAGTCCTCTCTCTACTAGGGCATGCATTTCTGTGGGGTATTTTTTATTGTTTTGTTTTGGTTTTGGCCACAACAGGTCATGAAACAACCTATTAACATATAATCATAACTGACACTCGTATAATGCTTACAATCTTGCAAAGTCCTTTATAGACACTAATGAATCAGGGTCCCAGAACAACCTTGAAAGGAAAGTACTACAGGTAATATAGGGCTCTAATAAGCTTTAAACCACCCTGACACTTTTGGAATACTCTATATTATCCCAGCTTTACATATTTATTTTTTATTTTTCTTTTTATTTTTTTACAGAAGGCAATTAGATGGTCTAGTGGATAGAGCAATGGACCTGGAGATAAGAAGATCTGAGATCAAAATTGGCTTCACACACATACCATATGTGTGTCTGTAAGAAAGTAAGTTCCTTAATCTGAATTTCTTCATCTGTTTAAAAAAAAATCAGGGCAATTAATAACACCTACTTCTCAGGGTTGTTGTGAGGATCAGACAAGATCATATATATTTGTAAAGTGCATTGCAAACCTTAAAGCTCAGTATAAATGCTAGTTGTTGTAGATGAAGAAACTCAGACTCAGAAGGATCAAATGTCTTGCTTAAGAAAACATAGCTAGAAGTTATGAGGCAGAATTCAGACCCAGATTTTTGGTCCCGTCCAACACACTCTCTACCATAGCAGGCTCTGCTATGGAGTAGAAGGAAGACCCATACAAATGACGTCATGGATGTTTTAAAGTATTGAAACATTATCGTTATTACCACAGAATTTTGGTAAAGGAGAAGCTAGGGAGACAACTTTATTTTTCAGATAAATAAAGTGGGGTTCAGAGAGGGGAACGAGTTTGCCCAGCTATATAGCTATACTATAACTACAACTATAAAGTCAGTACGCCTGACTTTCGTGTTCTGTCTGCATGATGATTACATGTACAAATTCTGTTAATCAGAAGAGAGGATGCACTGAGGGGGGACTTAAATAATATTTCAAAACAATAAATTAATCAGAGGATTGATTGGAGTATTGCTAGTCTGAAAACGAAGCTTTCAAAGGTATAGAAAGGATCCAGCAAAGAATGAATGGCCAGACTTAACCTTCAATTATAGGTATACAACTGATATTGATAGAAACAAAAAGATTTACAAAAGCAAATGGGCTATCCCAGAAGAATAGTCAACAAATCAAAGATTTTTATTCAGAAAGAGCCAGCACCTTTTAAAAATGAACTGGAAGGAATCTTAGTCAACTAGCAGTTATTAAGTGCCTACTATATACCATGTGGGGCAGCTGGGTGGCACACAGTAGATACAGTACTGGACCTGGAGGCAAGGACACTCATCTTTCTGAGTTCAAATCTGGCCTCAAACACTTACTAACTGTGTGACCCTGGGCAAGTCACTTAACCCTGTTTGCTTCAGTTTTCTCATCTGTAAAATGAGCTGGAGACAGAAATGGCAAACCATGAATATTTTTGCAAAGAAAACCCCAAATGGAGTCACAAAGAGTCAAACACAACTGAAAGACAACTGAAAATATACCATTTAAGGCAGCTGAGTGGCTCAGTGGGTAGAGCAGTAAGCCTGGAGTCAGGAAGACCTGAGTTCAAATATGACCTCAGACACTTGTTAGCTGGGTAACCCTGGGCAAGTCACTTAGCCTCTGTTTGCCTTAATCCACTGGAGATGGACATGGCAAGCCACTCCAATATCTTTAACAAGAAAGCCCCATGGACAGCATTGGAGTGCCATGTATGGTCCTTGAGGTCATGAAGAGTCAGACATGATTGAACAACAACATGTGCCACATATTGAGCTAAGCGCTGGGGATACAAAGAAAAGAAAACAACAGCAACAAACTAGACTCTGCTCTCAAGGACCTCGTAGTCTAACCTTAGAACATAGAACACAGAAAGTTAGAACAAGAAGGAATCTTAGAACCCAGTGTCAGAACACAGAAAGGAGCATGTTAGAACCTTAGAACACAGAATGTGTTCTGTTCTGGAAGGGACTTTAATCCATAAAGTATAAAAGTGTAGAGGGCTAGGCTCACATCGGCAACGTTGCCTACGGCCTGGGGAGTTAGTCTGGGGAGATCTGGTTTCCCTGCTCTTATGAGTGAGCAAGATCAGAAGCTATTCTAGGAAGCACCCTAGGAAACGAGCCAGAAATCATAAATAAAAAAGAAGTCGAACAGGTCTAGTGACCATATCAAATTTGATGTTCTGGAAGAACATCGTAAATAGAGTCTCTCAGGAGAAATAGTTATTTAAAAAGGGAAAGGAAAAATGCCTTTGTCCTAAGTGATGTGTTAGATTAAACACTGGATTTGGGACTAAAGGACCTGGGTTCAAATCTTGACTTTGCTACTTAATATGTGAGTGACTCTGGACTAATTCATATGACCTCTCTGGGCCTCGGTTTCCTCAGGTATAAAATGAAGGGTTGGACTTTCTATATCAGAGGTTCTTAACCTTAACCTTAGACCTTTTGGCAGTCTAGTAAAGCCTAGGGCATAATGCATAAAATTACCAAGGAAACCTATTTTATTGAAAACAGTTACCAAGATATCTCTCAAAACACATTTGAGGACCCCAGGTTAAGAATCCCTAGACTAATAATATCTAAGTTCTCTTTCCATTATAAAGCCTATGATCCTGAGAACTAACCGTGAGCAGTGGGGGTGGGGTGGGGAGGTGGGGAGAATAATCCAAGGAAACTTTAGCAAAACCTGAAGGTTTGCAGAGACATCCCTAAAAAAAATCCCTAAGAAAGGTGGGAGGTGTGAATACCTTACTTGCAAATGAAGAGGCCACAAAGACAAGGACTATTCCTCTAATGCATAGACTACATTCACACCTTTGTCCCTAGCTACTCTCAACATAAGATCCACCAAGAAGTATGGAAGGTGAAAAATGACTAAACTGAACCTAATCATCCCAAGGCAGCACCATATTGGCTTAAGGAGGGGAGGAAAATTTGAGTAAGAGATACTTAGATGAAATGCTAAGGATTGTTTTTCTAGCTGAAAGAGCTGGGTAATTCTAGCTAAAGAGAGCACAGTACTGCTGGTCTGAGTCCCTGGCTGAAGGTGGAAAAAGGAATTGCAACTACCCATGGAAGAGCAAACCCAGGAAATCAGCAGATCAGTCTATCCAGCAGAGACACCCTGCCCAGCTGAGAAGCCTGTATAGCCACCTACGGTATTGTTTGGCCCCGCCTATTGGCAGCAAAGCCCAGTGAGAAGCTAGCATTGTACCTGGACACGTGGTCACTCTTCCATCCTCCTGGACTCTGCATGTGTTTATAAGAGACTAATGGTTTGTAACTATTGTTCTTGCTAAGCCATTTAAATTAATAACTCCTTAAAGAGCTAAGTCTACTAGTTAAAGGGAAACATAGGGGCAGCTAAGTGGATAGAGAGCTTCAACTGGACCTCAAAAACTCATCTTTGTGAGTTCAGATCTGGCTTCAGACACTAACTATGTAACCCTGCGCAACTCACTTAACCCTGTTTGCCTCAGTTTCCTCATCTATAAAATGGACTGGAGAAGGAAATGGCAAACTACTCCAGTATTTTTTGCCAAGAAAACCCCAAATGGGGTCACAAAGAATCTGACATGACTGAAAAATGACTGAACAAAATAACAGTGAGGGCTCAAGAGCTAGCATTTAGGAAGCTAGATACCCACAGAGTTACTGCTAGAATTCTGGGGATAGTAACAGCACTCCTCTAGGAACCTAATCAGCCAGTGATTAAAAGAGCTGGGCAAGTGAGCCCAAGGGGGATATAGAGTTCTTAAGAAGACTGGAAATAAAGAACTTAGCATCCCAGAGGTAATAGGGAGTCATTTGAGGAGAGAGGTTATATGTTCAGACCTGTGCTTTACCTTCAACAACTGAGTAGAGGATGCATCCTAGTGTGGAAAAGACTTGAGGCAAGATCAATTAGAAGGCCATTGCAAAAGCCCAGGTAAGAGAGGATAAGTGTCTGAACCAGAACAATTACTGTGAAAGCAAAGAAAAAGGAACATATGTTAGAGATGTTGTAAAGGAAGAAATGACAAGATCTAGCAAATGATTGGATATGTGGGGGCAACAAAGAAAATGATCTCTCTCTCAGCCTTTATGACACTGCTCTTTCCTAGATCTTGTCCTATCTGTCCAACTACTCAGTTTTCTTTGTGAAATTATCATTCATTTGCTATCACCCAAGCATGTGTGTACCCCAAAGCCCTGTCTTGGGTCCCTACCTTTCTTTGATTACCTTACCAGCTCCCATGAATTCAATTATTATCTCTTTTCAGAGGACTCCCAAATCTTCTTATCCAGCCCTCATCTCTTTCCTGAACTCTGGGCTTACATTAACAATTGCCTACTTGACATCTCCATTTGGATGACCAAACCTTCCTCCTACCTTCCCTGTTTCTGCTGAGGGCACAGTCAGGCTTCCAGTAATGCAAGTGTGCAAGCTCAGAGTGGTTCTTCATTATTTCCTCTCCCTCATTCTCCATATCCAATTAGTTGCCAAGTACAATCAGTTCTACGTATGCAACATCTCTTGTATCTGTCTCCTCTAAACTCACACATGTACCACTCTCACCCACCTATACTATTGCAATTAATTTGTAATTGGTGATGGTCTCCCCACTTCCAACTTCTTCCCACCCTCTTCACTCCTCCTCAACACAGATTCCAAAGTAATCTTCCTAAAGCATGGGTCTAATAACACAAAATAGAAGATAGTTACATGCTAACTTGTGTGATTGTAAGTACTATAGGAGTTTGGAGGGTGTGGAGACTAGTAAAAAGCTAGAGAAGTCAGGGAAGGCTTCCTAGGAGAGGGGAAATTTGAATTGAATCTTTAAGGATGAAACAAGATTTGGGTAGGTAGAATACAGAGGGAAATATATTTGAGAAGACATGAGCAAAGGCAGAGAGGCAGAAATCCTAGAATTGTGGAACTGGGAGGAACCTCAGATGTCATCCAGTACAACTTCTCACTGAGTGCCTGAATCTCCTCTACAGAATTTCTGACAAGTGATCATCCATCCATCCTCCACTTGAAAATGTTGAGTGATAGAAAGCCCACTGTCTTCAAAGCTGCTCTACCACATTGCTAATAGCAGAATTGTTAGGAAAGTTTTCCTTACATGAACTGATGCTGAGTGAAGTGAGCAGAACCAGGAGAACGTTGTACATAGTAACAGCCACATTGTGTGAGGATCAACTTTGATAGATTTAGCTGTTCTCAGAAACACAATGCTCTAAGACAATTCCAAAAGACTCATGATGGAAAATGCTATCCACATCCAGGGAAAGAACTATGGAGTCTGAATGCAGATTGAGGCATGCTATTTTCTCTCTCTCTTTTTTTTTTCTTTCTAGTGTTTTTTCCCTTTAGTTCTGATTCTTCTTTCACAACCTGACTAATATGGAAGTATGTTTAATATGATTGTACATGTGTAGCCTACATTAGATTATCAGACTGCATGCTGTCTTGGGGAGGAAAGGGGAGGGGGGAAATTTTGGAGCTCAAAATCTTATAAAAGTGAATGTTGAAAACTAAAAATAAATATAAAAAAAGAAAAAGAAATGAAACTGAAATTTAAAAAGAAAAGTTTTCCTTTTGCTGAGGGTGTGTGTGTGTATTTGTATATATCCCCCAAATCTATCTTCTTAGAATTACCCTTATTTGCTCCTTTTATCCTCCAGGTCCATTATTCCATATAACAAACTGCCAAATATGTGAGGATTGTCAACATATCACCCCATAAGCCTTTTCTTCTCCAGACTTAATGTTCACAGTCACTTAAACTTAAAACAGGTACTTGAATCTGTTCAATCTATTCACTAGCCCATGAACCTTGAAATTTTAGCTTAAAACATAAAACAAAGTCAACTACTAAAGTCATTCAACCTTTCATATTTTTTCTATGTATAGTACTCAATGCAACTTCCAGAGTCATAAACAAGGAGACATATTAAGACTGGTTCTAAGGCATATATATGCATAGAAATGAAATCATCTTCCATTTGTATAACTTTGTAAAAGTTATACACCTCCGTTAAAATACTTCCCGAATGCTTCATTATTGCAAGAAGGTAAAAATGGTTTCTCAAAGGCTATGTCTACAAGAGCACAGTTCCTGACAAACTATAAAGTATCTGCCCAGGGAAGTACTCTTTGTGGTAGAGAATCAGCCTGGTTCCATACCATGTTGGTCCCACATGATGATGGGTTTGGGGCCATTTCAACTCATGAAGACCATCTCAAAATCATGAGGAAGTTGCGATCTCCATCAATAAAGATATGAAATCAAGGCTGTCTTGAAGTATTATAAAAAGAAGTATGACCATAAGAAGGTTTTCATGCATTATCTCTTTTACATGCATTTTCTTAGTGCTATAAGGTGATCTTGAACTATGGTATGCTAGAGCATAACACGTAATATGATAGAGATGGGGGAGACCTTATAGGAAATAAAGTGTGAGAACTGAAAAGAACCTTAAAATATAGAAAGTTAAATTCAGAAGATCTAATACCTAGAATTTTAGAGATAGAAAGGACCATAGAGCAGAATGTCAGAACATAGAATGTTAAGAGATCCTGTAGTCTAATTCTTTCATTTGACATATGAAGAAACTGAGAGCCAGGAGGAGAGTGACTCATCAGAGGTCACACAAATAGCCACGGGGTGGGAATGGGAGTCTAAAAATCAATCAGCAAGCACCATGAGGACCTAATGTGGGCTGACTACATTATCAATTGGGGACCAAGTTACTATTCATTTTCATATCAGATCTCAGTAAATGTTGAATTGATTAATTGATTGGCTTAAACAAGGATTGTTTCTAGAAGGTTATTGAATTGAATTGAATTGCAGTAGCTTTAAATAGTTTACCTTGGAATAATCATCCAGGAGAGGGCACTAAGTGCCAGGCAGGATGTGGCAAAAGAGTGGTAGAAGCCAGGAAGACAAACAGCATCCAGCATCCCTCCTACCCAACCCCCTCAGGATAAAAAATCCATTAGCTTCAAACAAGAAGCAAGCTAAGTGGGTTCAGACTACAAGATTGTGGCAAAAAGCCAACTCTAACAATCAATTCATCTAATGACACCATTGCCTAAATTTCATATTTCCAATACAAACCAACAAGCATTTATTAAACACCTTCTATGTGCAAGGCCGTGTACTATAGACCCTGAAGATACAAAGACAAAAAACAATATGTATCTCTATCTGCAGGGAGCTTACTTTCAATTGGAAGGTAGAAGGATACAACCTGAAAAGAGATAAGCATATGCATGATACATTTAAAATGGGTTATATGGATGATTTTTATTTTCATTTCACAGTAATTTCTGGATGACATATACCCCATCCACCCTAGAACTGAACTCTCCTTTATAAGAAAGAAAAACAGTTAAGCAAAAGCAACTAAAATACTGTGTCTGACAATGCATTCAACATGATGTCCCCATAATCTCTTGCTTCTCTGCCAAAAGAAGGGAAGTATGTTTCATCATCTCTTTTCTGGGACCAATATTGGTTTTTACACTTACTCGTAGTATGACTTCCTTTTAGTTAAAGGTGCTAATTTGAGGAGGGAAGGAACACTAGCAACTAGAAAGCAATGAACTGTAAGACAGGAGACCTGGGTTCTGTGAAACCAACCGGCTAACAAGATATGTGGGGAAAGTTACTTTAAGCAATAAACAACCAAGTGAATGAATTAATGAATATGTACATAAATAGATAAAGAAAGAAAACATTCATTTATTTTTTTTTTGTAAGCAGAACCAAGAGATCAATTTACACAGTAACCTCAGTCATGTAAAGGACAACAATATTGAAAATACATCAGAACTCTGAGCAACACAATGCCCAAACTTGACTTCGGAGGATCAAGGACAAAATCTACCTCCCTCCTCTAGGCAGAGAGGTGGTGGCCTAAAGGTGCCTAGTGAGACACACATCAGTCATGGCCAATACACTGGCTTATTTTGCTTAACTATACTTCTATGTCATAAGGGAGGATTTTATTGGGAGAAGGGGAGGTCATTGAAAAGTGACAGCAACGTGAAAAAGTCATCAATAAAGCATTTTTTAAAATGAAAGAGAGTCACTTAATCTTTTTGGATCTCAGCTTTTTCATCTGCAAATTGAGGAGATGTTAGACTTAGATGACTTCTGAGGTCCCTTCTAGCTCTGAATCGATGACCCTATGATCCTGTGATTCTTCCAAGTCAATAATTTCACCACTGGAAAATAAACCTAGTTTGAAAACAAAGAATGGTAATGTGGATATTCTAGAAGAGAAAGGGAATAGAGAGATGATAAAGAGCTGACCTGAAAAATACCCAGAGGCACACTGTTGGCCAGCTGAGTGAAAACCAAGAAGAAAAGGAGCTAAAAATACAACCGAAAAATAGAAAGAGGAAACATATGTGCAGATAGTACTGTCCTTTCTGTAGCAGTACCTTCTCCTTCCCTGTGTTCTCGACAGTGCTGCCCAGGGAGAAGTTTAAAGTGCCCCTAGGTTTTATCACAGTTAGGTGGTACAGTGGAAGGTGTGCTAAGCCTAGAGTGGTCAAGGGTCGTCTTCCTGAGTTCAAATCTGGCCTCAGGCACTTATTAGTTATGTGATCCTGGGCAAGTCACTTAACCCTGTTTGCTTTAGTTTCCTCATCTGTAAAATGATCTGGAGAAGGAAATGGTTAACCACTGCAGAATCTTTGCCAAGAAAACCCCAAATGAGGTCACAAAGAGTCAGACATGACTGAAAATGACTGAACAACAAAAAAAGCTTCTCACCACAGGTCCCTGGATTGACTGGGGTTTCTTTGTTTGTAGGTTGCATCAGGACAGGGATGAGATAATTCAGCTTTGAGGTCTTGCAATCTGTGGCTAGGTAATGTGGGAGGAACTGGGAAGCAATTTGTTCACCTCGAGCCTAACAGTGACCCCGGGGCCTCTTCCTATGACTCCTCCATCCCTAGGGGATGTGTTATACCCCATCACCAAGATCTCTGCATATCACCTCTCCATCTCCAGGGTTTCTGCCTCCAAGCACTCCACCCCACCCTTCTCTCATGCCTACTATGACCTCATTTTCCTCCCTTCATAGTCTATGATCCTTTTGTAACAGGAACCACATTCCATGAAGTGCAGAATACCCCCACTACTTTCAGCAGACCAGGTACTCTGGTTCAGTGTTGAAGGACTCTAGCATTATGGAATGTAAAAGAAATCATCTTATTGATCTTTTAGCCCTGTGATGGATGTGAGGTAAAGGCTGAATCAGTTTACAAAATAGAGATAACAGCTGATGCCTCCTCTTCCCTCCTGTCTTTGGAATATAAGGCAAATAGTTTTCTCTCTCTGAATTCTTCAAAAAGGGAAGGGAGGGAAAGCTCATCCTTTTCCACACGCTAGCAAAAATGGCAAACTGAAAATGAATGGCAACTAGAATACCTGTGATAGTTTAGCCAGGGGTGGGGAACCTGTGGCCTTGAGGCCACATGTGGCCCTCTAGGTCCTCAAGTGTGGCCCTTTGACCTAATCCAAACTTCACAGAACCAATCCCCTTAATGAAAGGATTTGTTCTGTAAAACTTGGACTCAGTCAAAAGGCCACATCCAAGGACTCAGAAGGCCACATGTGCCCTCAAGGCTGCATGTTCCCTACTCTTGATTTAGGCCATCCTGAGACTGGATCTCATAACCCTGGCTACCTTTCCAACTTTGTATTTTCTTCCCAGAGCATAAGTGACTAAAAAGTGATCCTGAGATGGATACATCACGTCTTGGAGGAAATCTTTTGAGTTTGAGAGGTTGGAGATCTAAAGTCCCTCACTTGGAGCTGACTGGCAGCAATGAGAGTTCCTGTATTGGAAAGGATCATTGCTAACTGAGAAAGGAGCTCAACTCTTAGCCTAGCTTTTAATCGAGAGGAAATTGTTTGAACAGTGCAGAACCAAAGTGAAATGCAAAATGAATATTCAATAATTCTGTAAACTACATTATGTCTTGATGCTTTAAGCATCAACCTCCCAGGAGAGTATAACCGTAATTAAGTGATTGTTGCTGCCTCTTGACACTTTTCTATCACTGCATATTTGTGAATCTTTTGTTTTTAGCATTTCCTTTGTTTGGAGGAATTAATAACAGTCCTATACCTAATCTAGAGTATATATTGAGTACCGTTCTACTACCTGATGTGGGAAGGCCCTGGGCATGAGCCAAATCTATGCTTTAAGTAATTTCCCCCCAGAGCTCTAAGGTAGAGGGTGCAAAGAATCAAAAAGTATAAGAAAAAGAGCCTAACACCTCTTATTAGAGGCTAGCCCCTTTGGGACTGAACTTTGCTGATATGTTCATAGGTCCAGAGCAGTGGCGTCCCTTAGTGGAATGGGAGAGGGAACAGCACTGCAGCCTTGGACCTAGAAGAGGTCACTATTGTTACACTATAATCCTATGATCTATATGTTGTCCTCAACTCTTGAATACCTTGCCCTATTATCATTCTTTCTCAAACTCCAATCTTGGAGTTTTTCTACCCCAATCCTTCCCCTCCCCCCCCCACATGCCCTGTTTGTCTTCTCTCCAATTCAAGTGCTACTGAGCACCTCTGGAGGAAGTCACACAATTGTGATAACTGGGTTCATCGAAGATTTGTTATGTAATCTCAATGAAACAGGACAACAGTATATACATTAACAATAACATTGTAAAGATAAACAATTTTGAAAGACTTCAGATCTTTGATCAGTGACCAACCATGATTCCAAAGGACCCATGATGATGCATGCTACCCACTTCTCCTGACAGGATGGTGATAGACTCAAGATACAGAATGAGATATACATTTTTGGACAAACATAGGAGTTTTGTTGGTTTTGTTTGTTTTTTTTTTTTGCTTGACCATACGTATTTGTTAAAAATATTTTATTTTATTTTTCCAGTTTGGGGGAGGAGGCAGGAAGAAGAGAAAATAAATGATTATTAATTGAAAATTGTTCACTCTACTCTCCATACAACTGCCAAATTAATTTCCTTGAAACATAAATCTGACCATGTCACTCCCCTGCTCAAGAAACTTTAGTGGCTCCCTATTGCCTCTAGCGCAAAAAAACAAATTCCCCTGTTTGTTGGACATTTAAAGCCCTTCAAAATCTGATGCCAGCCTATCATTCCAGGATTATTACATATTACTACCCTTCACACTGTCTACATTCCTGCCTAACCAGCCTCCTTGTTGTTTCCCAAGTTTGACATTCCATATTTTACCTCTAAGTCTATGCACAGACTGTCTGTCATGCCTGAAATGCACCTCCTTCTTTCCCTCTGCCTCTTACAATCCCTAGTTTCTCAGCCCAAGTATAATTTTCTATGGGAAGCCTTTCCCAATCCCCATAAGTGTTAGTGGTCACTCCTCAAATTATCATATATGTGTATGTATTTACATATTAAACCCTCCCTCTTTTCAAATGTTAGCTCCTTGAGGGGAAGAATTATTTTCCTTTTTGTCTTTTTATTGCACAGTGCTTTGAACACAGTTGGTCTTCAATAAATGCTTACTGGATTGGGTTGCTTCTAGTCCCTCTATTCCCAAGGTACTTGTCTGTGGCTTCCCTTTCACCATCTTCTCCCTCCCTTCCCAATGTCTCTGTTTGTGCTTTACCCATTTCAAGCCTCTTCCTATGCTACCTACCAGACCCAGGGTCCCTTGTTTTAGCATTTGCATCCCTCACATCTCTGCCTATACCTTCTCTTGTCCCAAGTTCCCTGCACATGATCTATGTCTATCCAGGGATATGTTTGTAAATGTTTTTAACAACTGGCTCTTCAAAAAAAAAATTGCACAGAACGTGTGTTTAAGTCTAATGTGCATATTACCATTCTCTCCATCATTCTCTTAAGTCTGGGCAATCAACGAAACAAATAAATCAAGCCCTGATTTGCAGCATTTCCTTATTTCTGACATGTAAATCCTCACACTGAAGGTTTAACAATTGACTCTAGCGAGCTGCATGCTCCTACCTCTTGCCCTGGGGATTCTGTCTGTCCTCCATCCATCCCCAAGGTCTATCTATAAGCCCTAAATCCTCAGGGTCTTTGCCTGTGCCTCCTCCATCCCCAAGCTTTCTGCCTATGTTACCCCCAACCCCAATGTCCCTACCTTTGATTGCTCACTCTATGGGCCTCTATCTGTAGCTATCACACAAATACCCCTCCCCAAGAGTTACCCCAGTCTTTCATCCTTGAAGGTTGCAGGTCCTAGCCCTTAAACCCGCCCCCCGACAATTTTGAATGTAAAATGCCTAAGAAACCCTCAGATCTCTCTGCAGTGCCATCAGGCCCAGCTCTGAGACAACCCAGCTCCAGCCCACACGGCCACCTGTTTGCTACCACCAAAAATAAACGGGGCTGGGAAGCTTATGGGGGTGGGTAGGGGGTGGGAATGGGGATGTTTCTGCAAAGCATACTGTTTGCTCCCACAAAGGCAGGATTTTTTCTGGGCAGCATGTGAAATGTGGCACAATAGGGAGGTCTTTGGACTTGGGAGTCAAAAGATACAGATTCAAATCCTACTTGTGTTATTTACTACTCATGTAATCCTGGGACAATAATGAGAGCTGACATTTTTATAGCACTTCAAGCCTTGCAAAATGTTTTACATAAATTATCTCCTTTGATCTCACAACCATCCTGTGAAGCACAAATTAAAGGTATTATTATCCTGCTGCCAACACCCAGTGCCTGCCTGCCTCCACTTCCTCTCCTAAACCTCCTACAATCTGGCTTTCAACCTCATCACTGAACTGAAACTGCTCTCTCTAAAGTTATCCGATCATCAACCCGTTGCCAAAACCTTTGTTTTTTCCTCATCCTTCTTAACCTCTGTACAGCATTAAGCACTGCTGATCACCTTCTCCTTCTGTACACTCTCTCCTCTCTTGAGTTTTCCTGTAAGGATTGGGATGAAACCATCTGACCCCATTTTAGCTGTGATACCCTAAGTAGATGGCACAGTGGATGGAACACTGGACTTTAGGTCAGGAAGAACTGGGTTAAAATCTGGCATCAGACACTTACTGTGTCTGATATGTGTGACCCTGGGAAAACTTAACCCTATTTGCCTCAGTTTCCTCATATGTAAAATGAACCAGAGTAGGAAATGGCAAACCACTGTAGTATCTTTGCCAAGAAAACCCCAAAGGGGGTCATGGAGAGTTGGACACAACCCAAACAACTTGACAACAACAACTCTAACTAGCTGAGAACATACCTCGATCCATCAATTAATCACTCATAGGCCTTTGGTACTCCTCAAGAATCCTGTTACAATGTGCAGAGGAAGCTTGGCTATACTACAAGGATTGTCTATAAATTATCAAGTGAGTTGAGAAGGAATTGAATTTCAGACCCTGGAGCAAGCATGGCTTTCTAGCGCATTCCTGAGGGGCACTACCTGGGAGAGAGGAGACTTGGCTTTGTCCTTGACCAGGTCTCCTTCTGCCCCTATTGCTGGAGGCTGATCTTGAGAGCTCTGAAGGGTCCTGAGGATTTTGGAGTTCCCATATTCCTACTGGTGCTAGCATCCTTCCCTGTTCTCACCTCACCCTACTGAAGACAGCAGTGTCAGCATCAGGTGCTCGGGAAAGTTGGGATTTATGACTGCAGGTAGCACAACAAAAAAACTACATCACGAGTACCTCACAAATGGTAGGAAAGGATGTTTAGCACCTGGGAGCTGTGAGTTACCCCTTGGCCATGTGTGCTCTCTACACCTGAGTACACTATTCCTTGAACCCTATGTGCATGTAGGGGGAAGCCCATCATAGACATTGGGGAATGTTTCATATTAGATGTCCTCATTATACTAGTTTAGTTAATACTTAAAAAAACCATATAAAGATGGCTGACAATATTGATTCTCAACTGATAATCTGGGAGGGAAGCACACCGATGGGGGCTTAAGACAATGGCATTAGAGAATGATCACTTCCTCCTCATGAGGACCCTAGGCCCCTGATTGGGCAATGGAGCTAGCCAAGCTCTGAGGAACCAGCTTGTGAATGGGAGTAGAGCTTGGGATAAGGCTCCTAGAAGCTTACATGGGCTACATTCATGACATTACCTTCTCAATCTACCCAAAAGAGAACTCATTATCTTTCTCCCCAAAAACACTCCTCTTCCAAACTTCCCTATTTCTGTTGATGGCACTGCCTTCCTTCCAATCATTCAGACTGACAACCTTGGGGTCATCTTTAATTCTTTGTTCTCACTCACCTCATCTATCCAACATATTCCAAGTCTTGTAATTTCTAACTCTACCACATCTCTCACACCCATCCCCTTCTTTCCATTCACATAGTCACCGCCTTAGTCTAGGACTTCAGCATCTCTTGCCTGCACTATTGCAATAGCCTAATTGGTCTCCCTACCTCAAGCCTATCCCGACTCCAATCCATCCTTCATAGAGCTACCAAGTTGATTTCCCCATGTCTGACCACCACTCCTTTACTCACTAAACTTCGTGACTCCCTATTACCTATAGGAATTAGTTTAAACTCTTCTGTTTGACATTTAAAACCCTTCACAGTCTGGCACCAAACTACCTTTCTGACCTTATTATATGTTATTCCCCTTTCCCCACTGTATGATCCTGTCAAACTGGCCTTCCTACTGTTCCTCACTTCCTGCCTCCTTTCCTTTTGCACTGGATGTCGCTTATGTTTGGAATGGATTCCCTCCTCAACTCTGCCTATTGGAATCACTCATTTCTTTCATCTTTTACATGAAGTCCTTCCTGATTCCCCTGGCTATTAGTACTCTCCCCACCAGGTGGCGCAATGGATAGAGTGCTGGCCTGGGGGCACCGAAGATCTGAGTTAAAATCCAGCCTCAGACACTAGCTAGGTGACCCTAAGTCACTTAATCTTTGTCTGACTTAGTTTCTTTACCTGTAAAATGGGGATCATAATAGCACCTACCTCCCAGGGGTGTTATGAGAATAAAATGAGATAATATTTGTAAAGTACTTAGCACAGTGCCTGGCACAGAGTAGGTGCTATATAAATGGTATAAAAAGGAAAGAAATAATATTGATAAAGGGCTTAACACAGTACCTGGACATAGTAGGCACTTAATAAATGCTTCCTTCCTTTTTTTTTTTTTTAACAAGGCAGTCAGTGTTAAGTGACTTGCCCAGGGTTGCACAGCTAGTAAGTGTCAAGTGTCTGAGGCTGGATTTGAACTCAGGACCTCCTGACTCCAGGTGCTCTATTCACTGCACCACCTAACTGCCCTCCTTTCTTCCTTTTACCAAAATAACTTGTGTCTATTTTATTTATATTTATTATGTTCATACTGTTTCCCTCAGTGGAATGTAAGCTCCATGAGGCCAGGGACTGTTCCATTTTTATCTTTGTATCACTAGCACTTAGCACAGTGCCCACCACATAGTGGGTGTTTCATAAATGCTTGTTGATTGATTGATTCCCATTTTACAGATGAGGATACTGAGTGTAAATGATACCCATGATTATAGTTAATTAGGGATGGAGGCACGATTTAAACCCATGCCTTTTATACTCCAAGTCCAATACTCTTTCTACCTACCCTTCCAATTTCTTCTTCGGTAAAATGAAGGGATTGGAGTAAATGAACTAGTTCTGGATGGTTGTCAGAGGACCTCAGTAGTCTGGAATTTACACAAAAAGTTTTTGTGACTTTGGGCAAGTCACTTAAACTCTCCTGGCCTCACTTTCCTAATTTGTGAAATGAGGGGGCTATAACTAAAGGGCCTCTCAAGTTCCTTCTACATTTCTGACCCTATGATCTCTGACACCCTCCGAGCTCTGCAATCCTATGATTTGAAGTCCATTCCAGCTCTGACATTCTATGTTCTAAGTTCCCTCCCAGCTTTGACATTTTTCGATTTAATTATTTGCCTGGCTGGTGTCACACATGGAACGATTATCTTATTCTTTGAAGGGTCAGTGGTTTGGAGGAATTTTTGAGGAAGGGAGACACAAAGAAACTCAGCTGGGAGAGTCTGGGTGTTCTATGAAAAAGTGGCCAGTCTTGCAGCTCTACTCAGGAAAGAGAGAAATAAACATAAATCCCAAACCTCACTTGTCCCTTCTTATCGCTCTGCTCTCCCCTCCCTAATGTTATCCTCTATTGCATACTTTAAAAAAAATACGAATTCTTTCCTTGAAACAACCGCAGAAGGCTAGTATTATTACCTTACTTTATAGAGGAGGATACGGAGAGAGGACTTGCTCAAGGTCACACAGTTAGGAAATGACAAGCCCAGGTCCTCTGACTCAAAATCAAGGGCTCTTTCCCACTGAAACAATAATGACACACTTGTGCATAGCACTTCATCATTGAGAAAATGTTTTATAATCATTTATTTGATCTTCATAATATTCCAATGACATAGACAAGACAACTATTTTCATTTTATAGAAGAAGAAACTGAGACTCAGAGGATTATGGGATTGAAAGCTGGAAAGGACTTACAAGAGATCATTTAGTCCAATCCATTCCTTTAACAGATGAGAAAACTGAGGTCCAGAAAGGGGAAGCCACTTGGCTAAGATTACTCAAGTAAACATTGTAAGGAATGCAGATCCAAGCTGCAACTGTCCTTCTTAGATCTTCTTTGCCATACACTGATAAGGGCTTTGTTCCTCATTGAACATACCAGGTAGAAACATCCACCACATTTGAGGCCAACTGATTAAGGCATAAAGCTGAACCATATCTTTTTAAGTGGCCTTAAAAAGAAAGAGCAGACACAAGCAGATGGAGAGAACCAGGATAATGAGGGATGTAGATAGCAGAGGAGATGCACACAGAGACTGGGACTCGGTTTGCTGGAGAGAAAGTCTACATATCTTTGAGGCACCTCCAGGGAGACACTTGGCCAGAGAAAATGAGGAAACCACATGGTCCCAGAGACGGCAGTGGCCAAAGGCAGCAGAACAACAACGAGGAGTTCCTGAGCCAAGTCAGCTTCTATAAAAACTCAAGGTGACAGTAATGGAGTGCTAATGGTGGAACGGTAAACAAATATCCTAGACAATCAGAAGAATTCTAGGACCAAAGGTGACAGTAATGGAGTACTAATGGTGGAACGGTAAACAAATTTCCTAGACAATCAGAAGAATTCCAGGACCAAAGGTGACAGTAATGGAGTACTAATGGTGGAATGGTGAACAAATTTCCTAGACAATCAGAAGAATTCCAGGACCAAAGGTGACAGTAATGGAGTACTAATGGTGGAATGGTGAACAAATTTCCTAGACAATCAGAAGAATTCCAGGACCAAATATCCTGAACATTGATGGCAAATTTCTGAATGACACTGAGTTCCTGAACCAAGCAGGAGTTGGATCTAAGTAGCACCAACGTATAGAGGCACAATGGAGGATTAAACCTCAATCTTACTCTACATTTGTACTATGAGTTAGGTAAGAAGCCCTTCAAAATGGAACCTGATCTGTGTAAAACCCCAGCTCTAGTTTTAGCTATAAGTATCAGGTCTGGGATTGAAATCTAGGTCTTCTGGCAACAAATGGAGTGACTCTTTCTCTCCATTATATCATATATCTTTCCAAGACTTGATATCTTCATATTACCTATGAAGAAGCTGAGGACCAGAGAAATTGAGTGACTTATCTAAGTGACAGTCAGGATTTGAACCCATATCTTCTGAGATAAAGTCTAGTACTTGCTATCCTACACCATGGTGAAATGACTTATCTAAGTTTCACAGGGGTAGGAAGGGGCAGAACCTGGCCTGAACCCAAGTTTCCTAATAACAAGTCCCACGTTTTCCCTACTATATCAAACTTGAGAAAAAACACAGCGTCGTTGTCATTCCTGTTTTCCAAACAGTGTGCCTGGCCTCTTCTCTGGAGCCTCTACAGATAAACTATCTGTATTCTTGAAAGCCATCCAAGGTCATGGGAAAACATCTTCTCTCTAGTCTATCCGGTGAGGGGAGGTGGCTGTTTCTCCCTTCCACAAAACAAAACAACCCAAGTGGGACCCCCTATGTCAGACCTGCACAACTTGGCAGTAGGTAGGGGCCAAAATTAAAGCAGGCTAAACTTCTTCCAGCTACAGACAGGTTAGGCTAGAGACAGACTGACCTTGGTTGGTTGCATGGGTCACATGACAAACAGGAGAGAAACAAACAGGGTTGCACAGTGTCAACCCTACATTTTTCAAAGGCCACCCGAAACCCTTTGGTGGACCACAAGTGAACCATATGTTGTGCAGGCCTGCTCTATGTAGCGTGAGGGATATGGACAGCAGTTTGAGGCATCTACTTCTGTTTCCATTTCTCAAGGAGAGTCCAAGTGGAACTTATACAAACTGTGGGCCTCACAAAGCCGACTTGTCATCACAATCCTAGCTTTCTCGTTATGGAAATTAAAGCGAGGAGGGAAGATTAAAGAGCCTTCAAATATAGACTGTCAGAGTTGAAAGGATCTTTAGAATATAGAAAAGAGCTGGAAGTGACATTAGAACAAAGAATGCTAGATACAGAATGTCAGAATTGAAAGAAACTTTAGAACATGGAATGTTAGGGGTTGGAAGAACTTAGAATTTGAAAGCTTGGAAGGCAACCTAGAAAATCATGTTAGAAATAAAAGGCCACCTCTTAGACCTACCTGGAAGGGACCTCAGATGCCATTTAGCCCAACTACCTCCTTTTACAGATGAGGAAACTGAGGCCCAAGAGTGTTAAATGAGTGTGAAATCACACAGAGAGTTAAAGGTGGGGTTCAAATGCTGGTCCTCTAACTCCAGAGTCATGCCTCATTACATTGTACTACATTGATAAGCCATCTGTCCTCCTTTAGCCCTTTGTTTCTGGAAGGGCAGTTTCTGGAAGAATGCCCTCATCAGTGGTTTTATTGGAAAAGCAGGACAGAACTGTCTAGCTCTGGGAGAGAGGGCACAAAAAGGCTTTGCAATTTGGAAGACCCACAACCACAATGCATGGTAGCGTGCCATAATCTCTCATGTCCCCTCAGTAGTTGGCTAGGTCCATCCACCAAGGAAGCCAAGCTAGAGAGGTAAGCACCTGGGGACTCAGGAAAAGCCTACTAGGACTAGGCCCTGATACCCTCAAGGGTAGTCTTGTCTTGTCTGTGGCCTTGTCCTCTCTAGAAGGAAAGAACACTGGGCTGAAAATAAGAGAAGGGGAGTAGGATTCTTTTACTGAATCTTTGAGTCCTCAGCGTTTGGCCAAAGTAACAGGAGTAAGGACAACTAGGATGCTGGAGCTTCATCAGCTGAAAGATCTAGGAATATTTGTCCTGTGGAATATAAGACTTAGGAAGGTATATGACAGTTTTCTCAATGTTTGAAGGACTTTCAGGAGTGAGGGAATTAGACTAATTCTGCTCAGCCCCAGAGGGCAGAATTCAGAGCAATAGAAGGAGGGGGCCAGCAAATTTTGCTTCGATACAAGAAGGACAATCCTAACAAACAAAGCAGGAATAGACAGCTTTGTAAAATAGTGAGCTTCCCATCACTGGAGGTAGTATATTTTATTTATTTTGTTAAATATTTCCCAATAACACAAAAATTTAATATTCATTTAAACATTTTTGAGTTCCAAATTATCTTCTTCTCTTCTCTTCCATCCCTTGAGAAGGCAAGCACTATGATATCTGTTAGACGTGTGAAATCACATAAACACATCACTAGAGAGATTCAAGAAAAGGCTGAGTGCCTACCTGTCAGAAAGTCGTGGGTGGGGAGATTCCTGCTGAAGAAAAGGGTTGCTATAAAAGTCCTTGGAAGCCCCTTCCAGCTCTGAGATTCTATGAACCTATACCTATATAGATGAAACTTTGCATCTCAAAATAGTAACAGGAAAGAAAGATTTCTAACAATTTATTTCAAACAATTCGATCTATCCCAAAGCAAAATTGGCTTCCTTGGGAGATTGTGAATTCTCTGTGTCTTGATGTAATCTGGGAGAAGTCAGGGATGTTGAGGCTAAGGTGGTAAAATGCACAGAGCACTGGACCCAAAGTTAGGAAGACCTGAGTTCAAATCTAATCTCAGACATTTAGTAGCTGTGTGACCCTCGGCAAGTCATAAAAACTCTTGTCAGACTCATTTTCTTCACCTGTAAAATGCTAACAATAATAGTGCTATTGTGAGGACAAATCATGATAATACCTGTCATGTACTTTGCAAATTTCAAGGTACTATATAAATGCTAGCTTCTGTGATTATGTCGTAGAGGATAGTTCTGTACAGGTTGAGATTCTTTCTAACTTTGAGATTCTAGGATTCCATGATTAGTCCTGGACTTATCTTGGAGAGGTGGAGTTGGCAGGTTAGACAGTTCAGGGCCATTGGGATCATAGGATCATAGGATTTAGAGCCAAAAAATTAGCTAGTTAACTCCCCTCCCACCCATCCCATTTTACAGAGGAGAGAAGTGAGGTCCAGAGAGAAGTGACTTATCCAAGGATACACAGTAAGGAAGTAGCAGAACCAGAATTCTAACCCAGTCCTCTGACTGAATCCAGAGTTCTTAAGCACTGGGTAGGGGCAGCCACAGAGTGATCAAGTGTTCAGCAGGGCTTAGGTTTCCAAGCCCAGGGCCTGGACCAGACAGGTTTGATGTCTGCTGGGAGCTATCTAACCAACTGGTCCCTCCCCACCCTGGCCTGATAGTGCAAAGGATGTAACCATGCATGGTTTTGAGTAAATGGTTTCTCTCCCTCTCCCTCACTCTCTTTCTTTTTAATCATGGGGATCCTGAATAATTTACCCATGTGGTCAGCAGCTGACCACTGCATTCCAACCATGGGGGAAATCAATGGGATCAGTGAGGCCTGCCCAAGCCCCTGGGAGGCCACAAAGGTGAAGGGAGTAGGCAAGGATTACCCCTTGTCTGACCCATTGTACAGTTTAGGCATCTGGACTCATGTGGGATGGGTCCTTACCCCACCTGTTCACCTGCCCCTCCCTCCCCCCAGGCAAACAACCCAAGACAAAGTGTCAGAGGACTCAATGATGTCTTTTCAATTGATTCTCTGTGGTAGGGACTCACAGCACAAGATCCCTTCCATCTTCCCCAAACTCCAATTCACCACCCCTTGGAATTCCTGGGCACCAACCCCATTAAACCTAACACTAAAATACTCTGCACCTTGTGAAGTATCAGGTCTTCTCCCTCCCTTCTATCCTTCCTACTTTCCCTTCCTTTTTTCTTCCTTTCCCTCCCTCCCTTCCTCTCTCTCTCTTTCTCTTCCTTCCTTCCTTCTTTCTTTCCTTCCTTCCTTCCTTCCTTCCTTCCTTCCTTCCTTCCTTCCTTCCTTCCTTCCTTCCTTCCTTCCTTCCTTCCTTCCTTTCTTTCCTCCCTGCCTCCTTTCCTTTTTTCTTTCCTTCCCTTCACTTCCCTTCCTCCTTCCCAGAACCATAGAATCTTGAGTTGTAAAGTTGAGTTTTTCTTATAGGAAACTTTTGTAAGAAGCCCTCCAAGATTGAACCCAGTCTATAAACCCAAAACTTTGGCCCGTGGCCATAATTATCAGAAGTGGTATTCAACCTATGTCTTTGGACTCCAAACCCAGTGGCTTTCTATATTGCACTTTACAGGGTCCCAAGTCTTATTATCACCATATTACATATGAGGAAACTGAGGCTAAAATCTGCTTCTCTTCAACTTCTACCCATTGATTCTAGTACAGAGTTACAGAATGAATTTCAAGATTACTAGATGATCTCATAGGTTCTCTAGTACGAGTGAGACCTGATTAGGAATCCCTCATGTAATATCATTGACACAAGGTCATTTGGTCTCTACTTGAATAACTCCAGTGACAGGGAACTCGCCACTCACAGAGGTAGAGGTAATCCTCCCACTTTTAATTTAGTTTCTCTAGAGAAGTGAAAACTTTAAAGTGTATATAAATAAGTGTTATTATTATTATTATCATTACATTTGTATACAAAGCACTTTATACCCATGATCTCATTTGGTCCTAATAACAGCCCTCTGAGGTAGTAGCAGAAATGTGGTTATCTCTATTTGACAGGTGATGCAATTGAGGCTGAAAGAGAAAAAGCAATAATAGTAACTATGAGTATAGCAATTCATTAATAACTCATTGTAATTATCCTTATTTGGCAAATTGGAAAACTGTGATCCTGAGGATGAGAAGTGATTTACCCACAGTCACTTCCCAAAGGAACAAGGCATAGGGTTCAAACTCCTGTAGCCCAGGCCCTCTCCTTCCAAGCCCAGGGCTTTTTTCGCTCCTCACTTCCTTTCTCCCCCTTTAAGAGGAGAAGGAAATTACTTTGAGGTAGGTATGATCAAGGAAGGTTTTCTGGTGGCTCTTGGGTCAAAGCTTTTTTCTTTGCCACGGCACAAGAGATCCCATTCTGGAAATCCCCCTTTCTCCAGCATTGGTCCGTCAGGCATCCCTACTGTCTCACATAGATTCAGTTGTTCCGTGTCCATGGCTCCTTCCTTACCGCTTACGAACATACCCATATCTCTCCCATCCTCAAAAAACCCTCATTTATCTGCCCATTCCCACTAACTATTGTCACATATCTCTGCTCCCTTTTGTGACTAAACTCCTTGAGAAGGCTGTCTACATTAGGTACCTGTACATCCTTTCCTCTCACTCTTTTCCTAACTAACCCCTTACAGTCTGGCTTCCAACCTCACCATTCAATGGAAACTCCTCTCCCCAAAGTTACCAAACATATTTTCATTGCAAAGTCTAAGGGTCTCTTCTCAATCCTCATTTTTCTTGACCTCTCTGCAGCCTTTGACACTGAGTCACCTTTTCCTTGATACTTTCTTCTTCCTAGCTTTTTGTGACACTGCTGTCTCTTGCTTCTCTTCCACTTTTTTTGACTTCTCCATCTCCTTTGGTGGATCTTCATCCAGGTCACACCTGCTAACAATAGGAGTCCCCTAAGGCATTCTCCTGGGCCCTCTTCTCTTCTCCCTCCCTACTATTTCACTTGGTGATCTCATCAGCTCCCATGGTTTCAGTGATCATTTCTATGCAAATGATTCTCAGATCTGTTTGTCCAGCCCTATCCTTTCTCCTGACCTTTGGTCTCCAATCTCCAACTACATTTTGGACTAGATGTCCTATAGACATCTTAAACTCAGCATGTCCAAAAATGAACTCATATATCTTATGCCAAAACTCTCCCCTCTTCCTAACTTCCCTATTACTGTTGAGAGCACCACCATTTTTCTAGTCCACAGGCTTGCAACCTAGGTGTCATTCTTGACTCTCCACTGTCTCTCATCCCCCATATCCAATCTTTTGCTAAGTCCCGTAGATTTTACCTTTGTAACATCTCTCATATACACTCCCTTCTCTTCACTCTCATCGCCACCACCCTGGTTCAGTCCTTCATCTCCTTATGCCTGGAATATTGCAATAGCCTGGTGGTTGGTCTCTCTGACTCAAGTCTTTCCTCCTGCCAATCCATCTCCAGTTAGCTGTCAAATTAATCTTCCTAAAATGTGTGGTTGTTGTTGCATCACGTCTGACTCTTTGTGACCCTGTGGGCCGTATTGTCCATGGGATTTTCTTGGTAAGGATACTGAAGCAGTTTGCCATTTCCTTCTCCAATGGATTAAGGCAAACAGATGTTGTGACTTGCCCAGGGTCACACAGCTAGCCAGTGTCTGAGACCAGATTTGAACTCAGGTCTTTCTGACTCCAGGTCTAGTGCTCTATCCTCTGAGCCATCAAGCAGCCTTCTTCCTAAAATGTAGATCTGACTATATCACCTCCCTATTCAATAACTGCTCCTTATTGCCTCCAGGATCAAATATAAAATTCACTGTTTGGCTTTCAAAGCCCTTTAGAACCTGGCCTCTTCTACCTCTCCAGTCCTCTCATACCTTACCGTGCATCCCAACGACTTAGGCCTCTTTGATGTTCCCGGCTCAACACACTCAGTCTGCCAGCTGCAAGCATTTTCACTAGCTGTCCCCTGGCCTGGAACAATCTCTACTTCCTGCATAACCTGGCTGCCTTTCAGCCTCATCTAAAGTCTCACCTGTAAGAAGTCTTTCCTAGTCTTCAGTGTTTTCCCTCTGAGACTACCTCCACTTTATTGTATATATGTCTATACACACACATATGTATATATATGCATAAACACATAGAGATAGATAGATAGTTTGTACCTAGTCATTTGTATGTTGTCTATCCTATTAGACAGACTGTGACATCCTCGAGACCAGGTCCTATTTGTTTTTTGCCTTTCTTTGTATCTCCAGTGCTTAGCACAATGCCTGGCACATAGTAGGTGCTTCATAAACGCGACTTGACTGACTATGTACATGTACACACACCCACATAGACCAGCACATACTCACGCTTTCATGCTTTCCAGGTTACTAGAGAAATAAGTCCTGCTCAGGTTATGCTACTCCCTTCCTAGCCTTGTCTTTTGTTACTCCCCTCCAAGCACTCAGAGTCATGGCCGACTCTTAGGGCTCCATTTGGGGTTTTCTCAGTAAGGACACTGGAGTGATTTGCCATTTCCTTCTGCAACTCATTTTATGGATGAGGAACTGAGGCCCTGGGGTTATACAGCTAATAAGTGCCTGAGGCCAGATTTGAATTCGGATGAGTCTTCCTAACTCCAGGTCTGGCACTTTGCACTATGGTGCCACCTAGCTACCCATAAACACTCAAATAAACACTCTTGCCAAACTGGAGAGCTCTCTCTGCCTGAGAAAATACACTGTACTCTGTCACCTTTATACCTTTTTTCTCTGTCGTTCCCTATGCCCAGAATGCCCTCCCTTCCTCTGTCCACTTGTTGAATTCCTATTCATTCTTTCCCCCCCCCTTTCTTGGTGAGGTTAAGTGACTTGCCCAGGGTTACACACCTACTAAGTGTCAAGTGTCTGAGGCCGGATTTGAACTCAGGTCCTCCTGACTCCAAGGCCAGAGCTTTATCCACTGCACCACCTAGCTTCCCCTTTCCTATCTATTCTTAATAACAACAGTTCCCATTTTTGTAGTATTTTAAGGTTTACAAAGCACAATTCTTTTATTTAGTACAAATAGTATTATACCCATTTTACAGGTGAGGAAATAGAGGTTCAGAAACATTAAATCATTTGCTCAAGGTCACATTGGTGTAAGGTAGGAGAACAGGGAATCAAAGTGAGTCCCTCTGACTCCAAACCCAGTTCTCTTTCCACTGAGGCTGCCTCTCCTTAAGGTACATCACAAACACCATGCTGTCCTCTAGAAACCTTTACCCGATTTCCTCCAATCTGTAAAGACTCATCCCCTCGGGCCTCAGATAGCATTTTAGTTATTTCTCTAATGCATTTAGGAAGTAAATTTGTATATTGTCTTTAATCTTCCTCTGCTGGACCATGAGCTATTTTGTAACCCTTCCAGGCTCAGCAGAGAGCTCTACACACAGTAGGTGCTCAATAACTGTTCGTTGAACAAATGAAAATACTGTTCATTCCTGATGATGAATCATTTCTTAAGACTTAGCTTTCATTTTCATGTTGCAATAATCCCTGACCATACTTAGGAGATCATAAGATCACAGAGGGCTTTATGAGTAGGGAAGGAATTCAGAGATCACCTAATCCAGGCCCTTCATCTTACAGATGAGGAAACAGATGAATCTCAAGGTCACACAGGGAGCAAGTACAAGAGTCAGGAATTGCATCCAGTCCCTAGGAATTCAAGCCCAGGGCTCTATTCCTGCTCCCAGCTGTCTGTCTTTCACTGTTTTCCCTGCTCATCTGAATCTTTTACACTGTAGCTTGTGTCCCCCACTTGACCTGACAAATAAACATAGCAGGCATCTTTAATAGCAATAAGGACAGGGTTATGAGTTTTTATTTATACCATTTGCTATCTGATAACCAAAATGTCGTCAGCTAATTCTAATTACTTATTTAAGGCCATTGATTTCTTGGGTTTCTGCTGGGAGGCCTAACGGAATTGTATGTCACACAAATAGTCCACTAGCTGCCTACAAATTAAGACAAGCAGACAGGCCGCTGCAGCCTTGCAATAACCAGGCAGAAGGTTTATTTTAGCCTGAGCTCGGTGTGAAATATTTATGGGCTGATTTAAATACCGAGGAGTTGTTGGTACCCACACCAGCATCCCTGCCCACATTCTCTCCCTCCACCCATCCACTGCCTCTCATCTGTGCCCCAAGGCCAGTTACCTATGCAGGGGTCCCCAGTCAACTAGATATTGGGGGTGATGTCATAGAACCCAGAAGCTATTTCCCATCTTCTCTCCTGGAGGCTGGCTTAGTCTTCAAGAACACTAGGTCGGAGAGACATGATATAGCGCTAAGAGTCTCGGTATTAAAACCAGAAGACCTGGGTTTGGGTACTTGCTCTAATTCCTACTAGCCATGTGAGCACAGCACGTAAGTTCTCAGCTGCGGTTTCTCACCTGTGAAGCAGGGATGCTAACACTTGCATTTTCTCCTTTATGGGGTTGGTGTGTGCAAAGGATTTCAGAAACTTTAAAGTGATCTAGAAACGTAAATATTAGAAGCCATAGACTATTAGATTCAGTCCAGCAAGTATTTATTAGGCACCTACTAAGGGCATGGCACTAGGAATACAAACACAAAAATATAATCCTGCCCTCAAGGAGCTTACATTCTACTGGAGGTTGCAACGCATATGCAGATAAATAAAAACAGTAACTTCTTGGTTTGAAGAGGAAGGCAGTAATAATGACTGGCGGGCAGTGGTGGGGGTGGGGCTGAAGAAAACCACCTGGAAGGGCATGAACTAAACCTTGAAGGAATCTGAGGTTTCTAAGAGGCAGAGGTGGGGATGGAGTGAATTCAAGGGATGGGCATTGAGGTGAGGCATCTCTACGTGCAAAGACAAAGAGATAGGAGTTTGTCTATGAAAGAGAGAAGATATAGAGGATATAGACAAGCAACCTGAGAGAATGGCAGCGTCAAGTGAAATCTTTTAATAACGGGAAAGACCCGAACATGTTCATATATAGCAGAGATGGAACAATTAGATAGACAAGGACAGATTGAAGATAAGAGGGAAACAACGATCAGAGGATAGTGGAGGTCATCAGTGTCACCTTCCTCCTCTCCCCCCCGGCTCCCAGCACACATAGATATCCCCTGTCTGCTTCTGGCCAATCTGTGTGACTCAGCATTTGAGTGCACTGGAGATGAAGAACTCCATCACTGCTTCTGATCAGGTGATGTTTGAGAATGTAGGGTAACCCTGCAGTGGTGCCTTGGTAATCTCCCTAGCCTGTGAGAGCCGCCATACTGTACCAGAATACCAAGCCCTTTTGGCCATAGGACTCCACATGGATAGAAGCCTTAGCTTTTGTAGCCCTTGCTAGGGAATTTGTCATCTCTGGCACATGCTAAGTCACACATGTGGTTGGCTAGAATCAGGCAGAGAATTCTCAGGTGGGTGAGTGGGCAAGCAAACTCCTGGAAGAGATAGAAAAGGATGAGATCAAGGGTACAAGTAGATAAGATGGCCTTAGCAGGGGAAAGAACTTCCTCGTTCTCAGAGACTGGAGCAATGGAAGAAAAAATAGGGGATAATGTAGAAGGATTTGAGGTAGGAGGTAGGAGAGGGAACTTGCCACAGTTGGCCTAGATTCTTTCAGGAAAGAAGGAGGAGAGGTACCCACTCTTCTGAGGGGTATCGGTAGGGAGCGTCAAGGGCTGGAGGAGAGAAGGCATTTAGAACAGTTCTAACAGCAAGTGTGATTGAGAGTAAATCAAAGAATGAGAGAAAGAATTGTTCCACAGTGGAGACAGGCCCAGAGCACACTTCTATAATTCCACCACGTGGACAAGGCCAGGGAATCTGATTCTAGGAGAGTTTTGATGATGTGTAATTGGAAGTGCCTCAGAGAGACTTCTGTAACTAGTTTTGGTCTGCCAACCATGTAATGAATGGCAGCCTCTTCGACTTGGCTGGATTTGCTGAACCAGAACTGGGCGAAGGGGGTGACTTCAAAGGGCCTCTCCTTCCCTTGGCTTGATTTCTTCTTTGACTGACTTCTACCTGTTAGACAATGTCTGGTGAGAGACAATGTTGAAAGAAGAGAGCCTGTCCTGCTTTGCTCTTTCTTTTAAAGTGACAGAGATTAAGTGGGAGGCTATGAGCTTGTAAATTTTGAAAGGTCAGGAGAGTGAGCCATCTGGGAAATTCCAAGAATGGAGGCTTGAGTTCATGGCATTAGAGAGGAGACACTCCAATCCCTTAGGGAATAACCCTAGAATCCTGGACCAGAGATATAGCAAGCCTGACTCTTAGAGAAGGAGCCCAGAGCATTCCTCCTAGTCAGTGCTGCAAAGGACATGACAGAATGAAAACATATGAGAGGGGATGGTGGGTTTCATCAAGAGCCAGGGTTTTACAAGGGCGAGAAGATTCAAAAATTGTTAGAGGAAGAAGTCTAGGATGATAGGAAATTTGTTAGCAATGAAATTGGGGTGAGGGGACCAGAGAGGATAATTGAAAGGGTAGGGGAAGGGAAGGGAAAGAACAAAGGAAAAAGGGAAAGAGAAAAAAAAAGGGAAGGGAAAAGGAGGCGAGGAGAGGGGAGTAAGTATACAGTTCCTGTTATGTGCCAGACACTGTGCTAAATTCTTTTCACAAATATTATTTCATTTGATTCTTACAAGCAAACAAAATAGAAGGACAGGGAATAGAAGAATGGGGACTGAAGAAGGATAGGGCTGAGATGGACAAGGATGGGAGAATGGTTCTCTTTTGGTAGCAAGGGAAAGGTATTTTTACCTAGCAGATATCATTTGGAGGTGGGGGTTTACTAGCTATACAAGACCCCTGTGATTTTAAAGCTGGACCTTCCATATATGCACATGTGCACCCCCATATATATATCAGCACACACATCCATGTCTTTCAGGTCACTGGAGCTACAAGTCTTTTTTTTATTTTTGTTTTTTGCTAGGCAATTGGGGTTAAATGACTTGCCCAGGGTCACACAGCTAGTAAGTGTCAAGTGTCTGGGGCTGGATTTGAACTCTGATCCTCCTGACTCCAGAGCTATGCTCTACCCACTGTATCACCTAGCTGTCCTGGAGCAAGTCTTGACCAGGCTTTGTGTTCTCTCTCAAGCACCAGGGCTGAACCAGTAGAGAAAGTGGTTTGTGTCTGAGTTGGTAAGTACCCAGTGATAAGGTCCCTAGGAACCTGACTGAATTCTCTGGTGAAATGTATCAGGAAGATCTCTTGAGTGTGGAACATCTGCTTGGCTCCTGGTTGAGCCTAGTATCTGAGGCCCTCGTGCTAGATAGAGTCATGGTGGTAAAGGTCCTGCTGTTTGATGGCTACAGTAGCTATGGCTGCTGTATGCATGTGGCAGCAAGAACACGTGTTTGCCTGGGGGGACTGGACCTCAAATCCCTGTCTGCCTATTCTTTCTCTGAATACAAGTACCAGAGTAATCCTGCGAGATGGATGTTTCTGGCTCTCTTAATAACCCCATGAGTCTGGGAGGTCAATTCTTAGGAACTGACTGGAAGTGGGAGGTGGTTCCTGTAACTACAGCAATTCTGTGAAAGAAGACAAAGCATCTCCAGGAGAAACCACCAAAAAGAGTCTGGGTCTTGGGCTAAAGCCCAAGACACGTCCTGACTTGTCCGAAGAGCTTCTCAGAATACAGGTTGGAAGTAAATATGAATTATCTCTTCAGCAGTCCCACAAGGTGTTTCATAGAGAAGAGTACATCAAATGTGTTAATATTCGACAAACTTATGAGTCATTTGCTTTAATTATTTATTTTGTGGTAAAGAAAATAAATAATTGTCCTATACCTGATGTCTAGGACTTTGTACAGTGAGTATCTTTCTAGAAAGTACCTTGATAATCTTTTTTTTTTTTGAGAAACCCTAGACATGAATCATACCTTGGCTTTATTTAAGAGATTGTTGAAGGACTTTGAGCGAATAAGTTATTTTGACTATTACAGATACCCAAATTAACTCTAAAGGACATATGAAGAAAGATTCTATCTGCATTCAGAGAAAGAACTGATAAACAGAAGTATGTATAGAATAATTTTACATATATATTATATATATGTGTGTGTATGTATATATATAAAACACATACATATATATACAAAATACATATATATATATATATATATATACATACACACACACACATACACACTTATATGTGTCTAATGGTGTCCATCTCTAGGACTGGAGGGGGAGGGAAGAAAAAAAGAAAAAAAGAAATTTACATAATAACTTTGTTATATATTTAAAAGGAATAGCAAGTTGTACATAGTGGATGCAATCATCTTTTTATTATACTGTTACAGAGATGCTTGTTTTATTCCATAAATTAAAAATAAAATACTTTTTTTTTAAAAAAAGAGATTATCTTCCATGCTTTGGGATGGGGATATAATGAGCCAGGGAATGGGAAGAAAAAAAGGCCTGATCTCTTTGGGGGCAGACTCACTCAGGACTAAAACTGATCCTTGTGGGTCATCCCCGTGGGTGACAAGTCAAAAAGAATCATCAATGATCCCCCCCCTTACAACTTTATTAATAACTTTTAGATGGAAATTTGGAGCACTGGGATGGGCACTAAGGAAAGCCTGGGGACTGAGGCACTCCTCTGCAGGTTTGTTTCAGAATGAGCTGATACAGATCAAGCTTCCAGCATCACTTGGTAGTTTATAGACATAGCATCCTGCAGCAGCTGCTTCAATCTACATCCCTAGTGGAGAAACACATTGACTTGTTCACATTCAGTGTGACTCATATGGAAAGTGTTTCATTAGGAAAGATATTAATAAACTGGAGAGTTGTCCTGAGGAGGGCAACCAAGATGATGAAGGGCTTCAAGGTCATGACAAAAGAGCATCAGCTGAAGGAACTGGGTATGTTTAGCCTAGAGAAGGAAGGGGGGGGGAAGAATATGAAAGCTGTCCTTAAGTATTTGAGGAGCTGACCCCAGGGAAGAAAGATTAGATTTGTTCTGCTTGGGCAAAAGTAGGAGCAATGGGTGCAAAGTTGCAGAGACAATTTTAGGCTTGATTTAAGGGGAAAAAAAGTGTCCTAACAATTAGAACTAACCAAAAGTGGAAAGGGTTGCCTTAGGAGGTGATGAATTACCCCTCATTGGAAGTATTTCAGGAAAGACTGGATGGCCACTTGTCAGTTATACTGAAGTGGTGATTCTTTTTCATATATGAGTTCAGACTGGGTCATTGAGGTTCCCTCCAAATCTGAAATTCTTTGGTTGTATTGAAGAGGTAAGTGCCCTAGACTATAATTCAGAAGACTTACATTCTTTTCCAGTGTAATGGAGAAAGTGTTGGACTTGGGGTCCAGAATGACTCCAAACTAGCCTAGGTAAAGCTGGAGAGAGAGCCATGGACCTGGAGTCAGGAAAACCTAAGTTTAAATCTGGCTTCAGACAATAACTAGCTGTGTGACCCTGGGCAATTCACTTAACCCGTCTGCCTCAGTTTCCTCATCTGTAAAATGAGAATAATAATAACAACACCAACCTCCCAGGTCTGTTGTGAAGATTCAACGAAATAATATTTGTCAAGTTCTTTGTAAACCTTAAAGTGCTATATAAATACTAGCCATCATTATTACTATTATTACTGCTATTATTATTATTACTAGCTGTGGCAAACTTCTCTGAGCCTCAGTTTCCTTATCAAAAAAATAAAGGATAATGACATCTAAAGTATCTACCTGACAGGGTTGTTGTGAAGATCATAGATTTAATGTAAAAAGGGATCTTAGGCAATTTAGTTCAATCCCCCATTTTACAGATGGGAAAACTGAAGCCCAGATAGGTAAAGTGCCCGAGGTCACATAGAAAATAGTCAGAAGTAGGATTTGAACCCAAGCCTTCTGATTCCAAAATCAGGTCACTTTCCATTGGACTAAATAAAATAATATGTGTCAGACCTTTCACAAATCTTATTACACGGCAATGGCAAATATTAAACATTATAAGGACTACACATGACAACTATTAATATTATTTATTAGTTTCACCTCTGCCACCGACTAGATGAATGATCTCCAGGGATTTGGTTTCCTTACCAGTGAAATAAAGGGATTGGATTAGATGATCTCCCAGTCATTTATTAAGCACCTACTATATGCCAGGCATAGTGCTAAGTCTAATTCTAATGCTCTTGGAAGGAGGAGGACTTCAACTGAGTTTCGAAGGCTAGATAGTGGGATTTGTATAAGTGGAAAGAAGAATTATGATATTCTGAGAAAAGCACTGGATTTGAAGTCTAGAGGCCTGTATGTAAATCCCAGCTTGGCACTGTCCTAGTAATGTGACATTGGACAAGTCTCTTTACCTCTCCGGGCCCCAGTTTCCCCATGATCTTGAACTCAGCTGGGTGGGGCAGTAAATATAGCTCTGGACCTTCAAATCCAGCCTCAAACATTTACTAGCTGCATGACTAGGGGCAAGTCATTTAACCTATCTCTGCCTCAGTTTCCTCATCTGTAAAATGGAGGTAATAATAGCACCTACCTCCCAGGGTGGCTGTGATAATCAAATGAAATGATACTTGTAAAGTGCCTAATACGGTGCCTGGCACAT